>NW_027507903.1:538137625-538737625 GCF_037356315.1 Lithobates pipiens
AGGTGTCTCTCACACAGGGTGGAATCTGTCCAAGCAGATCTGCCTGCTTAGCAGGAGATCCCTCCACCGATCCCAGCCGAGCAGGCGAATGACAGGTCCATGTCTCTTCACTGTGCAGAGCAGACATGTATCCCCATCCGTCTGTTTTTTAGCAGATTTTTTTTTCAGATTGGATGCCAGCGGACATGCATCATCAGCTGGCCCATAGAGACCAATAGGTGGTCGGATCAGGGCCCCCTGAAAGACGGACCCGACTTTGCCCTTGAAAAAATCACTGTTTGGATACAGTTGTATGGAAAATCTTACCTGTAAGAACTACTGCCATTGGCTGAGTCTTTGACTTGTTGGAAAAATAAACTTTTATTTAAATTTTTTTTTTTTTTTTTTTTACCAATGTTTATTAACCTGTGTTGCTTTATGGGAAGTTTGCAAAGTTGTACATGGGTGGCAATCCACAGATGTCACTAAAGTGTTAGCAGTCTTTTTATTACTGCAAGGCAGACCCTGGATTCTTTCCTGCAACCATGGTTTGTAGGAAATAAATCACTTGATCCCTCCATAAACACAGACGGTCCCTTCCACTAAAGGAAAAATGATTAGTGTTCGTGGATATAGCGGCTGGCAATAATTGCATGCTAGAAATTCAACATTTTTGGTTGTACCCAAGTCGATTGATGGATCAACTTGAGTACAGTTAGCCTGCACATTGAATCGTGGAAGTCCATTCTAAGATTCATGGCTGGCTTAACCACTTCAGCCCCAGAAGAATTTACCCCCTTCATGGCCAGGCCATTTTTTGCGATACAGCACTACGTTACTTTAACTGACAATTGCGCGGTCATGCAACCCTGTACCCAAATAAAATCGATGTCCTTATTTCTCCCCCCCCCCCCCCCCCCCCCCCCCCCCACAAATAGAGCTTTCTTTTGATGGTATTTGATCACCTCACAATTTTGAAAAAATATATATTTTTTACTTTTTTGCTATAAAACATAACCAATACAATTTTTTTTTTTTTTCAAATCACATTTTTTCATAAATTTAGGCCAATATGTATTTTGCTACATATTTTTTTTGGTAAAAAAAAACCTCCCAATAAGCGTATATTGATTTGGCTTGCGCAAAAGTTGTAGCGTCTCCAAAATAGGGGAAAGATTTATGTCATTTGTATTATTCATTATTATTATTTTTTTACTAGTTATGTCGGTGATCAGTGAATTTTATCAGGACTACGACTTTGCAGCGGACACCTAGCTGACATTTTAAATACTTTATTTATTTTTTGGGGAACCAATGACATTTACAGTAATCAGTGCTAAAAATATACACTCACATTGTACTAATGACACTGGCAGGGAAGGGGTTGGGTAGGCTGCCTGGGACAACACACAGATCCGTCTTTTATTTTTTATTTTTGCAAAGCAGGAAGACAAGGCCCTGTGTCATTCCCCTATCAGAGCGGAGATCTACCTTGTTTACTCCTACAGATCCCCATTATGTCTCTGCGGGGAATGATCATAGGTGGCCGGCGGACTTGGAGTCCGCGGAACCGCTGATTGGCTTCCCGACTGGTCAAACGGCAAGCGCTCCCACAGAACCTCATGCACAAACTGACATACACCTATTGTGAATCGCGCAGCAGAGCCAACCTGGTGAGCAAGAGGTTAACCTCCCTGGCAGTATGATTAGTTCTGGTTTTAGGTGCTGAAAGCGGTATAATTATTTTGCATGGAAATTTGGCGTTTTAGATTGTAGTCCTGGAATTCTTAGGAATAACTCTCTTAAATCTGTTCAAACAAGAGTCTAGCAGACATCCCGGTTATGATAAAGTTTATAATATAATAAATAATAATTATTCAATAATGTAATCAAATCCTAAAACACTGAAAAGGGGACATTTTCTGGTTGCTATGGACAATCTCCAAATTCCAGGCAGAAAAAACAGTATTTATAATATAAAAGTGCATGCAGGGCATTGCACAGACCACTAGGGACAAAGGGGGTGTGATTTTTTTTTTTTTTATACAGTACTGTAATCTGTAAGATTACAGTGCTGTGTGTGTTTTTTGTGTACTTTTCCTTTTTTGAATTTGGTGCCGATCTCCGCTCCCGTGCACCGTAATGTCGCAGGAAACCGAGCTCAGCGGCATTCGGCACTGTGTGAATCGAGCGGAGGACATCGCTGGATCCAGGGGACAAGGTAAGTAACTCTCCCTGTGTCCTCCCTGTATTCAGCAATGCGATCCCGAGTCTGGCTCAAGGTTACTGCTCATGGAACTAAAATCCCAACCCTTGAGACTTGAGTGTACAATTGCGATACAAGTCATATTGTAATTTGAATGTCATTAAAAACTACCTTTCCTTTTCAATCTGCAGCTCTGCAATTCTCTGGAAAATGCAATGTGGCTACCTGGAGGTGGGCATGTTTACGGAACGCCCCCCAGATATGTCACTACTTGCTTGTGTGATTGGCTCACAGATTTTTCCAGAAGTCTGCACTAAGACCCCTTTCATACTGAGAGCATTTGGCAGACGCTATAGCGTTAAAAATAGCACCTGCAAAACACCCTAAAACAGCTCCTCCATGCACCCCAGTGTGAAAGCTCAAGGGTTTTCACGCTGGAGCGGTGCGCTGGCAGGGTGTCAGAAAAAGTCCTACCATCAGCTTTTTTGGAGTGGTGAACTAGCCGCTGCTCCGCATTGAAATAAATGGGGCAGCGATGCGATACCGCCAGCAGAATGCTGCTCTGCAGTTTTGCGGGCAGATTTAACCCCTTTTCGGCTGCTAGCGGGGGGGTTAAAACTCCTCTGCTTGCGGCCGAATAGTGCCGCTTTACTGCTGACGCCCTAGGCGGCGCAGTGTGAAGGGCTCTAAGATACAAGTCAGATTGCAGGCTTCCCCTGCAACAAAATTGTCATTTTTGGTGAGACACTCCCAACAGGAAATTGCATCTAAAGGGATGTAGGCCCAGTAGCTTTCCTCATTAGAGCCCTGCAGGTGCACAGCTGATTGATTATGAAACCACACCCATTAGGCTCACTTTCCCACATGGACACAGATAAACACACAGGGATTCCTTCAGGATAATAAAAGGTAGGAATCTGTAACAAAGTTTGTTAAAATCCTTGGAATCCTATTGGCAGCCGGAGAGCAACTTGCTTTTCTGAGACAAAGGGGGGTAATAGATATGGCGCTTATACCTATATGTGGGGACTAGTAGTGTGTTGGTGTATAAAAATGTATTGTATTGTATAGGTCAATTTTCACATGTGTGGCAATATATAATTCTTAAAGTGCTGACTAATTTTGGGCCAAAGTGTATATAATATATATTTTCCAGCGTGCTGGTTCAAAACCCAAAATTTTAAAATTAAATGAAAATTAAATAAAAATACAATAAACTCAAAGTGCACGCCAATGGCAACAGGTTACAATGTAGCAAACCATATAATTTATTAATCTAAATGGCAATATGCAGTTATTAAAGTGCGCGTGCAAATAAATTCTTACAGACCTATAGGTGAAGACTAATTGTGATAGCTGGTGGATTAGTCGTGAAAAAAGAATATTAAAGTATATTACGTATACTGTGGTGCCAAACTATAATAAATAAACATATATGAAATATCACGGTGGTAGCATAAACTGGTCTGATAGTGATGCTTTACATAAATTAGTATAAAATTAATAAAAATTAAAAATTAAAATACCATCTACATGAAGCATAAATGTGCTAAAATGATAAAACACAGAAAAATTAAATAAAATTAAAAAATCCAAAAAAACGTGCAAAATTAGTGCAAGAAAATGTGCAAACAATGCAGGCAAATTTTAAACATTGGACGTGATGGAGCAAGTCTCTATTGGGTGGCGGAAAAAACCGCAGGTGCAGAAAAGGAGGGGGGTGATGTTTTCCAACTGTGTTCTTCACATTCGGTGGCTTAAAAGGGTGTTAAAATTATTATGCTCTCACCAGAAGGAGGACCCCATCCGGGGTGGATCAACATTCACAATATTAGCTATTGTGCGGCTCTCTGGCTTCCTTCCACTTTAAAGATTAGGGATCCCTCGTTCCTCCGTGAGTAGCAATAAGCCCCGTTTATATGGAGTAGAGAAGAGGCACAACCATAGTGTGATACCGTTTATAAAGAATTTTATTGCAGAAAATAGTTAAAAAATTACTCACAAACAACTGGTTTAAAAGTGCGGTGTGTACAGCTTTTAAAATTCCCGCTGTTGCAATCTCCGTCTGAGCTCGAGGTGTACGCTGCCTGGCCACGCCCAGCGTACACCTCGAGCTCAGACGGAGATTGCAACAGCGGGAATTTTAAAAGCTGTACACACCGCACTTTTAAACCAGTTGTTTGTGAGTAATTTTTCAACTATTTTCTGCAATAAAATTCTTTATAAACGGTATCACACTATGGTTGTGCCTCTTCTCTACTCCATATAAACGGGGCTTATTGCTACTCACGGAGGAACGAGGGATCCCTAATCTTTAAAGTGGAAGGAAGCCAGAGAGCCGCACAATAGCTAATATTGTGAATGTTGATCCACCCCGGATGGGGTCCTCCTTCTGGTGAGAGCATAATAATTTTAACACCCTTTTAAGCCACCGAATGTGAAGAACACAGTTGGAAAACATCACCCCCCTCCTTTTCTGCACCTGCGGTTTTTTCCGCCACCCAATAGAGACTTGCTCCATCACGTCCAATGTTTAAAATTTGCCTGCATTGTTTGCACATTTTCTTGCACTAATTTTGCACGTTTTTTTTTGGATTTTTTTAATTTTATTAAATTTTTCTGTGTTTTATCATTTTAGCACATTTATGCTTCATGTAGATGGTATTTTAATTTTTAATTTTTATTAATTTTATACTAATTTATGTAAAGCATCACTATCAGACCAGTTTATGCTACCACCGTGATATTTCATATATGTTTATTATAGTTTGGCACCACAGTATACGTAATATACTTTAATATTCTTTTTTCACGACTAATCCACCAGCTATCACAATTAGTCTTCACCTATAGGTCTGTAAGAATTTATTTGCACGCGCACTTTAATAACTGCATATTGCCATTTAGATTAATACTTTAATAACTGCATATTGCTATTTTAGATTAATAAGTTATATGGTTTGCTACATTGTAACCTGTTGCCATTGGCGTGCACTTTGAGTTTATTGTATTTTTATTTAATTTTCATTTTAATTTTAAAATTTTGGGTTTTGAACCAGCACGCTGGAAAATATATATTATATACACTTTGGCCCAAAATTAGTCAGCACTTTAAGAATTATATATTGCCACACATGTGAAAATTGACCTATACAATACAATACATTTTTATACACCAACACACTACTAGTCCCCACATATAGGTAAGCGCCATATCTATTACCCCCCTTTGTCTTTGCATCGTTCCACCCGTGGGTGGAAATCAATAGAGGCTGCTCTTACCTTTTTAACTTTTCTTTTCTTTTCCTTTCTACATTCACTCTTAAGGATCCATAGCGCAACCCACCCCCCAGTTATACAACTTGCTTTTCTGGCCAGCTAGAATGTGGGTGATTTTTTTTTTTTTTTTTCCTTTTGAATGCCTAGCAATTCTGTTGGTGCCACGTGACTGCCAGCAATAGGGTCACTAGTATTTGATAGGCCAAAGTCATGTTTTTGAGACTATCCCAAAGCTTAAATGGCTGTGAAGAAAATTCTTGAAATCCTGACCTGTGCATGAGGACTGTTCCAAAGTTCCTCAGGACTTGGAGGTCTGGTATTGGCTTATTGTTCCATTCTGTTTTTTGTGCAGGGCCGGATTTGTATTTCTTGACCACCTGGGCCACATGTTTTATGCTGCCCCAATCCCAGATGTGGGGGGAGAGAGGTGTCATTAAGAATGAATGGCACCTAGTGGCGTCTGATAAAGAGAGGGTTTTCTACTTGTCAAAACCGCACGTGATTTTGCCGCAATAATGTGAACCTAGGATTAAATTGCTTGTAAAGCGCTTTTTTTTTTTTTTCTTGCAACAATCCCCTGTGTTATGCTACAGTATGTGCCCCGGTGTATGTTTATAAAAAAAAAAAACATACCGCTGTATACCTAATTTAGGAGCGCCACTTGGTGCCCACGTGGGCTGACAATCCCCCCATTAAGCAATGGAACGTATAATGGATGCGGAGCAGATTGTGCAGGGGTCCTGTGCGTCTCTTTGGCTCAGTTTCAGGTCTGAATTCAAGCAAAAAATTCAGCCCTGATTCGCCCCTGAAATGGAGAATGGGGACGCACCAGACCCCTGCTGTTACATCTATTTAAAGTGTGAACCCAGCCTTAGATAGACCCCTTTCACACTGGGGCATTTTTCAGGCACTTTTGGACTAAAAATGGCACATGTAGAGCGCCTGAAACAGCTCTCCTGCAGTCCCAGTGTGAAAGCCCGAATGCTTTCACACTGAGGCGATGCACTGGTAGGCGACTAAATGGCGCCCCTAAAATTATGGTAAAGTGCCCGTAAAACTAGCGGCGTTTTACCGTCAACGCCCGCCTGCCCCAGTGTGAAAGCAGCCTTTTTTTTTTTTTTTTTGGGCTACTACAACCACTTGAATATTTTTGTCGGGGGGGAAAAAAAAGATCTTTTGTCTGAAATTGGGCTTTATGAAAGATGTACATACACATAGCAAAAATGCTGGTTTTGGTCCTTTTAATTAACTTCCTGCTTCTATATCTAGGTAACTACAAGACCCAGCTTTGGGATAAACAGGCTGAAACTTTTCTTCCTTCTACCCCAGGCCTGGGTATGCATGTGGAGGTGAAGGACCCAGATGGGAAGGTAACATAAAATTGTTGCGTTGACTTCTTTGAATTAACGGATTAAGGGCTTGTTCACCTGGGTTGGTAATACTTTGCAGTTGAGCCACCTTTTTTAATTACACCCCAACTGCTATCCTCTTTAGCTACAGATGCAATGGCCAGGGCTATACAAATGCTGTGGCCATGATGCTTTGCACTGCAAACACGACAGGAATTATACCTCCTGTCGCTTTCAGTGGGTGTAGTGACTGCTGAACGTAATCCATTCAAGTGAATGGGGCCACTCTGCAAGCGAAATGCACATGGTTGCTATATGCTAATGTGGGATTCAAGAGGGTTAAAGCAGGTAGTGAGGAGGCAATGCCTTCTCATCACCTGCCAAATGCTTTGTAAAGGGCAATCTGAACACAGATCATGCTTCAGAGGGCAAAGCACGTGTAAACAAGCTCTTAAACTGCAAGTTCCCTCCTAAAGATAACTAGATTTTTGATGGACACTGGTATGCTCTTGTCAAAAGATTATCTTCTGGCCTCTTGGCATTGGTTCTAATGCAAAGCCTATACCAGGGATATGCAATTAGCAGACCTCCAGTTGTTACAGAACTACAAGTCCTATGAGGCATAACAAGACTCTGACAGCCAAAAGCGTGACACCCAGAGGCATGATGGGACTTGTAGTTTTGCAACAGCTAGAGGTCCGCTAATACCTGGCCTAGACCATCACGTACCTAAATGTGATTCAATTTCTTCAGAAAAATCTCACCGTTTTGAAGAAACATGCACTCGACATTAACCTACCATTGCTGCCACCTATGAAGATTGTAGTTGCCTGGCTATGTACATTCTTGCTTGTAACAAGCATGCAGATTTGAATAGTCAGAAATTCAAAGCATACTTGTTCTGAATTGGTCACTGAAGCCGCTGAATCGACATTACTGTCGGGGGAGAAGTAAATAGTATTTGCCAGTGTTTCACAGAAATTGCCTTTTGTGCAACATATAATTGAAAAGGTTACACCACATTTTTGGGCACATAGAGTAACACCCCCGCCCCCACCCCCCAGAGCGTCAAAAGCAGTACGTTAATATGGTCACTGCGACAAAATAAGATAATTTGTTAAAATTTTTAACTTTCAGTGAACATTTTTTACATTATTCCCTGTCGCGTTTTCTCACTCTGCGCCACCAGTTTCAGGCCCAGTGTGTTCTGGAAACACAATAGCTTTGCAGCTGAGAGCAATTTGCAGGTATCAGATGGTGATGTCTGCCCTCACAAAAGGTACAGTACATTTTTTTTACCTATTTTATGCCTGTATTGGATTGCTTTAAAAAGAAACTTGTATTGATGTCTGCCATTACTGACCTCCTCCTGGAAAAGCTAGTTGCCTGGCTCTGGTTAAAATATTTTCTGACTAACAGGCCTGGAGAGTCAAAAGGAAAGTCAGAACTTCAGATCCTGTACCTGGGTCAGGGAGTCAGTGTATTGAATTCATTGGATCCGCAAGACAGCCAGGGAACTAGCTCTTCAGTGATAGAAGTCTTCAGTGGCAGCAAGCTTGGTTCCCTCTCCTTTAAAAAAGTATAAGGCGAGATTATCTTTAGAGGAGAACTCCAGGCAAAATATTTGTTTTCCTATGCACTGCATGGGTTAACTGCTCGTTTTGTCCATGGGCCCAAGTAAAAGCTATACCTATGCGATTATTTGATCCTCCAGAAAACTATGCTCCCCCCGCATCCAACGGTGGACTTTTCCTGCTGTCCTTATGTCCAAAGCCGGGCATGGTGTTTTCAGGAACAGTCCATCCACAAGACCGCAGGCTGGGACCATTCTTGCGTACGGGACTAGTCTTGCGTACGGAGGACCGGCAGATTAGGTAAGTATATATCCGCTCTGCAATTCCCTAGACATAAACAAGCAGTTGCAGTCAACCCTTGCCGTTCTTCTTTAACCACTTTCCGCCCATGCTATAGACGAAAGACGGCTACAGTGCAGGCTTCCAGTGCCAGGAGGGCTTCCATAGACGTCCTCTTGTGATTGCACTTCATTTGCACCCCCATGGCATGTGGGCGGGGTGCTTTGTGACCGTTGTCCTTCAGACTTGGCTGATCAGTACAAAAGGCCCATCACAGTGGCCCTTTATAACATGATCAGCTGTCAGCCAATGATAGCTGGTTATGGAAGTAAACAGAAGCCAGTTTTAATTTTATAAAAAAAATAAAACCCCGTGGTGATTAAATACCACCAAAAGAAAGCTATATTTGTGTGACAAAAAGATAAAAAGTTTGTTTGGGTACAGTGGTGCGTAACGACACAATTGTCATTCAAAGTGTGACAGCACTAAAAAGCTGAAAATTGGCCTGGGCAGGAAGGGGGTGAAAGTGCCCAGTAAGCAAGTGGTGAAATATTGCATTAATATGGCAACAATGTGTGGGGTTTGTTTTTTTTTTTTGTTTTTTTTTTTGTGTGTAAAGGTGTATGTGGTTCTAAATGTGATTTCCTAATTGGTAGTAGATTTGTTTTGTATTTGATCAAGAGCTGAAATCTTTGCCTATTTTATTTTATTTTTTGGAGATTGGTATCACATTTTCTCTAATGTATACTTATACCTTGTGTTGTGATTGCTGCAACTTTTTTGACTTGTTTGATATTTTCCTCTGTCAGGCGATTCTCTCCAGGCAGTATGGGTCAGAGGGACGCTTCATCTTTACCTCTCACACCCCAGGGGAGCACCAAATCTGTCTGCACTCAAACTCTACCAGAATGTCTCTCTTCTCTGGAGGAAAACTGGTGAGGCCAGTCACATTATTGACCACTTTAAAGATCCGATATTCTAAAATATTGTTGTATGGGTTGCCATATGCAAATATATAATCACAAACTATACAAGTTTTTAACATTACCCTAATTCTTAAGATTATTTACATTAGAACTGATCACTAATCAAGCACACAATACCCAGTTGAAATGCACACATGGGAACTTTACTTGCAAACGATTTGTAATTCTGTGTAATAGTTCTGTAATACAATCAGCACAACCGGATCCTCAACCTTTATTGAGTTGAAAAGAACACCGGTAGGTAAAGAACATTGTTTCTCAACACCACCACCTCGTTAATTGGACAATGAAAGAGAAGCAACACACTAATACGTTCTAATACAATAACTCTATTATCTTCATTATCTGCATGCTCATTTACAACACATGCGCATGCAGCAGGCCCTAATTTGCTGCCCCTCCCTCTCCCTTTATTCTGGCACACAAACACAATAAGAATGTCTCCTGACCTGCACGTGTGAAGCTCAGTGTACATTGTAAAAACGACTGCTAATAGGCAGAAACGTTTTACTTTTATAAACCTTCTCATGGTTTTATGTACACACAAAAAATGTGTTTTTTGAAGGCCGATTTTGCCAAAAAAAGTTATTAAAGGCAATTTTTATATTTATTAATAGTTGTACCATAACAGGGTGGAGATGCACAAACAGTAGAAAAGTGTCACGCCCTATCTTGTTTGGAAAGCTATTGGACAATATCATGGACTTTATAGGCACAAAGTTGAATAAAAAAACTGATATGCTTTATTGCAAATGATTAAAAGAAACACAATAAAAAAATATGTCCCAATGCAAGCATTGCCTAAAAAGCGTATGTCACACCCCCATAACCATCGAGGCCCATTCCTAGTAGGTGTATAGGCATCCAAATCGTAGCAGGTGCCAGTATCCAATCAGGCTTGGTGTAGGTAGCTGTGATATAATGCAGCTCTACTTGTTGCCCGCATCAATGCTTCCACAGGAGCTCAGCCAGACATTAGTATATGGTAGCACGTGATATAAATATGATAGTCGGATACACAGATATCCAAGAACAACAGGAAATGCAGAGCATGTCACCGGTCATCAAATAAATCCAAGGGGGAAAAAATTGCTTTTAAAGTCTAGAAAGGGGGTTCAAGTTCCATGTGGTATTCAGTTCCTCAATAGGTTGGGAGCAACAACCTCCTCAATGTCTGCATAATAATGCCTTGAAAGAGACTCCTCATCAAAAACCCACCATCCAAAAAGACCACCTAAGCTGGTGGCAGATTTTTATTTATTTTTTGTTTAAAAATAACTAACATATCATACTTGCCTGTCATTTTGGCACAGAGCAGCCCCAACCCTCCTCTTCCTGGGTCCTCTGCTGGCTCTCCTAGTCTCTCCCTCCGGCCTAGTGCCCACAGAGCAAGCAGCATGCTTTGGGGGGGCTCCCGAGCCACTGCTAAATGTGTACATTCACACATGTAGCGTGACTCGCCCCCACTCTCTCCTCATTGGCTCACTAGCTGTGCTTGACAGTAGCGGGAGCCAAGTGTATCAAATTGCTGGATCGGAATGGGGCTCAGGTACGTTTTTTATGGGGGCTGGGGGGGGGGGGGGGGAGCTGTACACAGGTTTGTACCTTCATGCATAAAATGGAAGTCCTTGAGCATTTACAACCACTTTAAGGCTGAGTTTACACATGTCTGGCGCGTTTCTGTTCACCCGTTCTGGTGCAAAATTTAGCTCGAATACACACCTGAACTGGACCCATAAACGCACAGGACCCTTTTCAAAACCGCTCCATTGAGAGACGGTCATATTCACATGTTATGTGAATTGGATGCGGTTAAAAACGCATCCAATTTGCATATATGAGAACCCAGCCTTAGTGCTCTTTTACAATGGCCACTGGGGAACAGTTAAAACAGGTAGCTGAGCCATGGTTTTACCAGCTGCCCACCTGAATTTTAACATTACAGCCTGACAGAGCTAGACACATGCTTCTGCCACAGCAATTTCAACCCAGTTTGAGTTTGACAGGCAGCACTATCCTAAGATCAATGAGGCTGCACCGCAACCATGACCAGCCGCTTGGCTTGCAGTTGCAACACAGTTCTGTAGTATAAAATCGCCATGCGAAAATTGAAGAAAAAAACAAGGCGTCAGGCAGCAGTAGCACCTCCTGAATCCCTGCGAGCTGCTGCTGTACTGCTCTTTGAAAAGTGGTCTACCACAGATCACATTTCAGAAGGTGGTAAGTTTGTACCTAAAAGCCCTTGAGGGGGTTATATCCTAACCACAGAAAAAGTTTAGTCTTTTAGGAATATAATTCTGGGAGATTTGTTTTCATTAGCAAACAAAAGAAAAGACATGCTTTATGATTTTTGTTTTGTAGTTTTTGTGTACTGACTCTATCCTATCCTCTTTCTAGCGAGTTCATTTAGATATACAGATCGGAGAACACACAAATAACTACCCTGAAATTGCAGCAAAAGACAAACTGACAGAATTACAGCTCCGAGTCAGACAGCTGTTGGATCAAGTGGAGCAAATTCAAAAGGAGCAGAACTACCAGAGGGTGAGAGATCAATATGGTTAATTCTGCGTTCACACGAGTGTGAATTGGATGCGGTTTTCTCTGCATCCAAATCGCATGACGAGAAATTGTGACTGGCTTTCAATGGAGCTGGTTCATAAATCTCTGGAGCGGATTGCATAGGGGTCCTGTCCATCTTTTGCTCCATTTCAGGTCCAAATTTGGGCCTGATTTGTCCCTGGGACACATCGGACACCTGCTGGCAGTTGCATCAGTTTTAAGTGTGCACCCAGCCTAACAATCTGTAATGGGTTATGCTCTGGCGTTAGAAACACAGCAGCCACCATTGACAGTGAAGCGGAAAAAAGCCAGAAGTGTGTGTGTGTGGGTGGCAGGGGGAGGTAGTGTGGTGTTTTTATTTTTATTTTTTTTCAGTGCATATCAAATTAAAATTGGCATTTTAATTTAATCGTAACTGCTAAGGCAGCCCATAAAGTAACCCAATGTGGGGCTGGGGGAATCCTTTCTGCCTGAGATATTATTTGATAGGGTGGAGGCCTCGCCACCATTGGGATACTCTGATCAGTGCTGCCAGCTATAGCCAGTGGCACTGAGCAAACTGGTAAAAGTATGACATGGTGGTTGTACAGAAGTAAATTGGTAGATCGGCTTGTGTACAACAAGCTTGCCCATATGGATCGAAGATCGGTTGGTCCCTGCTGACCTGCCAAATTTTGATTCATGTATGACCGACATAAAGCACAATGTAATCGTCATATAATATTTGAAGAAAATTTATAGCTCTTATAACACCTATATTTATTGAGAGATCTTTACTACAGAGTCATTGTTCAACTCCTCCTGAGGATAAAAAAAGTAAGTTCTAATTTAATTTTTGGCTGGTACACTACGATTACTACCTTTTTCTTATATCTTAAGCAAAATTAAGTTATTCTAGATGTATTTAGGATCTTTAGTTCTTGAAGGCACTTGTGTTTTTTGTACATTTTGAAACCATTTAATAAAAAAATTTATTTTTTATTTTTTTCACAGTACCGAGAAGAGAGGTTTCGCTTAACCAGCGAGAGCACTAACCAGCGTGTCCTATGGTGGTCCATTACCCAGACTCTCATCCTTATCCTCACAGGCATCTGGCAAATGAAACACCTGAAAAGCTTTTTTGAGGCCAAGAAACTTGTGTGAAGCATCTACCTCTGTGTCTAACTTTATACTATATCCCTACACCTACAGAAACAAATCTGGTTGTTGCCCTGCATTATATACTGTCTCCTGGCTCATGTACGTTGGAATAGCCTTTGTACATTGACACTCATAATGCCAGTGGGACAAAATCCACAATGGTCTATTTCTCGCACATTGGAAATTTTAGCTGCTGGTAGGAAAAGGCCGACTGAGGAGGCAGTGTAGTGAGGTTTATATTTGTGTACAAGTTATAACTTCTGTCATGTTTATAGCCGGAGCTGTAAGATCCATGTGCCCCTAATATGGGCAGTTAACATACATCTTAAATTCCCTTTCCACCCCTACTTTTAAGATCTTTGCCACCCTAATATCTGCAATACAATTCAAACTTGGATGTTTAAGAGCCTCTATAGCCAGCTATTTATATAAATCAGTAGTTTGGTGGATTTTTAACTTATTAACACTGTGGTTGGACGGTGTACTGTACATGTCAATTCACATAGGCCAATGCAGTCAACATCCAGAATGATGACTCTTTACTCATAATGGAGTAAAGACCTTGTGTGTAAAAGAATGTGGAGGTGGCACTTTCCGTCCTTCCACTTCTTTATACATAAGACTGTCTATAAATGATGAGGATTTGTAGTTCAATCACTGCATTGCGGATAATAATCTGCTTCTTGGTTATGAAGATTGGATCTCTGACAGTAGCCTGTGATAATTTTTTTGTTTAATGTAGCTTTACTGTAACTCCTGTATATAAGGCAAGATAGATATCTGCAAGAATTGTGCAAGTGCGGTTTGATGTGACCCCCCCTTTAAAAAAAAAAAAAAAAAAAAAAATGGGGATATTTATCAAAACATGTTTTGAGCATTTGCAGAAAGGCGAGGTTATCACTTACAATAAATAAGGTACTGGTATTTTTTATTAGTAGTTAAAGGTTATCTGCCTCCTCCCCCTCTCCTGTGCCACATTTGGCACTTTTTAGGGGGGAGCAGTTACCTGTTTTTGACAGGTACCCGTCCCCACTTCCGAGAGATCTCACTGCAGCGAGATCACTTGGAAATTCAAGCTCCTCCCCCTTACTGCCCTGCCAGGCCATTCAGAAGGCGATTTGTGCATGCGCAGTAGGGAACTGGCTGTGAAGCCACAAGGCTTCACCTCCAGTTTCCCTTACAGACAATGGAGGCAGCAGCACCCGAAAGCTGATGGAAACATCGGCTGACGTGCTGACATCGCTGTATTCCAGGACAGGTAAGTGTCCTAATATTAAAAGTCAGCAGCTACACTATCTGTAGCTGCTGACTTTAAATTTTTTAATGGGGTGGGGAGGTGGAACTCCGCTTTAAGATAGCAGCATGCGCCAAGATTCGAACAGCATTTTGTCTTTTGTCTGTTAAACCTTTTGCCTCCATGGGAAATGGAAGGTCTACTTTTTTGCCAGCCATACACTGGGGAAAAAATTATTTCTGGTGCTTTTGGGTGGCACATGTAATGAAACTGGGCCTCCTGGAAGAGATGGGAGTCTGAAATCCCTTAAGATGGCACACTTGCAATGAGTTGGGGTGCTTTTTTTGGGCAAACAGTTTACAAAACTGCCTTTTGGTTGAAAGGGGGGGGGGGGGTGGTCAGGAGCTGGCAACCCTTTTGTTGTTTGCCATGTGAGGGCCTCTTTAAACACACTTTATTTGTAAACTGGCAAATATGGGAGGGAAAAAAAGAACCTAAATATGTAGGGGAGATTCACAATGAAATTATCTGAGTCTTTTATTAAATGCTAAAGTTACTTTGAATGTACATGAGGTATAAAATAAAATTTAAAAGAATTGAATCTGTTAGCTGCAGCAGTAAGCTTGGTGTATTTTCAAATATATACGAATGGGAGCAAAAAGTAGTAGAAGTCATCTTGCTCGGAGTTGCTGCCACTCAGTCCAGTTGATAGTGGCCAACTACTCTTCTAGCAGTAGACATGGGGGCTGAATCATGGTATGTTTATATTTCTCAGAGGCAGATAGATGAAAGAAATGAGCCTTACAATCCTATATTTTCATAGCAGACAGCACATTTGGCAACTGATATGTCTGAATTGTTGAGCAACATTTCATACACACACGTCTACCTGTCCTGATTTACTCCAACAGACTGTTGTTCTGAAACTATACTTTCAGAACATGCAGTATAACATGTCTGCCTTTATTGAGATCATGTGTCAAAACCAGGGTGCATTGAATGCCAGCCCCCTTCTTGCAAAGCTCCATCCACTTTTTCTCTGACATTGTTACAGATTTGAAAGTTTTTTCCACCACAACATACAGGTGGGGGCATATTTTAGGAACTGTCATTTGTGTCTCCTGTCAGTTGACTCATCTGCCTAAGGATCTTATTACTCCTTGCTCTGCCAGTCCCCACTTTAGAGTCTCACTTCCCCTGTTACATTCTCTAGTGTAAAATAGCTTGAGCTGAAACTTTAGATTGGACTAGCCTTTACTTCATTGCCTACAGGAATAGTCACTTGTTTGCCTGAGAGATTATAAATAAATGTGTTATTATGTATGTCAATGTTTGATCATGTCAGAACATTCGCACCTATTCTGCAGGGCATAATGGAGATTGGGGGGGGGGGGGGGGTGGTGTTACACAACAAATGGATTATATGGTTTTGCCACTAATTTCTGTTGCCCACAACTTATCAGCACTGATGGTCCTCAAGCTAACACTAATTCTTCATCCTTTTCCCTATTTTCTCCTGACGTTTCTGACTCCAAAATATTTCTAATATATTATTTTGTAAGTTTGGGATTAGAAAAAAAAAAAAGTTTCATTTCTGTGACTATTTTGAATTGTAATAAAAAAAAAAAAAAATTATATTTCCATGTTTAAAGAGTATAATGGATATACTGGGTTCATGTTGTGAGGGGTATTTTACCTGGGTTTTGGAGTGAGAATTCTAACGGGGAGGGTTGTGTTGGTGCTAAGAGGGAGGATTTGGGGGTGTTTACAACCTACAGACAACTGATCTCTGTCTCATAGGGTACATTTTAGGGCTTGTTCACACCATGTGCAGTGTGAAATGGCATGTTTTCCTGTACTGCCTTTTGCTGACACGCGTAGGGTGCCATTAATTCTCAATAACACCCCCATGCATCCAGCAAATGTGCATTCGTTTGCACCTGCTAAAATGCATGGTTCCATAGTACCATGTGTTTTGGTGCTATTCAATTTTAAAAATAATGGCAACATCCTTTTGCCTGTATTACATGCATAGAGCAGCTTATTAAATAAAATAAAGTTATGTGTGGGAATGAGCAGAAAAATGTATGCGCTTGGATGCACATTCTGATATGAATGAGCCCTCAGACTGATGTGCCCTGAGATTTTGCACAATTCTAAAGGGTGCCTTAACCTGACACAAGGTTGAAAAACACTGTCTTAGCACATACAGTGCCTTGCAAAAGTATTTGGCCCCCTTAAACTTGTCAACCTTTTGCCACATTTCAGGCTTTAAACATAAAGATATAAAATTTTTATTTTTTGTGAAGAATCACCAACAAGTGGGACACAATTGTGAAGTGGAACGAAATCTGTTGGATAATTTAAACTTTTTTAGCAAACAAAAAACTGAAAAGTGGTGCGTGCAAAATTATTCGGCCCCTTTACTTTCAGTGCAGCAGACTCGCTCCAGAAGTTCAGCGAGGATCTCTGAATGATCCAATGTTGTCCTAAATGACTGATGGTGATAAATAGAATCCACCTGTGTGTAATCAAGTCTCTGTATAAATGCACCTGCTCTGTGATAGTCTCAGGGTTCTGTTGAAAGCGCAGAGAGCATCATGAAGACCAAGGAACACACCAGGCAGGTCCGTAATACTGTTGTGGAGAAGTTTAAAGCCGGATTTGGATACAAAAAGATTTCTCAAGCTTTAAACATCCCAAGGAGCACTGTGCAAGTGATCATTTTGAAATGGAAGGAGTATCAGACCACTGCAAATCTATCAAGACCTGGCCGTCCCTCTAAACTTTCAGCTCAGACAAGGTGGAGCCTGATCAGAGATGCAGCCAAGAGGCCCATGATCACTCTAGGTGAACTGCAGAGAACTACAGCTGAGGTGGGAGAGTCTGTCCATAGGACAACAATCAGTCGTACACTGCACAAATCTGGCCTTTATGGAAGAGTGGCAAGAAGAAAGCCATTTCTCAAAGATATCCATAAAAAGTCTCGTCTAAAGTTTGCCACAAGCCACCTGGGAGACACACCAAACATGTGGAAGAAGGTGCTCTGGTCAAATGAAACCAAAATCGAACTTTTTGCCCACAATGCAAAACGATATGTTTGGTGTAAAAGCAACACAGCTCATCACCCTCAACACACCATCCCCACTGTCAAACATGGTGGTGGCAGCATCATGGTTTGGGCCTGCTTTTCTTCAGCAGGGACAGGGAAGATGGATGCAGCCAAATACAGGACCATTCTGGATGAAAACCTGTTGGAGTCTGCAAAAGACCTGAAACTGGGACGGAGATTTATCTTCCAACAAGACAATGATCCCAAACATACAGCAAAATCTACAAAGGAATGGTTCACAAATAAACGTATCCAGGTGTTAGAATGGCCAAGTCAAAGTCCAGACCTGAATCCAATTGAGAATCTGTGGAAAGAGCTGAAAACTGCTGTTCACAAACGCTCTCCATCCAACCTCACTGAGCTTGAGCTGTTTTGCAAGGAAGAATGGGCAAGAATTTCAGTCTCTCGATGTGCAAAACTGATAGAGACATACCCCAAGCGACTTGTAGCTGTAATCGCAGAAAAAGGTGGCTCTACAAAGTATTAACGCAAGGGTGCCGAATAATTTTGCACGCCCCACTTTTCATTTTTTTTATTAGTTAAAAAAGTTTCAAAAATCCAATAGATTTCGTTCCACTTCACAATTGTGTCCCACTTGTTGGTGATTCTACACAAAAAATAAAAATTTTATATCTTTATGTTTGAAGCCTGAAATGTGGCAAAAGGTTGAAAAGTTCATGGGGGTCGAATACTTTTGCAAGGCACTGTAAGTACAGGCTAGCTGCGGTAAACCATGGACATTGGGGAATCAACCAGTCATGAAACTACAAACTGCAACCACAAACAACACTGGGAATATACACTAAGGGCTAGTTAAACAACAAAAACATCACAAAGTGTACAAGGCCTTTAACGACATAACGCATAACTTTTTTGATTACAAATCTGTATGGTTAGTGCACATACACTCCCAAAAGTATTGTGACGCCTGCCTTTACACGCACATGAACTTTAATGGCATCCCAGTCTTACTCCGTAGGGCTCAATATTGAGTTGGCCCACCCTTTGCAACTCTAACAGCTTCAACTCTTCTGGAAGGCTGTCCACAAGGTTTAGGAGTGTGTCTATAGGAATGTTTGACCATTCTTCCAGAAGCCCATTTTATGAGGTCAGGCACTGATGTGGATGAGAAGGTCTGGCTCGCAGTCTCTGCTCTAATTAATCCCAAAGGAGTTCTATCGGGTTGAGGTAAGGACTCTGTGCAGGCCCATTAAGTTCCTCCACCCCCTCCCACCCTGTATGTCGACTGTGGAGAAGGATAAGCTTGGGGAAGCAGCGGCTGCTAAGCTAGAGCACTTTGCATGGAGCTTCATCAAGGACTTGGATTAGAGTAAGGACTCCTCTGGTATGCCCATTCTATCATCTGCAGGACCGGAGCCCACAGAGGAGCCAGTGAATGCAGCAGAGACTACAGCTGTATGTGAGGTAACGGAGCGAGTGGGTGGGGCAAGGCAAGCAGAGGATTGTATGGCTGAGAGGGGAGAGAGGTGGATGCTCGGCACTAGGTGCCTCTGCCACCGGTGATATTTTCAAGCCTGGTCTATCTGCCTCAAAGGGGGAACCAATCCTTTAAGACGTGTACTATGCTATACAGAATTGTAATCATACCTTAAATACATTATCTACGCAGTTCAATTGTCTAAGGGAGGATGTTACCACTATGCATCTAGACATGCAGAAGGTGTGAGAATGCACATTAGCACTAGAGAATCAGGTTACCGTCATAGAGAAGGAGTCGGGATGCATGCAACAAGTACTTAAGGCAGTGGGACTTCAATCTAGGTACCATGCTAATCGCATAGATGACATTGAAAATAGACTTAGAAGGAATAATATACACATTATTGGACTCCCAGAAAGCATGGAGGGGAGGAACCCTGTTGAGTTTATTGAAAAATGCCTGCTGGATGTTTTTGAATAACAAAACTTTTACTTCCATTTTTGTGGTAGAACAGGTGCATCATATTCCTGCTAGACCACCTCCTCCGGGTAACCTTCCCTGACTGATCATCGTAAAAATGCTCCACTATAGAGATAGACAACATTCTTTTTCTATCCTGTATTAAGGGCAATATCGAAGTTAATCGTTCTAAAGTTTCTTTCTTTCCAGACTTTTCTGTGGCAGTTCAAAAATGGAGAGCTCAGTTTATAGATATTAAAAGGGGTGTCTGTACCCTTCAAATTCAATATGCTATGCTTTACCCTGCTAAATTCCGGATTGTGGTTAAGGGAGAAACTGTTTTTTGATGATCCCAAAGAGGGAGAAACGAGCAACATTTCATGTTTTCCTGCTCTTTTGGTGTAATTAAAAAGGTTTTGCTTGAGTATATAACTTGCTATACAGCTGTTATATTGTTTGTTTAGAGTTTCTCTTGAGATGCCTCCCCTTTTTTTTTTTTCCACATTTTTTATTTAAAGAGGCAAAGCAACACAACATCCTCAGTTACATAAGAGGTACAGTGCTATAGGATGAGGTTAATGAATATATTGCGTAATAAACAGAAATTACAATTAAGCATAGCATGTCCAAACATGTCTATTGATCTTCACAGATAGCATCATCCCATTGGAGGGACAGAGAAAATGTGGTCGTAAACCTCTACACCTGGATCGTTAAATATCGATTTCCCTGGGATTCAGTGTGTTGCAATGGGTGGTTTCGTGGACCCTGCCCCAACTTTTTCAAATATTATAAGCTATAGATCTAGATATAGATCTATAGAAACTACACAATAAAACTAGAAACTGAGAAAAGAGAGGAAAGGAAAAAGAGCAAAAAGGGGGGGGGAAGGCACAGTAGTGGGGGCTCTCATTTAAACCAGAAAATTATGTGACACGTAGCGCTCTATAAGTGAATGCTTAAATTCACACTACCTAAAACAAAAATAGCATTCACATATACACCTATAAGTATATATATATATATATATATATATATATATATATATATATATATATATAAAATGCTAAACATGCAAATATGTGTGTATAAATATCTCACAGGAAATATATATACCTAAAATAATTAATCAAAATATTCCAGTGCAAAATAAGCAATGAAAAATATACTCAATGAAAACAGAAATAATCAAAATGTAATAATTAAAAATACATAAAAAAATCTGTGATCCAAAAAATAAAATATAAATATAGCAGTCCAAATAAATAGGATGCAAATAATAAAGTCCATGTGAAAAGTGATAATCGGTGTCCAAATAAATTATTTGCTCCTTCACCACACCATCTGTGATTGTGACAACCCCCGTTGTGGGTACACTCACCAGCTGATAAACCTCACACTCGCGTGTTTGGCTGAAAAAGCTTTATATCCTCTAGATGGATGCCCACTGTAAAACCACCAGACTTGCGAAGCCCATATATCTTGATCCCCTCTCACCAAATCATAGGTATATGTACCTTGCGAGAAAATAATAATGGAAGCCTCCAATAGCGTAATACAGTTAAGCACTTTAATCAAATAAACCAAAACTGAATGCACTCACATGAACAATGAATGAATTAGCCAAAATATAAATCACTCCACTCCACACTTGAACACTTCAGGGGTCTACGGTAAGTATCCTGGGGCATTGGTAGTCATGGCGGACCTTTATATAGGGAAACAAATACTTCCTTCTCACCCCTCCTCGCACTTGGTCTCACACAGCTGATCAGAGTCCAATGCAGGTGTTTCAGACAGTTCCCTTCGTTTTCCTCCGTCCAGCACCACCGCACATCACCCAGTTCTCAAACTATGTTCACCAGATAGCCACGCCCCAACATGTTTCGTCATTAACAGACTTCTTCAACAAGCAGTAATCTGCAGCACAGCAGTGCACCACAACCCTATATATTGTACACCTATACCAGTTCTTAAAAGGACCTTTGTGGACCTAGTACTAGTGATTTGCAGACTGTCCCTCAGTCCCTACACTGATAAAAGACTGCTGCAGAAACGAGCAGTAATCTGCAGCACAGCAGTGCATCACAACCCTATATTTTGTACACCTATACCAGTCCTTAAAAGGACCTTTGTGGACCTAGTAGCTAGTGATTTGCAGACTATACTTCAGTCCCTACCCTGATAAAAGACAGCTGCAGAATCGGGCATCAGTCAGCAGCAGTGCACCAGCACCCTATATACTGTACACCTATACCAGTCCTCAAAAGGACCTTTGTGGACCTAGTAGTAATAGCTAGCTAGTGATTAAACTGACTGTCCCTGCTCCACACCGCGTCCTGTCCCTACACTGACAAAAGACAGCTGCAATCACCAGCACAGCAGTGCACTGAACCCTATATACTGTACTACACCTATACCAGTCCTTAAAAGGACTTTTGTGAACCTAATAGCTAGTGATTTGTGTCACTACAGTCTCTCCCTGCTCCACAAAGCGTCCTGTCCCTACACTGACATAAGACAGAATGTAAAATGGCCGCCAGATCAGGTCTATTTATAAGGTAGGGGGAATGTCCAATTGTCCATGTGCTGAAATGTCTCAATTGGCTGTCCTGTACCCCATGATGGATGTGTCATCATGGGTCAAAGTTCTTTCACACTGTAAGCGCATATGTCCGCCGGGCGAACAGCGGCAATAGTCCGCCGGTTTGGCGAATCGCGAACACGCAAAATTCGCCGCGAACCGACCGCCGGGCAAACCGCGAGGCCATCCCTATCTGAGAGCACTCCAGGGCTGACACCCGGTGTTCCAGGGAGGAGAGTGAGGACTTACCGGAGTCCACTCTGTCAGAAAGTGAGTGCATCTCCACTTTCACTTTCTGTATGTCCCAGCTATGAGCTTCCTCAAGGCGAAGGATAAGGGCCTCGATATCCGATTTGGTAGGGAGGGCCTGCAACATAGCACAGAGTTTCTCAGTAAGGATGCCTGAGTATTGAGAGGGCCCAGCCATGTCCAGGGAGAAGGCAATCTGTGTCCCTGGGAAGAGGTCTGGGTCAGTAGACGGAGTAGGAGTGACAGGCAGGGTTGCTGCGGCATTGTCCTCCACGCAGTGTACACATGGAGCTGCTACAATGGTGCCTAGTGAGGTACGGTGTGGATCCTGGAAGTATAGCTGGATTCAACTCTGGGGAGTGAGGGATCGATTACCGCAAGCTATCAATCTGGTCCTATATCATTTGGTGGATATGCCGTTTTAACGATGGCTAAAGGCCGCCAGGTTGTCGAGATAGGCAGGGAGGAGCACTCTAGAGACATGTTTTTTTCACCCGGCCATTGCTAAGCCATGCCCCTCCCCCCCCCTTATTTTTATTTGTTTATTCCCGACTATAGGCAAAGCCAGCATGGATTATAGCTGGATAAACTTGTCTCCTTATTATTGGGCTATAGGCCCATTTGCAAGCCTGGATGAACTTTATTTAATATTTACCCCCTCTTACATCTTCCTGCGGGAAATTGTTTTGCATTCATTGTCTGTGGATGCACGTGTGTTTTGTGAGTTATTTATTTTTTTTTCCTTGTTTAATTAGGCTTTGAAAAAAAAAAAAAAATCTGAAGTTAGAAGCTGATTGGCTACCATGCACAGCTGCACCAGATAAAGAGGAAAAATTTGGGACCTTAAATGAGGCCTCTGAAGTAAATCGGAGGTACCTCCATCCCGGGTTTTGCACAGCAAAAGAAGAGAGAGGATTTTGGACTTTGAGTGCAGCATGCAGCTGGAGAGCAAGGAGACACTAAAGGTTATCAAAATTAATTTTATTCCATAATTACAATGTACAGTGCAGTATATCAATGGTACAGACATACATTGTAACCTGCAAGCCTTCTAAAGTTGCGTGATCTATAATAAACAGAATAAATATGTAAACATAAAATACAATTGCATATGACATCCCATACATTAGTGATAAAATGGTCACTGACTGTAAACATAAATTAGCAACATAGATGGTTCAAACAACTGGATGTATTACCATAATTGTAGCATCTAGAGCTCTAATGGTTCAAACAACTGGATGTATGACCATAATTGTAGCATCTATAGCTCAACGTGTTTCGTGACTAACTGTCACTCATCAGGCGCAGACGCTATAGGGATGACTAAGAAAATTGAAAGGTGAACGGTGAGTAAACTGAACACACCAAAAGAAGGGGGAGGGGGATGATAAATCACTCACCCATACTTGCAGGTTCCCAATGAACATGGGATGCGGCGGTGGATGCCAGGGCAGAGCTGCTGACAATTGTCTCCCACGGGAGCTGAGGCGACAATAATAATGGCAAAATGATGGGAAATCCTGAAGGGTAAGGTGTGGCTGGGGGAGTGAACCCCACCAAAGTCCATGTGTGTGCATGGTTTGTATATAAAATCATCTGTGAATAAATGTAAAAAATGCGTTTGAAGATAATAAATAAATTGCTAGTAAAGCAGTGATCCGAACCTAGTGTGGGAAGGTGGTGGGAAAAGTGGGAAGTGAACGTGAATGTGGTAGGAAGTGTGAGAAATGGATGTGAATGTGGGTGAAAAAAACATGAAAAAAGACCACACGGAGAAAGAAAGGCCAAGGTTAATAGTGTGCCTAGACCTGAATGAAATAGTGAAGAAAGGAATAGAGATGAAGACTGCAACTAGAAATGGGGGGGATCTGCACCAGATTTTGCACACTCCAGTTTTAGTAAATAAACCCCTATGTCATTTCTGTCTGCTGCTTTGTTCCTCTGCTATTAGCATTAGTCGCTTCTGACAGGTTTTCCTGACACCAAGAGAAAAATGGTGACGGGGAGAGATTTACAGCTAATTGGAAGCCTCAGCTCTGTTCCTGGGTGGTGTTTGTGTGTGTGTGTGTTTGTGTGTGTGTGTGTGTGGGGGGGGGGGGGGGGGTTGTCTCTTCCCTCCGATGAGCTCTCAGAGCTCTCCTCATTGTGCTCTGAAGAATGTAACTTCAGCTCTCTGCCCCCTTTTTTTCTAATGCTCTGAGACAAACGTAAACATTTTTTGCATGTTTAACAGATGTAGAGAAGAGAAGGCTGCAGGTAGACAGATAAAACTTATGTAGGAGGATTTCTTTCATCTCTGTATATCACTTGCGGATAGTCCCTGTACTGGGTATACTGTATGTAAGGGTTTATAGTCACTTCAAGGATAAAGCACTGCTTCCTTTGTACACAGTATGTGGCTGAGTAGAAGAGGAGAGTAGAGAAATTGCTGAAGGAACATCTTAAAGGAGATGTGTCAGGGTAAGGCTGTTTTTTTTTTTTGTCTTTTTATTTTAATTTCAGCCAGTGGGCTGAAGGAAAAGAAATTCAGATTCCTCCATCCACCCCCTCTCCCCCACCCCACTGGGACATAAACTTCTTTTGAGCAGGGTTGTCTGCATAATAATTGAAATTTACTCGGTCCCTGCTGAACTAGCCAAATTTTGTTCAGTGTATGGTCAGCATAATGTGGCTGCATTGCATAGCCTCAATATGACTCTATGACAACAGAGAGTCTAGCTAAAATCGATTACTTTATTAACCGCTTTCTGACTGCCCCACGTATATTTACTGCGGCAGGGTGGTCTGTTAGCATGAAATCACATACAGGTATGTTACGGCTTCTTCCAGGGTCTGGAGGCACGTGCAGCCAGTGGCCCGCTTCCGCTGTGATTGGACAAAGTGAGAGCCAATCAGTGGGTCCAGCGGACCCGATGTTTGCCAGCACCCCGTGATCTCTCCCGTGAGGCAGAACGGCGGTCTGCCTATGTAACCAAGTAACCAACTAAAAATAAAAATGCCATAAAACTATCCCATAGTTTGTAGTTGCGATAACTTTTGCACAAACCAACCAATATATGCTTATTGGGATTTTTTTAACCAAAAATATGTAGAAGTATACATATTGGCCTAACATGATGACGAAATTTGATATTTATTTTTTATTTTTTCAAATATAAATTTATTAGTCTCTCAAACATGGGGAGGGAACCCCGCAATACAGACATAAGAGCTTGTATCAACATGTTCATATCAAATCTATCAGGCAAGGTATATACATTGCAGTGTACAGCTTAACAGTTAGTGGCCATCACCTGAGTTATATGGACCCACAAGCATGTCACCTATACAGCATGGAGAAATTGAAACCCTTCAGTTGGAGAATAAGATTTCGGGTATACCTTCCCCATTTCCCACCTTTTCTTAAGAGGGAGGGGGGCAGGGGTCCACAGGGAGGGCACAATGGGAAATACAAAGAGGGGAGGAGGGGGGGAGTGGAGAGACATAGAAGGTAGAATAGCAAGATACAGAAAAGAAGAGAAAGAAGGGAGAGCGGGGCAGAAGAGACAGAGCCGAGACACGGCGGTGGCAAATGATCACTGAGTTGTCTGACAAAGGATGAAGGAACAATAAGTAATAAATAATAATAATAAATAATAATAATGGGAATGGGCCTCACTATCGCCCCAGTAGTCGCTGGCCCTCTGCTGAGTAAATGAAGGTATTCCAGACATCCCAAGTCTATTTGTGGGCCTCCTGTTTGTGCTGTGCGGTTAGGATCAAGACATTTTATTTTTTACATTGCTTTATTGGATATGTTTTATAGAAGAAAGTAAAAAAAAATAGTTAAAAAAATAAAAATAAAAAATTATTGTTTTTAAAAAAAATTTATAGCGCAAAAAAATGAAATACCAAAAGAAAGCTCTATTTGTGGGGAAAAAAGGACATCAATTTTATTTGTGTAAAGCGTCGCACAACCACACTATTGTTAGTTAAAGTAGCGCAGTACCAATTGAAGGTGAAACCTTCCGTGGCTGAAGTAGTTAAAAACAAACAGCTACAAGTACCTATGATTATCCTCATAAACCTATTTCCTCTCAGTGAATTCCGGGGTAGTTCCGGTAACGCAGGGGAAGACCTTGAGGGCTTCCAGGCCTGGAGCCACCACCCTGGAATTGCAGTATTCAGGTAGAGTCTTGGGAGGGTCTCCCTAGTGTAGCTGGGTATTTTAGAGAAGTTGGGTGTTCTTAGGCTCCTGTTTGGCTGCCATCACGCCAGTTCTGACAGTGGAGAGCCTCTCACCTGGCTGCAGATCCTTTGCCCAGCTACCTCTGCAAGTGTGGCTTCCCTGAGCTGAGGGAGGGAGACAGAGGGGCTTATCGTCCCTGGGCTTGTCAAGGAACCCAGGTAATTGTGCTAAATGGACCTAAAGGGGCCCGTGCCTGCATCTGAGCATGGCGAGTATGGGCACGCTGCTGCGTTAGCTTTTGCACCCAAACCAGTTTTCCCTACTGAGAACATAACAGCGCTCGTCTTCTAATCGTGGACCTACTGACTGAGATCAGTATTGTGCAATATGGAACTAGCAAGTGGGAGATGACTGGACATTTGCAACTTTCACCTTGAGTGAGTCTGACAACCAGTCAGCAAAGAGGAGGACTTAAAATAAAAGTCTCATTGCTACTTTTACGCCATGTGAACACTTTTATTATATAGCATTTCACACTTAGTATTTTCCACTTCGGGCTTCAAAAATCATACTACGGTAGTAATTTTTAGGTCCTTCTGTGACAGAATTGCGGTCTCATAAACATGCACAGACCCAAGTCTGCCACAAGATGGCGCTGCGTCTTATGTAATTGGTATGATTGGGCGGATTATCCTTCCTGCTACAGGAGCTGTTGTAGTGTCCTCTCTATGGTATTTGCCGACACGCTAGTTAGTACAGGCGTCTCTGTGATATCGGTCCTCCACGGTGCCACACGTGGGTATGGCTACTCTTCGCTTCCATGAGCTGGGGCTGGATGACCGTGTGCTGAAGGTGAGAGCGCGGTGTCAGTATGGTGTTGAGTGTAGAGGGGTTCAGTGCTACTAAAGAAGCGGTGTGTTGTGTGACCAGCTGATGTACACAGTGTCTGTCCAGGACTTGTGGAACCAGAGGTCCCAGCATGGGCTATAGTCTAAAAGGGTGCACAGAGTGTAATAGTCCTCCCACACAGGGGCTGGCCAGAGCTTATTATTAAACCCCCCCCACCATGAGCCACCCCATAATGTACAGACCCCTCTGCTCCAGGCCTTCTCTCAGGCTGCAGTCAACATTTCATGAGTTGTCATTCATTGTTAATGGCACCCCAAACGTGACAAGCAGCTGTGCGAAGCTCAATGTCGAAAAAAGGTAAATAAGCTACTTTGGCGCATGTAGGGAAGATCATTGAAAGGAATAGGCTGCTCTATGCGCGTAGTGCCAAAGAATGGGTGTTCTCGACACGCTGGGTGTGAACCTTACCTCAGAACTCTGACACCACCAACTAGTGGTTTTGATTTAGACAATGCAGAGAAAGTTTGTCACTCCCGTCAGTGTTGTCACCATGACAGGAAGTGAACTGTATATGGAGGCGGCACAGACCTAATAAAATATGATCTGGTTGTATGTTCTCCCTGTGCCTGTGTGGGTTTCCTCTGGGTACTCCGGTTTCCTCCCACACTCCAAAGACATGCAGGTAGGTTAATTGGCTTCTGTCCAAAAAATTGGCCCTAGTATATGTATGGGGACCTTCGATTGTGGGCTCCTTGAGGGTAGGGACCGATGTGAGTGAGCAGTGTACAGGGATAGGGACAATTGTAGACACCCACTCAGAACTGGATGGACTGGTGTCTTTATTCAACCTTACTAACTATGTAATAAGGTAGTTTAAAGCGGGAGTCCGCCGGGACTCCGTGTTTTTTTTTTTTTTTTTAAAGTCAGCAGCTACAAATACTGCAGCTGCTAACTTTTAAAATAGTGACACTTACCTGTCCAGCGCGCCCGCGATGTCGGCACCCGAAGCCGATCTCTAGATCGACACTCGAGTGCTGCCGCCGCCATCTTGGGTATGGGAATCAGGAAATGGAGCCTTTCGGCTTCATTTCCCGGTTCCCTACTGCGCATGCGCGAGCCGCGCTGCGCAATGAGGACGGTCCCCGCTGCCTCTGGGATCTGTGTGTTTCCCAGCAGGCAGCGGGGCACTTGCGGAAAGGGGCGGGCACTTGCAGAAAGGGGCGTAATGTACGCCCCTTTCTGCAGAGAGCTAGCCCGGAAGTGGGTGCAGTTACCTGGATTATCCAGGTAACTGCACCCCCCTCCCCCCTGAAAGGTGCCAATTGTGGCGCCGGAGGGGGGGGGGGGGAATCCGATGAGCGGAAGGTCCATTTTAGGGTGGACCTCCGCTTTAAATCAGAAATGCAAAGAGAAGCCCAGGAGCGGAGTATTCTGTACCTTATGGGGTGTGTGATGGTAGAGGGCTTGGTACCCAGGCTCATACCCAAGGGCCAGATCTAGCCAACGTGATGTGGAGTTGGAGTAAGAAAAAGTCAAGGGGCATAATGTCAACAATGTTACAGAGATGCAGAGAGCTACTATTCCCTATTTACTCAGCACACTTCTGTACCACGGGTCACAACCTGGAAGTATCATCTGACGATGCAGGAGAGAAAAGGGAACACTAGTATGTGTTGAAGTGGAAGTAAACTTCCATCACCAAATTCTACCTATAGGTAAGCCTATAATAAGGCTTACCTATAGGTAATGTCAATATCTCCTTAATGGGCACCTTTATCGGGGGGCCCTCCCCGCCGATAAGTAATCTTGCACCAAATCTGCGCAGAGAAAGTGGACTGTCCGCTGAAGAAGAGGATAGCGGGATTATGGCAGTTAGCTGCTGCCATAACGATACCCCTCGTCAAAGTAGCGTCGTAAATCGATGGTGGGCATTCCCTATGGTTCATGCCAACGGACCTTATTTTGTACATTAACAGTTTATGGGGAACTGTGTCAAATGCTTTTGGAGAATCCAGATGGTTTGGCAAGAACGATTCTTCATAAATCCATGCTGATTACTGCTAATTATACCGTTCTCATTACTAAAATCTTGTATATGGGCCCTTATCACCCCCTCCAAGAGTTTACATACTATTGATGTTAGGCTAACTGGTCTGTAATCCCCAGGGATGTATTTTGGTTCCTTTTTTAAATATTAGTGCTACATTGGCTTTTCTCCAATCAGCAGGTACCATTCCAGTCGGTAGACTTTCAGTAAAAATTTGGAAAAATGGTCTGGCATTTACTTGACTGAGTTCTCTAAGTACCCTCAGGTGCAAGCCGTCTGGTCCCAGTGTTTTATTAATGTTAAGTTTCCCAAGTCTAATTTTAATTCTGTCCTCTGTTAACCATGGAGGTGCTTCCTGTGATGTGTCATGAGGATAAACACTGCAGTTTTGGTTACTGAAGACCCCCGATTCCCTTGTGAAGTGCAAGGAGAAAAATAAATTCAATACCTTCACTATCTCCCCATCCTTTGTAACCAGATGTCCTTCCTCATTCTTTATGGGGCCAATATGGTCTGTCCTCCCTTTTCACTGTTTACATACTTAAAGGATTTCTTGGGATTTTTTTTGCTCTCCTCCGCTATGTGTCTTTCGTATTCTATCTTAGACACCCTAATTGTACCCTTACATTCCTTGTTGCATTCTTTATAAAGTCTGAATGCTGATGACGATCCCTCAACCTTGTATTTTTTGAAGGCCTTCTCCTTTTGCTTGTATATGCATTTTTACATTGGAGTTAAGCCACCCCGGACTTTTGTTCGCTCTTTTAAATTTATTACCCAATGGGATGCATTGCTAATGCCCTTATTTAATATGCTCTTAAAGGAAACACATTTCTCCTCCGTGTTCTTTGTTCCTACGTTTTTATCCCAATTTATGTCTTCTAGCAAGGTTCATAGTTTAGGGCAATCGCTCTTTTTAAAATTCAGTTGTATTCCCCTTATGTTTCCTATTTGTGGGATTTATACTGAAGCCAATTGACCTGTGATCGCTGTTTCCTGAAATGCCCCGTACTTTCACATCCGTGATCAGTTCTGCATTGTTGGTAATCCAGTAAATCCAGTAACGCTTTATTTCTAGTTGGTGCGCCTACCATCTGAACCATGAATTTATCCTGCAAGACATTTAGGAACTGGCGAGCCTTAGATGAATGCGTGGTTCCCTCTGCCCAGTCTGTCTGGATAAATAAAATTCCCCATTATGATAACACTTCCCATCCTTGCTGATAATCCAACTTGTGATAGATCTCTCCCCCTCCTCCCTCAGGTTAAGGGGCCTATAGCGTACTCCCAGTATTATTTTCGCCTTAACTTCATCCCTTTGGAGATCTACCCATAAGGATTCCACCTCCTCCCTAGCTCCCTTAGTGATGTCATCTCTCACATTCACTTGTACATTATTCTTATATAAGCATACCCTTCCAACTTTCAAGTCTCTGAAATTCCCACAAAATCCGAATAATTACATGACACTGAATAATTACATGATGCCCCCCCTTTGCGCGACCCGTGGTCCTCCTTTTGGAGCGCGCCCCCCCCTTTGCGCGACCCGTGGTCCTCCTTTTGGAGCGCGCCCCCCCCCTTTGCGCGACCCGTGGTCCTCCTTTTGGAGCGCGCCCCCCCCCCTTTGCGCGACCCGTGGTCCTCCTTTTGGAGCGCGCCCCCCCCTTTGCGCGACCCGTGGTCCTCCTTTTGGAGCGCGCCCCCCCTTTGCGCGACCCGTGGTCCTCCTTTTGGAGCGCGCCCTCCCTTTGCGCGACCCGTGGTCCTCCTTTTGGAGCGCGCCCCCCCTTTGCGCGACCCGTGGTCCTTTTGGAGCGCGCCCCCCCTTTGCTCGACCCGTGGTCCTCCTTTTGGAGCGCGCCCCCCCTTTGCGCGACCCGTGGTCCTCCTTTTGGAGCGCGCCCCCCCTTTGCGCGACCCGTGGTCCTCCTTTTGGAGCGCGCCCCCCCTTTGCGCGACCCGTGGTCCTCCTTTTGGAGCGCGCCCCCCCTTTGCGCGACCCGTGGTCCTCCTTTTGGAGCGCGCCCCCCCTTTGCGCGACCCGTGGTCCTCCTTTTGGAGCGCGCCCCCCTTTGCGCGACCCGTGGTCCTCCTTTTGGAGCGCGCCCCCCCTTTGCGCGACCCGTGGTCCTCCTTTTGGAGCGCGCCCCCCCTTTGCGCGACCCGTGGTCCTCCTTTTGGAGCGCGCCCCCCCTTTGCGCGACCCGTGGTCCTCCTTTTGGAGCGCGCCCCCCCTTTGCGCGACCCGTGGTCCTCCTTTTGGAGCGCGCCCCCCCCTTTGCGCGACCCGTGGTCCTCCTTTTGGAGCGCGCCCCCCCTTTGCGCGACCCGTGGTCCTCCTTTTGGAGCGCGCCCCCCCTTTGCGCGACCCGTGGTCCTCCTTTTGGAGCGCGCCCCCCCTTTGCGCGACCCGTGGTCCTCCTTTTGGAGCGCGCCCCCCCTTTGCGCGACCCGTGGTCCTCCTTTTGGAGCGCGCCCCCCCTTTGCGCGACCCGTGGTCCTCCTTTTGGAGCGCGCCCCCCCTTTGCGCGACCCGTGGTCCTCCTTTTGGAGCGCGCCCCCCCTTTGCGCGACCCGTGGTCCTCCTTTTGGAGCGCGCCCCCCCTTTGCGCGACCCGTGGTCCTCCTTTTGGAGCGCGCCCCCCCTTTGCGCGACCCGTGGTCCTCCTTTTGGAGCGCGCCCCCCCTTTGCGCGACCCGTGGTCCTCCTTTTGGAGCGCGCCCCCCCTTTGCGCGACCCGTGGTCCTCCTTTTGGAGCGCGCCCCCCCTTTGCGCGACCCGTGGTCCTCCTTTTGGAGCGCGCCCCCCCTTTGCGCGACCCGTGGTCCTCCTTTTGGAGCGCGCCCCCCTTTGCGCGACCCGTGGTCCTCCTTTTGGAGCGCGCCCCCCCTTTGCGCGACCCGTGGTCCTCCTTTTGGAGCGCGCCCCCCTTTGCGCGACCCGTGGTCCTCCTTTTGGAGCGCGCCCCCCCCTTTGCGCGACCCGTGGTCCTCCTTTTGGAGCGCGCCCCCCCTTTGCGCGACCCGTGGTCCTCCTTTTGGAGCGCGCCCCCCCTTTGCGCGACCCGTGGTCCTCCTTTTGGAGCGCGCCCCCCCCTTTGCGCGACCCGTGGTCCTCCTTTTGGAGCGCGCCCCCCCCTTTGCGCGACCCGTGGTCCTCCTTTTGGAGCGCGCCCCCCCTTTGCGCGACCCGTGGTCCTCCTTTTGGAGCGCGCCCCCCCCCCCTTTGCGCGACCCGTGGTCCTCCTTTTGGAGCGCGCCCCCCCCCCCCTTTGCGCGACCCGCGGTCCTCCTTTTGGAGCGCGCCCCCCCTTTGCGCGACCCGCGGTCCTCCTTTTGGCGCGCCCCCCCCCCTTTGCGCGACCCGCGGTCCTCCTTTTGGCGCGCGCCCCCCCTTTGCGCGACCCGCGGTCCTCCTTTTGGAGCGCGCCCCCCCTTTGCGCGACCCGCGGTCCTCCTTTTGGAGCGCGCCCCCCCTTTGCGCGACCCGCGGTCCTCCTTTTGGAGCGCGCCCCCCTTTGCGCGACCCGCGGTCCTCCTTTTGGAGCGCCCCCCCCCCCTTTGCGCGACCCGCGGTCCTCCTTTTGGAGCGCGCCCCCCCCCTTTGCGCGACCCGCGGTCCTCCTTTTGGAGCGCGCCCCCCCCCCTTTGCGCGACCCGCGGTCCTCCTTTTGGAGCGCGCCCCCCCCCCTTTGCGCGACCCGCGGTCCTCCTTTTGGAGCGCGCCCCCCCCCCCCCTTTGCGCGACCCGCGGTCCTCCTTTTGGAGCGCGCCCCCCCCCCCCTTTGCGCGACCCGCGGTCCTCCTTTTGGAGCGCGCCCCCCCCCCTTTGCGCGACCCGCGGTCCTCCTTTTGGAGCGCGCCCCCCCCCCCCTTTGCGCGACCCGCGGTCCTCCTTTTGGAGCGCGCCTCCCCCCCTTTGCGCGACCCGTGGTCCTCCTTTTGGAGCGCGCCCCCCCCCCTTTGCGCGACCCGTGGTCCTCCTTTTGGAGCGCGCCCCCCCCTTTGCGCGACCCGTGGTCCTCCTTTTGGAGCGCGCCCCCCCTTTGCGCGACCCGTGGTCCTCCTTTTGGAGCGCGCCCTCCCTTTGCGCGACCCGTGGTCCTCCTTTTGGAGCGCGCCCCCCCTTTGCGCGACCCGTGGTCCTTTTGGAGCGCGCCCCCCCCTTTGCTCGACCCGTGGTCCTCCTTTTGGAGCGCGCCCCCCCTTTGCGCGACCCGTGGTCCTCCTTTTGGAGCGCGCCCCCCTTTGCGCGACCCGTGGTCCTCCTTTTGGAGCGCGCCCCCCCTTTGCGCGACCCGTGGTCCTCCTTTTGGAGCGCGCCCCCCCTTTGCGCGACCCGTGGTCCTCCTTTTGGAGCGCGCCCCCCCTTTGCGCGACCCGTGGTCCTCCTTTTGGAGCGCGCCCCCCTTTGCGCGACCCGTGGTCCTCCTTTTGGAGCGCGCCCCCCTTTGCGCGACCCGTGGTCCTCCTTTTGGAGCGCGCCCCCCCTTTGCGCGACCCGTGGTCCTCCTTTTGGAGCGCGCCCCCCCTTTGCGCGACCCGTGGTCCTCCTTTTGGAGCGCGCCCCCCCTTTGCGCGACCCGTGGTCCTCCTTTTGGAGCGCGCCCCCCCTTTGCGCGACCCGTGGTCCTCCTTTTGGAGCGCGCCCCCCCTTTGCGCGACCCGTGGTCCTCCTTTTGGAGCGCGCCCCCCCCTTTGCGCGACCCGTGGTCCTCCTTTTGGAGCGCGACTCCCCCCTTTGCGCGACCCGTGGTCCTCCTTTTGGAGAGCGCCCCCCCCCTTTGCGCGACCCGTGGTCCTCCTTTTGGAGCGCGCCCCCCCCCTTTGCGCGACCCGTGGTCCTCCTTTTGGAGCGCGCCCCCCGTGGTCCTCCTTTTGGAGCGCGCCCCCCCCCTTTGCGCGACCCGTGGACCTCCTTTTGGAGCGCGCCCCCCCTTTGCGCGACCCGTGGTCCTCCTTTTGGAGCGCGCCCCCCCTTTGCGCGACCCGTGGTCCTCCTTTTGGAGCGCGCCCCCCCTTTGCGCGACCCGTGGTCCTCCTTTTGGAGCGCGCCCCCCCCCCCTTGCGCGACCCGTGGTCCTCCTTTTGGAGCGCGCCCCCCCCCCTTTGCGCGACCCGTGGTCCTCCTTTTGGAGCGCGCCCCCCCTTTGCGCGACCCGTGGTCCTCCTTTTGGAGCGCGCCCCCCCCTTTGCGCGACCCGTGGTCCTCCTTTTGGAGCGCGCCCCCCCTTTGCGCGACCCGTGGTCCTCCTTTTTGGAGCGCGCCCCCCCCTTTGCGCGACCCGTGGTCCTCCTTTTTGGAGCGCGCCCCCCCTTTGCGCGACTCGTGGTCCTCCTTTTGGAGTGCGCCCTCCCCCTTTTTGCGCGACCTGTGGCCCATCCATCTCTGAATCATTTAGATGTTCGCTGGCAAACTGCAGACAAGCCGGTACATGTGCCTTCTTGAGGAGGACCTTGCAGGCCCTGTAGGCTTTCAATACATGGTGACGTACTGTGTTACTAATGGTTTGTTTGGTGACTGTGGTCCCAACAACATTGAGATTATTCACAAGCTCCTCCCATGTAGTTCTGGGCTGATCCCGGACTTTTCTCATGATCATCCTTACCCCATGAGGCGAAACCTTGCATCAAGCTCCAGACCGAGGGCGATTGATGATTGTTTTGTACTACTTGCATTTACGAATAATCACTTTAACGGTTGTCTCCTTCTCACCAAGCTTCTTGCTGATGGTCTTGTATTACAGCCCATTTCAGACTTGTGCAGGTCTACAATCTTGTCTCTGACGTCCTTTGACAGCTCTTTGGTCTTGCCCATGTTGGTGAGGTTTGAGTGGAAGAATTGAATTCTGTGGACAGAAGTCTTTTATACACGAGTTGTTGTTGGAAGCACTTTCTTAAATTCACAGGACCAATCTGTGGGAGCCAAAACTATTGTTGGTAGTTGGTTGGTAGGGGATCACATACTTATTTTACTCGCTGAACTGCAACTCAATTTATAACATGTGTATCATGTTTTTTGGTTGATTTTTTGTCTCTGTCATTTAAAATACACCCATGATAACAATTCTAGACCCATTTGTTTGTATGTGTATATATATATATATATATATATATATATATATATATATATATATATATATATATATATATATATATATTCTCACACAAAAAATGTTTTGCCTTTTCATTTCTAGTTCAGCAAACTGAGGGTTTACATGTACTTTAAGGCCGGGTTCACACTATAGCGATGCGGGAACGCCGCGAATCCACGGCGTTTACCCGCATCGCACACCTCCCGCCGGCAGTTCACACTGCCCTATGCGGACGGCTGGGAGTGTCAATGTTATGTTAATGACACCCCCAGATCCGTCGGCATATCGCAGTGCGATCTGCCGACTCGCACAGGAATCGGATCGCATGGTGTGAACCCCCATGCGATCCGATTCTGTTGCGGACCCAAAAAAGGGTCCCGTGCGAGTTTGCTGCGGGAGCGCTGCGAATTCAGCCATACTATCTGTATGGCTGAACTCGCATCGCTACGGAGATCGGATGTGATTTGCTGTGTGAATCACATCCGGATCTCCCCCCGCAGCGGTGTGAACCGGGCCTAAAGGGGAAGTAAACCCTGATGAATTTGACTTCCTCTTTATTCCCCTGCAAAGTAAATGCATTATGAGCTAGGAGGCATTGTATACTAACCCATTATGTTGCACTTACCTGCAAATGAAGCCTGCGATGTCCCCGCTGGTGGCTGTGTCCCGATTCACCTCTCTTTCTTTCAGGGGCCGTGGACTCTGACTCTACAGGTAAAGCCCCATACACACTATCAGATCTTCTTCTTTTTTCCTTCAGATTTACCAAAACCATATAATATGAGGTCAAACCTTAGGAGTTTCAATTTGTATGCAATCAGGCAGGCCCTTGCACTACATGGTTTTGGTAAATCTGAAGACAAAAATCAGCAGAATATCTGATAGTGTGTATAGGGCTTAAGTCTTCTTATAGGCTTCCCTGTAGGTAAAAGTGGTGTGTAAGGGTTTAAAACCACTTTAAGGGACCTATTCACATCTGAGTCATGTGCTGTCCCTTCTCTGGGGCAGGATTGTAAAACAAATTTTGGCACCATGGGTTTTATGGAAGCACCTAAAAAAAAAAAAAAAAAAAAAAAAAAAAAGCGTAACAACCTAGTTACCTAGTTTCCTTCTTCTAGTAACCTGCTTTTCGTTGGTCTATAGTAACATGTGAAGCTTTCAAGGTTTTTTACGGTAAGATTTCTGCAATACATCGCTGATTAAAAAAAAAATACAAATAAAGTGGTTGTATGAAAGTTGTTTTGGGCTATCCCAATACATTTGATTTATGTAAGGTTCAGATCTTTGCACTTTTACCTTTTGCACAAGAGTATGAAACAGTTGAATAATGCATGTTTGTCTATCACCTTGTTTCCACAGAAACGTTAGCAGTCATTGGTCCATAGAGTATATATTAACCTTTACAAATTTAGTAGATTGACCTACAAAGTCTGATTTTTTTTTTTTTTTCCTGACATTTCCATGTCGCTGTAGGCCATAGCAGATTTAGGATGGGCCAAGCCAACGTTAATTCAGGAGAAGGCCATTCCGCTGGCCTTGGAAGGAAAGGACCTGCTGGCGCGGGCGAGAACAGGGTCAGGGAAGACCGCAGCCTACTCCATTCCCATAATACAGAACCTTCTACAGTCAAAGTTGGTATGTGTTCTTGTCTGATGACAGTATTGTCTTTGTATTTTAAGTACGGTTATGGCTACACATGTATGTAAATTTAGTACCATTGGTTTTAGAAATGCGAATCTCTAATATTACTGCAGCTTTTCAGCAAGGGGGCACGGTTATTATTCCTTCTAGGCTATTGTATGTCTGCTCTATATCTGCATTGGTTTACATTCACTACCACTGTTGGAAAAGAGCAGTTTTTTTGAAAATATATTTCTGCTTTTGAAATGTAAAATCACCTGTTGTCTAATTTTATACTGTCTGGGCTACACAATACTGCACTAAAGCTTAACTGCTTGTTTACTGGGGCTTTAAATGGTCAAACTATTTCCTTCACTAACTGATATGTCTGCTAAGCGTGCTGTCTATGCACCAGCTACATGGAGTATACAGGGATGTGTTCTGGCAATGAAACAGTGCTGCTCAGTCATCCTATGAATAAATACAAAGCTTCCTTTTTGGTTGGCAGAGATTGTGACATCATCCGCCCTCCTTTCTGCCTCAGCCAATCAGAGGACGTTTTGTATTTAATCCAAAAAATACAAAGCTCCCTGTGAATGAATAAAGTAAAAAGTTGTACTAAAGTGCTGATATGAACTAATAAATAAGTGGCAAATACTAGAAGATGACCAAATAATATACCTGACTTGATTTTGTTGCGAGAGTAAGGAGTCCCTGTACTGCTTCCAAGATGCAGTTTATTGTATGTAGCTGATGCTACATACAGTTTATACCGTGTGTCCAGCAGGCAAATTTGCTGGTGAAGGAAATAGTTTGTTTGGGCTGAACTATTTAAAGTTAAACATGGAGTTAAGCTTTAAATAAACTTGCCATGAGAGAAACATGGAGGATGCCTTTGCTTCCCTTATTTTGAAAATGCAATATTCTGGTAGTCTTTGGCTTTTAACCACTTCCCACCTGGCCAATGTACATATACGGCCGGGTGGGAGCCGTCTACTTCTGATAGGATGTTCAGGAACGTCCTTCAGAAGGAGGGGGATCGCGCGTGCCTGCGCAGCGGCGCGATCCCGATGTGCTCGTGTCACCCGGACACGGCGCATCTCGGATCGGCAAGAGGGCTCTATGATTGGCCCTCCTGATCACATGACGGCCGTGTCCAATCACAGCCGTCATGTGATGTAAACAAACAGCCGGTTGCTAGGCAATCGGCTCCTCCTCTCCTCACACAGAAGTCATCGCTGCAGCCGGCTGGTGATCAGTGAGTATGAGCTGTTTTTACAGCTTTTCTAACTGATCACCAGTCTAGTATAAACACACATCACCACACAATGTAAACACATATGTCACCACAATACACATGTCACCACACATGTCCCCAAAACACACATGTCCCCAAATAATAAAAAGATATGTCCCCAAATGAAAAAAAAAAAAGGCCCCCACATATGTCCCACTAAAATCACATGTTCCAATGATTATCTGCACACATATGTCCGTGATCACCTGCACACATCTGTACATGATAATTTGCGTACATATGTCTGTGATCACACAAACCAATTATACACTTAACGGAATTTTTTTTAACAAAAACATGTAGCAGAATACATTTTGGCTTAAATTTATGACAAAATTTGATTTTATTTCTTTTAAAATAGAAAAAATAAAATATTGTTTTTTTTTCCAAATTTCCGCTTTTTTTGCGCTTATCGCAAAAAATAAAAAAACGGAGTCGTGAATAAATACCACCAAAATAAAGCTCTATTTGTGCGAACAAAATGATAAAAATTTAATTTGGGTACAGTGTAGCATGACCGTGCAATTGTCATTGAAAGTGCGAGAGCGATAAAAGCTGAAAATTGGGCTGGGAAGGAAGGGGGCGAAAGTGCCCTGTATTGTAGTGGTTAAAGCAGATCTCCAGCTTTTGATAGTTGGTTTGAACCAAACCTCAGGTGCATACAGTATACAGCGTTGTATTCCAGCAGTTGGATGGGAACTTCCTGTCCCACATGTGGAACAAAATTGAGTTGGGCTGAGAAAGCTATGCATTTTTTTGAATAAATACAAACCTTTTTCTGATTGGCTAAGGTGGCGAGACGGGCAGATGATTTCATGACCTCTGACTCAGCCAAACAGAGGAAGCTTTGTATGCATTCTGAGAATACAAAGCTCCCTGTGAATGGCTGAGCAGCACTAAGTCCAACTCAATTTTTTCCTGGATGTGGAACAAAGTCACTTTCCCACTGCTGGAACATAGCACTGTATACTGTATGTAGCTGAGGCTACATACAGTTCATACTGCACTGAGAGCCGCTGTATGCCCTAATGAAGTAAATGATTTGTTTGGACCAGCTTGGTCAAAGCAAACTGTTTAAACTTCACCAAAAGCTGGAGATTGGCTTTGATTTGCTGACCTGGAACGAGTGTTCAGATCAGGAAATTTAAAGTCCTTTATCTGCATACCTTTTCTGGATAAATTTTGTTTTTTGTTAGGGTCGGCGTGGCAGCCTTTTAACTATTTATTTTGAGCAGTTATGTGTTGATCAGCAGTGCAGCCTCTGTTTCTGCAGGGCAAGGTTAATTTGAACGTGCTTTAGGAAATTCGATAGCCGATATTAACTATGCTACATTTAATGTGGAAAAGAATTTGGCAGCATAAATAAGATGGCCAACATCATAATTTTCCTTGATTTTGTAAATTTCTTATCTCCTCTCCTTCTTTCCTCCTCCTATTACTTGAGTTCATTGTACACAGTTTTAATGAATGAACAATGTTTGTATCTGTGTGTTTTCATACCTCCCTTATTCTTTTGTTTGCAGACTGTCTCTGAGCAGGCAGTTCGAGTCCTGATCCTAGTACCCACCAAGGAGCTTGGCCAGCAGGTTCAGCAGATGATTCGGCAGCTGACATTCTACTGTGCCCGTGATATAAGAGTGGCGGACATCTCTGGGCAGGTGGATGTTTCTGCCCAGAGGTAGGTGTTCTTCATGTACAACGAATAATACCTTTTGTAAACTTGGTGCACTTTTATTAACTGGGGCTCCTTTTTTCTTTCAGGCCAATCCTTATGGAGAAACCGGACATTGTGGTGGGTACACCATCCAGAGTACTTTGTCACATGAATCAGGGAACACTGTGTGTGCGGGACACCCTCCAAGCAATAGTGATTGATGAAGCTGACCTAATCTTCTCATTTGGATTTGAAGATGATTTGAAAAACTTGCTGTGGTAAGCACCTAATTACTGGAACTTGTAAAGTGAATGATTTAAATTGTTACTAAACTGAGGACCCTGCATTCATATCTGGTCTCCCACAGCACACAGAACATGGAAATGCAGTTATTTTAGTAAATATAAACTGCTAAATACCTTTTCTTATCAGCAGTGTATAGCAGTCTTTTGACTTCTATCAGTGTCTGGTTAAAGCTTGTAGGTGGAGTTTTGATTGTCCTGTAAGGCTACAGAACCCCTGACCCTCTGTCTGGGCAGCGCCAAGAAAAAAAACTAACTCTATAACAATACAGACCAAACTGAGCATGTGCAGATTGACTCCCAAGGGCTCTGTCTTATCAGGAGATTGGGGACTGTGCAAGAAGGGAAGGATCCAAGAAGACAGGATCAAATGGCCCTTTTACATAATGTGGGGGATTAACCCCTTAGATCCCACAGCGAGTATAACAAGAATGCTGTACTGCATATACAGACAGATTTTAACAACGTGGGCTTAGTAACACTTAAAGGTTGTCCAGCTGCTAAATTCTTTAGCTTCTGTCAACCTGGATATCCCAAAAATGCTGGAGGTCTAACCCCCCCCCCCCCCAATAAATGTCTGCATTGTTCTATTGTCAATAGGGGAACTCCACTGACAGCTGAATGAGTTCATTGGTTAAGGATGCGGCGGCCAGGCTCCATAACTTATAATTGTCTTCTTCTTTTTTTCTTTTTTTTTTTTTTTTTTAAACATTTCAGCTGTCGATGGGGGAATCCTGTTGACCGGCTCAAAGAACTGAGCCTAAAATTAAAAGTAAATGCTTAAAATATTGATTACAGTGCATTTGCACGAGTACTGTTACTTGTGTAAATGCTCAGTATCGGTAGAAGTGCAACCCTTATCAAAATGTTACTAAAACTACCACAGGAAAATAAGTCTGTATATGCAGTAAAGCATGCTTGTTCTACGCACTATGGAACCTAAGGGGTCAATCCTCCGCATTGTGTAAAATGGCTGTTTTGATCCTGTCTTCTCTTATCCTCCCCTTCTTCCACTCTCCCCAATCTATCTCCTGATAAGACGGAACCTTTGGAGTTACACTGCACATGCTCAGTTTAGTGTGTATTGCTAGAAGGTTTTTATTTTTTTTTTTTTTTTTTCTTTTCTTGGAGCGGGGGGTGCATATGATCAGATACAAGCCTGCTGAGAAAAGGTATTTAGCAGTTTATATTTACTAAAATAATTGCATTTCCATATTCTGTGTACGACCAGATATGATGAATGCAGGGTCATGGGTTTAGGAACACTTTAACTGTGTTCTCAAAGAAATTCCTGCCTGAACATTTTTATTTTTATTATTTTTTAGCATTGTAATCTTAGTATTGCACAAAAAGAGTTAGAACTTCTGATAATGTTAATTTCTGGCTGTGTTGTTTATCCTGGTGACAACTGTTCCTGAAAGCATTTACAACTAGACCTCCTAATTTATTTTTTTTCCTTTATCAGCCAACTTCCTAAGATATTTCAGTCTTTCCTTATGTCTGCCACGTTTAATGAAGATGTCCAGGCACTGAAAGAGCTTGTGTTGCACAATCCCGTGAGTTTGATTTTCTGCTGTTTTTATTTATTAGGGTCAGCTAGATAGTTACAGTTGTTTACATTTAGTATACTTGAAGGTGAATTCTGAAAAGCCATGAATGTATGAGTTCTAGGGCCCCTTGTACTAAAGTAAACCCCAAAAATGCATTTCTCTTATGATCCCTGTTAAATTTACTTTTGAATGCATTTTTTTATCTGTTCAATAAAAAATACTTATTGATTATACCAGAAGTAACTTTTATCAGTTAGCATTTTCACAAGCTATCTCTTTGGAGTACAAGTACAAGACACCTCCCCATCCATATTATGGAACTGTAAAGGTGGGGGGGGGGGATATTCTGTAGTTCTAACACACTTCCCTCCTAGCGTGACAACGCTGCTGATTCATACTTGGAGTAGGGTGAGTAAGAGTTGTCTCCCTGGTACTGGTATGATCATCGGGTAAAAATAAAGCGGAGAAAAAAGCTGTGCGAAAGCCTGAAAAAAACAAACAACTAATGCAGCTACCACTTCTAAACTACATAATGTTACATTTTTGTTTGGTTTAGATGCACTTTAACCACTTGTCTTCCGGAAAATATGCCCCCCTTCACGACCAGACCACTTTTTTGCGATGCGGCACTGCGTTACTTTAACAATTGCGTGGTCGTGCAACGCTGTACCCAAGTAAAATTTGTGTTTTTTAATGTTAGGCTATAAACAAAAAAAGACCCATAATTTTTAAACAATTTTTTACTTTCTGCTATAAAAACATCTAATAAAATGAAAAAAAAAATTTAAATCAATTTTTTTTATATAAATTTAGGCCAATATGTATTCTGCTACATATTTTTGGTAAAAAGAATCCCAGTAAGCGTATTTTGATTGGTTTGCGCAAAAGGTATTGTGCCTACAAACTATGGTGTGTGTGTGTGTGTGTGTGTGTGTGTGTGTGTGTGTGTGTATATATATATGTATGTATGTATATGTGCTCCTTGTTTAACGACTTGCATGTTTAACAACCACTTGGACTTACGACCAGCTCTCTCCACCCAAACGACGTGCTGTACATCATTGTATTGTACAGTACAGAAATTTTGTTTGGGTTCTGTACTTATGCAAACTAAAAATTAAGCTGGAGTTGTGTGTTTAGACCTTTTTATTTATTTTGTACAGTAGTTAAGAATGCTTAAAATATTTATTACTTGTGATTTCCTCATTTAACAACCAATTTGTTTAACAACCTGGTCGTTGAAACAGAACCTGGTTGTTAAGTGTGGAGTAACTGTATTTACTGGAGTTTTTATTTTTTACTAGTAATGGTGGCGATCAACGACTTTTAGTGGGAATGCAATATTGCAGGGGAAAGTCGGACACTAACAACCCTTTGTGGGAACCAGGGACGCTAATACAGTGATCAGTGCTAACAATATGCACTGTCACTGTAGTAGTGACACTGGCTCGGAAGGTGTTAAACATCTAGGGTGATCTAAGGGTTAACTGTGTGCTTAACCAGTGTTTGTGTAAATTGTGTGATGCTTTTACTAACGGAAGTGATGGATTTCTTTCCCTGCTTTATAGGTACACAAAGTCCATCACTTTCCACCTGTCAGAACGGGGCTTTGTCTTGTTTACATCTGCAGAGCTCCGTTCTGTGTCTCTGCTTGATGACTGGCGGGTGTCGGCAGACATTCATTGGCTGACGCTGCAAATTGGCGAAAGTACAGAATCGCATGCTCAGGTGTGAACGCAGACTGAAGAAATTACACTTTGCTACAATATAAAGTAGTGAGTGTAATAGTGTAAATCTGCTGTCCCCTCAAAATAACGCAACACACAGCCATTAATGTGTAAACCGCTGGCAACAAAAGTGAGTACACCCCTAAGTGAAAATGTCCAAATTGGGCCCAAAGTGTCAATATTTTGCGTGACTACCATTATTTTACATCACTGCCTTAATCCTCTTGGGCATGGAATTCACCAGAGCTTCACAGGTTGCCACTGGAGTCCTCTTCCACTCCTCCATGACGACATCACAGAGCTGGTGGATGTTGGAGACCTTGCGCTCCTCCACCTTCTGTTTGCGGGTGCCCCACAGATGCTCAATGGAGTTTAGGTCTGGAGACATGTTTGGCCAGTCCATCACCTTTACCCTCGGCTTCTTTAGCAAGGCATTGGTCATCTTGGAAGTGTGTTTGGGGTCTTTATCGTGTTGAATACTGCCCTGTGGCCCATTCTCTGAAGGGAGGGGGGTCATGCTCTGCCCTTCAACCTCTGCAGCAATGCTGGCAGCACTCATGTGTTTGTTTCCCAAAGACAACCTCTGGATATGAGGTGACCATGGCGAGGCCTGTTCTGAGTGAAACCTGCCCTGTTAAACCGCTGTATGATCTTGGCCACTTTGCTGCCACTCCATTTCAGGGTCTTGCCAATCTTCTTTATGTAGAGCAAGAATTCTTTTCTTTTGTATTCCTCCAGAGAGTTCTTTGCCATGAGGTGCCATGCCATGTTGAACTTCCAGCAACCAGTATGAGACAGTGAGAGCTACAACACCAACTTTAACACAGCTTCTCCCCATTCACACCTGAGATATTGTAACACGGAGTCACGTGACACCGGGGAGGAAAAATGGCTAATTGGTCCCAATTAGGACATTTTCTCCAGTGGTCTTCTAGGGCAGCATCCGAGAGAGAGGCTCCTCCTTCCTGCAACAGGAAACACATTAGTCTACCATTATTCATTTTGTTAGTCTTACCTGTGTGCCTTAGTTGTTTTTTGTTTCCTCCGGACCCACAGGAGCTGCAAACGTTTATTTTATCCAGTCTCTGTGCTTTCTGCAGGGGACTGCCTGACCAGCATCCCATTCAGCCCGGGGGGGTGTCATGGGAGGGCAAGCAGGGGCAGCAATCTGAGCCTCAAGGCTCTGCCTGAAGTTTCGCTCCTACAGAACTATCCCCCCAGCTGCACTACATGCCGTCTGCTTTTTTTCCCCACAGCTACTGCTCCTCTATGGTGGAGGGCCATCCAGCCCAGCACTCCAGATGCTTTAGAGGTTTTCTCGCTGTGCAGACGACCTGGCCACCGTCCATCCTGCCTGCCGATCGTATTTCTCTCGCATCCTACATACATCTCCGAAAAATCCCCTTGTTTGCGATCCTGGGAGGTGTAGCAAGATGACACCAGATGCATCATTTTCGGTCACGCAGTCCAGTCAGCGGCCATCTTGGTGGAGGCTGGAGCCTCCAGGGGAAGTGACTGCACTTCCGGTTGGCTGCGGCTCCAATTTAAAAAAATGACAAACAGCTTTTAATGCTCCCCTCACTATTGGAAACCCAGGAAGGATGACACGTGGCAGGTGCGGGTGTGTCCACCAACCCGCAAGGGGTCAGCTGGGGGCAGGACTGGAGCAAGAAGGGCTCTCTAAGCAGAGGAATCCCGGTGGCTGGTCAGGTCGGACACTTCTCCACCCTGCCCTGCAGATTCTGCATGTCAGGATAGCCCCAAGGTAAGCCAGAGCACTCTGGAGTCACAATTGCATTGTCCACCACCAACCTCACTCAGTCTCTTTGTGCTTACTTGCAGGCAAAGGCCCCAGAGAAAAAAGTGCAGACCAGAGCAAGGCATGCGCCTCTTGCGGTCACCGGTTTTACCGTGAGTGGAATAAGCCCCTATGCCAAAAATGCATAAACAAGCTAAGGAGTCACAAGGCTTCCTTAAGGACATGCTTAACTCCTTCAAAAAGGAAATGAAGAGCACTATTGAGCCAATACGCTCAGCAATAGAGAAGCTGGAGGTGCCAGCAAGCTCTAGCCAAACCAGTACCCCATCTACCAGCAATGTATATATGCCTTTGGGTGGCAGAGAAGAGGTGGATCAGCCAGAACAGGAGGTCGATTCAGATAACTCCGAACATGACTCCGAGGGCGGCTTATGCTGAGATTCCGAGGAAGATCACTCGGCATGGGAGGGCACCCTATTTCCCTCAGATGACACGGATAATCTTCTAAGGCTCAGTATCCTCTAGTGTGACTTGTCATGTTGCTTGGGACTGCAAAGTCATGTGAAAAGTCATACCTCATGACTTCCAATGAGTACCGCTCATATCTGCAAATTCAGAGTGGTCCCTGCACTACTTTGGTCCCACTGATGCGACTTGAGGTCCAAAATTGAGGCAAAATCACGTAAAAAAAATTGCAACTTTAAGATCGCAATAGTGGAAACCTAGCTTAAAGGCTATAGCAGACCCACTGGGTATTATGGATGAGCTCCGGCTTGTTCGCACAGCCCACGTGCAGAGCCCACCAGCAAGATGGCACTGTGCTAATCGCAGGCAGTGAGACATTATCCCGATGCATGGCCCCAGAGATTGGGAAATGTCTCACTGCCTGTGATTAGCGCTGAGCAGTGCAGACTTCCTGGTGGGCTCTGCATGTGGGCTATGCAAACACGCCAGAGCTCATCCTTACTGGGTAGCAAAGAGCCACAGGGCTTTCCCTGCATGACAAAATACACAAGGGTTTGCAGCTTAGAAAAGCCAGAACATTTCCGGTGCATCAAACTCTCAAAAGCATAGTCAAGAGGGAGTAGGATAAGCCAGAAGAGAAGCTCTTCATACCAGCTGTGGTGAAGTGCAGGTATCCATTTGCAGAGGAAGACACCAAGACTTGGGCCAAATGTCCCAAAGTAGATGCTGCCCTCGTGAGAGTCTCAAACAAATCCGACTTGGCTTTTGATGATGTGGAGCATGGGAAGCGGGGACGGTGATTTTGAATCCGGCAATAGCTTCCATCTGCACAGCTCGCACCCTGTTACCTGGCTGTCTCAACTGCAAGAGTTGCTAGGAGACACACCAAGGGAAGAATTAGGCTACTTTCACAGTGGGGCGGATGGGTGTCGGATATGGGGAGGGGGTGGATATATCTAGCGGCACTTTACTGTTGTCTTAGCTGCGCTTTTTGCCCGCTAACCTAGTGGCCGGAAAAGGGTTGACTGCCTGCAAAAGCAGCGCTTTGCCAGCGCTGCCCCATTGATTTCAATGGGGAGGGGCACTGTAGGAGCTGTGTATACACCACTCCTACAGCGTTGCAATGATGCTGCTTGCAGGACTTTTTTTTTTTTTTTTATTTTTTTTTTTACCGTCCTGCTAGCACAGCGCTCCAGTATGAAATCCCTCAGGCTTTCACACTGGAGAGACAGGAGAGGCTCTATGCAGGCAGAGGGGCAGCTTTCCTAACGGCTGAAATAGTAAGATATCTTTTAGGGCAACGGCCGTACTGAGGAGAACCCTGTGGCTGAAAGTCATAGGAGGGGACGTCGCCTCCAAGAATAGGCTGTGTGGGATCCCATTCACAGGAAATTTTCTGTGCCATCCATACCTGTAAACTGTCTTGGACAGGATTGCAGCTAAGAACAAAGGGTTCCCCCAAGCAAAAAAGAAGCAGGGGAAGGCGCCCTTTCGTCATTCCAGGAGATTTAACAAGGAAGCTGCTCAACAGACTATTATGTGGATTATGTGCTAGACGCCAGAGTAACCAAAACCTTCCCGACAGAAGAAGAGAATGAGGCAGTGCTAGGACTGATGATGTCCTCGATACCAGCCATCACCTGGGCACAGCTCCACATGAGGCCTCTACAGAATCACATTTTGACCCAGAGGGGTGGTGATTCATCATCCTTAGAGATGTCTATTTCTATCCCTCAGTTGGTCAAACAATCTCTTCATTGGTGGCTCAATCCGCTCCGTTACGCCAAGGGGTGCAGATGGACGCAAGCCAACCGTAGTAAGGAGGAGCCTATCTCTCGGATGCTGCCCTGGAAGACTTCTTAGAAAGAGTTACCAGGTACCTAACTCGGTACACTTAGGGGTGTACTCACTTTTGTTACCAGTGGTTTAGACATTAATGGCTGTGTTATTTTGAGGGGACAGCAAACTTACACTGTTATACAAGCTGTACACTCACTACTTTACATTGTAGCAAAGTTTCATTTCTTCAGTGTTGTCGCATGAAAAGATAAAATATTTACAAAAATGTGAGGGGTGTACTCACTTTTGTGGTATACTGTACATGATTCTGAACAGAATGGCTGCCCTATCGCAGTATATCTGCTATGCTGCGGTTCCAAAGTGATTAAGGGGAAAGCTAGGGGGTCATGCATACAGGGCTTTAGAAAAAACAAGCTGCAAAGCCACTACCAAAGCCAGGAAAAAACAGCTGTAAAAAGCTTTTTGTATTGGCGTTCATGCACGTTTAGCCACACTACCTTTTAGCTGCGTTTCTCTGCCTCTATTCAAAATCAGTGGTTCCCTAATAGAACCCATTGATTGAATACAAGTCAGATCACGATGATCCGACTTGCGGTGTGACTTGTACGCTGAGGATCTTAAAGGGGAACCCCACGCCAAAATAAAAACGGTGTGGGGTTCCCCCAAGATCCAGACCCTTAAAATCCTGGTATGGATTTTAAGGGGATCACCCACGTCGGCGTGGGGGGTCCCCACAAAATCCATACCAGATTCTTATCCGCGCATGCAGCCCAGCAGGTCAGGGAAAGAGGGAGGATGAGCGTGCGCCAGAAAGCAGACCATCACCCTTTTTTTATTATTTTTTTATTGCATTAATTTTTTTTTTCTGGCTCTTTCCTGCCACCCAGGTGACCCTGAAGTTAGAAGAATCTCAGCTGCCTGACAGCTCTCAGCTGACACAATATCAGATCCAGTGTGAGGAGGAAGACAAGTTCCTTTTACTCTACACGCTGCTAAAACTCTCCCTCATCCGTGGCAAGACCATTCTATTTGTTAACAATGTGGAAAGGAGTTACCGGCTCAAACTTTTCCTGGAACAGTTCAGTATTCCAGCTTGTGTGCTAAACTCTGAACTGCCGGTTCAGTCACGGTACGTCTTAAGAGCCTGGGTTCAGCTGCCACTAGGGACGCTATCTGAAATATAGTTTGTATGTCTCTATGGATGTACTTTTGTTTGTTTTAGGTCATCTGGTTTCTTTTCAGATCCCTAAAATTATGTTGCCGTTTTTGTTTTAAAATATTTGGTTTGGTTTCTTTGTTTAGTGGAAAGGTTAATACTGACTGTAGGTTATAAAGCACATTCAGCATGATGGTCAGTTCAAGTTTGCATCCTTATACTACTCCACTGTCATGTCTAAGGACAGTTGAAATGACAGTATTTCTAAGCACATCAGGTGACATTTAAGGCCATGACACCTTAAAGTGTTACTAAACCCACAACAGTAAAATTATGTATGTGCAGTAAAGCATGCTTGTTATATTCACTGTGGAGCCTAAGGGGCTAATCCTCTGCATTGTGTAAAAAGGCTGTTTGATCCTTAGTATATGATGTATCAGAGGGGTTCCTAAACTTTTTAATCCAAGGACCCAAGTAAGAAATTTTGTTACCGTACAAGAGAATTGTTTCCAAAATGCCCCTGAAGCCAAATGAGTAAAAAGGACAGGACAAAGTAGGCTAGGTTTACTACACGGTCATGTGGAGACCCATCAAACACATCTGCTACACATTTTGGGTACCAACCCACAGTTTAACAGACACTTGTGTTTGAAATGCAGTCAAGGTACTTGCAGGTTGATCAGTTCTGCAAGCAGAATTTCAGTCAGTCATAATCAGTAAGTATCTGATGCTGACATGGAACTAATGCTTGGCTAGCAATCTTTAGAAGACGGCATGGTTTATGTAGAATCCGTTCTGGGATTTGTGTAGAGATAAAGGATTAGCACGTGTTCACTTTGCTAAGTTCATTTTAACTTGGTTAATGAAGTAAAGCTAAAGGAAAATACACTTTGCAATGAATATCCAGTCATGTCCAAGTAAAATGGTAAAAAACAAAAACGCAATTTTTGCTTGCAGGTGATTTTATGATTGAATGTGATCTAGCTTCACCTTATTCACTTAGCTAGGTGAAAAATACACCTTGCAAACAGAAAAAGCAACTTTGTTTACTGAATGAGATGAATCTTTGCTCTCATGCTTTACTCCTTTTTTTTAAATCAACCAAAATGCCTTTTGTGCTGTGAGAGTACGTTGGCATTTCCCCACAGTATTATAACTGATGTTTTGGTCCTGCAGATGTCACATTATAGCACAGTTTAATCAAGGTTTCTACGACTACATCATTGCAACAGATGAACATTCATTAGCTGAACCCAGCGGGAAGGAAAAGAAAGCAACTGGAAGAAAGAAAAAAGGAAAAGGAGAAAAGTGAGTTTTATTGTAAATGTAAATTAGATGTAAATCTCAAACAATGTAACAACTTGCTAAAGGCACTTACTCATCTGTCCTGCCCTCTCTACTGCCGCTACTGAGTGGGCAGTATTGTATTGTATTTTAAATCCACTATACCTGTAATTCCACGTCTCCCACTGAGTTACTAAGCATTCATTTTCCTATATTTGCTATATAACCATCTATATCCGGCCCATAACTGTCAATGAATTGCTGATTGGTTGTACATAGCAGCGCATGATCTCCTATTTCCTCCAGATATTGCTTCTTATCTACTTACATTGCTGCTGCATTTTTCTTTTCAGAGGCCAGGACAGTGAGTATGGAGTATCTCGGGGCATAGACTTTCAGAATGTGTCTACAGTACTAAACTTTGATTTCCCCCAATCTGTTGATGCCTATATTCACCGAGCTGGAAGGTACTTATGATATCAAGTACAAATTACATTTTTTTTTCCTCCCCTTCTGGGTTGAATTTTCTTAAATTGCTTTCTCTTTTAGGACTGCTCGTGCCAACAACCCAGGTGTGGTCCTAACATTGGTGGCACATACAGAGCTCTCTATGCTTGCAGAAATTGAGGAAGCTCTTGGTGGAGGTAAGGCAAGCCATAGATTATGCAATTATTTTTTTTTTTTTTTTGGAAAGAAAGTAAATTGCTCGATTTATCACCATCAAAGTAGTTAGCGTTGATGGCGGTGTCCCCCTCGCAGCACTATTGTGTTCTGGCAATGGGAAGCCTTCCCAGCCAGAAGAGCACAACGATTAGTGTTGCTGGCTATATCCGACACCACTAATCATTTGGAAAAAACCCAAAAGACGATCGATAGAGCCACTTGTGTACAGCCAAGATGCCCTATACATGGATCGAAATTCAGCCGGTCCTGCTGAATCGGTTAAATTTTAATCCACGTATAACCGGCTTAAGCTTGTTACCTGGACATACTGGCATACATTTGTCGTAGCTATCATTAAATGATATTTTGCTGCGACTCATACTGTAAATCTTGGATTTATCACAAAAAAAACTAGACTTGCACAGAGACCATTATTTTCGCAGCCAGATTACCCAGATAATGAAATGCCTTCAATTTTGCTTCTGTATGCAGATAACCTAATGTAATTGTTATTGTCAGTACTTTATAGACCTAAAAAAGGTGAAAGTACACAAATCCTTCTTGGTTCCCACCCTCCCCAAGGTTTCACTTTTCTGTTCCTCTGGGTCAGAATCTCTTTTCATGACTGCTGTAAAACAATAAAAAATGACAAAAAAAAAAATTGTTTAAGTTTTGATTTGCATCTCTGAAAACAAAGGGAGGTAGATAAATTAAGAAAAATGTGGTTGCAGAGGCCAAAAATGACTCCTGATTTAGAGATTAGATAAGTGCTTTTTTTAATTTCTTCAGTTTCTCTGTCAATAAGCAAATATTTATCTTGCAGCTGGTACCGGGGAAAGTGTGCTGCGTCCCTACAGGTTTCACATGGAGGAAGTAGAGGGCTTCCGGTACCGTTGTCGGGTCAGTAGGACTGAAAATATAGGCGTGTTCTGCCTGGTTTTCTAGGCTGTCTTTACAGGAAGAAATGTTTTGTATTTTAACAATGTATTTAGCTTTTAGTTTATTGTTTATCTTTAAAAACAAGGCACAGTATATTCTACCGATGTCCTATAACATTTTTATGGAGTTTTTCACATTGTCCCACATTGTGTTTTTTTTTTTTGTTTTTTTTTGGAAACTTCTCTGGCAGGCTTATTTATATTTGGTTCTTCAGTATGGTGGCTGACCTAGAACATGCATGCAGCTAGTGAAATCTGAAATTTTTATGTGAAATACTTATTTCTGTGGCTTATAAAATATTAAAGACTGTCGATGAGCTTGATAGCCAGACAATTTGCATTTTTAGAAGGGTGCCAGTAGAGTCTTCCCTATTTTTCCCAATAAGCCACAAAAATGATCAGGTGCTTGATGGTAGTGACAACATTGTAGGAAAATGAAAATTGGGCAAAGCAGTGGACCTTAGTTGCTAGGATTTACTCCTGGGGAGAACTATAGAAAAGCTGCAAATAAAATCCATAAGCTCTTGGGTCCAGGTGTAGCTGTGTTGATTATATTACCAGGCATAAACCATAGGAATAGCAGTATTGGTAAACAAGAAGTAGTAGTTAATTGAAGAAAGGGTTACGTTTTCCCAGAGGGATGGGTCAGATGTGTCACAGCCAATTGCATTATCCAAGCCCCCTCAGACACTTCAGGTTTTCTGTCATTTTAATCTCGATTGGTCCAGTCTCGTCACGTGAAACATGTGGTCATAACTATCGGACCCACAAGGTTGGCTTTCTCCCCGTGTGTCATCTCCAGACGCCCCTACCAACGTTGTCTCCATGGGGTAAATTGCCACAGCCTGCGGTCCTTTACTTTCTCAGCGCCGCTACGGCCATCCACACAGTGGCCCCCCTCCCCCCCCCCCCCCCCCCGAGCGGCTCCTGAAATCCCTGGCTCAGCTCAGCTGACATACACAAACATTGGAACCTGTGAGTGGCGAGACACATCTTGGACCTTTCCTATTGCGGACAAGCAGCCACCACATAACCTTGGAAGTTAGTTTTAACAGCTGACACATGCCAGGTATGCTAAACAACACAGCTACACCTGGACCCAAGAGCTTATGGATTTTATTTGCAGCTTTTTGCTGGGGGTGTGATGACGTCACTCCTGCGAATGCGTGCAGTGGCCACCATTTACGGCACCGTCTCTGAAGGTCTGGCGCTGTATGCCGGACCTTCAGAGCGCATGCGCCGGTAATGTCACCGGCTGCATACATTCTAAATATCTCCTAAACTGCAAGTTTAGGAGATATTTACAATACCTACAAGTAAGCCTTACTATAGGCTTACCTGTAGAAAATCCGATCGCTCAGTGACGTACAGCATGTACAACGGGACTATAAAGAGGCCAGTAGTCAATAGCTTTTGTCTCGTAATTTATTCTGAGCATGCGTGGCACTTTGTTCGTCGGAATTTAAACGATCGGATTTTGTTGTCAGAAAATTTTAGATGCAGCTCTCAAACTTTGTGTGTCGGAAATTCCGATGGAAAAAGTCCAGTGGAGCTCACACACTTGGATTTTCCAAAAACACCATCCGGTTGCACATTTTCCGTTGGAAAGTCTGTGTACAGAGCATAATGGTGATATCTCTGTTCCCAGGCCTGCACACCTGCTGCAGCCATTATGAGGGTGTTCCACTCTCTCTGTCATTGTGATGAGCATTCTTCTCAATGACCACTAACATAAGGGGTTTCTTCTCTCACGGTGGTGTGGTTAACATAGCTTGAGCTGTAGATAGTCAATTTTATTATGGGTGCTGTTACTTGAAAATGAATTCAAGGGTTCCTTCGTGGCAAAAAGGTTGCCAAAGGCTGAAGTAGTGAACACTGCTAAAAAAAAAAACTTGCGGAGTATCTGAGTCTGCATTCCAGGGATACAAGTCACCACACCTTCCTGTGACTGTTACCTTCAGGACAGAAATTAAGGAGGAAAAAAAAGGTGATTGGGGTACAAATACCACTGTGCACTAAAAAGGGGATTTAACATAGTAATTGTAAAGATGTGAAGCCAGCTTAAAGGTTTGCAGAGTTTGCAGTTTTTTTTTTTCTATTAAAATCAATAGAAACACAATGAAACACTGGTTGATGTGCATGTCATTGCGTGTTTTTAACATGCATTGTAATGCACTTTGTATTAAATGTTAAGGGGCATCACAACTCATCAATACATTTTCATATCTGTTGACTTGCATCTTAACTCTGACATACATTTTGATGCTTTTCCGTTGATTTCAAGAACAAAAGCATTTGTGTGAATAGGCTCTTAGGATTAAAGGATAAGTTCACCTTTTGTAACGTGTTACATTTTACACCCATATTTAGTGTGTGTAACATGTTACAGATGCACTGGCCCCCATTATGACGGCTTGGGGGGGGGGGGATCTTCTAACCCACTCACCCCACCCCCGCTTTCTGTCACAATCTGCAAAAAAAAATATTGCAGCCGTGCGGGACTCCACCCACCCAGCCACGTCATTCATTCACCATGTTCTATGAATGGGAAAACGACAAATCCCAACAGCCTTTGCGGCTGTCGGCTTGTAGTTCTCAATGAACCACCACAGCGCTGTTGAGCTTTGTAGTAATTCATTAAGGCTTCCTGTCACTGTGTAACTGCCTGACTGTATCGGAGGTACAGGCAGACAGATACACAGACCAGTCTTTAGGAGCATGCCATTACACCCATGATCTACTCATTGTGGGCGCAATGCTTAACAGGTCCATTACAAAAAATATAAATGCATATAGTTTTGCCTGCAAAAATAGTGCATTTATTTTTTTGTAAAGGTGAACTTCTCCTTTAACACAAAGTTGTATTTGTTTTTTGAATTCTGAATCTCCCACTGGCTTTCGAGGTTCCTAGGGGGTAAGTTTTTCTCTTTAGTTTCTGGTCTGTTTTCACACACTTTGGGTTTTAAACACTTCAAATTCCAAATCTGTTGCATCCTCAATAAAAAAGGTAAATGTCTGACTGGGAGATTGGAAACCCAAAACATATGAGAAGACCTGCTAAATGAAGCACATGATCTTAAAACTAGAGTGTTTTTCGAAGATATCTCGTACAATTTGAATATCGGCAAAAAGTTAATTTATGTCAGTAATTTAATTCAAAATGTAAAACTCCTATATTTTATATAGATGCGTAAAGCTTCCTTCACACGGGACAGATCCGTGATGATCCGCCCCGTGGACATCTGCTTGCTCAGCGGGGATCGCTCCGTCGATCCCTGCTGAGCAGGAAGATGACGGGTCAGTCTCTGCAAACTGTGCAGGGATGGACCTGTCGGAGCGCCGCTCTCCCCTATGGGTGATCGGACGATGACGGACTGTAGAGTCCGTCATCACCCAATCCAATCTGCAGATGGATGGAAAAGTAGGTTTTTCCTCCTCCACACTTTTTTTGGATCGGAGCGGGTCAGATGTCAGTGGACATGTCAGCGGGCATGTCACCGCTAACATCCGACGCTCCATGGAGGTCTGTGGAGCATCCGTTCAGGTCCGCCTAAAAAAACTGACAGGCGGACATGAATGGATCATCCGTGTGAAAGAGGCCCTTACACTCAGTGATGTTTCAAGCATTTTTCTTTTTAAAGCAGAGTTTTGCCTGCAAAAAATGTAAATTTTTTTAAAATAAGGACACTTACCTGTCCAGGGTGCCGGCATCTTAAGTAAGAAAATCAGGGAGTGAAGCCTTGCGGCTTAACAGCCTGTTTCCCTATTGCGAAAGCATGAGTCGTGCTGCAAGTTCTGACTGGTTCCTGACATCTTCTGGGACCTGTGTGTCCCCCAGAAGACAGCGGTGGGGATGGAGGAGGGGCCGAACATGTCGCAGATCGCTGCGGAGTCTGCGGCAATCTTTCACAGAAAGTGGGAGCACATTCCTGGTAACCAGATAAGCCGAAGTTCCATTTTTCATTTTTGCATGGAACTCTAATTTTGATTATTATGACTTACAGCTAGTGAAAACCCAAAATTCAGTATCAGAAAATTTGAATATTACATAATACCAATAAAAAAAAAAAAAAGTATTTTCAATACAGAAATGTTGGCTTACTGTAAAGTATGTCCATGTATGGTATAGTATACGCTCAATACTTGGTTGGGGCTTCTTTTGCATGAATTACTGTATCAATGCGGCATGGCATATAGGTGATCAGCCTGTGGCACTGCTGAGGTGTTATTGAAGCCCAGGTTGCTTTGATAGTGGCCTTAAGCTCATCTGCGTTGTTGGGTCTGGTATCTCTCCTCTTCCACTTGACAATACCCCACAGATTCTGAGTTTTAGGTCAGGCAAGCTTGTAGGCCGATCAAGCACAGTGATACCATGATCATCAGGTATTGATACTTTTGGCAGTGTGGGCAGGTGCCAAGTCCTGCTGAAAATGAAATCGGCATCTCCATAAAGCTGGTCAGTAAAGTGAAGCATGAAGTGCTCTAGATATTCCTGGTAGAGGGTTGCGCTGACTTTGGACTTGATTACACACAGTGGACCATCACCAGCAGATGATATGGCTCCCCAAATCATCACTGACTGTGATGAGACGAGCTGAAGGCTGCTATCAAAGCAACCTGGGCTTCCATCACCCCCTTAGCAGTGCCACAGGCTAATCACCTCCATGCCACGCCGCATTGATCCAGTAATTCATGCAAATGGAGTGCCACAGGCTAATCACCTCCATGCCACGCTGCATTGATGCAGTAATTCATGCAAATGGAGGCCCGATCAAGTATTGGTATTGTGCATACTATACAGTACATGGACATACCTTTCTGTAAGCCAACATTTCTGTATTAAAAATCTTTTTGTTTTCTTTTTATTGGTCTTATGTAATATTCCAATTTTCTGAGATACTGAATTTTGGGTTTTCACTAGCTGTAAGCCACAATCGTCCAAAATTAAAAGAAAAATGTTTGAAATATATCACTCTGTGTAACGCATCTATATAAAATGAGTTTCACATTTTTTAATTGAATTACTAAAAAATATTAACATTTTGATGATATTCTAATTTTATCAGATGCACCTGTATATGAGCTCTTCAGAATCTTAAAATCTGAAACGCCAATTGTGGGTAGACTGACATTTTTAATTCCGCTTTGCTTCTTGCAGTAAGATCAGCTCAATTCAGGGTTCCTCAGCTAGACAGACAGTTGGCTTGTACTTGGAAGTGCGGAGTGATAATTAGGCTGTTTGTTTTTTTGCGACTATTTCGGCTAACAGAAATTGTAACTTTGGCTGTTGTCTCTTCCCCCTTATAGGATGCAATGAGGTCAGTGACCAAACAAGCTATAAAGGAGGCACGTCTAAAGGAGATAAAAGAGGAACTACTCAACTCTGAGAAACTAAAGGTTGGGAAAACCCTGTGGCTTTCTGTTTTATAATAACCAGCCTCTGTTATATTTATCTTTTTATGTGAAATTCTTAATACTGTCTATCTGCCATATCTTGGAAGGGTAAAAACCCAGCTATGTTAACTGTATGCCGAGGTGGGCCAGGCAAAATGTTTCCTTTTAATAATTTTGAGTTGGTCTGGAGCCAAAGTAAGTTTGAGTGCTTTAGACTTTGTTTTGTTGACTGGTAAGTTTGACACTGACCCAAAGTCGGAAAAGACCACAAAGAGGTTAAGAAGAGTGGTGGGGGGGAGACATCAAGCTCTCATTGACAAAAAGCATACGTTTTATGTGTTCTCCAGATATTTTGAGACCACAGATATCCGAGTTTGCAAAGATGCTTAGGGTTCAAGCCCAAAAATGAATAATCTAGAGAAAAGAGGGCATTCCTTCCTAGTGCCGTGTCTAATAGGAAAGGGGTCCAAGATGAAGCCTGCATATTTCAGCGTAGCCAAGGGCTGGCTAATGAGCCGAAGGCCTGGTTCACACTGGTGCGACATGCGCTCCAACTTTGAGAGTACCGCCGCATGACAAGCCACGGCCCATTAAGTGCAATGGAATCGTTCTAATAGGAGTGACTTGAGTCGCTCCGATTTAGAGAGAGGTTCCTGCACTACTTTTGATTTGACTTCATCACATGCCAATGTGAACCAGGCCGAAAACCAGAACAAATTTATTTTGTCAAAATCCTACTTCCAGAGAGCAGGAAATAGTATCAATAGCCTTGTGGACATCAAGAGACATTCGCATACCTGGGTTTGAGCAAAAATCTGTAAAATGGATGAGTTGGATTGCTCTATGCACATTATCGCTACCTTTCCTTAGTGGTACAAAAAAAAACACCCTTGGTCCTTTATGGATAAGCATTCCCAAAAACTAGTCGAGTCTGATTGCCAATAGAGATGTGAAAATATTCACCAAGATATTTAGGAGAGATATTGGTTGGTAATTAGACCATGAATGTGGTTCACTATTTGATTTAGGGAGCATGACCAAATTGGCCTTTTAACCACTTGCTTACTGGGCACTTAAACATCCCTCCTGCCCAGACCAATTTTCAGCTTTGAGCGCTGATGCACTTTGACAATTGCGCGGCCATATAACACTGTACCCAAATGACATTTTTATCATTTTTTTTCCCCCACAATTAGAGCTTTCTTTTGGTGGTATTTAATTACAGCTGGGAGTTTTATTTTTTGCTAAACAAACAAAAAAAGATGCAAAATAAAATAAAAAATCATGTTTAATAGTTTGTTATAAAATTTTGCAAACAGGTAATTTTTTCTCCTTCATTGAAATGCGCTGATGAGGCGGCACTGGTGAGGCGGCACTGGTGGGCGCTGGTGAGGCGGCACTGGTGGGCGCTGGTGAGGCGGCACTGGTGGGCGCTGGTGAGGGGGCACTGGTGGGCGCTGGTGAGGCGGCACTGGTGGGCGCTGGTGAGGCGGCACTGGTGGGCGCTGGTGAGGCGGCACTGGTGGGCACAGATAAGGCGGCACTGGTGGGCACAGATAAGGCGGCACTGGTGGGCACAGATAAGGCGGCACTGGTGGGCACAGATAAGGCGGCACTGGTGGGCACAGATAAGGCGGCACTGGTGGGCACAGATAAGGCGGCACTGGTGGGCACAGATAAGGCGGCACTGGTGGGCACAGATAAGGCGGCACAGATAAGGCGGCACAGATAAGATGGGCACAGATAAGGCGGCACAGATAAGATGGGCACAGATAAGATGGGCACAGATAAGATGGGCACAGATAAGATGGGCACAGATAAGATGGGCACAGATAAGATGGGCACAGATAAGATGGGCACAGATAAGATGGGCACAGATAAGATGGGCACAGATAAGGCGGCACAGATAAGGCGGCACAGATAAGATGGGCACAGATAAGGCGGGCACAGATAAGGCGGCACAGATAAGGCGGCACAGATAAGATGGGCACAGATAAGGCGGCACAGATAAGATGGGCACAGATAAGGCGGCACAGATAAGATGGGCACAGATAAGGCGGCACAGATAAGATGGGCACAGATAAGGCGGCACAGATAAGATGGGCACAGATAAGATGGGCACAGATAAGGCGGCACAGATAAGATGGGCACAGATAAGGCGGCACAGATAAGATGGGCACAGATAAGGCGGCACAGATAAGATGGGCACAGATAAGGCGGCACAGATAAGATGGGCACAGATAAGGCGGCACAGATAAGATGGGCACAGATAAGGCGGTACAGATAAGATGGGCACAGATAAGGCGGTACAGATAAGATGGGCACAGATAAGGCGGTACAGATAAGATGGGCACAGATAAGGCGGTACAGATAAGATGGGCACAGATAAGGCGGTACAGATAAGATGGGCACAGATAAGGCGGTACAGATAAGATGGGCACAGATAAGGCGGTACAGATAAGATGGGCACAGATAAGGCGGTACAGATAAGATGGGCACAGATAAGGCGGTACAGATAAGATGGGCACAGATAAGGCGGTACAGATAAGATGGGCACAGATAAGGCGGTACAGATAAGATGGGCACAGATAAGGCGGTACAGATAAGATGGGCACAGATAAGGCGGTACAGATAAGATGGGCACAGATAAGGCGGTACAGATAAGATGGGCACAGATAAGGCGGTACAGATAAGATGGGCACAGATAAGGCGGTACAGATAAGATGGGCACAGATAAGGCGGTACAGATAAGATGGGCACAGATAAGATGGGCACGGATGGGTGGCACTAAGGGGCACTGGTAGATGGGCACGGGTATGTGTCACTGAGGTGCAGCACTGTGGAGGCAGATTGTGGGCACTGATGGGTGGCACTTTTTTAATATTTAGGGGGCAGGTGGGCACTGATGAGCTGGCCGTGATCGGGACTTAAGTCCCTCTCACGGCCGCCGGTGATCGGCTTTTTTTTTTGGCTGACAGAGCGAGGAGGAAAAATAGCCGATTACCGGCTCTGTTGTGTCACATGATCAGCTGTCATTGGCTGACAGCTGATCACGTGGTAAGGGGTCGGGATCGACCCCTTGCTCCGATCCGTGATCAGGCGAGTCTCATAGACTCGCTGATCACAGAGCGCGCCCCTCAGGGGGTGCACAGACCGCTCGTGCACGTCTATTGACATCGTCTCGGCAAAGCAGGTCCACGCTGTAGCCGTCATTCGGCTATAGCGCGGATCTCCAGTGGTTAATGATTCAGAGGGAAAGGGTTGTCCAGTTTTAAGTTTGTTAAAGATACACCGCAAATGCGGTATAAGATCAGAGAGCTTTTTGTGTAAAATTAAAAAAGACAGTGTACCTGTCTGGGTCTGGCCTTTTACTCACCTTGGCAACCTTGATTTCTTCCATGGTGATGTCCACATCCAACAGATCCCAACTGTGGGCGGAAATGTTATAGTAAGTTTTAAGGGGAGCCTTTTGCACAGTAGCCTCTAAAGCAGCACAGTCTACTTTTCCCCTGACACTCATCTCACAGGTGGATGTCAAGTTTGCTAGCAAACCAGCTGGTCAAATAGTATTTTGTGGGCTTTTGAAGGAAAGAAGCTTGTCACTAGAAAATCTATTTGGGCAGAGCGAGTCTAAGTTTATGCAAAGTCTGACATCAAGCAGGTGATTAAACGTACACATCTGATAGATACAATTTGCTATAAATGTTAGTTTTTGTTTTTTGTGTATTTAAAAAAATAAATAAACAGTCAGGTGTAAGCTTGGTGATGCTGCCAAATGTAAATGATTGCTTTGTCCAGCATTACAGGACAGCAAAGTTTGCAACTGAAGTTCTTGGGGCAGTAAAAAAAAAAAAAAGTATTTGATCCCCTGCTGTTTTTGTATGTTTGCCCACTGACAAAGAAATGATCTAGTCTTAATGGTAGGTTTATTTTAACAGAGAGAGACAGAATAATAACAAACATTTCCAGAAAAATGCATTTCAAAAAAGTAATAAATTGATTTGCATTTTAATGAGTGAAATAATTATTTGATCCCCTATCAATATGCAAGATTTCTGGCTCCCAGGTGTCTTCTATACAGGTAACTAGCTGAGATTAGGAGTGCTCCAAATCTCAGCTTGTTACCTGTATAAAAGACACCTGTCCACAGAAGCCGTCAATCAGATTCCAATCTCTCCAACATGGCCAAGACTAAAAAGCTGTCCCAAGGATGTCAGGGACAAGATTGTAGACCTACACAAGGCTGGAATTGGCTACAAGACCATCGCCAAGCAGCTTGGTGAGAGGGTGACAACAGTTGGTGCGATTTGCAAATGGAAGAATCTTTTATAATAACTTTCAATCTCCCTTGGTCTGAGACTCCATGCAAAATGAGGAATCGGCCCAGAACTACACAGGAGAATCTTGTCAATGATGTTAAGGTAGCTGGGACCATAGTCACCAATAAAACATTTGGTAACACACTACACCGTGAAGGGCTGAAATACTGCAATGTCCGCAAGGTCTCCCTGCTCAAAAAAATCACAGGTACAGGCGTGTCTGAGGTTTGCTAATGAACATCTGAATAGTTCATAGGAGAACTGGGTGAAAGTGCTGTGGTCAGATGAGACCAAAATCAAGCTCTTTGGCATCAACTCGCCGTGTTTGGAGAAGGAGGAATGCTGCCTATGACCCCAAGAACACCATCCCCACCATCAAACATGGAGGTGGAAACATTGTTCTAGATATTTTTGTTGTTATTCGGTCTCTCACTGTTAAAATCTACCTACCATTAAAATTATAGACCGATCATTTTTGTCAGTGGACAAACGTACAAAATCAGCAGGGGATCAAATACTTTTTTACTCACTGTATAATCCACCAGCATGCTTATTTAGTTCAATACTACTACAGTGTGAAAAATTAAAAATCTTGCTGGAGCTGTCCTTCCTGTAGCCCAGCTTTGGTCCTATTCAAGCATATTTCATGTCTGCTTCCAGTTTGAATGGCACCCATTTTGGCAGATAATAGCATAACATCTAAATAATTTTTACATATAATAAACCTGTTTTTCAATTTAAATAGAATGCCAAACAAATCAAGCACTCTTTAGTTATTTGTTCAATGTAAAATGTCTGAAAATGATACTAGTGTAACTTCTTGAAATCTGTCTTTATATTTTCCCACAGTATCCTGCCTAGTATACATCAGACTGTCAGCTGGAGATTAGCATTTTTGAGCCAGTCAGACCAGGTTGCACATTGCTGTCAATCTAATGTGTAGAGAATGGGGAGATGTTTAGGCAGCTTACAGTTGGAGGAAGTTAAAGAAAGGAGCACAGCAGTGAAGTGATGCTTCTTGATAGTTGGCAAGCAGGCAGGTGACGTAGGAAACGGAAAAGCTGTGGTAGTGCATAGTGGAGTTCCCTTCCAAGCTGTATAGCGTGGCAAGGGTGTAACTGAGCAGAATTTTAAAATATTTTAGAACGTAAACTGCTAACATGCTTGTGGGTCTGTCTTGAGTCCCATTGAACTGCTCTGATGATCAGAGAACATATAGGACTATATTAATGCTTTATAACCACTGAAAAATGAACAGGGCTCATCTGAGGTCAGACAGTGATTCATAGCTCCATGTTCTTTCCAAAGCACTCTGACCTAACACATTGACACATTGCAGCCTTAAATAACCCAATGTCCGAGCTTCAGCCATTAACCTTCAGCATCTGACATCTCTTATCCATACAGTGAGCAATATGTATCTCTTCTAAAATTATTTTCCCTTTTCAGTATACCATGTCAGGTCAGATATTATCTGAAGGTCAGTTATTTTGCTGGAAGTTTGGGTCACCCAGCAACTGATTAAATCTCTGAATTTAGGGTTGAAAGCTCCCTGCAAAATTTCTATTTCTACCCCATGATGTCTCTAGGAAGTGAGGCAGGCTAGGAACTGTGGATATCTCTCAGTAAATATGGCAGCAAGCATTATCCACCCATAACTAAATGATAGTTTTGAACAGTTTTAATCCATGTATTATTTTCTTGGTTCTTGTATAGTTCTGTGAAATCAAATGTTATCCATGTTTTTTGCTGATACAATTTCTTTATTTAATTGTGTTCAACATCTTCAAAGTGAACCTTTTTTTTATTTGTTTTTTATCCATCCTTCTATCTGCAGACATATTTTGAGGATAATCCACGGGATTTACACCTTCTTAGACATGACAAGGCTCTGCACCCAGCAGTAGTGAAACCTCACCTGAAAAATGTTCCTGAATATTTGAGTAAGTATACATTCTCCTGGTGTATCAGTTACCATATATACTTGAGTATAAGCCAAGTTTTTCAGCACATTTTTTTTTGTGCTGAAAAAGCCCCCTCGGCTTATACTCGAGTCACTGTGCCCATCTACAGCCTCATGTGCCTGATCTCACGGCGCTGTGACGTGCAGCCTAGTCGGCAGCCATGCAGTGTAACAACCCTGCGCCTTCTTCTTGTCCGTGATAGGCGGAACGCTGACTCACTGCTGGGAAACTGAATCAATGTTCCATCACAGAGGAGGAGGCGGGGCTGTGTTACACTGCACGACTGCCGACTAGACTGCATGTCACATCACCGGTGTTCTGGCGATCAGGTACCTGAGGCCACACAGATGGATACAGTGGGGTATGGAGATGGCACAGTGGGGCTGCAAATGGGTACAGTGAGGCTGCAGATGGGTATTGTTGACCCTCTTTTCCACTTAGAGTAGCTGCTGCATTTCCCACCCTAGGCTTATACTCAATAAGCTTTTGATAAAATTAAGTGCCTCGCCTTATACTGGAGTATATACAGTATATGTTCCCAGTTACTGGGCGACCCATTCTTTGACTTGGTAAAAGTGGAAGGCTTGCTTTAATTTCCTTCCATGCAGCACATTCTCAGACTTCATCGTAAATATTCTGTGCTCCTCACAAAAATCTAGAAAAAAAAATTCCAATATACAGCACCATAAGTATATTAATCAGTGCATATATTTAGACCATCTACTGATAAGCGGAAGAAAAATAGAGAGAAATGAAATGACTGCCACTTTTGAATTCCTTCAAAAAATTCTTCTTGCCTGGCTGTTGTGTTTTAATGTCTTATTTTCTTTATAAGAAAATTTATCGGAACAGCTAAGTTAGACCTTCAGGAAATATTAAAGTAACTACAGGGAAAACTTTTTTTTCCCCCCCCCCATTTTGGATAGAGCAAGGCAGGGTTATAGCCCATGTGAGGTATTTTTTATTTTTTTTTTATTTTGCCGCCTGTGTCCTATTGCAGAGAAATACCTTTTACTTCCTGTCCCATAACCAAACAGGAAGTGAGAGGAAATCCCTGAAAATTAAAGGAATTCCTTGGTGAACCCCAGGCCACCATAACTAGTGTCCCCATTGGAAGATTTCACCTCTAACTTTTCTGGGGACAAGCCAAAATACGGGATTTTCTTTACTTTTACTTTCAGTGATGATGGTAAACAGGACAAATAAAGGAGGTAAATCTCCCTAATGGGGCACAGGCAGTAATAAAAATTTACAGGGATTCTAATACCTCTCCATTCTATCCAAAACTATAATAAATATATAATACTATAATAAAACTCCTGAACATCCTATATAGATATTACTGAGCTTGACCTTTTTTTTGCATTTTTTTTTTTCTATAGTAAAATAACGACACTGTAGGAAAACATAAAAATTTCAAAATAAATCCTTAACTTATATTTCCTTGTTTTTAGCTTTTTCCATTGTATTCACTAATCACAATATCCTCACTTGCTGTTATGTTACTGTTTCTCACAGTTCCACCTTCCATGCGCTCTGTCATCAATCTTCTGAACAAGAAGAAAAAAAGGCTAAGACTGAAGCCAGGAGGGCTTTCCAGGTTTGCTTCTAGCAAGGTGAGAGCTTGAGGGTTTCTCTATCTGGGGTTTGGGTTTACTGCAAAAATGGGTTTGTTGTATATCTAGCAGGTTTAAAATGTTTGGTCCCAGCAAATGAATGCAGAAATTTGGTAAACTGGACTATGTTACAGTAATGCACTACCTGGCGTTTGAACTTAGGTTAGCTTGCTTAGAATGGTCAATGGTGGTAACTTTATGTGCCCTTACTTTAAAAGGGTGGTTTCCCAGCAGCCATTTGTCATTTTGCATTGGAGTAGTTGTTGAGGGGAGCTGACAGTCATTGCAATATGGCAGGCATATATATGCTTGTGTACAACATCCCTACACCCATTCTCTGAGACCCAGACCTGACTCTGTGGACTGTCTCGCTTTTATTAAAAAGAACCAGTTTTGAATATAGCCATGTCTTCAAACCTTCAACTTTTTCAACTTTTAATTGCTATCTGCCCACATCTAAAACGCCATAAAAATTATACTGGCTACCATTACCTAGGTGCCATACAATGTGTCCACATCTGGAACTGCCAAATTCCTAAAATGTTTGCTGTAGTAAAAATCCTGTGTTGCTTTTCAAAGTTTGCTCAAGTACTATACAATAAAATAAATAATTAAAATAAATGTGTGCTTTGTTAAATGTCCCACATGGCACTGCCCAACTCCCCATGTCTTTTTTTGACAATAGCATGCATATTCGTTTTGCCACTGGTCAGAATTTTTTGGAAACTGACAATTTTTTATTGATTTTCAAGAAAGGAGGACAAAAATAAGAGAACAAAAATGAAAACATAGCATTTCCAAAATAGAGTACAGGAAAATACATGGTACAGTAATGATCATACTATCAGATTTCTAGTGCAACAAACATTGCAGCCAAGGGTAAGGCTTATTGACGACTTATGTAGCTTACAGCCCCTGACGGCAAGCTCAACTATCGTATAGTAAAGCGGCTGTATTAGTGTCCATCCTGTAAAAGAACTCTCTAACAAATGGATGGGAAGAAAATAAATAAATAAATAAAAGTAGAAGTAGGAGCAGTAGAGATGACAAAAGCTTAGTCAGGAAAGGGAAAGTAAGATAAGAAATAGAGTGGTAGAAGGCTAGGACAACCGCCCGCCCTGGGGGTCCAGCACCGCCTCCAAGATATCCCTCTCAGGCATCGTTAGTCTCCGTGGGGAGAGAATTGTGGGTCATAAAGTTGGGGGAGTCTCCAGTAGGACCCAAGGCTCCCGTATTCTATTGTGCTTGTCAAGAGTGTAATTTAGGGATGCTGTCAGGTATTCCATTCTTTTAACATCTCTGATCCTGGTGTGTAACTCTAATAGGGAAGGGGGCTCCGTCTCTTTCCACTTTAGGGCCACCAGACAGCGTGCTGCAGTTAGCACATGCGACAGTAGTTTCTGCGACAATTTAGAGACGGAGACAGGCGGTAAGCCTAGTAGGAAGACCTTCAGGTCGAAGGGGACCTCGGCATCGAAGATGGATCGGAGCAGAGAATGCACCATCAGCCAGTACGGGACAAGTAGAGCGCAGGTCCAATAGATATGAAATAGCGTTCCCCTGTCTTTATAGCAATGCCAGCAGCGAGAATCAGCCAAGGGATATATGGAATAGAGCAGGCCCGGGGTCTGGTACCAATAAAATAAGATCTTATATTGATTCTCTTTATATAGCGTACAGATGAAGCTCCTAGAAGCCTGCGACCAAATGCGCTGCCATGTGGTTAAGGGTATAGTTTCACCCAGGGCCTGCTCCCACCTACCCATATAGGCATGTCATGGCCCAATTGGTGATGTAAACATGATCAGGAGCTGATAAGTGCGCAAGATCATACCCTTCGGGGATGAGCCCTCTAAACATATTTTTTCAAATTCGGTTAAAGGGGAGAATTGAAGGTTGGCTGCCAGGGATTGTGCATAACGCCGTAGTTGCAGATAACTGAAGGCCGGCCTGTCTGGGTAAATTAAGTGTTTTGCAGGTCCTGGAAGGATTTTAAAAATCTAGTTCTGGGGTCTATCAGGTGACCATAGTGGAATAGACCTTTTTCCATCCAGAAGGTGGGACATCTGTGAGGTCAGGCTATCTGGGACATTAGGCGTGAACAGAAATGAGGTCACCGGAGAGGAGGCAGTGGTCACTGGTCAGAATTTTAGCATCAAGATTTGCCTCCCACAGACTTCAATGTGATTTGTTGCAAATTTCAGACTTAAAATTTGTTTTTGTTTTTTTTACACTTTTTTTCATATAACTTTATTGCTCGGTAAAAATTGAAGATTGAATGTGAAGTGGTTAATGTTTTTTAATCAATATGTGTTTATCATAAGATAAAACTATTATGTGCAACAAATCATAAATAAATGAATCAAAACGAGTAATCCTAAAAAAAAAAAAAAAAAAAATCTGCTGCATTACAAATCTGATTCCCAAATTCATTATATTCATTATAATGGGAATAGTGCGAAAAGGGAAAGTAAAGGAACAAAATGCAACAGAAGGTTGGTGATACAGAATATCGGATTATTATAACTGATATCTATAATACACGATTTCAAATTGTTGATTTATGTTTTTGGAGTTAACATTATTATTAGAGCCCCAATATGCTTGTTTTTGGGTCTCACCCCCCCCCCCCCCCCCTATATTTGAGCAGTTCTAAACTGCTTTGGGCCTTGTTGGCTTTAGAGCAACATGTTGTGTGTGATATAAGCAGGTATACTGTATGTATATGTATGTGTATATATATATATATATATATATATATATATATATGTGTGTGTGTGTATATGTGTGTGTGTGTGTGTGTATATATATATATATATATATATGTGTGTGTATATATATATATATATAAAAAAATTAATAGTGTATATTAATAAAAAAAAATATTTTATATATATATATATTATAATTTTTTTTTTTATTAATATACACACACAACATATCAATTTTGAGCTACCTTCATTTTATTTTTTTTCTTCAAGTCTTCCTTTTTTTTTTTTTTTTTTTTTTTACCCTTAAATGGTGCTGTCTGTTTGCAGTAGCAGCAGCTATGATACCCACAAAATAAATGATAGGCAAAATTTGTTCAGCAACTAGCTATCATTAAAATGCAGCAGAATTTTGATCAACGCTATGGTTGAATGCTTTCGCTGTTATCGGTGGAAGGCATGTGTTGACAGCAGCCTAGTAACGGATCACTGACCACAGCCCAGCCCAGTCCAGCTGGCAGTTTGTTCTTCATCCACTGTCAGTTTTCTACTGTAAGTAATCTTGGCAACTATAAAGCCTCCTGATCACCTACAAATGTATATCAGCATGATGCCAACCCATGCCATGTGTCCTGGGATCCCCTGTCCATTGTAGATGCCCAGGACATTCATGGTGTCAGCAGAGTGTATTGTGGGAGATTAGTGAACATCAGTTTGCTGATTGTCCTTCTGAACAGTGAACCTGGAAGCTATGAGCTCTTATCACTCGCAGGTTTACCGTTGTCATTTCCTGCCCTCCCTATCCTGTTCTGTGCTATGTTGGCTTCCAAGATGCACAGAGATGACATTAGACACCTGATGTCTCCTTCAACAGAACCTGTCATTGGCTGTTATGTGGGGTATAAGCCCCATTGTAATAGCAATAAGGTTAAGTGAAAGATTTTTCATTTTGTAACACTGTTTAATAATTTTTCAATTGCTGTATTCAAATGGGATTAGCCTTACTTACTGTTGGATTAGGGTTTTTGCTTTAAATGCCGCTGCTTGTATGGTTTAATTTGTTCACTGTGGAGTTGGTTTACATTTGTGAGTGTTAAAAGCGTTGACTGGGGATACAATATAATGTGTTTGATATCAACACGTGAGCTAGATGGGGATAATTTTAGGGCCATCATTCAATGTTCACTCTAAACTGATGACACCTATATAAAGGCTTTCAAACATATATAATGTAATATGTTGGGGTTGATTTACTAAAACTGGAGCATGCAAGATCTGGTGCAGCTCTTCAAATAAACCAAACAGCTTCCAGTTTTTTTTTTGTCAAAGGTGAACAAGCTGAAGTTAAAAGCTGATTGGCTGCCATGCACAGCTGCACCAGATTTTGCGCTCTCCAGTGTTAGTAAATCAACCCAATTGTGTTTATATGCACCAACCTGAATTTGCGTGTATACCTTTATACACAAATTATATAATTTTTTTTCTCCTGAAAATAGACGTTTATTAACCACTTGACCTTTGGAAGATTTACCCCCCTTCATGACCAGGCTTTTTTTTTTTTTTTTTTTGCAGTACGGCACTGCGTTACTTTTAACTTACAATTGCGCGGTTGTGCAAAACTGTACCCAAATATAATTTGTCATTTTTACCCATAAATAGAGCTTTCTTTTGATGGTATTTGATCACCTCTGTTTTTTTTTTTTATTCTTTGCACTCAAAAACAAAACAACAATTTTGAGAGAGAAAAAATTGAAAAAAAAACTTTCTTCATAAATTTATGTCGATTTGTGTTCTGCTACATACTTTTGGTAAAAAAATAAATCCCAATCGTATATTGATTGGTTTGCACAAAAGTTATAGTGTCTACAAACTAAGGGATACTTTAAATTTTTTTTTTTTTTTTTTTTAAACTAAGAACGGCGGCAATCAGCGACTGATATCTGACACTTTTGACACTTTTTGGGAACTAGTGGCACTAATGCATTGATCAGTGCTAAGAAATATGCACTGCACTGGCTGAGAAGAGGTTAACATCAGGGGTAATCAAAGTGTTAACTGTGGGCCTAGCGAGTGTTTTTGTGCACTGTGTGGGAGGTTCTTTTACTAGGGGAAGAGATGGAATTTGTTCCCTACTTTGCAAGGATAGAAATTCCATTTCTTTCCTCTTAGAATGGTGATCTGCCTTGTTTACGATCGGCTTCTGCTGAGTGTAATCACAACAGAAGTGAGCCACCAGCGTTACACATGCATGCTCCCTACCCAGACGTGTCGGATCACGTATATGTTTGTGATTCGGTGCACAGGTGCCGCCCTGTAGTAGTAAAACTGATATAGGGTGGACCTGATGCGGTTAAACAATATCGCTAATAATTTATGACATATAAAATTGCAGTTGCCAGCATTTTATTTTAAAGGTTTCCGCTTTCAGAGCATCTATATACAATTTTGGGGGTTTTAAGTCCGTCCTAAATTGTGCATTTTAATTTGTGTGAAAAAAAGTGTCTCTGGCAGTAAAAGTGTTAAAGCTGAAGCTATAGATATATAAAGAACAAAAGTTGATGCAGTTTTGTATTCAGTAATCCATACCTAAATTTATATTTTCAATTGCAAGCAGTATAAGTCCTGGAATTTTACCTGCTTTCAGCCTGTTGGTCCAACCGTGTTGCACTGTTTATGCACTAAAAGGGGACAGGTCGATAGGAGGAGAGAGCTATAAAGTGATAAATTTGTCACTCCTCTTCTCCTGTCACTGCCTATTTACAGGCAGTGAGAGGGGAGAAGACCTATATGTGTTAAGTAGAGAGAGAAATCAGGTTTTCCCCTCTGACAAACAGAGCTGTGCTCTATTGCAGACCTGTGTAATACTCAGAACTAGATGTACAGAAATACAAGTCTTTTCACAGGTAAAATTGCTGTGGAATATTATGGCATCTGTGTATTTAACTGTTTTCTTGCAGTTTATCTTTAAATAAAATGCTTGTGGTACCGTACTTTTAAAAATGTAATTCATGTCTTCTTTTTCTAGTTCAAGAGGACACAGAATCCACTTCGCACATTCAAATATACAAAAGGAAAGAGGCGTGACAGGAAGGAATCAGAGCAGACCTAGAGTGCAGGAGCTGTGCCGTTGGTTGGATTGTGTTGGATGAACTTTCAGACTCGTCTGTGATATTTTAACTGAAACAATGTAAATTTAACCCACTGAAGTGGAATCGCCAGGCATTGTGGTATTGTGAGCTTACCAGGTGTGCATTCCACGGTATTGGAGAAGATACCACGAAGATTTTGTATAATGGCGTGTATACATGGTCTTATGTAAATAAATAAATCTATTTTTGTGGAAGCCAATACACAGGCCTGATTGTGTTAGAATGAACAGGTATATTGCACTTTCTCTGTGTAGAAATTGCCCCATTTTCTGTTATCCCCAACAAAAATACAAAACCTTTAGGCTGGATCCACATAAACAGTGAAAGGACACCTGGCAGGCGGCACGGACCCAAAAGCAAGATGTTAAATGTAGTGTGCTGAGCAAAATTGCTTAATACACATGTGAGTGATTGACAGGCGGAGCAGTGACTCAGGCCTGGGTTGCGGGTAGCTGCAGTTGGCCTTTCATTTCTGTTGATCCTTTCGCAGACCTGCCTCACTCTCCTTCAAAACCTGTCAATGGCTGCAGGAAGGTCCCATTACACATTGCTGTGAATTGGAGGCTTTGTGGTGCAGCAAAAAAAGTAGAGCATTCACGATCAGCAATAACTCCTGCTAACATGCCCCATAGAATTGAGTGAGGTTGTGCTGCAACTGCATTTCATGGATGCTGTTTCACATTGAAATCCCTGTTTAACCACTTCCCGACCGACGCACGCCGATGTACGTCGGCAGAATGGCACGGACAGACAAATTGGCGTACAGGTACGTCCATTTTTATTTGCCGCCCTGCCATCACGTGCGCGCCGCCGGTCGGGACCCTGTGAGTCTGGTCGTGGGTCCCGCGGACTTGATCGCCGTGGGGATACCCGCGATCACCTCACGGGGAGGCTGTTCGGTTAGATGCCGATGTAAACAGCATCTCCCCATTCTGCCTAGCAACAAGGGACACCGATCTCTGCTCCATGTGATTGGAGCAGAGATCAGTGTTCACTAACGCACAGCCCAGCCCCCCACAGTTAGTAACACGTCCCTAGGACACACTTAACCCCCTACACTGCCGCCTCCTGGTTAACTCCTTCACTGCCAGTGTCATTTACACAGGAATCAGTGCATTTGTATAGCACTGATTGCTGTATAAACGACAATGGTCCCAAAAATGTCCGATGTGTCCACCATCATGTCGCAGTCACAATAAAAATCGTTGATCGCTGCCATTACTAGTAAAAAAAAATAATTAATAAAAATGCCATAAAACTATCCCCTATTTTGTAAACGCTATAAATTTTGCGCTTCATGATGGCCTGCTAAGAAAGGGCCATTAGGAAGAAATCCACTGCAGATCATGAATCAACAGCATTACCGGTGTGAAGGGAGTTTAAATCTTCCTGGCCACCAGCTACACTGGTTAGTTTTAATCCCTACAGTTTATACTCTACTTTTCCCCAGTCTTCCAAAAAAACAACCTGAGAGATCCCTCTACAGGATATTCAAGGAGAATAATGATAGAAATTGGTATACTTTGCCCCTTTCGAAGAAGTCACCTCTGTGCTGATAAGCTGGTCACTGTAGTGTAGATATCTCATATCTGTCCTATCAGTGTGGATCTGTGTCCCCTGGCTTCATATTCTGCTTTCTCACCTTGTACCAAACAGCTGGCAATGGCTATGATTAGAGGAGATAAGATAATACTCTGCTGTCCTTGGCCCACAGACTCCTCTGCAGTTTTTTTTTTTTTTTTTTTTCTTGGCTTTTCTCAGCCAAGATTTGCTTAGGGTCCATGCACACTAGCTTAAAAAAAACACTTCTCCTTTTATAGTTTACTGTAAATGTTGGCAAAGTATATTCTGACACATTTAAAGAAATTTGTGGCTGTTTCCAACCAGACAAATGTGTACCCCAAAGGGTAATTTGACAAGCTCATGAGAACGTTTACTTGCTGGAGGAAATAAATTAATATTAATAAGGTTTTATACCATCGCCTTTAAAACAATCAGATATACTGTATTTATCGGTGTATAAAACGCACCCCAAGTTTAGGAGGGAATTTAAAAGAAAAAACTTTTAGGAGGGAAGTTTGAGGGAAAAAAAAACTTGCATTTAAATGCCCATCAATGCAGCCTTGCAAGTGTCAATTGCAGTCTTGCATTACAGCCTTATCAGTCATTTGCAGCCTTCTATTGCAGCCTTGCCAGTCATTTGCAGCCTCGTTAGTGTGTTTGCCATTTAAAAATGGTGCCGCCTTCGGATATTTTCGGCCGCTCCCGGCTATTTTTGGCCACACTCGGCGGCTTTCGGAAAGAACAGCCGAAGATAGCCGAAAATACCCGGAAGCCGCAGAAGGGGATAGAAACAGCGGGGATCGGCGTATAACGCGCACCCCCGAATTCCCCCTGATTTTAGGGGGGAAAAGGTGCATGTTATACGCCGATAAATACAGTACTATACAGTGGCAATAAAAAGTATGTAAACATTAACTTTACATTAACTGGTTTTCTGTGGTAACTTGCCATAAAATGTGATCTCTAAGCCATAATGATGGCAAACACAAAGTGCCTAAGCCAATAACACACAAACTATTCTTCTTTATTAAAGCGGGACTGTACTGCGGAAAAAAATATTAAAAGCCAGCAGCTACAAATACTGCAGCTGCTGACTTTTAATAAATGGACACTCACCTGTCCCGGGGTCCAGCGATGCCGAGGCCGATCGATGGATTGGCTCTCAGCTGCTGCCGCCACCATTCTAGGTGAGGGAATCAGGAAGTGAAGCGAAGAGGCTTCACTTCCCGGTTCCCTACTGCGCATGCGCGAGTCGCGCAGCGCAATAGGAATTGTCCGCGCTGTCCCTGGGACCCGTGTGTGTCCCAGCAGACAGCGCGCAGGGACAGGAAGAGGCATAGACTCCCGTGGGAGTCTATGCCCGGAAGTGAGTGTAAATACCTGTCTTAGACAGGCATTCCCCCCCCCCCCCCCTCCCCCCTGAAAGGTGCCAATTGTGACACCGGAGGGGGGGAGAGTTCCGATCAGCGGAAGTTCCACTTTTAGGGTGGAACCCCGCTTTAAGTACACCTATTAAACACTTATTCAGTGTGCTGGAGGAAAACGTACCCCCAGACTAAATATTTCAATGAAGGCTGATTGAAGTCAGCTGTTTGCACACCTGGAGTCCAATTAATGACATGAGTTTTGAGATGTGGTTTAGCCCAGGTTCACACTGAGCTGCACGAATGTAGCGGCATGTCGGTCACGATTTTGGCTGCAATTTCAAAGACCTCTGTGCAGGTTTCTGCACAAATGTCAATGTAAATCGCAGCCCGAAATCGCAAAAAGTATTACAGAAACTACTTTTTGAAAAGTAAAAAGCTCTGTGAAGTCATACTGGAAAGGGATACAAGGCAATCTGAAAGCGTTTAGCCATCCATCAGTCGACAGACAAATTGTCTATAAACTGAGACAGTTTAGTACTATGTAATATGCTTCCTAAAAGTGGACACCCCGCCAAGATGACTGCCAAGGCACAATACAGAATCCTTAATGAGATGAAGAACCCATGAATAACAACTAAAGGCGTGAAGACCTCACTGGAACTGACAAACATCCCAGTTCATGAGTCTAGCATAAGCAAGTCTTTCAACAGGCAACCGAGGGCAGACACCTCGGAGAAGTCATTGCTCTCTAAAATACATTGCTGCATGCCTGAAGATTGCCAAAGAGCACCTTGGCAGACTGCAATGCTGCTGGAAAAAGGTTTTGTGGATTGATTAACCGCTTCCCGCCCAGTCAATAGTATATTGACGTCTGGGAAGTGGTTTTGTTAGTGCCCATCACAGCCACCTATCAGTGCTGCCTATTTGGTGCCCAACAATTCTACCTATCAGTGCCTGTCAGTGAAGGGGAAAACAAAATTTTATGAGAGAACTTTTTTTTCAAAAAATGTATTTTTTTTAGTTTAGCAAAAAATAAAAACCCCAGAGGTGATCCAATACCAACGAAAAGAGCTTTATTTGTAGGAAGAAAGTTATAAAAATGTAGTTTGGGTACAGTGTTGCATGACCGCACAATTGTCATTCAAAGTGCGACAGCGCTGAAAACTGCCCTGGGCAGGAAGAGGTGAAAGTGCCTGGTATTGAAGTGGTTAAACAAAAGTTAAGTTTTTAGGAAGACTATGGACTATGTAAGGTACAAAAAGGGGATAGCTTACCAACATCAAAAGATCAACCCACCTGTGAAGTATGGTGGAGGGAACATCATGATTTGGCTGTGCTTCGCTGCCTCAGGACCTGAACCGCTTGCCATCGTCATATTTGTGTGTTATCAGGATCAGATCACATTTTATAGGAAATGACTGCAGAAAAACAGTTCATTCCAAAGGGTTTACATACTTTTTCTTGCCACTGTAGAATTTGTATTTATATAAATACATGAAGGTTTTATTTTAAACTATATTTAGAGAAGGAGGGTAGCAGAATTAATTCTATACATATTAAAAGGTACTTGTGATGAGCTAACCCACATCGGTTTTATACAGGGTTAAAGTGGAAGTTAAACCCTCCTATTATTTTCAACCATGGAAGCTGCCATCTTGGCCTCTGTTTAATCTTCAACTGCCATGATGCGGCACATGTGATCAGTTATGACACCAGCCATTGGAGGGTGTGACAGTTTGGTTGAGAGCACAACCAATGTGACAGCATTTCCGGCATGCTGGGAATGTAACTGTTTTTTGGAACTATTAAATCGTTGGTTTTACTTGCGCTTTAAGTTGGAATTCAGGATTCAGTTGGAAGGCAATGATATAGGAGAGTGAAATCTCTAAAGAAAACTATAATAACAAGCAGTAAGCATGCTAAAGTGGCTTTGCATTTTTACCAGATCACCTTATGCATAAGTTCAGAAGTTTTATCATTGGCCTGAATTCCACCTGTAGGTCTGGACTAGCAATCTGTCAATTTTGGTATTTACTGGAAGGGCTGAAATTGCCTAAAGCCTTTGTGGATAATTCAGTATAAATCACATCTATCTGTAGGTTCTTTAAACTGTGCTAATGCTCAACTACTGTGGGTTTATAAACGTTTAGGCACCTTTTACACTGATGGACCGATCAGGTCTGCCATTGCTCTCTATGGAGTGGTGGATGTCAGTGGCTGACTCCCACCGGCATCTGATCCTGTCTGCTAAGAACAAATCAATTGAAAGTCAGATGGAAACAGACAGTCCGTTCCCATCTGACAGTCCCATAGAGACCAGTGGACTGCCTGCTCAGCGGGGATTAGCAGAGAGATCCCATGCTAAGCGGGCTGATCTGCTGGTGGACTCCACACCAGTGTAAAAGGGGCTTTATAAATTTAAGTTAGGAATATGTTTACTGGTGGACTTTTATGCATGTTAAACCCATTCTAGCAGTGTCCACTTTAATGTGGTACACTAAGATTTCATCCACATCTTTATAATTGGCTAAAGAGTTAGTTTTAGAAAGATGCACTGGTGAGGCAACACATTTTCACAAAAGTGTCATAGAGTCATTAAACACTAAGGCCGCGTACACACGGGCGGATTGTCTGCCCAACTAAGTTCGTCAGACAATCCGACAGACAGTCCGTCCAACATTTGAATGAACGGACTTGACCACACACGATGAACAGACAGTCCGCTGAAAGCTTGCGCGATGACGTGTACAGCACGTACGACGGGACTAGAAAAACGACGTCCAATACACTGCAATGCAACCTTCGGCCGTGTAAATCCTTTCTGAGCATGCGCCATACTTAGTCCGTCCAACTTGCCTACACACGAGCGGACTGTCCGCTGAAACCAAGTTTGGACGGACAAAATTACGGAAATTCCGAAAGACAAAGTCCGTCAGACTGTCCGCTGAAAAAGTCCGCTGAAGCCCACACACAAGCGGATTGTCCGCTGAAACACGGTTCAGCGGACTAAGTTGGGCAGACAATCCGCCCGTGTGTACGCGGCCTAAGGAGTAGAGTTGTACCAGGGCAACACAGTGTCTATGCTGCAGGACAATTCCAAGAGATGTGCAGGTTTTCATTATAAAAGTCAGTGTGACCTCAAAATTATACGTGTTGAACCTTGACTCCTTTCAGACTTATTACTGTTTGTTTTCAGTATTCTAATAGTGAACATTAGATAAAATCACACCACGTTTATGGTCTAATAAAGAAGTTATTGCGTTGATCACTGCTTCTTCAACTTTTATTGGACTAGTCACAGAACTCTGAGACCTTTTCTTAAACAACTTTTTACTTTATTAGTTTAGAAAAACATACATCATTTTTTTTAATTAATTATCGCTTGTACAAAAGCCCCTGTATAAATGCCATTTTTTCCCAATGGAAACAGATTAAAGAACATGTAATGCCAAACCTCAAACTCTAGGCAATATTAAAGACATATTAATCCAGCTTTATAATCATTAACACATAGATTAATGCATGTTTTAAATGCAAGCAGTGTAGGTATCTGAATTTGACCTGGTGTCAACCTCTGCCAGTGCATGTACAGCAGGAAGCAGTACAAGGAGACAAATCAGTTTATGTGCTTACAAGAAGCGTGCTGATAGAAGGAGAAAGCAGAGTAACAGAGAGATGAGTTTATTACTGGGTTTAGAGGCTTAAATGCTGCTGGCCGTCTGATGATATCAGTACTCTTAATGTTATTGTTAATTTATTTTTAATGTTAGAGTATAACTAACTTTTTTTTTTTTTTTTTTACGGTATCTTTGGAGTAAAGAGGGATTAGATTACCTGTCCAGTTTTCATTGCTGTCTGTACCCCAGTTGGGGCGATTTCACAATCCCAATTTGTCCTGTTTACCATTATCATTGAAAGTGAAAGTAAAAGAAAATCCCAAATTTTGGGTTTTATCCATAAAAGTAACAGAGGGGAAATATTCTAATGGGGACACTAGTTCTGGTGACCTAGGGGTCCCCAAGGAATTCCCTTATTTTGCAGGAATTTCCTCTAACTTCCTATTTTGTCATAGGACAGGAAGTGAACGTAAATCTCCCCAATGGGACAAAGATGACAAAAATAAATCTTACAGGGGTTATAACCCTCCCTCCCTTTATCCAAAATGAAAAAAATAAGTTTTGCTGATAGTTCTACTTAGTTTTTTTTTTCCCACATTTTTTATTGTAAACGAAAATGACACATGGGGGAAAAGGGATTGTGTAAGATACAATAACCAGTATAATGTAATATTGAGACATATCAATTGAGCACAAACAAGTATACAGTAAATATTAACAGGATATGTCAAATGCATTTGAACATTGTGGGTGGTGGGTTAGACCCAAGTATCGTAAAGAAGTTACAAGTTTGTTACAGATATGGTACATAAGCAGAATATTGTGTTTTTCCTAGTGTATATTTTGTGGTATCTACAGATTAGAGTAGCTTCAGAAAACCTTGTTGGGCGTATTACCTTTGTTGTAACAGTAAAAGCCAAGTTATATAGTGTACAGGAGGTTGGGACTGTACACGGATATAAACTCACTTTGTGTGTTGATGTCTTAAGCTTATTATCTACTGTAGCTTATTAGATGTATAGCGTTTACATTGGTAGTTGGCCTACTTTCTCAGGAATTGTTATTTTCTCGTAGGGTTGTGGTAACCGAACCACTAGCAACCAGTACGGAAGAGGGTGTTTCTAGTAGGGGTGGTCGTGTTGCTCGAGCAAGGTGGTTGGGAGTGGCTGCTATGTGTATTAGAAGATGGGGGGGGGGGGGGGGGTGGTGTGTCAGGAGAAATCCCTTGTATGAAGGGAAAAGGATAATAGAAGGAATTAGCAGGGACAGGACCGTTTTTAAGGCAGGGCAAAAGGGGCAGCTGCCCTCGGCCTTGTCATTGTAGTGGGGCTCAAAGCAGCTTCCTCATACTTGCCAACTATCCCAGTTTAAATTCCCTTATCCTTTGAAGTTTTAGTCCCGTGCTGTGTCCCAATAGTGTAAACTTCTGTTGCTGCTGCCTAGCTCTGCCCTATTGCCATGTTCCGATGACTTGCCTGCAGACTCTGTGTTTACATGCAAATAACCTGCATTGATATGTAAATAGTGGTGGCAATAATATGTAAATGGTCACGGATTGTGGCATTGATATGTAAATAGAGGCAGCATTCATATGTATATCATGTCCCTCTGAGGTCACATCCACCATCACTTCTGCTGAATGCTGCCCACTGGAGAGGTAAAGGAGCACGCTTGAAAGTCCTGCCTAAAACTGTGGTCATTAAGCCTAACATCAGCCTGTTCTGCAAAAGTAAGCAAATTGGAGGTGGAACGTGTCTTCAAAATATGATGCCACAGCACCCTGAATTTTGGTGCATGTCAATACGCAGGCAGTGAAGAGATGATGTGTTGCAACCTTTAATAAACAATCAGTGAGCAGTAATAATGTGCAGTAACTTCTAACAACCAATTAGTGAGTGGTATAGATGTTCAGTAATCTCTAGCAATCAGTTAGCAGTATTGATTTACAGTAATCGCTAGCAACCAATCAACAAGCAGAAGTCGTGCTGTAACCGCTAGAAAATAACAGTGAGCCATAATGTGTGCTGTAACCTCTAGCAGCCAGTCACAATTGCTGCCTGATCTGATTCAGTAAACTGATTTTGAGTCTAGCTGCTATTTATTATGTCTCAAAGCATGTGGAGAGCAAAATTGCATGAAAGAGGGGTCCAAGAAAATGTTGGTCCAGGGTCCAATCAATATTAAAGATGGCCCCGAGCAGGGAGGGGTGATAAAGGTGGGAGTTGGGCGAGATAATTGCCTTCTGGGACTGGTGGTATGCAAGGTGTTACAGTGAATAGGGTGGGTGGGAAATTCAGAGGAAAAGGTGAAGGGGATGTCAGGATTCTTCATTGAAATAGAACTTGGGAGTATTCATCTATTATTTGAAAGTGGTGCCAACAGGACCAGGTTTTCTGAAACTTGGAGGGGTGTATTTCTGCAACTTTGTTTATGCGTCTGATCCAGCCTGCAGTAGTTGGATGATTGGCAGATTTCCACTGGGTTGGAATACACAGCTGCGTATTAATGGGTATAGGGTTAGGCAACGGTGATGGTCCTTTTTAGGGATGGAGGAGTAGTGTGGAAACATTTGAGCCAGGGAAAAGTCTATCAGATATGTGGTAATTTGAGTAGTGAGGCGTTGGACGTCTTTCCAGAAGAGTTGGATTAGAGAGCAGGACCACCATGTGTAGGAGTGATCCTTCCTCATCAGAACATGGATAGCAGGAGTGATTTTGTAGTCTAATGCCCCATACACACTATCAGTTTTTCTGCTGAGTTTTTCCTTCAGATTTACCAAAGCCATGTAGTACAAGGGCCTGCCTGATTGAATACAAATTGAAACTCCTAATTTTTGACCTCATATTATATGGTTTTGGTAAATCTAAAGGAAAAACTGATAGTGTGTATGGGGCTTTAGAGGGGTTTTATACCATCTAGCAAAAACCTTGAAGCCATTTTCCCGTACAGAGACATTGACCCATTAGGGATATAAGAATAGATATTTTCCCAATCCTCATCAGAGAGGTTTGAGAGTTCCCTTTCCCAGCTAAGGCTTGCAATGCTGGATTTGGGGCTCTGATCAGAAAGCAGGATGGTGTACATATCTGAAATCGGGTGCATTCCTTCGAATGGTGTGTGTTGTCTAGAGTGATTGGGGGTTAATTAGAAAATGTCTTAGTTGGGTATGCGTCCAGAAGGGGAAGGAGCGTCCTGGCATCTGTGCTGATAACGCAGGTAGGGTTAGGAAATTGCCCCTTGAGAAGAAGTGTTCAGCTCAGACGCCGGTGTGGGGCCAGATTTCCGAGAGGTAGGAGCCTGGTAGACCTGGTAAGGGTTAAGGTAACTTTAGGAGTCTGGTAGACCTGGTAAGAATTCCGGGTTGTTATGAATGGGTGTTAGCAGGCCCAGTGAAGAGGATATTTTGAATTTATGGCATGCTTTTCTGAAAATTTGTAGCGTGTTGCCAATTAAAGGGTGTAGTTTGCATTCTGGTGTTGTATACGTTGAAGCGATCCAAGGGAGTTGAAGTAATGGTAGTAGGGAAAATGCATGTTCGATGTGTACCCACGCTTTGGTATGAGAATGGATGTTCCAGTCTGTTATTCTCGCTAACTGACAGGCCCAGTGGTATTTAATGTCTGGAAAGCCTATGCCTCCTTTCAAATTGATAATAGATAGAGGGCGCTAGTGTTAAAGTGGTAATACTACCAATGGTGAATAATATAAAAAAAAAGTGAATAATACAACAAAAAAAAGTGCTAGCGATTAAACAATTAAAACATACAAAATAAATCATAAAGCCAAGATAAAGGAATAGTGGTGGTAAAAAAAGCACTAGTGGGTTTACCTAATCCATTTGTTTTTTGTCTAATTCTCCTTTAAGGGAACGTGGCAAGGGGGTGTGTCTTATGCCTACATACTTTTGCTAATGGGTGTCTCTCGTTTCTATCTCAAAAAGTTGGCAGGTATGTATTACATATTTGTTCTTGTATTTGGTGTGCTTTAACTCACAATACTAAGAGGGAAACGGCTGATATGAATTGTACAAATACTGTATATATGGCACCTAAATATTCCTTTGCATGTGTTAAAATTACACGTACGTAGGTTTGTTTTTTGCTTTTTTTTTTTTTTTTTTTTTAAAGAGGAGTTCCAGCCTGGGGGAAAAAAATTAAGTCAGCAGCTACAAATATTACCTGTCCAGGGAGCCAGCGATGTCGGCACCCCAGCTGGTGCCATTCGTGGTAAGGGAAACCGGCAGTGAAGCCTTTCAGTTTCACAGCCGGTTCCCTATTGCGCCCAGCGGTGGAGGAAGGAGGAGGGGGCCAAACTTTTGAGGGACGGCACTGCGGCATAGTCTCCAGGAAGTGGGGACGGGTACCGTTTTAAAAACCGGTACCCGCACCCCCCCTATTCCCTGTAAGGTGCCAGATGTGGCACTGGAGGGGGAGAGGAAGCAGATTAGCGGGGCTTCCACTTTTGGGTGGAACTCCGCTTTAAATAACAAACATGTTATACTTACCTGCTCAATGTAAAGGTTTTGCACAGAGCAGTCTTGCTCTTCCTCTTCTTTGGTCCCCCCACAAGCAGTCCTGGCTCTTCTCCCTTGACCCGTGCCCCCAATAGCAAGCTGCATGCTATGGTGGCACCTGGTGAATACTCACTTCCGAGCCCTGCTCTATGCATCCATAGGTTACTCGGCCTCGCCCCCACTCTCCCTTCATTGGCTTACTCACTGTGATTGACAGCAGTCAGTGGCTCCCGCTGCTGTCTCAGCCAATGAGGAGAGAGAGTCCTGGGACAGCCGAGGCTCTCGTCGCATAGCTGGATCCAGAGGAGGCTCAGATGAGGGCTTTGGGGGGAGTAGCACACAGAAGGTTTTTTACCTTCATGCAAATAATGCATGAAGGTAAAAAGAACCTTTAGCCTTTACAACCACTTTAAATAAAAAATGTAAAGAAGTTTGTCGGTATGTTTATCACTCACACAACACAGATACAAATCTTATCTGAAATGTATCCAATATTGCAAAAAGTTATTTTTATTGTCTAAAATAATCATGTAAATTTATAGATAAAGGTCACCAAGTTTAGCGATATTTGATAAAACCGAGAACTGATAAATAGGAGATAAAACCCTTGCCTTTTCTCATCAGCACTTCTAGCAGAGGTACTTGAATTCCTGGATTCTCAGTGACTGTTGTAATAATTATAGATTAAAGTGGAACTTAACTGTATCTGAGCACCACAAACTTTAAACGCTACTTAATTTTTTTTTTTAATATTCAAAGCAAACTCACTAATCCATCTATGTCTCCATGCTTCATTTTGTGGAGAAATCACTGAAAAATCTCCCTCTAATATTTTTAACCCTGGCCATTTTAAAGGGGGTGTAAACCCTAGTTTGTTTTTTTAAATAACAAACATATCATACTTGCCTCCACTATGCAGTTCGTTTTGCACAGAGTGGCCCCGATCCTTGTCTTCTGGGGTCCCCCAACAGTACTCGCGGCACCTCCCCACATCGGGAAACCACCAAGGAGAAGCACTCTCCTTGAAAAAACACAACGGTTTACAATCCCTTTAAGTAAAGGCTATAAGGCTAAAGGCTATATGGCTATACTTTTTGCCACTGTTAGACTGGTTGATATTAGATACCATTTGTTAGCTAAACAAAGCACAATACCTAAATAGTTTGACACTTAGCCAAATGCAAAACATATTGTATAACAAACGTACAAAGATAGGCCACAACTGGCATTTATCTTTGTTGCCAAAGGTGCAATTTTTTTTACAACTGCCAAATCACCCTCGTAAAGCCATAATTGTTATTGTTAGAGATTGCAGCCATTTAATCAGAAGTTCAGTGTAACTTTATGCTCCCGATTATCATCCTCAAGGACACAGATCAGCAACCTACTACAAGCCAGTTAGGGCTAATTTATCACCTATTACACCAAAGTTAGAAATATTTTTATTAAACAAACCCTTATTGGTGCCTCCCCAGGACTTCAAGATAAAATTAAAGGGCTTCATAGTGGTGCACATAATCAGGGCCGGCGCTGCCATTAGGCAAACTAGGCAGCCGCCTAGGGCACCCAGCCGCTGGTTTCCCTACTCTCCGTCTCCCGCCTGTCCACGCTATGTAGATTTTCGGTGCGGTGGCGACTATGCTGGGGATGCCTCTGTCTGCAGCATGTAACTAACTCAGGCGGCAGCTGACCCATCCGTAAGTAGTGTCAGAGGTGCAGCGCAGCACTGAAGATCTGTGTCCCGACAGAATGGAAGCACACATCCCCTGCACGCTGCCTCTATAATCAGTGACCTATCTCTCTCCCTCTGATTCTCTGCCTCTGCCCATACATGATTCCTATACTGAGTCATATGACCCCCTGACCCTGCCCCCCCACGTGTCACCACCATTTGTAGAGGCCACTCGTCCCCCTGGCCTGTCCTGTACAGCGGCAGCCTGTGCTATAACCTGAACAGAGTAGTGGGCTCTCCGGGGTTGGTAACAGCTGGAGTCACAAAGGCAGGGTTTGTTCCTGGCACTGGCAGGGTCGTCGGATGCATGTAGAGCCCCGGGAGTGAAGAACACTGACATTGAATTAGGAATCAGGTCAGTGTAGTGGCCAGGTAAGTGACATGGGCAGAGGAAAGGGGTGGAGTCAGGGGCGGAGCCAATGGGGGAGGCAAAATGAGGTTTCGCCTAAGGTGTCAAAAATCCTTGCACCAGGCCTGCACATAGTGCGCCACCGCAGAACATGAGGCTGCATTTTTTTTATAGTGACAGGCCTAAAAGGGAATTAATTCAAGTAATTTGATCCGGCAAACAGCAGTGACTTGGCAATAAGTAGGCAAAACATGGCAATCTTGACAATACACAGGCCCCAAATGGACAAAATCTCTTTACTAGAACACAAGAACTACTTTTGAATGACAAAAAGGATCTTTATATTGTGACATGTCAGGACTTAATTCATGCAGACTTGCAAAGTTACTTAAAGGTCTACTTTAGGGTAAATATGAAGGTTGATATTGCTGACCTTCTGAAAATGCTAGTTCCTGCCTGTGGATTCAGTAGTCAATGAGTCACTAATTCAGAGGAGGTATGCAGATTAGTACAGTCAGAAAAAGGCAGAGCTCCTCATCTGGTTTCAGGTCAGTGACTCAGAAAGTAATGAAGTCAATGATTCTGAATGACAGTGAAGGAACTATTTTTTAGAGGGAAAGGTAAACACGGCCCCCTCCATACTTGTTCATTACAGGGTGTATTTTGGGGGGGGGGGGGTTTGACAAGCGTGAGTTATATCATAAAAAAAGTGACCCCTAAAGAAGCAGGAACACTTATTTTTTAAATAGGATAACTGCAGTAACCTATAGGTGAAATAGAAGTAAATACTGTACCAATATGAAATTATCATTTTTTTTCACACAAATTGGGCTTTTTTTTGGTGAAATTTAATCACTACAGGGTTTTTAAATTATTGCTAAATGAAGGAAAAAAAGTGAAATTTTTTTAATAAATGTACACTGCTACATTTTTTTGGTGAAAATAACCCAAATCAGTGTATAATATTTAGTCTGTAGAAAATTTAGAGTCCACAAACTATAGTATATACAGGTGTGCTCAAAAGTTTGCATACCCTGGCAGAAATTGTGAAATTTTGGCATTAATATTGAAAATATGACTGATCATGCGAAAAAAAGTATTTTATTTAAGGATAGCAATCACATGTGGCGATTTATTATAGCATCGTTTTTTTGATCCTTTTTAAATCATAATGATAACAGAAGTCACCCAAATGGCCCTGATGGATAGTTTACATACCCTGGAATGTTTGGCCTTGGTACAGACACAGAAGGGGACACACACAGGTTAAAATGGCAATTAAAGGTTAATTTGACATATTTGGGGCTTTTTAAATCGCAATTAGTGTCTGTGTATAAATAGTCAATTAGTTTGTTACCTCTCACTTGGATTGCACTAAGCAGGCTAGACACTTGAGCCACAAGCAGGTAGAAACAACAGCACAGCCAAAAGACCTGCGTAACAAGGTAATGAAACTTTACACAGATGAAAAAGGATATATAAAAAGATATCCAAAGCCTTGAATATGCCAGTCAGTACTGTTCAATCACTTAAAAAGAAGTGGGAAATTAGGGGATCTCTTGATACCAAGCCAAGGTCAGGTAGATCAAGAAAGATTTCAGCCACAACTGCCACAGGAATTGTTGAGGATACAAAGAAAAAACAACAGGTAACCTCAGGAGAAATACAGGCTGCTCTGGGAAAAGATGGTGTGGTGGTTTTTAAGGAGCACAATATGATGATGCTTGAACAAGAAAGCTGCATGGTCAAGTTGCCAGGAAGAAGCCTTTACTGTACAAGTTCCACAAAAAAGCACAGCCAGTTACAATATGCCCAACAACACCTTGACATGCCTTGTTGGCTTTTTTTGTTGCATTGGCACAGTAAAGGCTTCCTTCTGGCAGCTCAACCATGCAGTCTTTTTTGTTCAAGTATTGAATTGTGCTCCTTAAAAACAACTACACCATCTTTTTGGAAAGTCAGCTGTGGCTGCAATCTTTCTTGATCTACCTGACCTTTTACACATACTATCAGTCAGTATCCCTGATCACTTCCACATCAGTTATATGATGACGCTATACTGCACTAGTGACAGTAAAATAAAAATTGTGAAAAAAACTTTAAAAAAAAAAAACTCTTGATTTTCAAAAAAATATGGGAAAAAATTGCAACTTCAGAAAAACCCGCCATGCCTCTTACTAAATACCTTGCAGTGCAGTGTCTAGGGTTCCTCCAGTGGTTGCCAGGGGTTCATTCAGCATTGGGCCATTTCTGCCTCTGATAAGTTCCCACTGACACCGTTGATCTTTTTAGCTATATGTAAGGAGGTAATTCTTCCCAATGACCACAAGTGTAAGGACCATTCTTCCCACTGACCATCACACTAATGTATCATGAGTTGTAGATTTCAATTTTTTTCAATTTTTTTTTCCCAAGACTGGATAACTATTTCAAGGGTTCCTCTGTGTTGAAAAGGTTGAGATTGGGAAAGGCTGGCCTTGATAGACAAAAAAAAGCCCCGCCCTGCACAAATAGTCACCGGTGGATGGCAGCTAGCTGCAGCGGGGCACTTGTTATCAAGCAGCTGGTGACTGGTTATACTGGCTGCACTTAATTCAACTGGCGAAAACAGAGCCTAATGCTCCGCCTACCCTCCTCTGTGGCATCCTTACACATTGAAACTTCTCCCCGGCCTGGGCGGGTCTGTCTGTATCAGTAGGAGAGAGAGGACGACGGGGGGAACCCCCAGGCCAGCAGATACGATTAAAAAGTTACTATTACTTTTGTAAGTCATGTGCCAATCAAATATAAAGTGCTCAATATGCATTCAATTAATATACAGATATTGCAATTAAGTGCTTCGTGCTACAAACTCATTAAACAGTCTACATTCAGTGAAAATTCATGTACTGCAAAGTACTCCAAGCTGAAATCAATGCAAACTCATTAACCACTTTAGGACAGCCGCATGTAATTATACGTCGGCAGAATGGCATGTACGGGCACAAGCACGTACCCGTACGTGCCTGCCTTCCAGCAGGTGGGGGATCCGATCGGACCCCCTCCTGCTGGCTGCGGCGGACTGTTTCGCTTCAGGAGCGATCTGGGATGAGGGGATGGCCGTTGGTTTCTGGCCATCCCCTCTCGATCGCTCCTGGCGAATGAGAAGCTTCTCCTGCCTGTATAGTGTAAACACAGGCAGGAGGAAGTGACGTCACTCTCCTCGGGGCGGTCTTTTTGACCGGACTGGGAGGAGAGGACATAGTAAGTGTGCGCCAATCACTACACTGACACGTAGGTAAACATAGGCACACAAATCACCCCCCGCCCCCCCCCCCCCTCCCAGTCACAGTGTCACTGATTGCAGTGATCATTTATTTACTGATCACTGCATTTAGTGTCAGTTGTGACAGTAAAAAGTGTCAGGGCAGTTAGTGTTAGGTCCAGGGTAGCCCCCTACCCCCCCCCCCCCCAATAAAGGTTTAACCCCCTGATCGGTCCCAGATCATCCATAGGATAAAGTTATAGCGGTCACTATCGTCACCCCATGTTACACTCCCCACTCGAAGGGTGCAGCAACCTGGATGTCCATCTAAACTTGTCTCGCCTGTTGTGACCCTCTGTAACGGGGGGTCGCCTCTAGCTGGTAAGGAGCCAATTTATATATCTGGTGACGGGAAAACGCACATTGTTTCTGGAGAAGGAAGGGATAGTGTGCCTCAATCAAGCTTCTTTTTATGAAGATCTTTCACTGGTGTTGGACTAATTATTTGGATATTTCACTTTAACAATCAGTATTGTTTAAATCATTGGTGTTTAACCACTTAACAACCGCCCATTGTCGATTAACGGCTTCAGGGCGGTTGTTTAACTCTGAGAGGCCGTTAATTAACGGCCTCCCAGAGTTCTGCTCTCGCGCGCCCTCTGGGGCGCGCACACGAGATCATCCGTGACCGCTGGGTCCAGTGGACCCGGCGCATCACGAATCACGGTAAACGGCCACTCGTCGCGGCCGTTTACCACGTGATCACTCCGTCAAATGACGGAGTGATCACTTGTAAACAAACCGGCGTCATGTTATGACGCCGGTTCCTCCCTCCCCCTCTCTGTACCGATCGGTACAGCGGAGGGGAAAGAGATCGGTGTTAGCAGAGCTGTGGGCTGCATCTGCAGTGCCCACATCGCTGCTCACCGAATTTAACCCCTCAATTCCCTGCCAATACTCTGCAATACCCTGCAATACTCTGCAGTACCCTGCCATTACTCTGCAGTACCCCCATTACTCTGCAATACCCTGCCATTACTCTGCAGTACCCCCCATTACTCTGCAGTACCCTGCCATTACTCTGCAGTACCCCCATTACTCTGCAGTACCCTGCCATTACTCTGCAGTACCCCCAATACTCTGCAGTACCCCCCAATACTCTGCAGTACCCCCCAATACCCCGCCAATACTCTGCAATACCCTGCCATAAATTGCCATACCCAGCCATACTCGGAGATACCCAGCCATACTCGGTGATACCCTGCAATACCCAGCCATAGACGCCCCCCCACCCCTCACCGCCCTCCGGTGCTTCTACCAACTCGCCAGTACGATCAAAGCCAGAATCTTTTTTTTTTTTTTTTTTTCATGCTTCCCAGCCTAGAGGTGAGATGTGGGGTCAGATTTCACTGTAAAGAGGACCTGTCACCCCATATTCCTATTACAAGGGATGTTTACATTCCTTGTAATAGGAATAAAAGTGATCAAAAATTTATTTTTGGGGGAAAAAATGTCAAACTAAAATAAATAAAGTAAAATGAACAATAAAAAACAAAAAAATTTAAAGCGCCCCTCTCCCCATGTGCTCGCATGCAGAAGCGAACGCATACGTAAGCCCCGCACACATATGAAAACGGTGTTCAAACCACACATGTGAGGTATCTCCGTGAACGTTAGAGCGAGAGCAATAATTCTAGCCCTAGACCTCCTCTGCAACTCAAAACATGTAACCAGTAAAAAAAATTTTAAGCGTCGCCTATGGGGATTTTTTAATTAACGACGTTTGGCACCATTCCACGGGCATGTGCAATTTTGAAGAGTGACATGTTCGATATCTATTTACTCAGCATAACTTCATCTTTCACTTTATGCAAAAATTGGGCTAACTTTACTGTTTTTTTTGTTTTTTTTAAGCACAAAACAGTTTTTTCCCCCAAAAAAACACGTTCGAAAAATTGCTGCGCAAATACCGTGTGAGATAAAAATTTGCAACGACCACCATTGTATTCTCCAGGGTCTTTGCTAAAAAAAATATATAATGTTTTGGGGTTCTCTGTAATTTTCTAGCAAATAAATGATGATTTTTACATGTAGGAGAGAAATGTCAGAATTGTCCTGGGTGCTCGAGAACGCCTGATGGCGCTCCCTGCATGTTGGGCCTCTGTATGTGGCCACACTGTGTAAAAGTCTCACACATGTGGTATCGCCGTACTCGGGAGTAATAGCAGAATGTGTTTTGGGGTGTAATTTGTGGTATGCATATGCTGTGTGTGAGAAATAACCTGATAATATGACAATTTTGTGGAAAAAAAAAAAGGAAAAAAAATCTTGATTTTGCAAAGAATTGTGGGAAAAAATGACAACTTCAAAAAACTCATCATGCCTCTTACTAAATACATTGGAATATCTTCTTTCCAAAAAGGGGTCATTTGGGGGGTATTTGTACTTTTCTGGCATGTTAGGGTCTTCTTTCAGGTGTGATCAATTTTCAGATATTGGCACCATAGCTTGTGGACTCTATAACTTTCACAAAGACCAAATAATATCCACCAATTTGTACTTATTTTTACCAAAGATATGTAGTAGTATAAATTTTGGCCAAAATTTATGAAGAAAAAATTACTAATCTGCTAAATTTTATAACAAAAACGAAGAAAATTCATTTTTTCGCAGAATTTTCGGTCTTTTTTCTTTTATAGCACAAAAAATAAAAAACTGAGAGGTGATTGAATACCACCAAAAGAAAGCTCTATTTGTGTGAAAAAAAGGACAAAAATTTCATATAGGTCCAGTGTTGCATGACTGAGTAATTGTCATTCAAAATGTGAGAGCACCAAAAGCTGAAAATTGGTCTGGTTATTAAGGGTGTTTAAGTGCCCAGTGGTCAAGTGGTTAAAGTATTGCTCTATTATTATGTATTTGTAATATTAGGTACATAATTTGTTTTTTTGGGACCAACTTTTATTTTACTTTTAATTTTCCTTTATGTCCTTTGATTATTGGCCTTTTTATTGTTTTTCACTATATAGTGTTTTTTTTCTTTCTTTTTTGTCACATTAATATTATGTTATTGTATTTCACTTGAGGGGAGTAGTGTTGTACACTGATGCACATTCATATATATGTGCCATACTAGGAGGTGATTTCATAGGTATTACTTTTAGGTTTTGTACTTTTGTTCTTATACATACACACATCCTGTTCACTCTGGGATTTTGAGGTTAAGCGCAGTTCCCCCCTTTTTTTCTTATGTTCATTGGTGTATTTTTGGTATACATTAGAATTGCAGCTTCCGACCACTTATTCATTTTTGAACATCCCGTAGCGCAGTTTTCCCCCTTTTTTTCTGAAGTTGGTATGTACCTGTTGCAGTCTGTTGTTTTAAAAAAATGTTTTTGAGTATAGATCACTTTCTTCCTTAAATATCTGTAAATCTATATAGTCAATTTGTTGGTGGCCCCCACTTCCCCATAAAACTACATCCTATACTTCTGGTTGATTCCTCTAAGGAACTCCTCAAAGGATTCTGCTGTTCCTTCCCATAAGATAATTAAATGGTCTATGTATCTTCGGTACAGCTTAATTTGGGGTATTTTTCCTCCCACATATTCATAAAAAGGTTGGCTACACTGGGGGCATAAGATACCCCCATAGCCACACCTTTGGTTTGAACATAATAATTTCTTCCATACCAGAAGTAGTTATGTATATCCGATTTTCTCTTGTTTGAACTTGGTGTTCTTGTGTAATGCCTTCTCAACTCTTTCCAGTCCCTCTTTCTGTACGATACTGGTATATAAGGAGTTGACATCAATGGTGGCAAGTAAGTAATTCTCAACCCCGGTGATGTTTTGGAATTCTGTTATCAGTTGGGTGCTGTCTCTAAGGTACGATCTCCCTTTTTGTACTAATGGTTTCAGGAATTTGTCCAGGTACTCTCCTAGGCGAGAGAAGAGTGAGTTGATCCTGCTAATAATTGGTCTTCCTGGTGGCTTTTATATCCTCTTGTGAATCTTCTGCACATGAAGTATCACAGGGATCTTCGTGGATTATCTTTCCCCTTTTTTACGAAAGCCTTCAACTTCTTTTCATGTCGCTATTTAGGGTTCCCTTTGAGTTTCTAGGTGTTCTCCGCTTTAAGTAGATTTTCCATTTCTTCCTCATAGTCTTTTTTTATTCAGTATGACTAGACCCCCGCCCTTATCAGCTGGGCGCATAACACTACTTCCTTCCAGGGCTTATTGTCAGCAACCAGGATATGTCAGCTGTTACACTTGACTGTGTCAAGTTTTATCCGTAAACCTTTTTAAACTATTTTTTAATAAAACAGACCAATCGGATCTTCACTATGAGTGCACGTATTTTTCATCCATGAGGATACCCTATAGGGAGCCACAGAGGTGTTCACTGCAATGTATTCACTGGAGGTTGAGAGCCCCTGGAGGGCCATGGTAACTCTGGAGAAGCTGCAAAGATCCACAGCTCAGGTGGAAAAATGTGTCCACAGTACAACTATTAGTTGTGCACTTCACAAATCTGGCCTTTATGGAAGAGTGGCAAGAAGAAAGTCATTGTTGAAAGAAAGCCATAAAAAGTCCCATTTGTGTAAAGCCATGTGGGGGACACAACAAACATGTCGTAAAAGGTGCTCTAAACAGATGAGAAAAAATTGAACTTTTTGGCCTAAAAGCAAAACGCTATGTGTGGTGGAAAACTAACACTGCACATCATCCTGAACACCACACAATCCCCATCGGGAAACATGGTGACAGCATCATGTTGTGGGGATGCTTTTCTTTAGCAGGCACAGGGAAGCTGGTCAGCCTTGATGGGAAGATGGATGGAGCCAAATACAGGGCAATCTTAGAAGGAAACCTGTAATGCTGCGTACACACGGTCGGGTTTTCCAATGGGAAATGTTGGATGTGAGCTTGTTGTTGAAAACTCCCACTGTGTGTATGCTCCATCAAACATTTGTTGTCGGACTTTCCGCCAACAAATGTTTGCTAGCAGGTTCTCAAATTTTCCACCAACAAAACGTGTTGTCGGAAAGTCTGATTGTGTGTACACAAATCCGTCACACTAATGTTCACGCATGCTCGGAATCGAGCAGAAGGAGCCACTGCCTATTGAACTTCCTTTTTCTCGGCTCATCGTATGTCATGTACGTCACAGCGTTCCCACATTTGTAATTGTAATTGTTGGCCAAATTTTGTGTGACCGTGTGTATGTAAGACAAGTTTGAGTCAACAATTATCGAACAAAAATCCACGGTTTTGTTGGCGGAAAGTCCAATCGAGTCCAATTGTGTATGGGGCATTAGATATTGCAAAAGACTTGAGACTGGGGAGGAGATTCACCTTCCAGCAGGAAAACGACCCTAAGCATACAGCCAGAGCTACAATTAAATGGTTTAGATCAAAGCTTACTCAACTGTTAGAATGGCCCAGTCAAAGTCCAGACGTAAATCCAATTGAGAATCTGTGTTCAGACTGTTCGCAGACGCTCTCCATCCAATCTGACAGAGCTTGAGCTATTTTGCAAAGAAGAATGGGCAAGAAATTCACTCTTTGAATTGAATACAAATGCACGCCACACTTTTCACATATTTATTTGTAAAAAAAAATTGAAAACCATTTATCATTTTCCTTCCACTTCACAATTATGTGCTACTTTGTGTTGGTTTATCACATAAAGTCCCAATAAAATACATTTATGTTTTTGGTTGTAACATGACAAAATGTGGAAAATTTCAAAAGGTGTGAATACTTTTTAATGCACTATGGGGTAGAATTACTAAGGCTGGTACACTCAGATCTCTGGTGCAGTTGTGCATGGTTGCCAATCAGCTTCTAACCTCAGCTTGTTCAAGTAAGCTTTGGCAATAAAACCTGGAAGCTGATTGGTTTCTATGCAGAAGATAGCTGGATTTTTCACTCTCCAGCTTTAGTAAATAAACCCCTATATGATGAAAAGGTGCGTGGCAGCACTAATAAATGATTCATTCCTTTGCATTTCCATGATATTGTGCTTTTTAGGAAAGCGTTTATCCTATCTCCTACTTTATTCATTATGAAAGCAAAGAATACTTTACTTTAAAGATAAAGTGTCTTTACAGCACATATCAGTTGAATACTGATGACGTTCAGTAGATCAGTGAGTAATGACCTCATTAAAGATTAAATTAGAACAGTAAACCAATAAACTAATATTGAATTTCCCAGGAATTCACTTGCAACTGTTGATACGTGGTGGGCTAGTTGCTCTAAAGCCCATGAGATCAAGGGACCCAGCCATGAATACTGTTTAGCTTTAGCTGCCATTGCTTTGTATACATTTCACTTGATAAAGATGTATTTGTCACTGTGGTAAGGGCTTACAGTAGTACTGGGCTGTCCAGGCCCCTTGTTTCAATAACTGCCCTACAGCCCACACAGAACCAAGCTGTCTGATCCAATTTTTACAGATAGTGGCTTGGAAACCTTCTGTTACACCATCCCTCTGGTCCATGGGAATACTGACCCATAAATGGTCAGGAGTATTCACATCACAAAGTCTTGCATTTCTTCCATGGTTTCAGGTTAGTATTCTGGCAATCCAGCTGAACACCTGGGGGCCCATGTAGAGTGGGGGTCCAGGTCACCTGGCTTGTGTTTCATACCACTCTTCACTGCCAGAAAGTCACCCTCTTTCTTTAACTACCACCACTCCCAATGCATCCAGACTGGTTACTTATAGTAGTCTATTATGGTTCCCCCTCATACAGCCACCTGCAAGCTAACAGTGCACTGGTCCACTTTATATACTCCCACTCAAAAGCATTACGCCAGCCAGCGAAAATGACAGGGCCAGGCAGGAGAAGAGACATCGGACATTATTGCCAGTGGCATAGCTTTTTGTATCAGAAAATTTGAGCTGGACCAAGCCAAGTGTCAAAGAGATGGAGTATACAAATCCATCTTGCAGTGAAATCACAAAATTGTTATCACAACACAACCTAAACACTCCTTATAGTAGATTACTTTCCTCTGCATCACTCCCGCTTTAACCTTTTATCTGCCAGAGCTGTTTTTGCATTTTTTTTGCACACGTTAAAAAAAAAATTTAGGCATAAAGATTACACAAAATGTTTTTTTCTGAAAGCAGACATCCTAGAGAATAAAATGGTGGTAGTTCCAATTTTGTATGTACATTTTTGGTAAAATATAAAATGTGAAATAAAAAAGTAAATAGATACCCACCATGTCAAACCTTGAATGTGTGTGCGCCTGTGAAATGGCGACAAACTTCATACCCTATATTTTCTATAGGTGTTGCTTCAAAAGCCCCCGATAGGTCATCAGTTTAGTCACTTTAGTGTCATGGAGGAGCTCTTGTGCTAGAATTAGTGCTCTCACTCCAGAGTGTGCAGCGATTTGTACCGTGTATCGCAACCAATGTTTTCACACATAGGCGCATACGTTTAAGTTTGTAAGTACATATTTCTGGGGGGCCTTACGTTTTTTTGGGAGGGGTATTTTATGTGCTCGTGTGTAACTTTTTTTTTTATCACATAGGGGACCCCATGTGATGGTTTTTAGGTGCTAGCCAGGGAAAGTAACAGATGACCTGAAAGTGATCTTGTATACGTCACTTTTCAGGTCACAGCAAGAAGGGTAGGAGAGCGGACGTGTGTCCGCTCTTCTCCCTACCCTCCACCATGTCTGTCCCGGGCACGTAGATGGGCAAGTGGAGCACGGAATACATGACAGGGGAGGCGCTGGTACTAGGGGTGTGTGGAAGCAATCTTTTGGCAGTGCAGCAGCCCGAATGCTTCCACCTGACAGACAGCCCGTCCATTTTACACACAATCCCATTGGCTGTAGCCACCAAAGCCACTGTCAGGTCCGTACGACATATGGACCTGGCAGGGAAAGGGTTAAAGCTGTTGTAAACCGCAGCTATTTAAAAAAAGCACCTGTAAGGCAATTGCATTACATACTAGCACATTATGAAATACTTACCTTGGAACAAAGCCTTCCAGTGGTGGCTGTCTTCACTCAGAGGACTGACATCTTCCCCTGGTCTTTTTTCTGGGTTTGCGATTGGCTGGAGTCACAATGACGTCACATGTGCATGGGAGCCCTTGGTTCAGGTACGAAGCTCTGAAGGTCTGGCAAGGTATGCCGGACCTTCAGAGCGTATGTGCCAGTGGCGTAACTGGCTGCATCCAGGGTGAAATATCTCCTAAACTGTGCACATTTAGGAGATATTAATTTTACCTACAGGTAAACCTTACCATGGGCTCATCTGTAGGTAAAAATCACCAAGCGGGCATTCTTGATGCCTTTTCAATGCTCCAAAAACAGGTAAAAAATGCTATGGGCGTGTTAATGCATTCTTCAAAATCAACTTGTGTGGCTGTGCTGTGTGATGGTTTTGTGTAAATACCAGAAAAGTACACTTACAGTAATCTATTAATTAAAGCGGAATTCCGTCTGAAAAAAAAAATTAAAAGTCAGCAGCTACAAATAATGCAGATGCTGAATTTTAAAATAAGGACACTTACCTGTCCGGGGGGGGGGCCCATGGTGTCCTCACCCAAAACCGACCCGTCCCTCGGCTCTGGGTGGAGGCGCTGGCATCTTTAGTAAGCCTGGTTCCCTACTGCGCATGCGTGAATCGCGTTCTGACTGGTCCCTTCTAGGACCAGTGTGTCTCCCAGAAGACAGCAGGGGAGACAGAGGAGGGGCAAGACATGGCGTAGATTGCTGTGAATACTGCAGCAATCTTTTGCTGGAAGTAGGAGCAAATACCTGGATTAGACAAGTATCTGCTCCCCCCTGAAAGGTGCCAAATATGACACGGGGGGGGGGACCGGATCAGCAGGAGTTCCATTTCTGGGTGCCTTATAGCTCTTAATTGGAAAAAAACACTCCCCTCCCTCCTCAGATGCCTTGTATGCTAGGATTAAAGATGGTGGAGTTCATGGAGAAACTGACTGCAAGAATACAGGTCAGAATGGAGGCTCACAATCACAATCACATTTGGGATCTATGGCATCTCTAGGAGGACCCCCCCTGACCCCCCCCCCCTTTTTTTTTGTGAGTGAGCTGTCGCGGTCGCCCTTGACTCTTTTTTTTTTCTTTCTCTTCCCTTTCCTCTAACCTTTTCCTTTTGTGCTCTTTTTCAAGTATTATCATTTCTTCTTTCAATGAATATATTTTGCACTATAATGTTCTAGCAGTTTTATAGTTTTAACTGAGAAACCGCTACTTAAACTAATTGTCTTTTAGATTTCTTATATTTGGGTATTGTGGCTGCCACTGCGATGGCTGTCTCAGAATGTCTTTACTGCATTATGAGTGATCTTTATTCGTCATGAACATAGTGCTCATATCATTGGATGTCCTTTTCCTTTGTTCCTGAAAAAAAAAGATTAATAAAAAATTTTTGAAAAATAAAAAAAAAGGCTAATTATTGACTTATTATGCAGCCTGAATGCAAATAATAATAAAAATCAAGATTTCGATTGGGGTTTATATTTACTATGCAAATAAAGATTGTGCAATGAACATTTATCTTGCAGGTAAATGCAAGTGGAAATTCTATGTGCTACCACTTTCAACCAATTACTATAAATCTCAAATGTGATAATGATACAAAGCAGCTGCTCACATTAATCAATGTGTCCCCACATTCACCTGACAAATTAGTTACAAGTTTAATGTGGCGCTTGCGCTTATATAGAAAATAAAACAAAAATAACAACAAAGAGTATTATAACCCTACTGGGTAGTATGCTCCCAGTGCCAGTGCTGCAAGGAGTTTCAATAAGTGTGCAAATACCACAAATAAATATATAATATAATATCACATCCTCAATCAATCAAAATGTAATATTAATGTGATAACCCTACTGGGTGGTGCATCCAATTCACCAATGCTGCAAGAAATACAAAATAGTGCAAAACGTGCAAATAAACCAAAATAGAGTTAAAATTATAAACTCATCACTAAAGTGACCGTGTCTATCCAGTTCAGTGGTTAAACTTTCACAAAGATATGTGTTCATGAATCATTAGATTGAAAATCCAGTGACGATGGTTGTGCACATACAATCAAATTCCTGTGTGGTGTGATTACTCTCCCATACACCACAATCTACGCTCTGTGTGTGTGCTAGCAGCTCACCTTATTCCTTAGGCCTGGGATAGGCAACCCCTGGCATAGGTGCTGCAAGCGGCACGCAAAGTCTCTTTTGCCGGCATTCGACTCCCTCCCCATTAGCAGAGCAGTGTCAGTGAGACACTAATGCATTCCAATTTCAGAGTTCCCCACATCGCACCTGTACTGAGGGGGAGGCACTGTGCCCCAACACATTGTAAAAGATGGGAAACATTGTTTGGTTCTCTAACTTTGCTGTAGCTGCGATCCTCAGCTTTTGTGATGGGGAAGAGATTGAGTGCAGTTCTGCTGGGGGAGGGCCCTGTTTCCAGGAGGGGGGAGGGGCTGTGATTGGCCACTGCTAAAGCCATTGACAGTCCTGCTAGCCCCACCCACCATCTGGATGAAGATGACTTGTGTGGTTGCCACTACTAATCTCAGAAAGAAGGGATTTCACTGTTAAGCTTCTGGAAATTTGTTGAAATTATTCCTGAACCTTTGTGTCACTTACTACTGAACCCCGGCACTCTGTGTCCTTTTAAGCCACCTCCAGTATTCAGAGCAATGAAAATCACACCCAACTTTTCCTGTGGCGCAGAGAGCTGCACTCAGCTGTGGGGGCCCAACGTATGATCCTGCACACAGGCCCACTGCTTTCAGAAAGTACCCCTGAACTGGGCTCATCATTGCACATCCATTCCAGATGCTTGTACAGGACACATACATCACATACAAGCATGTGGGCTGTAAGCGAGAGGTGGATCAGCAGGATGAGTGTGCCAGGACAGGTAGATGTGTCTCATCTCTGCTTCCTTTTGCCATTCTGCATATCATAGATGAGAAGAGGGTACAGCAGTGGGGCAGATGTGCAGGGAGGTACAGTGGTAGAAGAGAGGAAAATGGGCTTAAACAGTGGGACAGAAGAGCAGGGGGGTGCATTTATGGGGCAGATGAGCAGGGGGGATCATATTTGGGCCAGATAGGAAGGGGGTTCAGTGGTGGGACAGAAAAGCAGGGAGGTAGAGAAGTGGGGTAGATGTAAAAGGAGGTGAATTGGTGAGACAGATGAGCAGGAGGAATAGAGATGAGACAGATGTGCAGGAGGTACATTGGTGGGGCAGATGAGAAAGCGGGTTATAGTGGTGGGGCAGATGAGCAGATGGGTTCAGTGTTAGGACAGATGAGAAGGTGATTCAGTAGTGAGACAGAAGAGCATGGGGATACGGCAGTAGAGCAGATCTGCATGGAGGTACAGTGGTAGGGCAGATGAGAAATGGGGAAAATTGATGGGGCAGATAAGCAGCGAGTTACAGTGGTGGGATAGAAGAACAGGGGAGTACAGTGGTGGGGCAGATGTGCAGGAGGTACAGTAGTGGGAGGGATGAGAAGGGGGTTCAATGGTGGGACAGAAAAGCAGGGGGTACAGTGATGGAGCAGATGAGCAGGGGGTTACAGTGGTGGGACAGATGAGTGGGGGGTTCAGTGTTGGGCCAGATGAGAAGGTGGTTACAGTGGTGGAAAAGATGAGCGAGGGGGGTCAGTGTTGGGGCAGATGAGAAGGGGGTTCAACAGAGGAACAGAAGAGCAGGGGGGGTACAGTGGTGGGGCAGATGTGAAAGGAGGTTCATTGGTGGGACAGAAGAGCAGGGGGTTACAGTGGTTGGGCAGAGGAGTGGGGGGTACAGAAGTGGGGCATATGTGCAGAGGGGTGCAGTGGAGAAAGGAGGTACATTGGTGGAACAGATGAGGAGGGGGTACAGCAGTGGGGCAAAGGAGCAGGGGGGTACAGAGGTGGGGCAGATGTGCAGAGGAGAAAGGAGGTACTTCGGTGGAACACATGAGCAGGGGTTTACAGTGGTGGGGGCAGAAGAGCAGGGGGAACAGAGGTGGGACAGATGAGAAAGGGGTTACAGTGGTAGGGCAGATGCGCAAATAAGTTCAGTGGTAGGACAGATGAGAAGATGGTTCAGGGGTGAGACAAACTAGCATGGGGTTCAGCGATGGCGCAGATGTGCAGGGAGGTACAGTGGTGGAGCAGATGTACAGGGAGGTACAGTGGTGGGGCAGATGAGAAAGGGGGTTACAGTGGTGGGACAGAAGAGCAGGGGGTTACAGTGGTGGGACAGAAGAGCAGGGGGTTACAGTGGTGGGACAGAAGAGCAGGGGGTTACAGTGGTGGGTCAGGTGAGCAGGGGATTACAGTGGTGGGACAGAAGAGCAGGGTGGTAAAGCGGTGGGGCAGAAGTACAGAGGGTTACAGTGGTGGGACAGATGTGCAGGGTAGTATAGTGGTGGGACAGATGTGCAGGAGGTTACAGTGGTGGGACAGATAAGAAAGGGGATTACAGTGGTGGGATAGAAGTGCAGGGTGGTACAGTGGGGAAACAGATTTACAGGGGGGACAGTGGTCTGAGGTGTGAAGGTGCATAAATTGGGTCTGATCTGAGACACGAGTGCAGGATGTTAATTTCTAGACATGTGCATTCGTTTTCGTCCGAATGCATTTTCGTCCGAATTTCAGCTATTTTCGTTTTCGTTTTGACAAACGATAACGAAAGCACAAAATCTGAAAGACGAAAGATCCGACATAAATAAATGCTTTATTTTCGTTTTCATTGTTACAACAGTTCGATATAGAATAGGAGATTCGACATGACTCTGACAACAATGTGTCTATAGAACCTGTGGTCGAATGTGCCTAACCTTACCTCTATTAGTCCAAGATTATATAGGGAAAATATTCGACAGAGAAAAAAGATTCTGCAAGTTATGCCCCGTACACACGAGAGGACTTATGTCCGACAGACTTCCAAAGGAGTTCCGCCGGAGTTCCGACGGAGTTCTGACAGACTTTTCGGCCGAACGGACTTGGCCACACACGATCACACTAAACTCCGACGGATTCGAACGTGATGACGTACGACTGGACTCGAATAAGGAAGTTCATAGCCAGTAGCCAATAGCTGCCCTAGCGTCGGTTTTAGTCCGTCGGAGTAGCATACACACGAGCGGAGTTTTCGAAGGGGACCGGGTCCGGCGGAGTTCCGTCGGGAAAATTTGAAGCATGCTTCATTTCTAAAGTCCGTCAGACTTTGGCGAATCAAAAGTCCGTTGCAGCCCACACACGATCGGATAGTCTGACGGACTCGGTCCTTCGGACTTTGGATGTTGAAAAGTCCGCTCGTGTGTACGGGGCATTACTGTCCTAAAAAGTGTTTGGGGACCCGGGTCCTGCCCCAGGGGACATGTATCAATGCAAAAAAAAAGTTTTAAAAACGGCTGTTTTTTCGGGAGCAGTGATTTTAATAATGATTAAAGTGAAACAATAAAAGTGTAATATTCCTTTAAATTTCGTAGGGGGGGGGGTTGTCTATAGTATGCCTGTGAAGGGGTGCATGTTTCCCGTGCTTAGAACTGTCCCTGCACAAAGTGTCATTTATGCAGGAAAAAAAGTCCTTTAAAATCACTCGCAGCTATTATGAATTGTCGGCTCCGTAATACAGAGAACACTTATTGAAAGTCATTGATAAAAAAATAAAAAAAGCGTGGGGGTCCCCCAAATTCAATTACCAGGCCCTTCAGGTCTGGTATGGATATTAAGGGGAACCCTGCTTCAAATTTAAGAAAAAATTTGACGTGGGGTTCCTCCTAAATATCCATAACCAGACCCTTCAGGTCTGGTATGGATATTAAGGGGAACCCCGCGTCAAATTAAAAAAAAAATTGACGTGGGGTTCCCCCTAAAAATCCATACCAGACCCTTTATCCGAGCACGCAACCTGGCAGGCCGCAGGAAAAGAGGGGGGGACGAGAGAGCGGCCCCCCCTCCCTCCTGAACCGTACCAGGCCACATGCCCTCAACATTGGGAGGATGCTTTGGGGGTCTGTGACCCCTCAAAGCACCTTGTCCCCATGTTGATGAGGACAAGGGCCTCATCCCCACAACCCTGGCCGGTGGTTGTGGAGGTCTGCGGGCGGGGGGCTTATCAGAATCTGGAAGCCCCCTTTAACAAGGGGACCCCCAGATCCCACCCCCCCCCCTGTTTGAAATGGTAAGGGGGTACAAAAGTACCCCTACCATTTCACAAAGAAAGTGTAAAAAATGGTTAAATAAAACAAACACACTTTTGAAAAATTCCTTTATTAAAAATTAAAAAATAAAAAAAAGATTCCAGCGGCAGTAATCCACTCTTGCTATCCAGCGACGGACGGTCATCTCTCCAGCGATGGCTCATCTCATTTAGCGCAGCGAGTCCTCCATCCTTCTTCTGTCTCCGTGGAGGAGACACTGCAGGCATTCCGGCGGCTGACGTTTCTTATATACGGAGGGCGGGGCCACCCGTCACCTGACCCCGCCCCCCTCTGACGCAAGGGGAAACCCGGGGTTCCCTGTGACGTATGGGTGACCCCGCACCCCTCTGATGTAACACAGGCAGGTTTCCGTTACATCAGAGGGGGGCGGGGTCACCCATACGTCACGGGGAACCCCGGGTTTCCCCTTGCGTCAGAGGGGGGCGGGGTCAGGTGACGGGTGGCCCCGCCCTCCGTATATAAGAAACGTCAGCCGCCGGAATGCCTGCAGTGTCTCCTCCACGGAGACAGAAGAAGGATGGATTCGCTGCGCTGGATGAGATGAGCCATCGCTGGAGAGATGACCGTCCGTCGCTGGATAGCAAGAGTGGATTACCGCCGCTGGAATCTTTTTTTTATTTTTTATTATTAATAAAGGAATTTTTCAAAAGTGTGTTTGTTTTATTCAACCATTTTTTACACTTTCTTTGTGAAATGGTAGGGGTACTTTTGTACCCCCTTACCATTTCAAACAGGGGGGGGTGGGATCTGGGGGTCCCCTTGTTAAAGGGGGCTTCCAGATTCTGATAAGCCCCCCGCCCGCAGACCTCCACAACCACCGGCCAGGGTTGTGGGGATGAGGCCCTTGTCCTCATCAACATGGGGACAAGGTGCTTTGAGGGGTCACAGACCCCCAAAGCATCCTCCCAATGTTGAGGACATGTGGCCTGGTACGGTTCAGGAGGGAGGGGGGGCCGCTCTCTCGTCCCCCCCTCTTTTCCTGCGGCCTGCCAGGTTGCGTGCTCGGATAAAGGGTCTGGTATGGATTTTTAGGGGGAACCCCACGTAAAAAATTTTTTAAATTTGACGCGGGGTTCCCCTTAATATCCATACCAGACCTGAAGGGTCTGGTTATGGATATTTAGGGGGAACCCCACGTCAAATTTTTTCTTAAATTTGAGGCAGGGTTCCCCTTAATATCCATACCAGACCTGAAGGGCCTGGTAATTGAATTTGGGGGACCCCCACGCTTTTTTATTTTTTTATTTTTATTTTTTTTATCAATGACTTTCAATGAGTGTTTTCTGTATTACGGAGCCGACAATTCATAATAGCTGCAAGTGATTTTAAAGGACTTTTTTTCCTGCATAAATGACACTTTGTGCAGGGACAGTTCTAAGCACCAGAAACATGAGCCCCTTCACAGGCATACTATAGACAACGCCCCCCCTACGAAATGTAAAGGAATATTACACTTTTATTGTTTCACTTTAATCATTATTAAAATAACTGCTCCCGAAAAAACGGCTGTTTTTAAAACTTTTTTTTGCATTGATACATGTCCCCTGGGGCAGGACCCGGGTCCCCAAACACTTTTTAGGACAGTAACTTGCAAATTAGCCTTTAAAATTAGCACTTTAGATTTTGAACGTTGGAGTCCCATAGACTTTAATAGGGTTCTAAAGTATGCTATATAGTTAGCTCCGTCGAATCTTCTTTATACATTCGACAGACACCATAAGCCTTCCAAGACAGATTCGACCGTAATTCATGTGGATTTTCGGAGGAATGCAATTTTTGAACGAAAAACGAAATAAATAAAAACGAATTTCGGGAGTAACTAAATAAATTAAGTTTTCGGACGAAAACGAAATTCCGAAACGAAATATTTTACTCTGCACATGTCTATTAATTTCTCACTACTACTCAAGTAGTTTACAGCATTTACATTATAAAAAATCCTTTTCATGATTGAGAGTGAAGCTTTTTTTGCTATAAAATCGGCATGCTCAATTTCTTTGAAAATATTTTTTAGTACACTGTGTTCAAAAGGTTGCCTAAGCCTGCCTTAGACCATATACAGTGGAGCAAATAATTATTTGATCCTCTGCAGATTATGTAAGTTTTCCCACTTACAAAGAAATGAAGGGACTATAATTGTTATCATAGGTGTATTTTAAATGATAGAGACAGAATATCAACCAACAATCCAGAAAAAACACATCATACAAGTGTTATAAATTGAGTTGCAGTTCAATGAGTAAAACATAGTATTTGATCCCTAAGCCAAATATACTTGGTGGGGAAACACTTGTTGGCAAGCACACAGGTAAGATGTTTCTTGTAGTTGGTTTCCAGGTTTGCACACATCTCAGGAGGGATTTTGATCCACTCTTCTTTACAAATCTTCTCTAAATCCTTAGAGTTTCTTGGCTGTCGCTTGGCAACTCAAAGGTTTAGCTCCCTCCATAAATCTTCTAAAGGATTAAGGTCTGGAGACTGGCTTGGCTAGGCCACTCCATGATGTAGCGATGACACTAGGGACCAGGTGTCTGTCATGTACAAATTTCGTTTTTCCTTCAGAACAGTAAAGGAGTTCTGAGGGTTAATTATGTAGGTTTAGCTTTGACATCAGTTTGGCTGGGCTGTACTAGAGTTCTGCCTGGTCATGTGTACAGTTAAGTGCACATGACAGGCTCAGAACCAGGCCTGGTTGGACACTTTATGTATCAGCCTTCCTCGGAGCCAATCAGTGGGTGCGCCTGGCCCCGCTGAGGAGTCTGGGGAAGGGTACTTAAGATGTTGAAGTCAAGTGTTCCGGGTTCGTTCGTGAGGCCATAGCTGCCTGTTCCTGATTCTGGACCGGGGTAGCCCCGCGAGGGGTCCTGGTCACGGGAGTGTGTTGCTCCGCAACATGCTTTGGTTGGCTAACCCCAATAGACCCGTCTGGTCTGGGGTAAGGATCCGCCTGTTCCTGAGTCTCGGAACCGGCTGGTCCGAGGTGCAGTAACTGAGGGAGGATTCAAGGCGTCCGGGTGTGCTCTTGGCTTGGAGGGGCACCGCAGCTCGTGTAAGCGACCGACGGAGGACTCTTCGGAGGAGGGCCAACAACTGACTAAAGCACTTTCTCCCAATCCTCTGTATCATTTAGCTGTTCATTCACAAACTTCAGACGGGCATGTACATGTGCCTTCTTGAGAAGGGGGACCTTGCGGGTGCTGCAGGATTTCAATGCATGGCAGCGTATTGTGTTACAAATGGTTTGTTCAGTGACTGTGGTCCCAACTGCCTTGAGATCATTCACAAGCTCCTCCCATATAATTCTGGACTGCTCCCTCACTTTTCTCATGATCATCCTTACCCCATGAGGCGAAATCTTGCGCACATACTGTACCCAGTCTGTGGGAGCCAGAATTATTGTTGGTCGGTAGGGGACCAAATACTTATTTTACTTACTGAACTGCAACTCAGTTTGTAACATTTGCATCATGTGCTTTTTCTGGATTTTTAGTTGATATTCTGTCTCTATCATTTAAAATATGCCTATGATAAAAAATTATAGACCCTTCATTTCTTTGTAAGTGGGCAAACTTACAAAATCAGCAGGGGAACAAATAATTCTTTTCCCCGCTGTAGGTCTAACAAGGTTTAGGATGTAAAAGATTCCTCTAATTGCTAATGCGACACTTTAAGCCCATATATGTGTGTCAGCGTTTCCTCTCTATGCACTCTCCTCTCCTCCAGAAAGTGATGTCATTATGTAAGAAGAAAAATCCTCATAGTGTAGTATTTAAATGTATAGAATTTCTTTGAAAAAGTAGTAATTCACATGTACAAATAAGAGCAAGCAAGGATGAGTATTCGATAACATCAAGCATGCTCCATGTCTTGATGTTATTGAATACCCATCCTTGCTTGCTCTTATTTGTACATGTAAGTTACTACTTTTTAAATAAATTCTACACATTTAAATACTACATTAGGATTTATCTTCTTACATAATGACAACACTTACTGGAGGAGAGGAGAATGCAACAGACCCTTATGGTCTTAAAGTGTTGCATTAACAATTGGAGGAGAAGATAGGGCACAGTGACCCAGGGAGAGGAATCTTTTACATCCTAAATGTTGTTGGACCAATATGGTCTAAAGCCCCATACACGCTATCAGATTTCCTGCTGATTTTTGTCTTCAGATTTACCAAAACCATGTAGTGCAAGGGCCTGCCTGATTGCTTACAAATTGAAACTCCTAAAGTTTGACCTCATATTATATGGTTTTGGTAAATCTGAAGACAAAAATCAGCAGAAAATATGATAGTGTGTATGGGGCTTAATGCAGTGGTTCTCGACCCTGTCCTCAAATACCCCCAACAGGCCATATTTGCAGGTTTTTCGTCATCTTGCACAGGTGCTTTAAATCAGTCAATGGCTTGGTATTTTGGACAGCTATTAGGAATTCCCAAAATATAGCCTGTTGGGGGTACTTGAGGACCAGGTTGAGAACCACTGGTCTAAGGAATTAAGTGAGCTGCTAGCACGCACAACATGGATTGTGGTGTATGGGAGAGTGATCACCCCGCACAGGAATTAGATTGTATGTGCACAACCATCGTCACTGGATTTTCAATCTATTGATTCATGAACACATATCTTTGTAAAACTTTAACCACTGAACTGGATTGACACTCTGTCACTTTATTGATGATGTTGTATTTGTTTTTTTAGATATAATTCACAAGCAAGCACCACATTTTCATTATAAGTAATTTATCTTGCAGGTAAAACATAAAAAAGAATGGTCTTAGAAAAACTCTAAAATTCTAAAATAACGCATGAATAAAAAAGTTACATAAATGACAAATTGGCACATATCTCTGTACACTGTTCTTTTTCCACTGTTGTGTAAGTTTTTTTTATTGTAGTTGGGGAGATAAGCTAGCCAGGCTTAGATATGTTCACCTGTACTGTACTATGATAATGCATAATTGTTACAGCAAAGTGGGATGATGAAGTACGATGACATGATACCAGCTCAGCCATAGATAGAAGGGACACAAGCTTCTCATTTCTCTCAAAACCTGCAATTAATGGGTGTCAGTCAAAAAAGGTTTGCAGCAAAGCCCGTTACATGGAAACAGGACCAGATTTAAACATTTTCCTCTATAAGCCAGTTACCTTGTGCCCCCCCCCCCCCCCCCAACTTGCAGAACCAGTATTAATTTACAAAGTTTCACAATACTATTAAATTAACATATTAACCCCCCTGACGGTATTCCCGAGTCTGGCTCGGGGTGGAATTTTTATACCAAAAGCGGTAACCCCGAGCCAGACTCGGGACCGCATCGCTGGATCCAGGAGGACGTTTACTTACCTTCTCCCTTGGATCTGTACGAGCGAGTCGAGTCTCGCTCGATCTATCACGGACCCGATCTCCGTGCCCTGCGAGCGTTGCGACGCACACGGGGACGGAGATTGGCTCCAAATTCAAAAAGTGAAACACACACATTACATACAGTATAATGTAATCTTACAGATTACATTGCTGTATGTAAATATTTCACATCCCCTTTGTCCCTAGTGGTCTGCCCAGTGTCCTGCATGCAGTTTTATATAATAAAAACTGTTCTTTCTGCCTGGAAACTGGAGATTGTCCATAGAAACCAAAACTGTCCCTTTACACAGGGGCGGACTGACAACTAATGGGGCCCCCGGGCAATAGAAGCTCATGGGGCCCCCTTGGGCGCCACACCTTGCCAGGGAGACAAGAGGGGGAGCACACAGGGGGAAACTGGAGGGAGAACGCACACACACTCACACAAACACAGGGAGACACACACACACACAGGTGGACACTCACACACCACACACAGGGGGACACACTCTCACACAGGGAGACACACACACGGGGACACTCACACACACACACACACCACACACGGGGGGGGGACACACACGGGGATACACTCACGCACACACACACACACACACACACACACAAGGGGACACGCACACTCACACACACACACACAGGGGGACACACTCTCACACACACACACACACACACACACACACACACACACACACACAGGGGGACATACTCACACACACACACACACACACAGGGGGATACACTCTCACACACAAAAACACACAGGGGGATACACGCTCACACACAAAAACACACAGAGGGATACACACTCACACACAAAAACACACAGAGGGATACACACACACACACACATACGGGAACACACACACACACACACATACGGGGACACACACACACATACACGGGGACACACACACACATACACGGGGACACACACACACACATACGGGGACACACACACACACGGGGACACTCACACACCACACACAGGGGGACACACTCTCACACAGGGAGACACACACACGGGGACACTCACACACACACCACACACGGGGGGGGACACACACGGGGATACACTCACGCACACACACACACACAAGGGGACACGCACACTCACACACACACACACACAGGGGGACACACTCTCACACACACACACACACACACACACAGGGGGACATACTCACACACACACATAGGGGGATACACTCTCACACACAAAAACACACAGGGGGATACACGCTCACACACACACACAAAAACACAGAGGGATACACACACACACATACGGGGACACACACACGCATACACGGGGACACACACACACATACAGGGACACACACACACATACGGGGACACACACACACACGGGGACACTCACACACACACCACACACGGGGGGGGCACACACGGGGATACACTCACGCACACACACACACAAGGGGACACGCACACACACACACACAGGGGGACACACTCTCACACACACACACGGGGATACACTCTCACACACAAAAACACACAGGGGGATACACGCTCACACACACACACAAAAACACACAGGGGGATACACACACACACATACGGGAACACACACACACACACACACATACGGGGACACACACACACACATACGGGGACACACACACACACATACGGGGACACACACACACATACGGGGACACACACACACATACGGGGACACACACACACACGGGGACACACACACACACACGGGGACACACACACACATACGGGGACACTCACACACACACACACACATACGGGGACACTCACACACACACACACACATACGGGGACACACACACACACGGGAGGGCACAGGGGGACATACACAGGGGAGGACACACACAGGGGAGGACACACACAGGGGAGGACACACACACACACAGGGGACACACACACAGTGGGGACACAGGGTTGGGGGGATCCGGGGGCCCCATGCATCTGTACCGCCACCCCCCCAGAACTTGTAGCAGGCCCAGGCTTTACTTACCGGCGGATGCCGATAATACTTTTAACGGCGCAGCTCCCCGCCGGCCCCTGCACTCTTCTGCTGTGCCCGTATCTCATGCCGATTACAATATGGCTAACTCCGCGCTGCTCCCCGCCGGCCCCTCCTTCCCTCCCGTCCGTCCCAGGTGCTTGTACTGTATGCATTGTGACATCACCTGGGACGGACGGGAGGGAAGGAGGGGCCGGCGGGGAGCAGCGCGCCGTATTGTATTCGGCATGATCGCGGCATGTGTTACGGGCACAGCCGCTTCAAGTGGTCTCTCATGTGGCCGAGACCGGGCCCCTAATGACCTCGGGCCCTCGGGCGGCGCCCGAGTGACAGACTGGTCAGTCCGCCCCTGCCTTTACATCAAAAATTATTTTGGCCAAAGAGGCAAAAACTCCATTGTGGAGAATATAATAGCTGAGCAGCTTTTTCATTACAAAATGACTTTTCATTGTGAATAACAAATGATTGATAAGATATATTTACAAAGTACTGGCTGTACACTCCTGTGGCCAGAATGGCCTTCTAACCTAACTGTTCGCATGCTAACATATGCCGTGTACACACAACCGGACTTTCCGTCGGAATGAACTCTGACTGACTTTTCAACGGAGTTCTGCTGAAACAGACTTGCCTACACACGATCACACCAAAGTCCTATCGTTTAACGCGATGACATATGACGGGCCTAGAAAAAAATTCAAAAGCCAGTAGCCAATAGCTGCCCTTGCATCGTTGTTGGTCTGTCTGACCTGCATGCAGACAAGCAGTTTTCTCGATAGCAACTGGTTCTGGCGGAAAGATTTTAAACATGTTCTATTTCTACAGTCCATCAGATTTTTCAACAGAAAACACAGGATCAAATAGTCAGACGGATTCGTTCCGTCTGAACTTTGCTATCGAAAAGTCCGGTCGTGTGTACACGGCATTATCAGCATATGTAAACACAAACAATTCTACATAAAATGGAAGAGGTACAAAAGACAAGTATGACTTCAACATGGCTACACTATTTTTCAAATCACACACACATATATATAGATATATATATATATATATATATATATATATATATATATATACATACGTATATGTGTACTGGTGGCTCCTGAAGAGCACGCACTATGCGTTTTTCAAAGTTAAACATTTGCCTAAACTGCAGTTTGGTTAGGGTACAATTGTCTAAATTAGACTTCAGAATCAGTCTGACTGGACTGTGAGATGTTCAGCCTGGCCACAGGGGGCACTGTCTCTTCTGGCAGGCATGGAACTATGGTCTGGTTAGGTGCTTAAGGTGCTTAAGGGCTCTCTGAGCCCGCCCAGTGGGAGTGGTGCTCTTGCTGTGCTTTCTGGGAGAGGGTATTTAAGATATGGAGGTGACGTGGTGCGGGGTTCCGGTCCAGAATGATGTACTGACTTCATGGTCCTGGTCCTCCTGACCAGCCCCCAGGAAGGCTATGGCCTGGGGGTGCGGATCCACTCGACTTTAATGTCTCGGGGCTGGCTAGCCCGAGGCAAGGAAAATAAAGGAAGGATTCTGAGGTGGTTGGGTGCCATCTCCGGTTCGGGAGAGACCCAGTGACTTCAAGCATTCCAGGGGAGGACTCTTCAGAAGAATACCACGTACGGGTTGGTTTCTTAGTAAGAGCCTGGAAGGGCTGAAGTACCCGAGAGAATCTGGTCTTGTGGATATCGCCAAGCAGGCTGAAAGATCCAGGTATCCTACAAGTGTTTTTTCAAGCTTAATTTACCTACGTGTTCTACAACAACGTTTGTGGCAGAGACTTGTTCCTGAGTAAGCACCTTGTTGGCTGCTAGGCCTTGTGAGAGAAGGACTGTCCAACCTGAGTGATCATCCAGTTGCGAATGGCTATTCTCTGGATGCAGTCAAAGTAAGAAAGTTCTTCAACATTTTGACTTTGACATTAAGAGTACCTGAATTCCTTTCCAATCCTCTGATCTCAATTTAAGAGACTGTTCGCTGTCTAAGTTTTGTAAATAAAATCCATTCAAGTGGATCTGTTGTCGGTCTCAAGTTACTGGGCTATTTACCAGGGATATCCCCTAGACGTGCAACGAGGAAAACAGAAGGTAACATAAAGCCCAAATCTAACCAGCAGCTCCTTCGGGGTTAGTGCTATATATATATTTATTTATTTATATATCCCTTACAATTAAAATATTTGAGTAAATAGTACCCTAGACTGTGATTCCAAGAGGGAAACAAATCAAACACAGAGATTTCTTTAATTTACTCATTTTTGCAGTGTCTGGTGTGGATCCAGGTGACCTTTCCTTCAAGTTTTACAAAACTGTACATAAAAAAGATGCTGTATTGGGTCTCCAAACATTTCCATATATATAAATGTCTCTTAACCATCCACAAGTCACCTGGCTTTAGTTTTAGATCCTTCCAAACTTTTAGGATCTGGAATTGGGAAGAAAACACATAAATGAGTTTGTCAAAAACCTTAAAAGATCAGCAACATTCTCTGTGAGATCAGAATGGAGGACTTCAGCTGCTGAGACAAAATATAAGTGAGTAACACACTCCCAAACCAAATCCCACAGGGAGAGATTCCAACATCCCCTTAGGGGCTTGATAAAATATAAGAAAAAATTCAGGCAAAAGTTTCTTACTCTACTTTTTCTGCGACATTGTAGACAGTAGGGGGGTGTAAAAATAAAACAAACTACAAACTACTTCTGATAACACTTTTTACTGTGGCATTTGCGGTAGCACTTGCCATTGGACATTCAGGAAACATGTCCATACAGACAAAACGCATACTCGTAAGATCCTGACTTGGGCATCTGGATATATCTTTTTATAATCTCTGGAAGGGATGTTCAGCTTTTGGTAACACCTTTGGGAACAGGTAAAACAAGAAGTGGTATGTTATAAAAAACAACTGTGGAGAACCCTGGCTCTATCCCATGCTCATTTACTAAGGCAGCCATAACTGCTTGTGACTGATGACACAGTCAATCTGTTAAGCTGGAGGGAAAAGAATGTCTGGCAGACATAAATTATCACCTTTTCCAAAGTCCTGTTTCATAAGAAGTTGCCCCCTGTGGACCACTTGTTCTTCTCGTTCTGGGGTCCTTAAAGTTGAATTATTAATCCCAGCTATACTGGGCCAGAACTAGGGTGGAATCTGTGAGTTGCACAGACCCAACAAGTGTCCAGGGCTGTAAATGCAGTATCCTTAGCCCTTGTACACACGGTCGGAGAATCCGTCGGAATGTGTCCTATCAGACCGTGTCGTCGGATAATCCGACTGTGTGTGGTATGCATCGGACTGATTCCGTCTGAATATCCGTCGGACCCAATTTTGCAACATGTTGGAAATATTTCCCGACCAACTGGGCCGATCGGACAAACTCCGATCATGTGTAGCCTACTCCGACGGATAAGGTGCCACGCATGCTCACATTCAAATTCCGACACGGAAGCGCTCGTTCAGGTAAAACTACTGCTCGTAAGCGATATAGCACATTCGTCACGCTGCAATGTTAAAAATTCTTTCATCAAGCGCATTCTCTTGTTCTTTACAATGCTGCAAGAACGAACTTCTTTTGATGCTCATAGTCACACACACTTCTCCCGAACGTATTTCATTACTCTTTTTTTAGCCATTTCAGCAATACAATTTTAGTTTGCGTCACATCTACACAATTTTAGATTTCGTTATTCTTTTGTGGATGCTTTTTTATTTTTAATTCCTAAAAATCTCCTTTAACCACTTCAGGACCGCCGTATTGCCAATGTACGTCAGCACAATGGCACAGGCAGGCACAATCACGTAGATGTACGTGATTGCCTTCCAGCGGGTGGGGGGTCCGATCGGACCCCCTCCCGTTGGATACGACGGTCCGGTTCGCTCCAGGAGCGCTCCGTGATGAGGGGATGGCCGTTGGTTTTCGGCCACCCCCTCTGGATCGCTCCTGGCCAATGAGAAGCTTCCTCCCACTGTGTATTGTTTACACAGGAAGGAGGAAGTGATGTCATTCTCCTCGGGGCGGTCTTTTTGACCGGACTACGAGGAGAAGACTAATAGTAAGTGTGCACCAACACTACACTGACATGTAGGTACACACAGGCACACAAACCCCCCCCCGATCCCCCCCCCCGATCGCCCCCCCGATCCCCCCCCGCCCCCCCTCCCCCCCCCAGTCACAGTGTCACTGATTGCATTGATCATTTCTTTACTGATCAATGCATTCAGTGTCAGTTGTGACAGTAAAAACTGTCAGGACAGTTAGTGTTAGGTCCAGGGTAGCCCCCTATCACCCCCCAATAAAGATTTAACCCCCTGATTGCCCCTAGAGTTAACCCTTTCACCCCCTTTTGCCAGTGTCACTAAGCGATCATTTTTCTGATCGCTGCATGTGTCGCTAGGTAGCTAGTTATTTTTTTAGGTTCACCGCAAGGTTTTTATATCGCTAGGTACCCCGATATACTACCCAATAATGTTTTTAACCCCCTGATTGCCACTAGTTAACCCTTTCACCCCCTTTTGCCAGTGTCACTAAGCGATCATTTTTCTGATCGCTGCATGTGTCGCTAGGTAGCTAGTTATTTTTTTAGGTTCACCGCCAGGTTTTTATAGCGCTAGGTACCCCGATATACTACCCAATAATGGTTTTAACCCCCTGATTGCCGCTAGTTAACCCTTTCACCCCCTTTTGCCAGTGTCACTAAGCGATCATTTTTCTGATCGCTGCATCAGTGTCGCTAGTGTCGCTAGGTAGCTAGTTATTTTTTTAGGTTCACCGCCAGGTTTTTATAGCGCTAGGTACCCCGATATACTACCCAATAATGGTTTTAACCCCCTGATTGCCGCTAGTTAACCCTTTCACCCCCTTTTGCCAGTGTCACTAAGCGATCATTTTTCTGATCGCTGCATGTGTCGCTAGGTAGCTAGTTATTTTTTTAGGTTCACCGCCAGGTTTTTATAGCGCTAGGTACCCCGATATACTACCCAATAATGGTTTTAACCCCCTGATTGCCGCTAGTTAACCCTTTCACCCCCTTTTGCCAGTGTCACTAAGCGATCATTTTTCTGATCGCTGCATCAGTGTCGCTAGTGTCACTAGGTAGCTAGTTATTTTTTTAGGTTCACCGCCAGGTTTTTATAGCGCTAGGTACCCCGATATACTACCCAATAATGGTTTTAACCCCCTGATTGCTGCTAGTTAACCCTTTCACCCCCTTTCACCAGCGATCACAGTATAAGTGTCACTGGTGACGCTGGTTAGCCAGTTAGTTATTTAGGTTCCCCGTCAGGTTTTTATATAGCGCCAGGGACCCCCATATACTACCTAATAAAAATTTGAACCCCCTGATTGCCCCTAGTTAACCCTTTCACCACTGATCACCGTATAAGTGTTACGGGTGACTCTGGTTAGTTTGTTTTTATAGCATCAGGGCACCCACCATTTATTACCCAATAAAGGTTTAACCCCCTGATCACCCGGCGGGTGATATCAATTAGGTTTTAGGGTCAGGGTCTGCGTCGCCCCAGGCAGCGCTAGATTAGTGCCAGTACCGCTAACACCCACACGCAAAGCATACAACTCCCGTAGTGCTATAGAATCTGAACAGATCAATATCTGATCTGATCAGATCTATACTAGCGTCCCCAGCAGTTTAGGGTTCCAAAAAAACGCATTGTTAGCGGGATCAGCCCAGATACCTGCTAGCACCTGCGTTTTGCCCCTCTGCCCAGCCCACCCAAGTGCAGTATCGATCGATCACTGTCACTTACAAAACACTAAACACATAACTGCAGCGATCGCAGAGTCAGGCCTGATCCCTGCCATCGCTAACAGGTTTTTTGGTAGCATTTTATATTTAAATCCGGAAGGCAGTGCTTGGTTTTCGGGGTCCCGTACGTGGCTAGGCTCCCAAAAAGTCCCCCACATGTGGTATCCCCGTACTCGGGAGAAGCAGCAGAATTTATTTTGGGGTGTAATTTGACTTCTGCCCATAGCATGTGTGAGCAATATATCATTTAGTGACAACTTTGTGCAAAAAAAAAAAAAGTTTGTAAACTTCCCGCAACTTTTGGCAAAATATAAAATATTCCATGGACTCAACATGCCTCTCAGTAAATAGCTTGGGGTGTCTACTTTCCAAAATGGGGTCATTTGGGGGGGTTTTGTGCTATTTTGGCATTTTATGGCCTTCGAAACTGTGATAGGTAGTGAGGAGTTAAATCAAAAATTTGCACCTTTAGAAATCCTGAAGGTGGTCATTGGTTTTCGGGGTGCCGTGCGCGACTAGACTCCCAAAAAGTCCCACACATGTGGTATCCCCGTACTCAGGAGAAGCAGCAGAATGTATTTTGGGGTGTCATTTCACATATGCCCATAGCATGTGTGAGCAATATATCATTTAGTGACAACTTTGTGCAAAAAAAAAAAAGTTTGTAATATTCCCGCAACTTGTGGCAAAATATAAAATATTCCATGGACTCAACATGCCTCTCAGTAAATAGCTTGGGGTGTCTACTTTCCAAAATGGGGTCATTTTGGGGGGTTTTGTGCTATTTTGGCATTTTATGGCCTTCGAAACTGTGATAGGTAGTGAGGAGTTAAATCAAAAATTTGCACCCTTAGAAATCCTGAAGGTGGTGATTGGTTTTCGGGGTGCCGTGCGCGACTAGACTCCCAAAAAGTCCCACACATGTGGTATCCCCATACTCGGGAGAAGTAGCGGAATATATTTTGGGGTGCAATTCCACATATAACTATGGCATGTGTGAGCAATATATCATTTAGTGACAACTTTTTTTTTTTTTTTTTTTTTGTCATTATTCAATCCCTTAGGACAAAAAAAATAAATATTCAATGGGCTCAACATACCCATCAGCAATTTCCTTGGGGTGTCTACTTTCCAAAATGGGGTCATTTGGGGGGGATTTGTACTGCCCTGCCATTTTAGCACCTCAAGAAATGAGATCGGCAGTCATAAATTAAAAGCTGTGTAAATTCCAGAAAATGTACTCTAGTTTGTAGACGCTATAACTTTTGCGCAAACCAAAAAATATACGCTTATTGACATTTTTTTTACTAAAGACATGTGGCTGAATAAATTTTGCCCTCAATGTATGACTAAAATTTAGTTTATTCGATTTTTCTTATAACAAAAAGAAGAAAATATCTTTTTTTTTCAAAATTTTCGCTCTTTTTCCATTTATATCGCAAAAAAAAAAAATCGCAGAGGCAATCAAATACCATCAAAAGAAAGCTCTATTTGTGGGAAGAAAAGGACGCAAATTTCGTTTGGGTGCAATATTGCATGACCGCGCAATTACCAGTTAAAGCAGCGCAGTGCGAAATTGGAAAAAGACCTCTGGTCCTTAAGGTGTTTATTGGTCCGGGGCTGAAGTGGTTAAAGACAGTTTGCTCATTTCTCCTTTTTTTGGGGTGTTTTTTGTGTGTAAACTTACCACAACAACATTATTTTATTTTTTATCTTTGGTTTTTCTTTTTTAATCTACAGGAGGTTGTTTAGTGTTGGTACCCCTTGTTATTCATTTCACTTTGTATTTTTGAAATGTACCTGCCTGCTCACAAATAAACTGGCCTTTTGGAAGGAAAACACATTACACAAGTATTTCATCAAACAAAAAAAAACCTTTATTTTGGTCACTATAAAATAAAAATAGGAACGCAGCACTGGAGAAACTTCTTAACTTTGGTGCAGCCTTTGGCCCCCAGGGCAGACATGAAAAAATTCTAATAGAAAAAATTGGTGGCCTGAGGAGTATATATCTCAGGGAGAGAAGTCTGGTCCTGAAGTCCTAGAGAGCAGGAAATTCAGATGCCATTTCTGTCCCCAGGATGTGGATCTTAAAGAGGCTGCATCTTCTGGCAGAACAGACTCAACCCAGGCCATCACTCTCTCGTCTTCCTTCGGCACTTCCCACCAGGCATCCTTCCAGGCTGTGGCTGGGCTCCTGTAGTTGGGGCAGGAGGAGAAGGAGGGCGTTGGTCGACCTCCTGGCTGCCACTTGCCACAGCCTCCCCCCGACTGAGGTCTTCCTGTGTATGAAAAGGGGACATAGTTTTAGTTTTTTGATCATCAATCACACCATTTTGTGCTCCTGGCTTTTGCTAATTGAATGTTACCAAATAGAACAGACTATCATTCTGAGACCAGCATTTTTCTTTCCCGTCCCAATCATTTTTGGTCACTACTGTCTATTGAGATGTAAACCACTTTGAGAAATCACAACTTACTGATCAATAAGAACATCTAGTTAGCATCATTAAATGTAACACAAGAAATATGTTCAACAATGCAATACCTGTCTCAAGCTGGGCCCCACCACATGTTGCTGCCTGGAAGGCCCAGGTTGGACATCAGAAGCCTCAGCTGGGGGTGAAGGATACCTTGAAGGAAGCCTGGAGAGTGGTGGCCTGAGTGGTGGCCTGGGTACCCCTTGGTCTACCAGAAAATGCAGCCTGTCAAAGTGAACCATCCTGGGGTAATAAACAGCATCTGTATCTCCTGCTCTCAAGGACTCCAGGTGCTTCTTTCTCTCCCAGAGATATGTAAGCTTCATGGCCACAATTTTCCGATTCAGATAGGCCATGTCTGCCGTGGGGACCATGATCCGCACCAAAGAAAGCAGTTTCTCCAGTGCTGCGTTCCTCTTTGTTCTGTCAGTATAAAACTTGTTGTGGAACTGCCACAGGCAGGGCATCTCCATGTACAGTTCTATGAATAGCCCCATAAAGTTTGCATTTGTGAAAGGATCCATATTGTCTGCAAGACACAACACAAGACAAACCCTCAAATACTAATAATGCCATTAAAAACCCTCCTAATCTTGTCCCAACATCGGCCTAGATAGAAGCAGTCTAGTCTAGTGAAGCACCAAGTTCAAAATTTTACCTTCGTTTCCACGTTCGTCACGTCCGCGCCTCACTCTATTCCCAGATCGTACGGACGATACACGCGTGTTGCGTTTTATATACAGCGTGCATGCGTGAAACTCCGCCCGTGCCTGACGTTCTTTCCAGACTATTCCCCGCCCCTTCGCTTCTGGCGCAGTGGGGAGAGCACATGGCGGAGAGAACGCAGGTGCGCACTAATAATAGTTCCACTAACGAGGAGGAGGGTGAGGAAAGCCCGGAGCCTGAAACGTCCCGATCCAGGAAGACAAGATTTAAGGCCTCAAATATGTCTTTTGGAGAGATGTTGGAGATGGTGGACATATTGAACAGGACCGACTATGATGGGAAGTATGGACCTTACCCAAACCCAAATATCAGAAAGGCCAAGATCATGAATAAAGTTGTGAAGAGTCTTCTGAAGAATTTTGGGGTACACCGATCCAAGGATCAACTGAGAAAACGCTGGTCAGACCTAAAACTGAGGGAGCACCAGCAGTACCTAAGGATCAAGCGTGTTCTTAAAAAAAGTAAGTAGTTGTCGTGTGTTCATATGATTATTCTTGCTTGCATACTGCTCCATGTGCTTTGATTTCATGTTGTGCATTTTAAAATGGCCACTTTCAAGTTCATGGTTTCGTTCGTTCATATGAAACATCGTTCTGCAGGGAAGTATTCCAGCTTAACAAAGTGTCCCCAATAATGTTCTCACCTTGTAACTCGGCCCAAAAACACAATTGTACAACACTTCCAAGCAATGTTTATGATTTCTATTTCTGCCCTCTGTGTGCTAATTAATCTTTGTTTACATTCTCTTAGGGAAGAGAAGACTCGGCAAGTATGAGGACACCAGGGACCACACCCCTCCCAAAGAAGAGCAACTTCCAAAAGCAGAAACAGAGGAGCAGGAGCAGGAGGAGGAGGAGGAAGGAGAGATCGTGGAGGTTGGAAAAATTGTCACCACAACAGGTGAGTGTCGGAGAACACAGCTTCCGGTAAGCTCATCGGTGTATATCACCATATTTGGATTACATGGTGTGTTTGTTTGCTTTGTTTTGTAGGTGATGTGGAAGAAGATTCCCGTTTTACCAGTGAAAGTGCCCAGATCTTGATTGGGGAGATAATGGGGTGCAATCGGGATTTGGAAATTATCCAACAAAACATCAATGATGTTAAAAATAAAATGAAGAACATCATTGATGTTTTGGGGAGAGTGTGAAACAACAAAAACTAGATAGGGTTTTATTTTTGCTATTTTAAAAAAAAATGTTGTATTTATCGAAAATCCAAATTTGGAAGATGCACAGAGTGTGTAAACATGCGCTATCTCCCATCATGGGGGATCAATGTACGTGTTTTGTGTAAAGTGGCTGAGATGAAGGGGTTGCAGCCTCAAAGCATGTACATTGATCCCCCATGATGGGAGATAGCACATGTTGACACACTGTGTGCATCTTCCAAATTTGTTTTTTTCAGGGGTGACACCCCATGTGACGAAGGCAATATCAGCCCAGTTTGTACATACTCATGTCTGATATTGTCTTCACTTTTCAAAGTTGAACTTTGTAAGTTCCTGTGTTCTGTATTTTACGCTTTGATACATGCCTGTTTACACAAAAACAACAAGGAAACAAAATTCTGATTAAACTCTGTTTTGGATACACAAAATCTCTTGGTTTGTTATAAAAACCTTTTCAAAACGCACATGTGAATGTACTTGTATTAAAAAGTTGAATTCTCAACAATGTGTGGCTTCCTTTTTCATTGCGCATAAAATGTATTTGTAGTCAAATTTGAGTTTGTGCTGAGAAGGAGTGTGATTTACTAAAGGCAACTCCACTTTGCACTCCAAGTGCAGTTTCAGGTGTACTTTTGCAGTGCACTTGTAGTGCATAGTGGATGTGCCTTTAGTAAAAAACACCCAGAGTGAGGTGTAAATTTGGACAATCATGCCATTTTCCTGCCATGGTGCTGAAAATGAGCACGATTTTGGTCAGTAATTCACTACATAGATTAGTTAACAAAAACAAGGTGTGTGTGTGTAGCAGACCCACAACATTATTGGATTATCTGAAGAAGAGACTGTCTCCTCATCTCGCTCTGAACTTGGGTTTGCACTGTTGGTGAAAAAGGCACAACTTAAAAAAAAACTGGCAAAGTGGGAGGCCACAGTCTGCCATTCCTGTGGCGTTGAAGGACACTGTGTAGTGAAACAAGAACAAAAATTAGTAATTTGACAAATCAACATTGCAAGCAGATTAGACACCCACATTTTTGGTCAAAATTCTTAGAACATTTTAGGAACTTAGTATTTAAAGTCTAAAGTATAAGGTCCCCTTATGAGAGTCATCACCCCCCCATCCCCCTCCCCATCTGATGGGCCCTTGTTAAAAAATGAGGGGGGATGTTTAGGACAGGTAACCCTCTCCACTTGATTGAGAGCTGAATGCCTAAATAATGTGTGATACTTTGGGAAGCCCCTCCTTAGTTACACTATTGGCAGCCCACCGGACAGGTAAGAAGTGTCATAATAACAAAATGGAAGCACATTTTGACATTCTGCTATTACATAGCAAGAAAATTACTGTGTTAAAAAAAATAAAAATAGCATTTCAAAGTATTGAGGCAGGCCCTTACACTACATGCTTTGGTGAATTTGTCCATAAATGTGATCATGAAAAAGGTAGATATAGTGTGTATTGGGTTTGGTCAAGTCATCAGATAGAGGATTGCTATCAGCTGAGGTAGCAGTTGGGGAGAGGGGGGTTACTAATGAGTTTGCACAACTCCAAAAATAAAAAAAAAGGTCACTTTGCATGAATTGAAGCACACACATCACATTTGTCGAGATTTTAGGGGGTGTTTAGGGGAACGAAATACTATGGAGCTGCCAAAAGACATTGTTAAGTGACTAGACTATAGTTTTATGGGCCAAGAAGAGCATGGTGGGGAAGTTAGTGAGGCAAATATGCATGAGGACAAAGGGGCAGAGTATATGAATTAGAGCATATTGCAATGATGGTAATTAGGGAATGAGGAAAGAAATGCAAGACATCAGGGCTGGACTGGGACAGAAATTTGGCCCTGGACTTCTTCCAGACCAGCCCACTTACATTTTGAGTGTCCCATCAGCACCCCCTTACATCAGAGTGTCCCATCAGCACCCCCTTACATCAGAGTGTCCCATCAGCACCCCCTTACATCAGAGTGTCCCATCAGCACCCCCTTACATCAGAGTGTCCCATCACCAGCCCCTTACATCAGAGTATCCCATCAGCACCCCCTTACATCAGAGTATCCCATCAGCACCCCCTTACATCACAGTGTCCCATCAGCAGCCCCTTTACTTCAGAGTGTCCCATCACCAGCCCCCTTACATCAGAGTGGCCCACTGAGCCATCAGCCCACCGGGAAACTCCCGGTAGTCCCGATGGCCAGTACATGCCTGCAAGACATTAGCAATCATGAAATACATAGAATGTGATGTTTAGGGATAAAACTTAGCATAATATAGTCCTTCTGCAGGACCTGAATGATGGCAGAACAGGTCTCTGGAATAATGATCCCCAGAGCCTGGGGGGAGATACCTGTAGAGAACTTGAGGTCCTGAAGACTTCTCCCTGTCGCCAAGTAGCGCAACGTGGCGATGAGCCTCTGCTGATAGAGTGATGGCTTGCCACATGCAGGTATCCTGCCTACTGATATAAGGGGTCAGCAAAGCCAGCAGACGGTGAAAAACGGGGTCCGTCATCCTGAGAAAAATCCAGAAATTATCAGGATTATTCTCGCGGATCTCACGGAGCAAAGGCATGTGGGAGAACTGGTGACGCTGGCGCAACCAATTCTTGGTCCACAAACACCTCCCCTCCCTGTTCATGGATTGGGCTTGTGTCAAAGTAAGAACCCCAACACGAAGCCCCTGCACAGCACAAACTGTACGACGAGTAGGTAGAGGAAACATGGTTTGAAAAAGGTCGGCTGGTCAGAACGGACACCAGAAAGCACCGATAAACAGCAAGGCCTGAAAGAACGACCTGAATAGCAGAAGCAAGCAGACAATAAAAAATGCCTTTCAAAGCGTACTATACCAAGATATAGTCCACAATGAGAAACAAATACTTAATGACTGCACGCACTGATTATCAGATACGCAAACACAAGCACAAACTGAAGAGCGGTAGCGATCTGAATCACAAATCTGAAAAGCGCGAATCGTCTCTCACCAAACTTCTACTAACACGCGATAGACACGAGATCAGCAGAAGGAGCCCAAAGGGTGCCGGACGTGGTGCTGAACTTCCCTTTTCTAGTCCCACCATACACGGCTTACGTCACCGCAAAATCAGACAACAGTTTCGGACACAATCCGTCGGATTTGGTTGGCAGAATGTCTGACCGTGTGTACAGGGGCTTAGAGTTACGTGGTCTACTTCCATGTGTGAGTTTTAATGTTAGTATGGCTACCTCAGCAAGAACCTGGAAGACTGAAAACAGCCAATCAAATTAACTTAGTATGCTTGATTGGTTTAGTTGCTGAAGTAAAAACAAACTTCTGGCCCTTCGAATGGAATCTATATCTCGACTATCTATATAAATATATACTCCTTTTATAGCTCACAGGCTGGAGCTCTGCTTCTTGAGCTAGGGAAAGGGATCCAATGACTATACAGAGTATCCTTCTGGGTGATAAACTGCATACTCTACAAAAAATTAAATATCTGGGTCTTCAGGGAGTGTGTCCTGCACTGGGCTCACAGCAGCTGATTCCTACGTCATCAATTTAACATGTGGTTTTTCTTTGTCTCCGGCCTCCTCCAATAGAGGCAATAAGGTGGCTGGATTCAAATGTACGCATTTTTCATTGTTAGATTTGTACATAAACAAACAAAACAAATTAATATTTTAAACCTTTCATTAGACAAACAGTTAGCTGTATATTTGCTTGTGCAGAATGTGGAACCATTAAAAATTAAATATTTGACCAAAATAATGTCTGTAACTTTGTATAATAGCACCTTTGCATAAAGCTACAGCTCTGATATATTGGGGTGAACCCTTCATTACTGGGTCCAGCTTGCATAAATATATTACAATGGCTTGTTTTCTATCATGCTGTTTGTGTAAGAACTTCAGTTTCATGTTTTAAAAAGACAACTTTTTCCTGGCAATATTATAATAAATTATAACAATACCTTGCGGTCATGCAGAGATGTCCATAAATCCAAAATATTCTTCTGTTTATACCCACTGGACTTGGAAAGGAAAAGGGGCACATCATTTCACAATACACACATTCTGCTTTGGATTTCAAAAATAAAAATAAATACAAACAAAAGGACCAACAAACTGTATATGATAAACCAGAAAGCTCTCAGCCAGATCAAAAACTATAAAATAACTGGCTGCAGGTGGCATCCATCCTAACAGGGTGTGTGGACTTAATGTGATGGTTCTATTATTTTTAAGTTTTATTTATTATTACTCTCACATCACGGACTGCACATCAAGTTATTATCAGCCCTTTAGATTTCATCTTTGTAGAAAAACTTCTTATGTATTCCATCCATCTTGGCTTTGTTAAATATTATGGCAGATGTATTCCAATTAACCTCTTCAGCGCCGGAATATTTTACCCCCTTCCTGACCAGAGCACTTTTTGCGATTCGGCACTGCAACGCTTTAACTGACAATTGCGCGTTCGTGCGACGTGGCTCCCAAACAAAATTGACATCCTTTTTTCCCACAAATAGAGCTTTCTTTTGGTGGTATTTGATCACCACTGCGGTTTTTATTTTTTGCGCTATAAACAAAAAAAGAGCGACAATTATGAAAAAAATGCATTATTTTTTACATTTTTCTATAATAAATATCCCCCAAAATTTAAATTTAAAATTTAATTCCGTATGCCCATTTGCCCAGCCGCGCCATTCTGCCGACGTACATCGGCGTGCGCCAGTTGGGAACCGGTTAACAACCTCATCTTTTTTTTTTTTTCACTCAATAAATGGAAAATTACAAAATTGTTATCTTAATCTAAACTAATCCTATTTTTACAAATTTCCACATTAACCTGGATTTCATTTCCAACCAAAGGTTGTCTAAACCATACAATATATCTATATTATTAATAAAATTGTTAAACTTATATCAGAAATTAATACTCAAGTGATAATCTCAATATCACACCCTAATACTAATATATATCTAGAGATATATTTGCTTAACCACTTCAATATAGGGCACTTAAACACCTTCCTGCCCAGACCAATTTTGAGCTTTCAGCGCTGTCGCACTTTGAATGACAATTGCGCGGTCATGCTACACTCTACCCAAATGAAATTTTTATCATTTTTTTCCCACAAATAGAGCTTTCTTTTGGTGGTATTTGATCACCTCTACGGTTTTTATTTTTTGCGCTACAAATAAAAAAATACTGAAAATTTTGATAAAAATTTTTTTTTTGGGGTTTCAGTTTCAAAACTTTGTAAATAAGTAAGTTTTCTCCTTCACTGATGGGCACTGATGGGGCTACACTGATGGGCACTGATAAGGCGGCACTGATGGGCACCAATGATGTGGCACCAATGAAGTGGCACTGATGAGGTGGCATTGATGGACACTGATATGTGGCACTGATGGGCGGCACTGATGGGCGACACGGATGGGCGACACGGATGGACACTGATAGGTGGCACAAATTGGCACTGATAGATGGCATGGATTGGCATGGATGGGCGGCACAAATGGGCATGGATAGGCGGCACAGATGGGCATGGGTGGGCACTGATAGGCGGCACAGGTGGGCACTCATAGGCGGCACAGGTGGGCACTCATAGGCGGCATTGGTGTTATACTGTACTAATGGATGCCAATCAGTGCCAAACAATAATGCATGCCAATCAGTGATGCCCATTGTGGGCTCTGATTGGCATCCATTATGGGCACTGATTGGCATCCATTGTGCTGACTGGCATCCCTGGTGGTCTAGGGAGGATTACCTTTTCCCTGGTGGTCTTGTGGCGTCCCTGGTGGTCCAGTGTGGGCATCCTCGGGGGGGCTGTGCTGATAATCGATCAGCACAGACCCCCCCTGTCAGAGGAGCAGCCGATCGGCTCTCCTCTACTCGCGTCTGACAGACGCGAGTGAGGAAAAGCCGATCACCGGCTCTTCCCATTTACACAGTGATCAGCCGTGATTGGACATGGCTGATCACGTGGTAAAGAGTCTCCATCGGACACTCTTTACCGAGATCGTAGTTGCCGGGTGTCAGACTGACACCCCGCAACAACGATCGCCGCGATGCGCGCCCCCCGGGGGGGGCGCAGCGGCTCATAATCCTGATCACGTCATATGACGTCCGATCAGGATTATGAAACCACTTTGCCACCGTCAATTCCCTATAGAGCGGGCGGCAAGTGGTTAAATTAGGACATTTTACTTAATTTTACTTAATTTCCCTTTTTTAAATGCACTTCAAATTCCACTATGAAATGATATTCAATTTGTGTAATACACGGTTAAATGTAACCTTCATTTTACCATGTTTGGAGAACAGATTAAAAAATAATTGTGATCACATTGTTTATCATTAGATTAATTAACCCGGCACATTTGTTATATTTGTTTTGTCTACAAAACTGAAATTGGCATGGTGTCCTTCCAGCTTATCACTGAACTCTCATACCAGCCACATTCTTTCAGGAGAGCTCAAAGGAGGGGGGTCACATCTGCACGAAATAACTATGAACGAATATCTCTCTAAAATCGCTTACATTTTTCCCATTTGTACCCAACACGTGCATATCATTCTCTCACTTTCTTTTAACTATTTAATATTTCCTTGCTTAACTTCTGTTTTCTTTATTTTGTTCTGATATCCTTTGCATCCCATGTTTTGTAATCCCATACTTCACATACTCTAGCTTCTATGATCAGACAGGCAGCCATAGTGCTCATCCCATCTTCCCTCTCTGACAACATATAAAGCATTCTGTTTTAACTCTCATTTCTCTATTTTAACTTAACTAGTTGTAGTGCCTGACCCCAAATTCATCCCACAACATCAAAATGTCCCTTTCTTTCTAGTGTTGTCACCCTTGATCCATCCTGCTCACATAGATAGCTGTTTCACTGGCTGTTTACTCTGCATGATTCTTAGTCCCTGTGGACTTTGGTAACCCATTGTGGATCCCTGTCCACTCTAACCACTAATATAGGGGCTCAGTATATGTGGAACCATATCTTTGATTCATATATTGCGCTCCTCTTGTGCTGGGCATTTTTGAGGGTATCTTACCCTTCATTCCCTCACTTAATTTGATGCCCATAATAACTGCCCAGTCTTCTCTACATGTGCCTATACCCTCTTGCCCCTAAACTACTTAATCTAGCAGATGTACTACATATACCTGTGAACAGCACTATTCTTCCCTTTCTTATCTATAACACTCCGATGGACAGTAGACAAGGATAATATATAACCACCAATCAATACAGTTAGATTAAGGAGAGTAAAATAGGTACGATTTGTCCTGAAAATGCCTTACCAATCAAGGAAGTCTGATAACTCAAATGTAAGCAAAAGGCTTACATCAGCTGGCTGATTTATCTGAAATCCCCGGATCATCTCAAGCTCCTCGTTTTGGATTCTCAGGGTCACCTGCAAATCCTCCTCCTGGCTGGCTCGCCACCTGAGCTGGACATTTTATAGATAGGCAACTCCTATTCTCATATTAATTAGTGGTTCCAAATTAATAATAACTACTGCAATAGGGAACAGACACAAAAGATACGCTCAGCATCTTTCCAAATAACTGGTCTGCTTTATTATGACGCAATTGAAGGTTTTATACACATGATTATGTAGGTATTACATTAATATTACAATTGTACATTTATGGTCACAAGGGGGTATCATAGGCAGGCTAATTCTAATCAGGACTCGAAAGAATGCAAACATGTTCTGAAAACATTAGTGCCGTGTGCACAGTGAAGGCAGTGTGCAATACATACAAAATAGAGTACAATTATATACAGAACTTAAAAATTTCCTTAACAGTATACAAGACAAGATCCTGACACACGACCTTAAGACAAAAATCAGACGCTCGTTTGGCCAACAATCATACCGTGTGTATGAGGCTTTAGGCCTGTGGGTTCCCACATCTGCTTCTCTGGGAGAAATTAAGTGGCAGTCTCTGACAGCGTAGACTGCCACAGCCAATCCATGCCCATTTCTTTATCCTCACTGTCTTCTGCATCCATGTGTGGTGGCAAGGATTGAGACATGGTTACTGGAGGTGATTACTGAGAGGTGGTTTGAGTAGGCTGTTGATTTAGTTGATGAGGTATATGAACTGCTTCTGATAAAAGTAGCAGATGATTCTGGTGCCAGGTCTTAAGTGGACCTGTGTCTCCTTCGGGCAAATCTGGTACTTAATCTCCATAGGCAACACTTTAAATTTTCTTACAGGTTACCAGTTTAGAGTTGCAGAGGAAGTCCTGGGCTAGAATTGTTGCTCTTGCTATAACACACTTGGTGATACCTAACATGTGTGATTTGAATGCTGTTTACATATGCGGGTGGAACTTATGTATGCGTTTGTTTCTGTGCGTGAGGGACGGGGGCGCTTTCAATTTTTAATTTTTTTATTGCTTATTTTACTTTACTTTTTTATTTTTACACTTTCTCTTTATATTTTATCACTTTCATTCCTATCACCAGGAATGTAAATATCCCTTGTAATAGGCAGCCATTATGGGAATCACATATCATCCATTGTGTGGTGTGTGTGACAGGGCTCAATGGATGATACACCACTGAGTGGGATGTCCTGTCCCAGCCAGTGGTGTCGCTTTGGAGGTGCTGCGCTCACCTTCTGGGAGGTGAAGAAATGAGCCAGGAGCCTCTCATGAGGCCACCAACTGGCCCTGGGCCCTCATGCAATGTCCAAATGGTCAGTACACCCCTGTGCAGTACAGCAGTGCTTAAATTCATGGCTGCGTGAGCCGCACAGCCATTACTTTGACAGGGTGTCACTCAAATCGGCCCACCGAGCCATCAGCCCATCGGGAAACTCCCAGGAGTCCGATGGCCAGTACATGCCTGGCAGTCAGTGTAGTATATATAATACAGTGGAGACTATATAGTGTAGTATATATAATACAGTGCAGAGTATATAATACAATGTATTGAAGTGGTTAAGGGGAACCCTATGACAGAATTAAGAAAAAAAAAAATGCTGGTGTTGTATTCTCCTGCAGTAGGACTACGGTAGACGATGATGGCAAATATATTTTTTTTACAAAGCAAGCTGGATGATCTTGAGTGGATTCTTGCCGCTATATATATATATATATATATACCTCCCCCATATAATTCAGAAATAATTAATCTTTTCAGCTTATTTCCTTTGCAGGGGTCTCTCCTCAGATACTCAGATATTGGTACTTGGGTATTTCAATAATGTTGTCGATATGAGGTGGGAAAGATGCCAAGCTTCAAGGTCAATGACCAATGGGTGTCTCTCCCCCTTTGGATTATATATATTATGTCAGGAAGTAGGATTACATGCTATTCTAAAACACAACACGCTATCAAGAATAGATTTGGCTCTGTACTCGGCTGATTTTAAACCATATTTGTTGTATGTGACTATCGAACCTCAAGGCATTTCAGACCATTCTCCTCTGTTAGTTACTCTAACATCAGGGCGTCAGGTATCTAATATGTCTTGGCGGCTGAATCCCTTTTGGTTAGAGTTATTTCCTAAAGAGGATGTCATTCCTAACCGTATCCTGGATTTTTTGTCCCTCAATTTAGGCTCCACTTCCATACAAGTTGTATAGGATGCGCTAAGGGCATATCTTCGTGGATTGTTAATCCAGAATATAAGTATTATCAAAAGTGCTTCCCATAGAGAGCTCGAGCTGGCGAAGGCTGACACCTCTGCGAAGGAAACATTATACATCCAAAATCCCTCTCCGGATATCCAACAGGAATGGCTTTCATCTCAAAATAGGCTGAACAAACTATTGGAATCTAGGGCCAGGAATAAACTCTTTTTTCAGAAGAGACTTAGCTGGGTGGAGGGAGAAGCAAACGTTAGATTATTGGCTCAGATAGTGGGATCCCAATCTAACCCTACACATGTTTCAGCTTTAATGAATGTAGAGGGGGACGTTTTTAACCAGACTAGTTCAATTATATCTATCTTTAAGTCCTATCATCAAAATTTATATACTTCCAGGGCAGATTTCATTCTTGCAGAGCTATCTAGTTACATGGCCAGTATTGATCTCCTGGCTATTTCAATAGAAGAGAGAGAAATTCTCAATGCCCTTTAATGGAAGTAGAAAATGCGGTGGCTAGTTTTCCCAATGCCAAGGCCCCAGGGACCGATGTCCTCCCTATTGAGATCTATAAAAATATAATAAAGAATTGCTTCCCGCTCTTCTTAGCACACTAAATGAAGCTTTTCATACGGGTCAGCTCCCAGATTCTGTGGGACAATCCGTAATAGTAGTCATACCGAAAAAGGATAAACATTTGCTACTCCCTGAATCCTATATGGTAAAATTCTTGAGAAAATACTTGCAACTAGACTAAATAAGGTTGTTAACAGTATTATTCATCCAGATCAAGTAGGATTTATGTCCATCAAATCAACTTCACTTAATACAAGACGTGCATAATTAAATATGCAGGTTCTGGCCCCGTGCCATTAAAATCGTGCTTTATTAGCACTAGATGCAATCAGAGCCTTTGATTGTGTCGAATGGCCATATCTGTGGGCAATTCTTGTTAAATTCAGCCTTGGCTCTAGTTTTTGTAAGTGGGTCCGGTTGCTATACACCACTCCGGGGGCATCGGTTAGGATGAATGGCTGTGTTCAGACTAAGAGGCCAGCCACTTCCACCTGGTGGTTTTTATAACCTCTCCTCTAAGCATAGCTCCACCCCAGGCCCTATCAGTGTACCCTATATTAACCTATGCACTGCAAGCCAGCAGTGCTGATCAACCATTGCGTATTCACTGTGTGTTTGGCTTCCTGTTTCCTGCTTTCCTTGTGTTCTTGACTATTCCTGTCTGCTTGTGACCCTGACCTTTTGGCATGTCCCCGACTATCCCTGTCTGCCTGTGACCCTAAACCTTTGGCATGTACTCTTGTTCCTGTCTGCTAGTTGCCCTGACCTCTGCCTTATCCTTTTACTATCCTTGTTGTTCCAGCCTGCTGTTTCCTTCTCCTTCTACCATGAGCATGAGCTGTGAGACCCTAGGGGCCGCGACCTGTAGCCAGACTGCAGCGCAGTCCATCCTCACCACTAAAGGCTCTGGTGAACACCTGCTGGCTCTTAGACTCCGCACCCTGGGGAAGCTCTGGCTCCAACTGGGATCTGTGTTGATGATCCAGTGGACCCACTTCCTGAACCTCCCAGGGTACAATCCAGAGCAGTCAGTCCTAGGGTCCACTATCTTAGCGGTGCACTAACGATTCCTACGGAGTGCATCTGTCACCTGGTCTCAGGTTACCTGACAATGGCTTTCAATCTCCTAGTTTCAGACTTTTCCGGGGCACTAGACAGGGGTGTCCGCTGTCTCCCCTGCTTTTTGCTCTAGCCATAGAGCCTTTGACATGTCTTATACAGGCCTCTGCTGATGTTACTGGTCTGATTAGGGGAGACATGGAGGAAAGGATATCACTATATGCTGATGGTCGTCTGTTTTTCATGTCTAATGTCTGTTCATCTCTGCCGGTAGAAATGGAACACGTTAAGAAGTTTGGAAGGTTTTCCGGTTTAGGCATAAACTGGGAGAAATCCATGTTGATGCCTTTAGACCCCCTTTCGGATCCACTACCACCTACACTTTCTCATTTTAAGGTTGTATCATCTATAAAATACTTGGGTATAACTATGTCAGACTCCCCACAGTCATATATTGTGAATAATATATTTCCATTACTTACTAGATTTCAAAATCAGAGTAAAACCTGGATTGAGCTCCCTTTATCACTAATAGGTCGTATCAATTTAATAAAAATGATATGGATGCCTCAGCCCCTCTATTTTTTACATAATGCCCCGATTTGGATATCTATCTGGATCTTTATTAAAGCGGTTCTTCACCCTAAAGGGGAAGTTCCGCTAGTATTATCCCTCCCCCCCTCCGGTGCCACAATCGGCACCTTTCGGGGGGGGGAGGGGGGTGCAGTTACCTGGATAATCCAGGTATCTGCACCCACTTCCGGCCAGACCGCCGCATGGCTCCGCCCACCCCCGCATGGCTCCGCCCCCCGTTGTGTTCTGGGAAACACACAGTTCCCAGAGACACAGCGGGGGACCATAAGAGAAGCGCAGTGCAATTCGCGCATGCGTAGTAGGGAACCGGGCAGTGAAGCCCTCATGCTTCACTTCCCGATTCCCTGACAGAGGATGGCGGCGGTGGCTGCAGCGAGACGAGCGATTGCTCGTTATCTGCAGCCGACATCGCTGGAACCTGGGACAGGTAAGTGTGATATTATTAAAAGTCAGCAGCTGCAATATTAGTAGCTGCTGGCTTTTAATATTTTTTTTTTAGGTGCAGCTCCTCTTTAAGATAAACACTATATTTAGATGATTAATATGGCGGAACAAAAACCCTTGTATCAAACTGGAGATTTTACAGCATCACACAAATGCTGGCGGGCTGGCAGTTCCTAATCCAAGGCTATATTTTCTTGCCTCCCAATTATAGCATGTTGCTGGATGGGAGTCTGAACAGATATCCTTTCCTGCTATCCTTTGAAGATCTGAGGGGGAAGTTCTCTGTAGAATCAAGCTGGTTTTATCAAATTCCCCCAATTAATGCTCTATATGCCCATTTTTCTTCTGCTAAGATATTTTCCCCTCTATCCCTGTCTCAGATAAAATACATGTGGTATTGCATGCAATAGAAGTCAATGCGGAACAAATCATCTTTGTTTCCATTCTTCTGTGGGCAAACTTGCTTTAATATGCAAGTGCTTTGGTTCACAAGCATTCTGCTGGAACGGATTATGCTTGTAATCCAAGGTTCCACTGTAATGGTCTGTGTAGACACATAGGGGTCGATTTACTAAAGGCAAACAGACTGCATGGGAAGCTGCACTTTGCATGGGAAGAGCTTAGTGAATGAGGTGAAGCTCATGCAAACAAAAATTCATTTTTTTTATTTCCCTTGCATGTGATTGGGTATTCTTTGGTGAAATGTCACCACGTTCACTAAACTCTCTGGAAAATCCCAATGCAAAGGGCAACTTCCCTTGTACAGTTCAGCCTCACATGCAAAAGAACTGCCTATTTGCCTTTAGTAAATTAACCCCATAGTAACCAGTTGGATTGAAGCTTTCAAAATGACAGATGAATGGAAACCATGAATTGGTAGAAAATGAATTCCTATTTTGCAAAAGTATCATACCCATAAAAATGCAAATCAGTTTAGGGTTGCCACTTTGCTGTAACATACTTCCCTATTTATAATGTATCTTATGTATAATTTACCTTTCTTTGTATATTGTACATTGTATCTTCCTAGTTATAGCATGCCGTTCTGTTTACAATGCACCTTCTTATCTATATTTTCCTATATGTAACACATCTTTCTGTCTATAATGTACCTTACTATGTATAATGTATCTTCTTATGTTTAATGTAGTTGATTCAGGGAACATCCGATTGCCTCTTGGTGGATCAGGAAGGAATTTTTTCCCCTGCTGGAGCAAATTGCATCATGCTTTACTGTTTTTTGTTGCCTTCCTCTGGATCAACTGTGGGTATAGTGTTGTATATATAGGATTGTATAATTGTTTTTCCCTTTTATTGGTTGAACTAGATAGACTTGTGTCTTTTTTCAACCAGACCAGCTATGTAAATATATGCAACTATGTATAATAAGCAACCCTATTTACAATGTATCTTCCTATATATAATATGCCTTCCTTTGTATAATATATAAAGGAAGGCATATTATATTATATACCTTCCCATTTATAAGGTATATTTATATGTTTACTGTACCTTCCTATTTATAGTAGAGCAGAGGTCAATGTGCACAATTCTTTCTGCTTAATCTGAAGTGAAGTGGGTTTATGAGATAAAAAGATTGTGAATCAGCACTGTACGTGTTCAGCATACAGGGCCAGATTCTTACGTTTCCGTGTTTTATTCTGAATGAGTGATAGTAAAAATACTGACACTGCATGTACTGCCTGTGCAGGCTACAGTACTGTGCAGTGTTAATTTCGCTGACGAAAACATTTTGGGAAAAATTTTCATCAGTGGCCTTCTTACAGTGAGGAAAACAAAACAAAAAGTACACTACATTTTTTTCCACGAAACCTGTGTGACGAAAACTATGGCGAAAATCACCACCCCAAATTGACAGGAGATGCAATGAATCTTTGGGTTAACACACATACACTTAATTTCACAGTTACAGGTTGTCATTGGTATCATGCCTACACATCATTCACTGCCTGCTGCTTGTCTGTCCTGGGTGGGGCCTGTGTGGACTGTCCGTCGTAGAGCACGCTATCACAGCTCCGGGGGGAGACATTTCCGAACATGGGGGGACGCATGACCCACAGTACCATACCATCAGTACATGGATACCCTATAAGTACCAGATGAGGTTCTGAACCCCCACCCCCTTTTTCTGCATGATTATCTGTGAATATACTGGATCAGTTAGAAATGTATCTATGTCATTGCTGACACACATTACATGCTTACTCCTGACGAGTGATGATAAGTCAAGAAATGCATTGAGCCAACAGATGTTATGTTCTAATCATGTGTTATATCAGCATATTATCTATTGTCCCTAGTCTAAAGACCTTGGGTTCCATCATTCATTATGTGTTTGCTCAATTTTTATGGACTGTTCTGAATTATGCATCCATCAATGTATAATTAAGTTTTTATTTTATTTTAGTATAATTTCTCATCCCTATTTTATGTTAGGGATTAAAGTATTTTCCAACTGTGCAGGTACCCATTTTTGAATATATATATATATAAGTTTTACTGAATATGAAATATATTTACTAATAATCAATGTGCCAAAAAATATATATTATATATCATAGATATGTTCATTACAATAATTTAATATACAATCTTATCTCTCACGTACTTCAAGTCCCATTCCTTTTTTATTTGTACAGAATATAGGGATGGATGCTAATGACCATGTCGTTTTCTCATATAAAGTCCCATAAAAACCCTCTCTTCCCGTTAGTATGACAAAAATCAATTCCATTTTCGTTAAATGAAAATGTGAGGGAGTGATTTTTGTTCCGCCTGTGTAGAGCCCAGGAGTGCAAACAAGTCCGTGAGTCCTATGTTTAATATACCTTTTAAAATGCACCTTCCTATTTAGAATGTATTATTTAAATTGTCCATAGAGTCTGAGACTTCTCGATCTCCAACTCCAATTTAGCACACAGGGTCTCAGCAGGTTGCAGTTCAGCCATCTTTTGATGGGGTTGGGAACCTCTGAGACCACGTCATATACTGGAGTTGGAGGGATGAGCGGTTTCTCAACCCGATAAGGGGTGAACTCCCATTTGGGATCCAACTTACTGCCTCCTTTGCTTTTGATTTTCTTCACCAACACCCAGTCCCCTGGTCGCAATGGCAATTACTCTAGGATGAAGTTCCCGGCTAAGTCCTTGTGTCTATCCAGCACCACCTACTTTTGCTTCTGCACCCAGGTGCTGGAACGTGTGGGGCGATGAACTCTCTGGGGAACCCAGTAGGAGATCTACTGGTAACCAGCCATAGCATCCAAACAATAGGAAAAAGGGCTGTGGGCTGTGGCCTGATGTACTGTGTTATTGTAGGTCCACACCATGGCCCCCACATGTTGGTGCCATATAGCTCAGTGGCCATGTTTGAGAGTCTGTAGCATGCCCAACAGGGTGTGATTGAAACATTCACAAGCTCCATTATTACCTTGCTGATAGTAAGGGGTGGTATGTGACTTCCGGATACCACTGAGGCAGCACAGTTTGGACATGATCAGTGTCCAGGCTTTGGTCTAAGAGTATACATTTGGGACAGCCATATTAGTTTGCCTAAAACAGTCTAGCTGTGGTTGACACCGCCTGGTCCTTGGCAGGAACCACTACGGCAAACTAGGTAAAGTAGTCAGCAAAGACCAGGGCATACAGATACTCTGAAGAGGAGCTGGGGATTGTCAGGAAGTCCACTGTGACCAGCTCTGTGTTGGTGATGGCCATGGATGTCATCCTTTTCAGAAGGGCTCCTTTAATAAACACAAGTTTTATACTTTCCAACAAGTTTCATCTTGGTCCAATTAACCACTTCTTTGCCCCAGTTGGGAGCTTTACTCCCTCCAGGTGCAAATTTCTTCTTTTTCATATATGCATCTTGGTTAGAGGACTGAACACCTGATGGTGGTAGACACATTTGAATAATTCACAACAATTATTAGGCAAACAGCCCTCAGACCCTGCTAGCTCCCTTCCGTGTACATTCAGAAGGGTTTTGAGTAGTGTACATAAGCCACTAGGGTACCGATGTTAGTTTCTGTTTGCAATTTGAACTGAATTGAGGGTGACAGTCCCCCTTTATTTTGGATGGTATGGCCGCTCAGCAGCGGGTTGAGATGGGAGGCAATTTGTGCGAAATTTGGTATGAACCATCGATAGTATACCACCAGCCCCAGGAAAGACCTCAATTAAGTGACAGTCTTTGGGAGATGCAAACAGGAACATACTGTGAGGATTACTAAGCCTGAAGGGCAATTCAAACAGTCCCAGGGATATGATAAAGGCAGTCTTTTTATTTTAAGGTCTTGGTCCCAGCTGGGACTTGCCAGTAGCCACTCGCCAGATCAAATGTTGAGAAATACTTGGCATGGCCTAGTGCCATGAGAAACTCCTCCACCCTGGGTAATGAGTAGGCATCCCGGTGGGTACAGGAATTAGGCTTGTGGTAGTCCACACAGAATCACAGACTCCCATTCTTCTTTCCTACTCGGATAACAGGGGAAGCCCATGGACTACGGCTTTCCTAAATTACCCCACTCTTAAGCATCTTGACCTCCTGGCACAGGGCTAGGGAAATATGGCAGTATTACTACTAAATGGGTAGAGCATCCCCTGAATGAATCGGGTGGTCGATGTCCTCCATGCAGCTGTAGTCCTTGGGGATGATGGCAAACACCAGTAGGTGTTTCTCCAGCAGTTAATGAAGTAGCCGCTGTTGAGGTAGAGGATAATCCTGGAAAGGAATGGCCAGCTGTTCCAGCAGTAGTTTGTATTGTGGTTTATTCAATGAGGTCATGGTGGCTTGTAATGGGGTACAGACAGCTTCCAACCCTGGTTGAGCTTCTGTGATACATTGGTGGGGCACCACATAGAGGCCTGCTATGGTTGTATGGTTAGAAAGTGGGATCGAGGTGGTCACCAAATTAATGAGCTGCACCAGCACCTTCCCTTTGTGGACCTTGGATAAGGTGCAGATGACCAGCCACTCCCCTGGTGTTGCTAGGTCTTTGCAGGTTCCACCATTACTCTGGCCCTTTGTAGTTGCTTATGAGCCACGATGGGAAGAGACCAGACTACCTCTTGCATGGGTGCCAGAAGCAAATTTTGCTGGGGGGGGGGTACAACAAGCTCCACATGTTCAGACTGTTTCCTCACTGCCTTCTGATAAGCCTCATATGCCCGGATCAGACAGCTCACAGGCCGAAGCCCTGTGCATGCTGACCGGGATGCTCAAACTTGGCCAGTAATTGGGGCAAGTCCTAGTCTTTCAACACGTACATGCCAAGGACAATAGGCAATGACCCCTACTCGCTCCATGACCTGCTCATCTATCTGGATCTTCACCCAGGTAACACCTTCCACTGGGATCGGCAACTCGTTGGCTACTTTCAGGGACAGCCAAGAGGGGTCCAACTGGTCCCACGTACCATACTGCTGGGTGTAGAACTCTTATTCCATGACAGTGACCTCAGATCTCATGTCAATCAGGCAAGGGACCTCTTGCCCATTGACTAGGGCATTGATGTGACCATGGCCTCTGATCTGATGGGAGTTTGTGCTGGCAGTCATGGGGGTGATCCCTCTGTCCCAGGAGCCACTAATTTAACGGTGGCTTGTGTGTACTCTTGGACTCAGGCTGACCATAGTTCCTGGCTACATGTCCAAAACAGCCACACTGCCAGCACTTCTGGTCCTCCTCCAGGTCCCTCCTCAATAAATTCTTGCCCTTAAAGGGGTGGGCTGAATCCTGCTTGAATGTGGACATGTCTTGTTCCAAGAAAGCCACGTCCTGGGCGAACTCCCTTAAAACCGTCTGTATGGCTCACAGGGGAGATGGAGCCAAGGCTTCATCTTTTAGGTGTAACCGTATATGCCTTTTTGTCACTGCCACCGTTGCTTCTGTTCCTGCCCTTGTCTGTTTCAAGGAATAGAGTGTAGCCCAGCTGATCCATACCCAAATGAGGAGGTTTCCAAGAAGGATGATGTGTTCCTGTACATTTCCCACTCCTTTGGAAACTTTTCCTGATGCTAAGAGAGATGGATGCCCTGTCCCTACTCTAGCCACTTGCAAAATGCGCACGGAACCCAGGAGCCAGGGTCTTAAATAGACTCTGCCTAACCTAAGATGGCTGCTAAAGTCACATGGGGTGCCAAGATCCAATCTAATGTTGCCTCTCTGTGACCAAGGAAAGAAACGAGGTTCCTCTTGGCTTCCTTCTTCACCTTCATTGCAACTGTGGATGGGTACCACCTACAGTGGAGATAATAGACTGCACCGGCCTACAAGCTGCCTGTGAGACCTCAGATGCTGTGATATACGTGCCATAATTTATCCAGAAAAGCATATAGCAGACAGACCTGACTTAATAGCCCCAGGCATTCTGGAAATTTAACTCTTTGATATGTCTATTCAACTTTCAAGAAGTAGCATACAGTTGCAGTACTTGTAACTTGGCAAGCCGGTTTCTACATTTGCACTTAAAATAGAAGTGTGAGATTAAAAAAAAACAAAATATAAAAATTCATACTCATCTAGGTGGATGCAGCATTGATCTGATGCTGCATATGTCCCACGCCACCTTTACACCGAAAACTGAGCAGTCAAATACTGCCGATTGCTCAGTTCTTGTGTCTGCTCTGTGATTGTCAGTGTCAGTCACCGCTCTGTGATCTGCCCCTCCAGTGCTCACTGAAGCGCTTAATTGTGGAGGGAGTTGGGAGCACATGACTGAGTCTTCTACAATGGTTATCTTGCTGTTGGTGAAATCTGGGTCACAAGAGTGCAGAACTAAGTGCACTGTTTTAAACATTATCTCCTCAGCAGCTCTTTGCGGCATTTTTGTCATGATTTTGTGAACTTCCTGCCCTCCCTCTTTTTTAAAACTCGGGAATAGAGATGAGCCGAACACCCCCCCACGTTTCGGTTCACACCAGAACCTTCGTACGGACCGAAAATTCATACGAACTTTAGAACCACATTAAAGTCTATGGGACTCGAATGTTCAAAATCAAAAGTGCTAATTTTAAAGGATAATATGCAAGATATTGTCCTACAAAGGGTTTGGAGACCTGGCTCCTGCCCCAGGGGACATGGATCAATGCCAATTTTTTATTTTTTTTTAAAACTGTCATTTTTTCTGGAGCACTGATTTTAATGAGGATTAAAGTGAAAAAAAGTGAAATATTCCTTAAAATATCATGCCTAGGGGTGTCTATGGTAAGCCTGTGAAGTGGCACGTGTTTCCCGTGTTTAGAACAGTCCCTGCACAAAATTACATTTAACAGAAAAAAGTCATTTAAAACTGCTTGCGGTTTTAATGTAATGTCGGGTTTCGGCAATATGGATGAAAATCATTGAGAAAAATGGCATGGGTAGCCCCCCTGCCCATTACCAGCCCCTTTGGGTCTTGTACGGATATTAAGGGGAACTCCGTACCCAAATTTAAAAAAGGAAAGGCCTGGGGCCCCCGGGCCCTATATATTCGAAACAGCAGTATACAGGCAGGGACTGTTGTGTTAAGTAGAATCTGTTTGTAATTTTGAAGTGGTACATTTTTAAAGTGTAGCTCCAGTCAAAAAATCTATTTTTAAGCTTTTTGGAAATCATAGGGAAGGGTTATCACCCCTGTATAATTTTTTTTTTTGCCGTCCGTCTTTTTTCCTCTCCCTTCCTGTTGTCTCCTTCTGTTTGCAAGTAGGAGACGTTTGTATGTTGGATGTTTGAAAGTAGGGGCCTGTCCTATATGCGCTGCAGAAATTTGGGCCTAAGGTGTTAATGTTGCCACAACACTGTAAGCCCTCAAAGTGACTCTTGGTGGGCGCTGGAGCACCCTGCTGTGAACTATTATATCAAGAATTGTAATTACATGCCATTGTTGAACAGTGGTAGAAAAATTGGGCCTTTGGTGGTTGTGGTGGTGGTGCTGGTGCCACAACACTGTAAGTCCTCACAGTTACTCTCGGTGGGTGCAGGAACGGGCCCTGCTGTGAAATATTATATCAAGAATTATAATTACATACACCTGTTAAACAGATGCTAAAAAATTGGGCCTTAGGCACTGGTGCTGGTGCCATGACACTACAACCTCTCCCAGATACTCTAGTTGGAGTGCAGGAATGAGCCCTGCTGCAAAGCTGTCACGTATCAGATAAGACCAGAACTGTGTGGACTGCAACAGAGGAAACCCAAACGTGTATAAGTGAAATATGATTTATTAAAGAAAGTGAATAATATAAATACAACCACACAGTGCAATAAACCAACCAACAAAGACCCCCAAACAACAACAGACAGATATGTACAATAAATGGGAAATGCAAGGACCGTAAACGGTAGGCAGGCCAGGGTCATACACAGAGGATCAGCAAATAAACAAGGGCAGTCCAGAATCAGAGTCACAAGCCAGGCCAAGGTCATACACGGGGAGATCAGCAAATGGGGTAAGGAACACAGGACAGGGAGAGGATGGACGGATCAGACTGCAGGACAGGGATAATGGTAACAGGTGGGACAGGGTAGGGACCAGGACAGGGAAACAGGATCAGAACCACAGGTCACAGGTTCAGGGCACAGGAATAGGTTCAGGATCACCAGCAGCAGGTCAGGGCACAAGGAACAATACCAAGGCGAGGTGTGTGTGCACCTGCCGGGTATTTATAATGGCTGCTGTCAGTCATGTGACGCCTGACTGCAGAAGGCAATACCTGCTCCATACTGCCAGGATCCCTCCGCTGGTGGACACCAGTACTGCGGACCAAAGATTACATAATTCCAGCAGGAGACACCTGCTGGTGGATCGCAGTACTGCATGCCAAATGATTGATATTACCAGCGGAGGGAACCTTTCCTGACAAAAGCATTGCATCAAAAATTGTAATTACATGCCCCTGTTAAACAGGGGCTGAAAAATCGGGCCTTAGGCACTGGTGCTGGTGCCACGACACTGCAGCCTCTCCCAGATACTCTAGTTGGAGTGCAGGAATGAGCCTTGCTGCAAAGTATTGCATCAAAAATTGTAATTACATGCCCCTGTTAAACAGGGGCTGGAAAAATTGGGCCTTAGGCACTGGTGCCACGACACTGCAACCTCTCCCAGATACACTATTTGTAGTGCAGGAATGAGCCCTGCTGCAAAGCATTGCATCAAAAATTGTAATTACACGGCCCTGTTAAACAGGGGCTGAAAAATTGGGCCTTAGCCACTGGTGGCGTCACCCAGAACCAAAAATTTTCTTCCAAGCTATCAGCAGGATCATTGAGGAGGAAGAGAATAGTCAGTCAACATAACAGGACAGTCACTCAGCATCAGCATAGGCAGTCTTGAAGGGATGTGACATTTAAAAAATATTATTTGGTTACATCAGCTTCAGGTGCTTGGTAGCTGGTGGTGATCCAAGACTGATTCATCTTTATGAAGGTCAGTTGATCAACTGAGTCGGTGGACAGGTGCACCCTGTGATCGGTTACAAAGCCTCCAGCAGCACTGAAGGTGTGTTCTGAAAGAACGCTGGATGCAGGACAGGCCAGTAGCTCAATTGCATATTGTGCAAGCTCTGGCCAGTGATCCATCCTCAAGGCCCAGTAAGCCAGAGGATTTTCGGTGGGAAAGGTGTCCAAGTCTGACCTTGCCCCTGCCCCATGTAAATCAGACGCTGGTAATATACCTTGGAGCTGTGGACTAAAAAAAATTCTGAACGCATCGGTCAGAGGGCCACCTTCTCCTGTGTTACAGAAACAGAACAACACCAGCAATAAGGGGTATCTTCAGGTGTATACTGTGCAGGAGGCACACAACACCCATTTTAACTGCTGCAGATGCCTGTATTACAGAAACAGAACAAGACCAGCAATAAGGGGTAGCTTCGGGTGTATACTGTGCAGGAGGCACACAACACCCATTTTAACTGCTGCAGATGCCTGTATTACAGAAACAGAACAAGACCAGCAATAAGGGGTAGCTTCAGGTGTATACTGTGCGGGAGGCACACAACACCCACTCTAACTGCTGCAGATGCCTGTATTACAGAAACGGAACACCAGCAATAAGGGGTATCTTCAGGTGTATACTGTGCAGGAGGCACACAACACCCACTGTAAATGCTACAGATGCCTGTATTACAGAAACAGAACAACACCAGCAATAAGGGGTAGCTTCGGGTGTATACTGTGCAGGAGGCACACAACACCCATTTTAACTGCTGCAGATGCCTGTATTACAGAAACAGAACAAGACCAGCAATAAGGGGTAGCTTCAGGTGTATACTGTGCGGGAGGCACACAACACCCACTGTAAATGCTACAGATGCCTGTATTACAGAAACAGAACAACACCAGCAATAAGGGGTAGCTTCGGGTGTATACTGTGCAGGAGGCACACAACACCCATTTTAACTGCTGCAGATGCCTGTATTACAGAAACAGAACAAGACCAGCAATAAGGGGTAGCTTCAGGTATATACTGTGCGGGAGGCACACAACACCCACTCTAACTGCTGCAGATGCCTGTATTACAGAAATGGAACACCAGCAAAGGGGTATCTTAAGGTGTATACTGTGCAGGAGGCACACAACACCCACTGTAAATGCTACAGATGCCTGTATTACAGAAACAGAACAACACCAGCAATAAGGGGTAGCTTCGGGTGTATACTGCGCAGGAGGCACACAACACCCATTTTAACTGCTGCAGATGCCTGTATTACAGAAACAGAACAAGACCAGCAATAAGGGGTAGCTTCAGGTGTATACTGTGCGGGAGGCACACAACACCCACTCTAACTGCTGCAGATGCCTGTATTACAGAAACGGAACACCAGCAATAAGGGATAGCTTCAGGTGTATACTGTGCAGGAGGCACACAACACCCACTTTATCTGCTGCAGATGCCTGTATTACAGAAATAGAACAACTTCAGCAATAAGGGGTAGCTTCAGGTGTATACTGTTCAGGAGGCACACAACACCCACTCTAACTGCTGCAGATGCCTGTATTACAGAAACAGAACAAGACCAGCAATATGGGGTAGCTTCAGGTGTATACTGTGCAGGAGGTACACAAAACCCACTCTAACTGCTGCGGATGCCTGTATTACAGAAACAGAACAACGCCAGGAATAAGGGGTATCTTCAGGTGTATACTGTGCAGGAGGCACACAACACCCACTCTAACTGCTGCAGATGCCTGTATTACAGAAACAGAACACCAGTAATAAGGGGTAGCTTCAGGTGTATACTGTGCAGGTGGCACACAACACCCACTGTAACAGTGCTAGGTTCCCAAGCAAAAAGACACTGTCCCTGCCTATCCTGCTCTTTCCCTGCATGCCAACACACTACACAAGGCCGTCGCGTTGGCGGCCTTATATAATGTGGGGCGTGTACTAAACCCCCCTGAGCTATAATTGGCCACAGGCATCCTGGCAGGAGGATTGGCGTTTCCCCATCCCCAAAAAATTTTTTTGCCTCACAAATACAACATTTTTTGGGGATAATCCAATCAGATTCTGATTCTATACAAGGTTTGCTACTATCAGTTTACCACGATTACCCACGGATCTTTTTATTAGAGCCGCAAAATCAGTTGTCTAATAAGGGATTTGTCACGGGTAAACTGTTTGACAAGGTATGGCAGGAAATGAAAAAAAAATATTGAAATAAAGGGCTATACGGTATACACCCCTCTCTGGAACAATAGTAATTATGGGGAATTGTTGAAATTGTAAGGGTTTGAGATATGGAGGTTTAAGGGACTAAGGTATATGATACAACTGTTCCAGGAAGATATGGTAAAAACTTTTACTGAATTAAGAAATTAATATAATATTCCAAATCAAAGATTCTTCCAATTTTCTTATCATACATCACGGGACACAGAGCCATAGTACCGGAAGTTACTATGTGTCCACTCCCTATATAACCCCTCCCACTACCGGGAGTACCTCCGTTTTTTTGCCAGTGTCTAAGGTGTTGGTCACGAGTAAAGATGTGCTGTGCTGAGCTCCACTGGAGCAATCCTTGCTGGGGCTAGCCATGCATCCATTCAAAGTGTCTTTTTGGTCAAATTGAATGGTACCTGGGCTTCGTATCCAAAAAACAAGGTTTTGCCCGTAAATGCTTCTCTTAGAGAGCTGGACCCCAGAATCCAGTACTTTTGGTATTAAGGCCATAAAGTTTTTACTGGCAGTGGTGATATTACAGGTCCAGGGTTGTGGGTTTTCCCAAGGATCCCCAGCCCCTGAAGGTTTGTAACGGAACCCACCGTGAAGGGTGAAGATTGGGTCTGTTGGTTTTACCACAGAAAACCCTGCGGCAGGAAAGGTAACTGGAGTTTTTCTAAGAAATCTTTTCATTTTCTTATGAAATGTCTCCTTTAATTAGTGAATGTTGTCATGCCTATGTGTCACCACTGGGGGCTGTATTGAGCACATATCTTCTCACGCTTCCTCAGAGCGCTTGTCCGAAACTTCTCTGGTAAGTCTGGGAGGTTTTCCTCCCTACCAGACGCCCCCCACCTGTGCTATTTTCTCCCCCTCTTCACGAGGAAGAGGCGCCAGGAGAAACGAAAAAAAAAAAACATACGGCACGCCGACCTACTCGGCGGCTTCCAGGCTCCCTCCTTGCCATTTTTCCCCCTCACAAAAGCAATCCCATAGGATCAGAGGCCTGCGCTCGCACAGGAAAGCTCTTTTTTTAAAAGAGAGGAGGGGGCCGTAGGAGATGGAGGGGGCGGGACTTAGAGCCACGTTAGCGTCCTCCAACGTCCAGCGTGGGAAAGTGTGTTTAAAAGCACCATTGTTACTGCTGCAATCTGCAGAGGGACATAAGAGCAAGAAAGAGGTTTGGTAACACAGGCATTCATTTTGACACATTTACTATTGCATCAGGCTGAGCATTAATAGCAGCGGTGGGGCTGGGCTATTGCTCAAGCAGTGGATGCGTTCCTTCTGGTAGTACCTCTGCTTTTTGCATCCGGCTATGGTCGGAAGGGGGGGGGTAAAAGCACCTCAAAAAAGGGCTCTAGAAAGATTTCTAGTCACAAGTAAGCCTAAAACCATCTCAAACAAGATAGTATCCTCCCCTGAGAGTGATATGGCTGGTCAGAGTGAGCCATCAGGGACGTCGGATGTTGCAGCTGCTCTTAAAACTGCAGCCCCTGTTTATATTAGTGAAGAAGTTTTTTCCTCAACCATTTTTGGCTTGGAGCAAAAAATGTATGCTTTAATTGCATCCCAGAGTGGGACTAAGCGTATCAGGCCCCCCATCCATTACTCAGGCCCCTCAAACTGAGGAACAGGGGGCGAGAGATGACGATCTCTCATGGGACCAGAAAGAGGCTTTTGACTCCCTCCTCTTCTGAAGAGTCTAATACAGATGGATCAGGTTCACAGGAAAGGTTGTTGGTACAATCTCTCACTGAATTGGTCCACTCCACATTTTTGCTGCCAGAAGCGCAGTCAGTTGAAGAGGCCACTTCTGGTTTGGGTTCGCTAAAACCTCCCCAAACTATGCTTTTCCTATCCATTCATTACTAAAAAAAAGCTTATGTATTCTGAGTGGGAGCACCCAGATAAAAAGTTTTTCCTCCAAAAAAGTTTTCGACACTTTATCCTATAGAGGAAGAGTTTAATAAAAAATGGGGGATTCCAGCAATTGACACTGCTATATCCTCTGTTGTATCCTGACTTGTCCAGTAGACAAAGCTCAAATGCTAAAGGATCCAAGAGATAAAAAGTTGGAATTCCTTTTTAAAAACTATATTTCGCTCGCAGGTTCAGTGGTTCAGCCTGCGCTGGCAGCGAATGGGGTATCTCAGTCCTTAAAGGACCAGTTTAAAGAGGTACTCAAGTTTATTCCTGATCAGCAGGCCCAAGATTTGGCTGGGATATCAGAGGCGTTATGTTTTACAGTAGACGCTATGAAAGATTCTATTCTCCAGGCCTCATGGCTTATGCTAGGGCTGGTACATGTGTGTAGAATTTAATGGATGAAAAATTGGTCAGCCGAAGCGCCGTGCAAAAAGCTCTTAGCCAGTTTTCCATTTCATGGTGAACAATTATTTGGGGGTGATCTGGATAAGTACATCCAAAGAATTTCTAATGGAAAAAGTTCCCTTTTGCCAGAAGTTTAAGTGCTTTTCCTTTAAACAAGCTTCTTCTCTAGTGCCAGGAGCATCAGCCTCCAGGCAGTCACGATGGCCTCCACCATCAGGTTCAAGATGTAAACCTCAGGGTCAGTTCCAGGGTCAAAAGAGGACCTGGGGGAGGAAGCAAACACCCTTATGAAGGGGCGCCCCTGCTCGCTCCAGTGGGGGGAAGACTTCTGCAGTTTTCAAGGTTTTGGCAGGAACAATGTTGAGACAGATGGGTGGCTTCCTCAATATCTCTAGGTTACAAACTAGAGTTCCGAGAGTTCCCGTCTCCTTGTTTTCTCAGATCAAACGTTCCCAGAGATCGAGTAAAAAATAAATCTCTCCTTCTAGCTTTGGATCATCTCTTGTCTCAAAGAGTGATATTGGTGGTCCCCTTGGAAGAGCGAGGATTAGGGTTTTATTCAAACCTTTTCACGGTACCAAAATTAAACGGGGATGTCAGGCCCATTTTAGATCTCAAAGATCTAAACCGGTTTTTAAATATCTGCTCTTTTCGCATGGAGTCAATCTGATCTGTAGTCTCCATCCTACAAGGTGGTGAACTTCTGGCGTCAATCGACATCAAGGATGCTTATCTCCACGTGCCTATTTTTCCCATTCACCAGAAATATCTACGCTTCGAGATAGAAAATCTTCATTTTCAGTTCGTAGCTCTGCCTTTCGGTCTAGCTACTGCACCCCAAGTGTTTACAAAGGTCCTGGCTCCTCCTTTAGCCAGATTAAGGGCTCAAGGCATAACGATTCTGGCTTACTTAGACAATCTACTCTTGATAGATCAGTCGGTAGCAGGTTTAAACCAAAGTTTGGTGACCGCAGTCATCTACCTGGAATACCTAGGTTGGATTCTCAACCTAGAGAAGTCATCCTTGAAACCATCAAGGAGATTGCAGTACTTTGGTCTGATCATAGATACAGCTCAGAAGAGGGTGTTCTTGCCCCAGGCAAGGATCAGTTCCATAAGGGTATTGATTCAGCTGGTCAAAGCAAAGGAGAATCCTTCTATTCGACTTTGCATTAAATTTTTGGGAAAGATGGTGGCTACATTCAAGTCCTGGTAGAAGCATCTGTCCAAGGGAAATGGTCCAAATCAGAAATGACCCCGCCCATCAATATTCTAGAGATTCGGACAGCACGCTTGGCCCTGAAGGCCTGGATGCTCAGATTACGGAATTGTACTGTCAGAATCCAATCCAACAATGCCACAACAGTGGCCTTTATCAATCACCAAGGGGGCACGAGAAGTCGTGTGGCCCAGAGAGAGGTGAATCATATCCTATCTTGGGCAGAAGACAACATTCCTTGTCTATCGGCAATCTACATTCCAGGAATAGAGAATTTGCAGGCGGACTACTTGAGTCGCCAACAATTGTTCCCGGGAGAGTGGTCTCTTCACCCCAACATCTTTCTGTCAATATGTCAAAGATGGGGAATTCCGGATGTGGATCTGTTTGCATCCATGTTCAACAAAAATATAAGGCAACTCTGTGTCAAGGACAAGCGATCTGATGGCATGCGGAACAGATGCCTTGGTTTTTCCGTGGGATCAGTTTTCAATTATCTATGCATTCCCTCCTGTTCTGCTATTTCTGTGTCTTCTTTGCAGGATCAAGCAGGAAGGGAAGGAGGTGATTCTTGTGGTCCCGGCATGGTCCAGGAGATCTTGGTTTGCAGATCGTAATGATGAAGGTAGGGGACCCATGGACCCTACTGCCACAGCCAGACCTTCTCTTGCAAGGTCCGGTATTTCATCCTACCTTACAAATGCTAAATTTAATGGTTTGGCTATTGAGACCCACATTCTGAAAGACTGTGGGCTGTCAGCTTCAGTCGTTTCTACTTTGATTAATGCTAGGAAGCCGGCCTCCAGAGTCATATACTATAGAATCTGGAAGGCATATGTCTCCTGGTGTGAATCCAGGGGTTGGCACCCCAGGAAATATGTCATAGGTAGGATCCTTGAATTTCTACAGATGGGATTAGAAATTAAGCTGGTTTTGGCCTTATCAGTGTTTTTTCAACGATCACTTGCTTTACACTCTCTTTATTCAGGGGGTAACGTGGATTAATCCTCCAGTTAGGTCACCCCTGAACCCTTGGGACTTAAATTTATTCTTGTCGGCGTTTCAGAAACTTTTGAACCTTTTGCGCCAATATGAGATATTCCCTTGGTCCTCTTGACAAGGAAATACATTTTTTGGTTGCCATATCTTCTGCAAGAAGAGTATCAGAGTTGGCTGCTCTTTCTTATAAAGAGCCATATTTGATTATTCATAAGGATAAGGTTGTATTACGGCCGCATCCTAATTTCCTACCGAAGGTAGTGTCAGGTTTTCATTTAAACCATGATATTATTCTGCCTTCATTTTCTTCCAGAACCTCGTTCTGCGTAAGAAAGGTAAATCACTAAATTCTCTTGATGCGGTGAGAGTAGTCAAGGTCTATTTGAAGACGACCACTCAAATTCGTAAAACAGATGTTTTGTTTGTGTTGCCAGAAGGTCCTATTAGAGGACAGGCAGCGTCAAAATCTACTATTTCTAAAATGATTTGTCAAGTGATTGTTCAAGCTTATGGTTTAAAAAGGAAAATTCCACCTTTTCATATTAAAGCATACTCCACCAGGGCTGTTAGTACTTCCTGGGCAGTGCATCACCAAGACTCCATCGCTCAGATCTGCAAGGCCGCAACTTGGTCTTCAGTCCATACATTTACCAGATTCTATGAAGTAGAAGGTCATAAGGATATCGCTCGATCACTCGATCGCCCCGGGCATACCCGCGATCGTCTCACGGGCGGCTGAACGGAGAGATGCCATTGTAAACAGCATCTCCCCGTTCTGCCTAGCAACTAGTGACGCTGATCTCTGCTCCATGTGATTGGAGCAGAGATCAGTGTTCACTAAATGAAAGCCCAGCCCCCAACAGTTAGTAGCACACCCCTAGGAACACTTAACCCCTACACAGCCACCCATTGGTTAACTCGTTCACTGCCAGTGTCATTTACACAGGAATCACTGCATTTATATAGCAGTGATTGCTGTATAAATGACAATGGTCCCAAAAATGTGTCAAAAATGTCCGATGTGTCCGCCATAATGTCGCAGTCACAATAAAAATCGATGAGCGCCACCATTACTAGTAAAAAATAAAAAGATTAATAAAAATGCCATAAAACTATCCCCTATTTTGTACACGCTATAACTTTTGCGCAAACCAATCAATAATCGCTTATTGCGATCTTTTTACCAATAATATTTAGAAGAATACGTATCGGCCTAAACTGAGGGAAAACATTTTTTTTATATATATTTTTGGGGGATATTTAGTATAACAAAAAGTAAAAAATAATGCATTTTTTTTTTTTAAATTGTCGCTCTATTTTTGTTTATAGCGCAAAAAATAAAAACTGCAGGGGTGATCAAATACCACCAAAAGAAAGCTCTATTTGGAAAAAAAGGATGTCAATTTTGTTTGGGAGCCACGTCGCATGACCGCGCAATTGTCAGTTAAAGCGACGCAGTGCCGAATCACAAAAAGTGGTCTGGTCTTTGGCCAGCAAAATGGTCCGGGGCTGAAGTGGTTAACAGTTAAAGATACTCCAAACACTTGGTGTTAGCGCTTCAATCATCCCAGCACCATGGCTCATATAGTTGGTATGGTTTCAGGATAATTGAAGCATATTATTTCTATTATTACATTGTAATATAAAATGAAATATTTAAACTCGCCAAAATGCAGAATCAGTTGGAGCCCTGAGCATGTCACTTATCATGTTGCCTGCCACCAGATGCCATTAGGTGTCCCTAGCAGAGTCCCTCCTTACACCAGGCATTCTCAGCAGAGTTCCGCCTTACATCAGGTGCCCCTAGCGGAGTCCCTCCTTACATCAGGTGCCCCCAGTGGAGTCCTTCCTTACATCAGGCATTCCCAACGGAGTCCCTCCTTACATCAAGTGTCCCCAGCGGAGTCCCTCCTTACATCAGAATCCCCCAGCAGAGTCCCTCCTTTCATCAGGTGCCCCCAGCGGAGTCCCTCCTTACATCAGATGCCCCCAGCAGACTCCCTCCTTACATCAGGTGCCCCCAGCGAAAACCCTTATTACAGCAGGTGCCCCAGTGGAGTCCCTCCTTATGTCAGGTGCCCCCAGCGGAGTCCTTCCTTACATCAGGTGTCCCCAGGCAATGGAGTCCCTCCTTACATCAGGTGTCCACAGGCAGTGGAGTCCCTCCTTACAACAGGTATCTCCAGGCAGTGGAGTCCCTCCTTATATCTGGTGTCCACAGGCGTGGAGCCCCTCCTTACATCAAGTGTCCCCAGGCAGTGGAGTCCCTCCTTACATCAACTGTCCCCAGGCAGTGGAGTCCCTCCTTACATCAGGTGTCCCCAGGCAGTGGAGTCCCTCCTTACATCAGTGTCCTCAGTGGAGTCCCTCCTTACATCAGTGTCCCTAGTGGAGTTCCTCCTTACTTCAGGTGTCCCCAGCTAGTGGAGTCCCTCTTACATTAGGTGTCCCCAGACAGAGCAGTCCCTCCTTACCTCAGGTGTCCCCAGGCAGTGGAGTCCCTCCTTACTACAGGTGTCCCCAGGAAGTGGAGTCCCTTCTTACATCAGTGTCCCCAGTGGAGTCCCTCCTTACATCAGGTGCCTCAGCAAAGTCCCTACTTACATCAGGTGCCGCCAGTGGAGTACCTCCTTACATCAGGTGCCCCCAGCGAAAACCCTCCTTACAGCAGGTGCCCCAGTGGAGTCCCTCCTTACAACAGGTGCCCCCAGGGGAGTCCTTCCTTACATCAAGTGTCCCCAGGCAGTGGAGTCCCTCCTTATATCAGGTGTCCACAGGCAGTGGAGTCCCTTCTTACAACAGGTATCCACAGGCAGTGGAGTCCCTCCTTACATCAGGTGTCCCCAGGCAGTGGAGTCTCTCCTTACATCAGGTGTCCCCAGGCAGTGGAGTCCATTCTTACATCAGTAGTCCCCAGGCAGTGGAGTCCCTCCTTACATCAGTGTCCCCAGGCAGTGGAGTCCCTCCTTACATCAGGTGTCCCCAGTGGAGTTCCTCCTTACATCAGGTGTCCCCAGGCAGTGCAGTCCCTCCTTACATCAGTGCCCCAGTGGAGTCCCTCCATACATCAGGTGTCCCCAGGCAGTGGAGTTCCTCTTACATCAGGTGTCCCCAGGCAGTGCAGTCCCTCCTTACATCAGGTGTCCCCAGGCAGTGGAGTCCCTCCTTATATCATGTGTCCCCAGGCAGTGGAGTCCCTTCTTACATCAGTGTCCCCAGTGGAGTCCCTCCTTACATCAGGTGCCTCAGCGAAGTCCCTCCTTACATCAGGTGTCGCCAGTGGAGTCCCTCCTTACATCAGGTGCTCCCAGTGGAGTTCCTCCTTACATCAGGTGCTCCCAGTGGAATCCCTCCTTATATCAGGTGCCCCCAGTGGTGTCCCTCCTTACATCAGGTGTCCCCAGGCAGTGGAGTCCCTCCTTACATCAGTATCCCCAATGGAGTCCCTCTTACATCAGGTGTTCCTGGAGGAGTCCCTCTTACATCAGGTCTCCCCAGTGGAGTCCCTCCTTACATCAGTGTCCCCAGTGGAGTCCCTCCTTACATCAGATGTCCCCAGGCATTGGAGTCCCTCCTTACATCAGTGACCCTAGTGGGGTCTCTTGGCTCTGCCTCTTGTCATCAGCAGGCCATGGGGAGGAGGGTTGGCGGCAGCTCAATTTAGGTCTCTTTCCCGTGTGTTCAGTGGAGAGGGACCTCCGATCTATGCAGCTAACCGACTTCAGTGTACAAGAGAATTGTCTACTTGTACGCTGAAGAGAGAAGCCGATTGGCTGCACAGATCAGAGGCCCCTCCCATCTCCAATGAAAAGGGGAAAGAGACTTGCTAGCCAGAAAGAGAACTCGCAGTGGCGGCCATATTTTCGGAGCCAGAGCTGCGGTCTTTGCCAAAACAGTCCCGATTCCCTGGACAAAAGCAAAATCCCGGGATTTTCATCAGGACGGGGATCCAATTATCAGGATTGTCCCGGTAAATTCTGGACTGTTGGCAAGTATGTACGTACAAGCTGACAGTGACCCGCACCAATCAGGGGGTCCTGTGGACCCGATGTTCGCACCCAGCGAGCTCTCCCGAGAGAGGCAGGATGGCTGTCTGCCTATGTAAACAGTTCAGATTGTTGTTCTCTCAGAGGGAAAGATGGAGATCATGTGTTTCTGCTAAGCAGGGACACAGATCTCTCTCTTCCCCAGTCAAAGCATCCCCACACAGTTAACAAACACTCCCTAGGAGCACACCTAACCCTTTCATCGTCCCTCATGTTAACCCCTTCCCCGTCAGTGTCATGAATACAGTGACAGTGCATTTTTTTTAGCACTGATCACTGTATTGGTGTCACTGGTCCCCAAAAAGTGTCACTGTGAGGTTGATTTACTAAAACTGGAGCGTTCAAAATCTGGTGCAGCTCTACATATAAACCAATCAGCTTTTATTGTCAAAGCTCATTTGAACAAGCTGAAGTTAGAAACTGATTGGTTACTAACCAGTTTTAGTAAATCTCCCCCTTAGTTATATTTGTCCGCCACAATGTCACAGTCCCGCTAAAAATCACTGATCGACGCTATTACTAGTAAAAATAAAAATGCCATAAAAATATACCATAGTTTGCAGACGCTTATACATTTTGCTCAAACCGATCAGTATATGCTTATTGTGATTTTTATACCTAAAATATGTAGCATAATATATGTTGCCCTAAATTGACAAAGAAATTCGATTTTTGTAATTTTTCTTATTGGATATGTTTTATAGCAGAAAGTAACAAATAATGTTTTTTTGTTTTTCTAAATTGTATGAAAAAAAATTCCAATATATACAGTATACCATAGTTTGTAGACTATAGCTTGTGCACAAACCAATCTATATAAGCTTATTGGGAATTTTTTCAATGTTTTATAGCAGAAAGTCAAAAATATTTTTTTTTTTTTTTTGTTAATAGTGCAAAAAAATAAAAACCGCAGAGGTGATCAAATACCACCAAAAGAAAGCTCTATTTGTGGGGAAAATACATAATTTTTGTTTGGGTACAGTGTTGCATGAACGCGTGATTACCAGGTAACCACTTAATAACCGGCCTATAGCCGAATGACGGCTACAGGTAGTTTTTTTTAACTCTGGGAGGACGTACTATGACGTCCACCCAGAGAACTGTTCCCGCACGCCCCCTGGGGCGCGCACACCAGAACATCTGTGCTCGCCGGGTTCACGGGACCCGGCGCAACACGGGTCGCGGTAAAGGGCCAATGGCAGTGGCCCTTTACCACGTGATTGCTCCGTCCAATGATGGAGCGATCACAAATGTAAGCAATGACACTAGCTGGGTCATCATAAGTTCATCGCTCTCCTCTCCTCACACTGATGCAGCGTGAGAGGAGAGGAGAGCAATCGTGTGATACACAGTTGAGTTGAGTGAGTTCCAGCAGTGCCCAATAGTGCCACAACAGTGCTATCTGTCATCTGTACCACCTGTGCCACCTCTGTGCCACACCAGAGCCACACCAGTGCCACTACAGTGCACACCAGTGCCCATCAGTGTCCATCAGTGCTACCTGTGCCCATCAGTGCCACCTGTGCCTACCAGTGCCATCTGTGCCCACCAGTGCCACCTGTGTGCTAATCAGTGCCACCAGAGCCACACCTGTGCAAGCACAGCCACTATGGTGCACATCAGTGCCACCTGTGCCCATCAGTGCCACATGTGCCCATCAGTGCCACCTGTGCCACGACAGTGCCCCATCAGTGCCGCCTGTGCCCACCAGTACACCTGTGCCCACCAGTGTCACCACAGTGCTCTGCAGTGCAGCCAGCCTTCCCTATGCCCTTCAATACCCCCTGTGGCTGCCCTCTAATTCCAGAGCAGCAAATATCCCCCCAGCCAGGTGTCCAGGTGAACACCGATGATTTTGCCATGCTTGATTTTTTAGATTTTTTTCATTTGGTTTTCACCGAAGACTTACCATCGTCCATTGTGGCCCAGTGCAACCTCTATGCACAGCAGCACATAGTAAGCAACCCTGGCTCTAGTTATGCCCGTCCCTTTGAGTGGGGAGAACTAACCATAGAGGAATTCAAAATTTTCTTAGGCCTAACTTTTTCTATGGGACTCACAAAAAAAAACAATTGTACTCGTATTGGTCTATCAAACCTGTCCACCACATGCCACTCTTCTCATCCCTTATGCCAAGATCATGATACCTAATGATTATGCGGTTGCTCCACTACAATGACAACACCCAGTGCCCTCCCCGAAATGACCCTGCTTTTGACAAACTATTTAAAATTTGGCTAATCCTAAATTATTTCTCAGAAAAATTTCCCCAATTATATACCCCCAAACAAAATATTTCCGTGGATGAGTCCTTTGTAAAATTCTCAGGCAGGCTTGGCATCAAACAGTTTATCCCCAGCAAACGGCCCGATATGGGGTTAAAATGTACAAACTTTGTGACCGACCCACGGGGTACATCTACGCCTTCCTGGTGTACGAAGGGAAGGACTCCCAACTGAATCCCCCTGAATGCCCAGAGTACATCGGGGCCAGCGGTCTGGCAGCTTGTCTATCCACTCCTTGGAAAGGAATACCATCTTTATGTCTTTATGTGGATAACTTTTATACTTGCTTGCCCCTCTTCCGCAATCTTCACCAGAGAGACATTCCAGCAGGTGGTACAGTAACAGCCAATAGAAAGGGCTTCCCGCAAAAACTCGTCAATGAAAGGCTACGACGAGGGGAGACGGCATCTTTGAACCAGGAGCTATTGGCTGTCAAGTGGAGGGACAAACGAAATGTCCACATGCTCACGACAATCCATAATGACACCTACGTGGAAGTCTCCAGAAGAAATTACCCAATCCAGAAACCAGCTTGCATCTACGATTATAATTTGTTTATGGGGGAGTAAACTTCAACGATCAGATGATTGAACCCTACCTTCCCACAAAAAACTGGTATAAAAAAGTGTCCATTTATTTTTTCAGTTTGGCCATGTATAACACTTATGTTATTTACCAAAAATCTACAGAGAACCCTGTATACTATCTGTACTACCAAGAAGTTATTTCCGCCCTTTTGTACCCTGAAAGCCCACCAGCAACTATTCGCTCAGATTACGTGAGCAGACTCCACGAGTACCACTTTAGCTTCTGCCTAACGCTAAACTGTACCTACCTCTGCCTGCTCTGGAACTGACCCTGGACCGTTTGACCACGTTTTTTGCCTGCCTCTTGGATTGATATTTTACCCTGCTATGCTAGTGGGAACAAAGGGGTTTCACATATGTGAGGGGCTCCAGAATTGTTTTTCTGGATGAAGAAAACAAATTTTTTAGTTTTCTCATTCCCGGATTAGGGTCTGGAGACTCAGAGACTTCAAAGAGATTTGGGTGGGAGAAGCCTCTACCTCTGTCCCCATTATTTCATGGCCTGCTACTTGGACCGTGTTCCTGCTTACTACCAGGATGGACAATATTCCTGCCTGCTGCCTGGACAATTCCATTCACTGTCGCTGACCACGTCTCTGCCTGCTGCCTGGATCAGGGCTCTCCTCCTGTGGACAATTGCACTACTAAAACCACAGGTAATTTTTTGTTTACCCCTTACTCAGCAGAATGTATTTTAGGGTGTAATTCTTGGTATGTATATGCTATGTTAGAAATATGAAGGGCCTTAAAAAATGTGATAGATTGTAAGGAAATTGGAATGCGTAATTTATGTCCCTAGAACACCTGATGGTGCTTCTTGGATGTTGGGCCTCTATGTGGCCAGGCTGTGTAAAAGTCTCACACATGTGGTATCGCAATACTCAGGAGGAGTAGCAGAATATATTTTGAGGTGTTATTTTTGCTATGTACATGTTATGTGTTGGAAATATCTTATAAATGGACACATTGAGTAAAAAAAATGCATTTTCATTTTTATTCCACATTTTCCAAAAACTTTGGGGAAAAAATGAACCGTTTAAAAGACTCATTATGCCTCATAGATTATACGTTGGGGTGTTTGCTTTCCAAAATGGGTTCATTTTGTGGGTGTTTCCATTGTCCTGGTGCTCCAGGGCCTTCAAAAGTGTAATAGGTGGTTGAGATATTAGATGTGTAAGTTATGCTCCTAGAATGCCTGAAGTTGCTACTTCAATGTTGGACCTGTGTATGTGGCCAGGCTGTGTAAAAGTCTCACACATGTGGTATCGCCGTACTCAGAATATATTTTGGGGTTTCATTTGTGGAATGTACATGCCATGTGAGAGAAATAACCTTTTTTTATTCACAATGTGTTGTGAAAAAAATTTAAATAAAAAAAATCTTCATTTTGCAAAGAATTGTTGGGAAAAATGACAACTTCAAAAAACTAACTGCGCCCTCGTACTAAATACCTTGGAATGCCTACTTATCCAAAATAAATATCCAAAAAGCGGTAATTTGTTTTTGTTTTGTACTTTACTGGCTTGTTAGGGTCTCAAGAAATGAGATAGGCTGTCAGCACATCATGTGTGATCAAATTGATATATTTTCAGTGATTGGCACCATAGCTTGTAGACCCTATAACTTTCACACAGACTAAATAATATCCACTAATTTGGGTTACTTTTACTAAAGATATTTAGCAGTAAAATTTTTTAATAGAAATGAACAAAAATGCATTTTTTTATGAAATTTTCGGTATTTTTTCATTTATAGCACAACAAAAAATAAAAAACCCAGAGGTGATAAAATACCACCAAAAGAAAGCTCTATTTGTGTGAAAAAAAGGACGTAAATTTCATATGGGTACAGTGTTGCATGACTGAGTAATTGTCATTCAAATTGTGAGAGCACTGAAAGCTGAAAATTGGTCTGGTTATTAAGTGTGTTTAAGTGCCCAGTGGTCAAGTGGTTAAAATAGCGCAGTGCCAAATTGCAAAAAATGCTCTGATCAGGAAGGGGGTGAAACCTTCTGGGGCTGATGTGGTTAACTGACAATTGCGCAGTCGTGTGACGCTGTACCCAAATAAAATTGATGTCCCTTTTTCCCTGGAATAGAGCTTTCTTTTGGTGGTATTTGATCACCACTCCATTTCTTTTTTGTGTTATAAACAAAAAAAGACAGACAATTTTGAAAAACAAACAATATTTTTTACTTTCTGCTATAAAACATATCCAATTAAAAAAAAATTTAAATATCCCAATAAGCGTGTATTGATTGGTTTGTGCAAAGGTTATGGTATACTGTATATTCTGGATTTTTTTTATACTTGTAATGGCGGTGATCAGTGACTTATAGCGGGACTGTGATATTGCAGCAGACACTAACAATAGGACACTGAAACTTTGTGGGAACCAGTAAGATTAATACAGTGACCAATGCTAAAAATATGCACTGTCACTGTACTAATGAAGCTGGCTGGGAAGGGGTTAAACATCTAGGAGGATTAAAGGGTTACCTGTGTGCCTAGCCCTTGTTTTTGTGTACTGTGTTAGGTGCATTTACTAAGGAAAGTGATGGATTTTATTCCCTGCTTTCAGCTGTCTTTTCAGCTAAACGGAAACAGTTCTACTACCTCACTACAAAGGAGGAATTTTACTTTTCCTGGCATTGTGCTAAAATAAGTAATATAAATAATAAATAATAATATAATAACGCTAAATCAATTGCCTTACGAACTCCTCTAAGATCAGAGACTGGATCTCATGGAAATTTTAATGTCATGTTTCTGTGTTCACTGACAGTTGAGTGTAATAAGACAATGCAATAGGTAAGCTGTGAGTGTTTGTGTGAGGAAGCTTTATCTACAGAGAGAAAAATTTACATATCAATCCCATCAGCAATAACGAAATTCCTGGAGCTGATAAGAGTCACCCCACATAACGTCACCAGGTATTACCCAGCATCATCTTCCCAGACAGCCAATAACACTGTGAAGATCGGAAAGCCTCATCAAGTCCCCACCCCGATCTGACACGTCATAAAGGCAAAGTGACTAATGCTTACTAACAGTTTACAAAGAAGGATGTGTTATATGTAAACAGTGTTGGTACTCCCTGGTACTGACAATCATAATCAAGCAGCAATTTATAGAATAAAGGTGTCACTAGCTTTTACACCATGACCTACAGTATATAGGTCAAGGAAGAGGGGAGCAATGAGAGGAGTAGAGACATAGTCACATAGAAGAGGGGAGCAATCAGAGGAGTAGAGACACAATCACATAGAAGAGGGGAGCAATGAGAAGAGTAGAGACACAGTCACATAGAAGAGGAGAGCAATGAGAGGAGTAGAGACACCATCACATAGAAGAGGGGGGCAATGAGAGGAGTAGAGACACAGTCACATAGAAGAGGGGCGCAATGAGAGGAGTAGAGACACAGTCACATATAAGAGGGGAGCAATCAGAGGAGTAGAGACACAGTCACATAGAAGAGTGGAGCACTGAGAGGAGTAGAGACATTATCACATAGAAGAGGGAAGCCTTGAGAGGAATAGAGACACGGTCACATAGAAGAGAGGAGCAATGGAAGAAGTAGACAGCAGGTCACATAGGAGAGGGGAGGAGTAGAGACACAGTCACATAACAGAGGAAAGAAGGGAGAGGTGTACAGATGCAGTCACATAGGAGAGGGCAGCAATGAGAGAAGTAGACACCATGTCACGTAGTAGAGGGGAACAGTGGAAGAAGTATAGACAAAGCCACATAGAAGAGGGGAGCAGTGAGAGTTGTAGAGACATAGTAATATAGGAGAGGGGAGCAGTGAGAGGTGTAAAGACACAGTCACATAGGAGAGGGGAGCAATAAGAGGTGTAAAGACACAGTCACATAGCAGAGGGGAGCAGTGAGAGGATTAGAGACAAAGTGACATAGGAAAGAGGAGCAGTGAGAGAAGTAGAGACACAGTCACATAGAAGAGGAAAGCAATGAGAGAAGTAGAGACACAGTCACATAGGAGAAGGGAGCATTCAGAGGTGTAAAGACACAGTCACATAGGAGAGGAGAGCAGTGAGAGGTGTAAAGACACAGTCACATAGAAGAGACGAGCAGTGAGAGGTATAAAGACACAGTCACATAGGAGAGGGGAGCAATGAGAGGTGTAAAGACACAGTCACATAGAAGAAGGGAGCAGTGAGAGGTGTAGAGACACAGTCACATAGGAGAGGAGAGCGGTGAGAGGTGTAAAGACACAGTCACATAGGAGAGGAGAGCGGTGAGAGGTGTAAAGACACAGTCACATAGGAGAGGGCAGCAATGAGAGGTGTAAAGACACAGTCACATTGAATAAGTTAGCAATAAGAGGTGTAAAGACACAGTCACATAGAAGAGGGGAGCAGTGAGAGGTGTAAAGACACAGTCACATAGGAGAGGGCAGCAATGAGAGGTGTAAAGACACAGTCACATTGAAGAAGTTAGCAATAAGAGGTGTAAAGACACAGTCACATAGGAGAGGAGAGCAGTGAGAGGTGTAAAGACACAGTCACATAGGAGAGGGCAGCAATGAGAGGTGTAAAGACACAGTCACATTGAAGAAGTTAGCAATAAGAGGTGTAAAGACACAGTCACATAGAAGAGGGGAGCAGTGAGAGGTGTAGAGACACAGTCACATAGGAGAGGAGAGCAGTGAGAGGTGTAAAGACACAGTCACATAGGAGAGGGCAGCAATGAGAGGTGTAAAGACACAGTCACATTGAAGAAGTTAGCAATAAGAGGTGTAAAGACACAGTCACATAGAAGAGGGGAGCAGTGAGAGGAGTAGAGACACAGTCACATAGGAAAGGGGAGTAGTGAGAGAAGTAGAGACACAGTCACATAGAAGAGGAAAGCAATGAGAGAAGTAGAGACACAGTCACATAGGAGAGGGGAGCAGTGAGAGGTGTAAAGACACAGTCACATAGAAGAGAAGAGCAGTGAGAGGTGTAAAGACACAGCCACATAGGAGAGGAGAGCAATGAGAGGTGTAAAGACACAGTCACATAGAAGAAGGGAGCAGTGAGAGGTGTAGAGACACAGTGACATAGGAGAGGAGAGCAGTGAGAGGTGTAAAGTCACAGTCACATAGGAGAGGGGAGCAATGAGAGGTGTAAAGACACAGTCACATAGAAGAAGGGAGCAGTGAGAGGTGTAGAGACTCAGTCACATAGGAGGGGAGAGCAGTGAGAGGTGTAAAGACACAGTCACATAGAAGAGGGGAGCCATGAGAGAAGTAGAGACACGGTCACATAGAATAGGGGAGCAGTGAGAAGTGTAGAGACACAGTCACATAGAATAAGGGAGCAGTGAGAAGTGTAGAGACACAGTCACATAGAATAAGGGAGCAGTGAGAAGTGTAGAGACACAGTCACATAGGAGACGGCAGCAGTGAAAGAAGTAGAGACACAGTCACATAGAAGAGGGGAGCAATGAGAGGAGTAGAGACACACTCACATATTAAAGAGAGGAGCAATGAGAGAAGTAGACAGCAGGTCATATAGGAGAGGGGAGCAGTGAGAGGTGTAGAGACACAGTCATATTCTAGAGGGGAGTAGTGAGAGGAGTAGAGACATTATCACATAGTAGAGGGGAGCGGTAAAATACTACAGAGGCACAGGAGAGGCAATCATACATGAGATAGGAGGAAGTTGAAAGCTACATATACAAAGCTACCTATAATGCCTTGTACACGGTCGGAAATTCCAATGGGAAAAGTCCGATCAGATTATGTTGTTGGAAAATCCGTTTGTGTGTGGGCTCTAGCGGGCTTTTTCCGTCAGAATTTCTGACGGAAAAATTTGAGAGCAGGAACTAAAATTTTCCGACAACAAAATCCGATCTGACTTTTTCTGATTGTGTGTATAGAATTCCGACGCACAAAGTGCCACGCATGCTCAGAATACATTTGGGGATGAAAGCTATTGGCTACTGGCCTCTACGTAGTCCCGTTGTACGTTTTGTACGTCACCTCGTTCAGAACGATAAGATTTTCTGACAACTTTGTGCGACCGTGTGTATGCAACACAAGTTTCGGACAAAATTCGTCGGAAAAAATCTGACGGATTTTGTGGTCAGAATGTCTGACCGTGTGTATAGGGCATAAGAGGAGAATAGTGACAGGCTGCAAAGACACAGCCACATAGAAGAGAATGGGAAGGGGTAGACTGTAGAGACACAGCCATACTTTATTAGGTACACCTTGGAAGTTTGCAGTTCTACTAAAAACAATATTGAGGTTTGGGTTGGGTGACAAAAAACAAAATATATGCTCCAGTATTTCTATTACTCTTCTCATTTTTAGTAGTCACCTTGCAAGAGTCAGTGTTTAATCAAATCTGTAGGAGATTTGTATTTAGTTAATGAGATTAAAAATTTCCATTGTAGTCCGGGGCTAATGCTGTTGTCAAATGGGCATGCTTGAAATTTTACTAAAATGACTGGTTCTAATGTGGACACCAATCCAACTCACATACTTAAAATGGGAATATATAAAGAATAGTATGCAGTTAGGGCTCATTTACACTTGCTTTGATTTTAACACACACGGTGTAGACACTGTGTATTTAGTAGAATAAGTTCTAGGAATTACCTTGGCTGTGTTCTTTAATGGAATGGAGCCAAGGTACTTCTATGCTTAAGTCCTTGAGCCGTCTCATCAGTTCTTGAGCTCTGCACCCAGAGATAATCTGATGGGATCTGTTATTGGGTTCAAATACCAAGGACATTCTCAGCTAACACAAGGAGCAGTCCCTTTTAAAGGCCAATATCTTAATCTGAGCCAATTACTTTTAGACAAAATCACTGGCACCTGCGTGTGCAGTCCATCTCTAGATAGTTTGTTGTCTGTTCTAACATAAGAAACAGCAGCTTCCTGATTTTCATGCTTAAAGCTGAGTTCCACCCAAAAGTGCAACTTCTGCTTGTTGTACTCCTTCTCCCCTCAGGTGCCACACTTGGCACCTTTCGAGGGGGGGGCAGGATACCTGTCTTTCACAGGTATCCTGTCCCCACTTCCGGGAGCCTCAGCTAGGGGTATTGACGTCACCTTCCCCAGCCGCCGGACCAGTAGTAGAGAGGAGCTGAGATCATGAGCAGTAGGGTTCCCGGCGTGAAGTCATAAGGATTCACTGCTGGGTTCCCTTACTCGCAATGGAGGCAACATGCACCTGACAGCTGATGGAAACATCAGTTGTGGTGGCGACATCGCTGGACTCCAGGACAGGTAAGTGTCCGATTATTAAAAGCCAGCAGCCAGCTGCAGTATGTGCAACTGCTGGCTTTTAATTTTTGCAGCAGTGGGCGGACCTCCGCTTTAAGGAGAAACATTTTATAAGTGTTTAAATTGATGTATATATATATATATATATATATATATATATATATGGGATTTAACTGACTTTGAACGTGGTTTGCTTGTTGGTTCCAGACGTGCTGGTCTGAGCATTTCAAAAATAGCTGATCTTCTAAGATTTTCATGCACAACCTCTAGTGTTTACAGAGACTAGTCTAAAAAATAAAAAATACCTAGTGAGCGGCAGCTGTGTGAATGAAAATGCCTTGTTAATGTCAGAGGAGAATGGTCAGACTGGTTTGAGATGATAGAAAGGCAACAGTAACTCAAATAACCACTCGTTACAACCAAGGTATGCAGAATAACATCTCCGAATGCACAACACATCGAACCTCGAAGCAGATGGGCTACAGCAGCAGAAGACCACACGAGTGTCCCTCCTATCAGCTAACAACAGGAAACTAAGGCTACAATATTGGACAATAGAAGATTGAAGATTGGAAAAACATTGCTTGCTCTGATGAGTCTCGATTTCAGCCACGGCATTCAGATTGAAGGGTCAGAATTTATATATATACAGTATCTCACAAAAGAGAGTACACCCCTCACATTGTTGTAAATATTTTATTCTATCTTTCCAGGTAACAACACTGACCACCACCATGCTTGCCAACAGTCAAGCATGGTGGTGGGAGTGTCATGGTCTGGGGCTGCATGAGTGCTGCCGGCATTGGGGAGCTACAGTTCATTGAGGGAACCATCAATGCCAACATGTACTGTGACATACTGAAGCCGAGCATGATCCTCTCCCTTCAGAGATAAGGCCGCAGGGCATTATTCCAACATGATAACGACCCCAAACACACCTCCAAGACAACCACTGCCTTGCTAAAGAAGCTGAGGGTAAAGGTAATGGACTGGCCAAGCGTGTCTCCAGACCTAAACCCTATTGGGCATCTGTGGGGCATCCTCAAATGGAAGGTGAAGGAGCACAAGGTCTCTAACAGCTCTTTGATATTGTCATGGAGGAGTGAAAGAGGACTCCAGTGGCAACCTCTGAAGTTCTGGTGAACTCCATGCCCAAGAGGGCTAAGGCAGTGCTGGAAAATAATGGTGGCCACACAAAATATTGACACTTTAGGCCCAATTTGGACATTTTCACTGACAAGGAACACAGGTGAGTGGGCTGCTTAAATACCCCCCTCCTCCGGGCTCCTCTCATAAATTCATGCCACCATACTGGCATTCTAATTTATGGTCGGAGCCCTTCAACTGAGATAGACGTGAAACCACATGAAGATGCCACAAGACTCACAACATAACATAGACCTGAGGTGTGCCCTGATCAGCTGTTCGGTACACTAAAAAGGGGGCAAAAATACCATGTAAGGGGAATCTATTTTATTGGTATACATGACATTTATTGGGCAGGCTTGGTGAAGGCTTGCGACATCTCAACTTGGGGATTTGGAATGTACAGGGTAAAGCAGGCAGATTTCCATCTGCCTAATCTTCTGATGACATGACGCGGCATCCCATGCTGGGAGGCGGTCGAGGCTGCTCAGATCCAAAAGGAGTGCCTGCAAAACTGGTTAGGGTAGAGGCCTAGATTAGCCAGGAGAATGCGAACATGTCTGATGAACTGGCTAGCTGTTACTGGGCTGGAAGGAAAAGGCAACAATGGGTTGGAGCTAGACTGGCTCGGCAGGTGTGATAACAACTGGTCCAGAACAGCTACTGGACACCATTTGTTGTGGGTCTGGAAGAATTTGATGTTGATCCCAGTGCCAGACTAATGAGTTTTGGACACTGCCGGATGTAGAACAAAATGGTCTTGAAGGCGGGCCAGATGCACCTGCGAAGCACCTGGCAACCAGGGCCACTGTAAGTGAACTTACTGGGCCGTAGGAAGCTATAGAAGGCCAGGTACATGGCTGCTTGGATGTCCAGGCTGGGAAGCAACCCAAAAGGGGACCGTGACAGGATAGCTGACATGTCCCGGAATGTGGAACTTGATATAGGCTACTGGATACGGGCCGATGTTTCTGGATGCCACGCAGCAAGGCTTTGCCCGCATTGGGTCGCAAACAATGAGGGTTACCCAGGGGCTTGTTGGGTGAATAAATGCTGGATGCCTGCTAGATACAGTCTGACAGTGTTGTGGGACAGGCTCAGATGAGTATGGCACTAAGACACAAAGGCCAGGACATGCTTGATGTTACCGGTGCCTGTCCAGGGGCATGTGACTAGGAATTTGCCATAGGCGTTTCAGGCAGTGCGGTAGGCCTTTCATTGCACTGGGCAACAGTGACTGGTTTATGAGCAGCAAAGCGTTGTGAATGTGGTCTCTTAGCCCACCGTTAGCTGCGACCAAGGTAGGGTAGAAAATGAGGTTGGTTCAGCTCCAGGTCGCTGTAAGAAATGCAAAGGAAAATTGAGGTGGGATAGTGCGTCTGCTGCGAGATTGCACTTGCCAGGTATGTAAGTACAGTGCACATTGAAATTGTAGTGAAGGGATATCTACACCAGCCTGCGTAGTAAGGACATGATGGCCAGGGACTTGGAACTGCCTTTGTTGACAATTTCAGCCATAGCTAAGTTGTCAGTGGAGAAGACCATCGTCTGCCCCAGCCAGGTGTGTTCCCAGACCTGAGCTGCCCGCGATGTTACGGTAAAGCTCAAACAATGAGGACTTCTTGCTGAACCTGGGGACCAGGAGGATTTCTTGCAACCATGGATCAGATAACCAATGGAGGCTGCTGCAACTGTTAATATATGAGGTGAGGAGGCTGAAGCTGCAGGGATGAACATGCATACGCTGTTACAGTTCTCAAGGAAGTTGTCCCACATTGCTAGATCTGCAGCTGCTGCCTGGTCTAGCCTAATGGTTCGATCGGGGTTATGTGCATGGGAAAGGAAGACCAGGATGCGAGAAATGAAGGAATGCCCCTAAGGGACAATCCTCATAGCAAAGTTCAGCATGCCCAACAGGGACTGCAGCTGTGTCTTGGTGCAACTTTGTGAGGCGGTAAAGGCGTGAATGACTGCCCTAATCCAGGACAACTTGTCAGGGGGTAGACAAACCTGCGTGGAGCGAGTGTCAAGAGTGATGCCTAGGAAGGTGATGGACTGTGCCAGGCCTTCCACTTTATGCTCTGCTATGGGCACATTGCGATTGCCACATACTACTCCTGATTTTTCCAAGTCTGACAGGGGCTCGCCGGGTCATTCAATCAGCAGGAAGTCATCAAGGTAGTGGATGACTTTATGGTACTGTGCTTGAGGAGACAGGTACCAAGTAAGGGACTGAGCGAGAGTGCCGAACAGCCACAGACTGCTCTTAGAACTGAAAGTAAATTTGGTGGCGGAGTCATATGAGCCTTTTCATTTAATGCTATGCCACTGCCAGGGAGCCGGCTCGATGGGTAGCAGTTTGAATGCTTGAGAACTTGCCATTTGCAGATCCGTGGACCCCTAAGGTGACAGGACAGGCTGTCCCAACTTGTCCCCCTGGGGACGGCTGCACGGGTTGGCATGCCCTGGACAGCACTAGAGGTGGAGGGAAGGGCCAGGGAAGGTCTGGACTCTGCGTTGGAACACCAGTTCACTGGTACTCAACTGACCTAAGAGAGGAAAGACAGACATGCGAATGAGTGGCCGTGAACGTTTGCCCCTGGTAGATGATGAGTGATCGTGAATGTGTGCCACTGGAAGACGAGTTGCAATAACGTGTTGCAAAAGGAACTTCATGAAGGAGGCATAAAACAAGAAAGCAGAGAAATCGGACTCTGTGCGGGGGGTAACTATAGACCATGCTAGTTGTTTGTCGTGATCGTATGTTTGTAACATGAGAACGGAACGTGCCGACTTGTGTCGGAACTGTGAACCAAAGCATTGTATGAGTTGCGACTGAGCGTGAATTTACGAATGAGTGGTACGAGTAGCGACTAGATGCTTGTGGTAGATGCCTCAGGGGGAGGGCCGAGCTGCAGAAGCTTGTGGTGTATGTGTAACACAGGATGTGTTGAATCTATGCCATAGTTCCGCAGCAAGTTTGGGGATGGCCCATGAGAATGAGAATATCCGACGGACTAACTTTTCCAACTTGCCGGTAAAATTTTCCAACAAAATGCTCCGATCGGACATACTCCGATCATGTGTAGCCTACTCCGACGGACAAAGTGCCACACATGCTCAGATCAAATTCATAGACCAAAGCTATTGGCTACTAGCCTGAACGTAGTCCCATCGTAACGAAATAACGTCATCGCATTATGTACAATCGGATTTTCCGACAACTTTGTCCGACCGTGTGTATGCAACATCACTTCCGGACCTCTTCCGGAATTAATCCATCGGAATTACTCCGACGGATTTGGTTGCCGGAATCTCTGACCGTGTGTACGGGGGCTCACAGGAGAGACTGAGGTGCAGGAAGCTTGTGATGTGGGACAACTGGAATGGACTTGTCTCGTGCCAAGGATACCAAACACTATGTCCCAGACGTGACCGGGATTCAAATCTGGCCATCGTAGAGTGTTAGGGTTCCACCCCCTCCTACAAAACCGAACACATACCAACCACCCAGCCCACCAGGGTAATCAAAGTGAAGACAAGGCACCAGGAGTCTAATTACCACCTCAGTCAACCACAGAACCTGTGCAAACAATAAATGCTAATCTCCAAATGGATGAGGTGGCAACCGCATATACAGTGAATCTTATATCCAGTGAAGCCTGTGTCGAGTGATATCAGGGCACAACTGACAACAACACGGAGGCAGCTAAGTACGAAAGGGATGCGGGATAGGAAACATAACAAATCGTAACATTGCGTATGAAACAAAAAAAGGTTTGAACAACAGCGAGGAATAACCGCCGACAAAGGCCATGAACTGAGGAGCCGCAACACACTTGTAATCGAACGCACAGACTCACGAACACGGAGTGAGCTGGGGAGAGTTGGCCTAGTGACGTGTAGTATTGTGCACTGAAACTGGCAAGCAACACAGATGAGTGGGCTGCTTAAATACCCCCCTCTCCTGGGCTCCACCCATATATTCAGGCCACCATACTGGCCTTCTAATATATATATATATATATATTGATATATATATATATATATATATATATATATATATATATATATATACACGCATTCTCTTCCGGTGCACTAGACTCCCTCCCCCAGCTCTCTTAAGCACAACTGTTGCTTGCATATCCTTCTGTGACAGCACTGGGCTGCATCAAGCCATGGCTTTCATTCCTACATTCCTCTACTGTTTGAGTCTATACTATAAACAGCTATAAAATGGGGCCACCTCTAGTGCATCTCCAATCTTAAACATGTTAAATTTTATTGTTAACGTGTACTGAAAACTAAACTGGGCTTGAGTGTGACCACACACATAAGATCAGCCTCAATTACTGTACCTTCCGACCTCAGATCAGCCCCAATTCCTGCACCTTGACTTCACTTGACTCCTGACTTCAGATCAGCACTAATTCATGAACCTTCACTCTAGAGATCAGTCCCAATTCCTACATCTTCAGACCTCACATTAGCGTCAATTCTTGCAGCTTCAGACCTCAGATCAGCCCCAATTACTGACCTTTCAGACCTCAGATTAGCCTCAATTCATGCACCTTCACATATCAGATCAGCCCCAATTCCTGTACCTCACCAATGGTCCTATAACCAATGGGGTCCCCTCACTGGTACTAGCAGCTTCTCTTTGGCTCCTTTCGGATGCCAGACTTCGGCCTTCTTGATTGGCCAGTGCAGAATAATGTCATTCCTGTGCATGCACAGGACTCATTCATCCCAGCATAATGACACTGTGCTGGAACTGTAAACAGAACTGTGCATGTGCAGCTCTGTGTACATTTCCCAGAGAATTGCAAACAGGCAGGTAAGTGTATTTTATTTGCATGTCTGGTCTGCAATAAAAGGCCCGCCTGCCTGTTCACAATTGTTTTATATTTTACATTTAGCTCCGCTTTAACATCGTACTCTGATGTCCATAGCCAGCAACTAAACGTCAGTGAGGTGGATCAGCTGTGGGCACAGAAGGCAGGCCATGCATTGTAACTTACAACCTAGTGAGCTGTCAAAATTAAAGCATTTGGTAGAGGTACTTCTGGGGGCTGCTGAAAAAGTCATTGCTTGTCTGCAGAGGCACACGTTCATTAAGTTGCTGGACATACTCTATCCAAATTTTAAAAATGCAGTCATTTCTCGCTGGAGCCTTTCCTGCGAAAGGTGCGAGCCAACCCGAATATTACGGGAATCCCAGTAGGAGACACACAATATAAAATAGCTTCATATGCAGATGACATGTTATTTTCCTTGACCAACCCAACGCTTTCGCTTCCCAATTTGATGCAAGAATTTAGAGACTATGGCAACCTCTCAAATATGAAAATTAATTTTCATAAATCCGAAGCGATGGGCATAGGTCTCCCCCCGCGCCTTCAAGCAACGCTCCATCTGGAGTTTAAATTCCGGTGGACTCATACAGCCCTGAAATATCTGGGAACGTTTATCCCTCCATCTGTATCCCAAGTCTTTGTTTTAAAATTCCCCCCCTTACTGTCGACAATACGTACCCTGCTTGCCAAGTGGAACAAGGGTTTGCACTCGTGGCTGGGCAGGTGCAACATCGTTGAGATGTGCATCCTCCCTAAACTTCTCTACCTGATGCAGGCTTTGCCGATTCACATCCCCTCTCCCTACTTTTTACAGGCCAGGGCATTGTTATCTGACTTTATATGGGCACACAAACGACCGCGACTGAACTACCGCCAGCTGACCCGACCGAAACTTCAAGGGGGATTAGCGATACCTGACCTTCGTATATACTATCAGGCCGTACATCTGACCAGACTGATAGATTGGAACAGACATCAGTCTACCAAACTGTGGACCCAGTTGGAACAGGCCCAAACTGGGATAGCACTGATCAGAGCCCCATTGTGCCACAATCAATTACCAAGCAGTGTGAAAAGCCATCCTATCGTTGGGGTAACCCCGCGCATTTGCGCGTCTCTCTTCCTGAGCGCCGGGCTGGTATCGCAGTTTTCTCTGCTTCGCCCGATTCTGGGGACCCCAGAGTTTTCTCCTGGAGTCACAGACCCGACGTTCTGTTCCCTTAGGAGGTCTGGGATCTTCCAGGCGCCCCATTTTTTAAAGGGGGGCAAATGGGCAACTACGGCTGACCTTATGCATCCAGAGGGTTCGTACAAATTAGACTTTTGGAAAGCATCTCAACTGAGCCACTTTCTGCAGTTCCTGACCCCCCCTGATAAATTCAATCAAAGCTTGACCTCCTATGAAGCCTACTGCTCGGAGGGAGGCGCCATGCCCCATGCACTGTCCGCCACATATCAGTTATTGATTACATCACCGGATGATAGTAGTCTGGGCTGTCTTGGGGCTTGGGAGAGAGACGCGCGGTGCAGATTTTCGACACGTCAAAAACAAAATATCCTACATTTTACACACAAATCTTCCATCTGTACAAGAACACAGGAGACTAACTTTAAGATTGTAACCAGATGGTACAATACCCCGGCGAAGTTGCACCGGATCTTTTCGACATCGTCGGACAGATGTTGGAGATGTCGGAGGGAAGAGGGGACGCTTCTCCACGTCTTTTGGTCCTGCCCTCTTCTGGAGCGGTTCTGGAAGACGGTTAGGGGAACGATCTCTAAGTTTACTGACTTTCCTGTTCCGGATGACCCTGCCTTTTTTTTGCTCCATGCCACGAATATTTCCCGAAAGACATATAAAACTTCTTTGATCCGGCACCTACTGGATGCCGCCAAGGCGTGCATTCCATTGAGATGGAAGAACACGCAACCACCGACAATTGGTATGTGGCTTAGAAAAGTCGAGGACATCAAGAAAATGGAGGATTTAATTTTAACAAACAGGGGCCAGAGTAAGAAATTTACTAAGACATGGTTGGGTTGGAACATATTTATATTTTCTAGGGAAGGCAGGGCCCTTTTGGAAGCGGATGCCTTGAGTAGTTGAGAATATTTCCTTGGCGTGAATCTTGGAAAGAGCAGACATGCTTCTGCTGGTGGGCTGGGTGCCTGATGATTGATGCATGATACAGGGGGGTTGCTCGGCCTCTGTGGAACTCACCCCCCCTAACCCCTAACCCCCCCTAACCTCCTTATCCCCTTCTCCCTCTCTTATCCCCACACCCCTCCTTCCCCATCTTTCTGTGTCCTATTTTCTTGCTAATTCTTGACTTTTTCTCTTACTTTTTCCTTCCTTTCTCTTTTAAGGTCTGGGCCTGGAGAGAACGTTGTAGTGTCCTCCACGCCCCTACTATCTTCTCTACATCAAATTTTGAAAACCGGGGTGGGATTTATGGTGCGGAATGATGTCTCAGGTATAATCTTGGGGAAGGAGTTTGGCCTTCAGGGTACAGAAGGGGCGAAGTCGAAGCGGGTGAGGCTTCTTCCTATGGAGCAGGGGAGAGAATAGCTTGGACAACGCTATGATATTGGATATTCCGCTTCCGTAGCTCCATAGGTTAATGTATCACTTGAGCATGATGTATATCTCACCCGTTGTCGCTCGGGTCTATTTTTATGTTGATATGTTCATTGTACCAGTTGATTGTTTTGCTCCATGTCTCTCTACCCTTTGAATAAAGGCAAACTTTGAAAAAAAAATGCAGTAATTTCTCTAGGAGGCAAATGATTTTGATAGATGTTAATGATGGTTGGACTTTGCACATTGTCCATTGCTTTATTAAATAGAAAACACTTACAGTAACTTCCATATTGTGTAACGTCTACTCTTTCCTCCGCTATTTTGGTGGCATGCAACAAGATTGGAAAAGTCTATAGAAAAGATGAAGAAATTAGCTCAAAGGTCCCAGTAAATAAAGATATGTGTCTTCAGGTGATAACATTCACATAACTTTGACCTGTATATTTTTTGCTAGAGGATTACTATATTTTTGCAATGATCCCTGATTAGAAGTATGCAACCTGTGGGACAGGACCTAAAATTGCATATATACGTTTGGTCTTATTGGGATCCTCAATTTTTTTGGGATAAAATTATAAATTTGTCATTTGAAAAAGATTCAAGTCTGGAACACAAGTTCCTGAAATCCTCCAGCAGCTCGGGAAGTGTATACATTAGAGATAGAAACCAGCATTTTCCTAAGGCCCCTTTCACACTGGGGCGGTGGGTGCGTCCGCGTTAAAATGACGCTAATTTTAGCGGCAATTTACCTCCAACTTTGCTGCGCTATTCGGCCGCTAGCGGCCGAGAAAGGGTTAAGACCACCGCTGGGGCAGCGCTTTGTCCCATTGATTTCACCGTTTGGCATGGGAGTTGCGATATGTAACAAGGAAGGTTTTCTTATCTCCTGCTGTCCCCTCCTTGTCCTTTGGATGGTTGGGGCCACCTACATATCGGCGCCATGTTCCTACACCCATCAGGTGACGTCCGTGGCCGTGGCGTCACCTATTTGGGTGTACTATGTCATCATGGACGGCCGGGAGGTGATTGCGCATGCACACTCACATTGACGGCTGATACCTCAGCCAGCTGGAGCCAGCCGGACCCCTCTGGGGATACAAATTGAAAGGTGGGCATGGCTGGTATTTACTCTCTCTCTTGCTCACACTGCACACGCCACATTGGTCTTTGCTGCTGTTAAGCCATCTATCCTGTGACAGGTACACACACTCTTTTCAACTCAGCACTCATTTTGTGCTTGATATGGATTTTTTCATTCACACTTTTTTCACACACCTTGTATTTTTTCCCCCCTTTCTTGGGATTGTCTTCCAAGATATATTTTTGGTTATTCATACTTATCCTTGGTCTTCATGTCCATTCCATCATTGAATCAGGTCAGTTTATACATGCTTTCACACGTAATTATTAATTTTTTGTCTACTCTATTTATAAAGCTTGACACTAGTGATGGCCGAACGGTTCGCCCGGCGGTCGTTTCGCGGCGAATTTCCGACATTCGCGGTCCGCACGTTCGAACGCCTTTTTCCGTCGTTCGCCGCGGCGGACTTACGTGTTTAATGTATACAAGAACTTTAACCTTTGGTGACACGTTTATCATGTGATACAGGACAGCCAATTGAGACATGACAGCACATGGACACTTGTACATTCCCCCTAACCTATAAATACACCCGATCCGGTGGCCATTTTACATTCTTTCTTCTGTTAAGATAGGGACAGGTTCCTGTGTGGAGTAGGGAGAGATAAACCACTAGCTATTTGGTACACAAAAGTTCTTTTCAGGACTGGTATAGGTGTTAGGTGTTGATAGGTTTGCTGTGCTGCTGATTCTTGCAGCAGCCTGAGTGTCTTTTGTTAGTTTAGAGAAAGGGAAAGGACGGTGTATGCTACAGGGACAGCCAGATTAGTCTTTCATCATCATCATCATCATCATCATCATTAGCTGTTACTATCAAGGTCCACAAAAGAGCTGTTCCAGTAACCACTAATCGTTCTCTTTTTTTGCCAATTTGTATAGGGACAGGAAGGAAGCAGTGTTGTCAGGCAGTGAGGGTAATTTTAAAGACTTGCTGTTATTATTAGTTCCACAAAGGTTCTTTTCAGGACTGGTATCAGTGGTACAGTAATAGGCTTGTACATGTATAATATTCTTTCTTCCAAATATAGAAAGGATATTATACTTGACTGCTGCCCTTCTGCTGCAGTCTGCTAAACATTCACAACTCACTTGTTCCACAAAAGTTCTTATAAGGACTGGTAACTTGGTATAGGGTGCTACGGTACATAGGCTTGAGTGCGGTACAGTCTGCTGTTCTGTAAGGACCGCTATCGGTCCACAATAGATAGGGTTGACGTGCACCACTGCTGACCGCTGCCCTATACTGCAGCAGTCCTTCAGCGGTATAGGGACTGACGTACAGTCTGCTAATCACTAACACACAACCTGCTTGTTCCACAAAAGTTCTTATAAGGACTGGTAACTTGGTATAGGGTGCTACGGTACATAGGCTTGAGTGCGGTACAGTCTGCTGTTCTGTAAGGACCGCTATCGGTCCACAATAGATAGGGTTGACGTGCACCACTGCTGACCGCTGCCCTATACTGCAGCAGTCCTTCAGCGGTATAGGGACTGACGTACAGTCTGCTAAAAACTAATACACAACCTGCTTGGTCCACAAAAGTTCTTATAAGGACTGGTAACTTGGTATAGGGTGCTACGGTACATAGGCTTGAGTGCGGTACAGTCTGCTGTTCTGTAAGGACCGCTATCGGTCCACAATAGATAGGGTTGACGTGCACCACTGCTGACCGCTCACCTATACTGCAGCAGTCCTTCAGCGGTATAGGGACTGACGTACAGTCTGCTAAACACTAATACACAACCTGCTTGTTCCACAAAAGTTCTTATAAGGACTGGTAACTTGGTATAGGGTGCTACGGTACATAGGCTTGAGTGCGGTACAGTCTGCTGTTCTGTAAGGACCGCTATCGGTCCACAATAGATAGGGTTGACGTGCACCACTGCTGACCGCTCACCTATACTGCAGCAGTCCTTCAGCGGTATAGGGACTAAGAGTTTTGTCACAGGGTCATTTAAAAAATGACATGCAGAGGAAGAGGCAGGCCCTTCCGCAGGGGTGGTAGGGGTAGGGCAGGAGCAACAGGCTTGAGCCAAAGTGGGAAGTTGCAGAAGGTGCGTTCAATTACTTTAAAGGATGCACCAGACTTGGTTGAGTGGCTCGCTCAGCCTTACTCTTCTGCACCCTCCTCATCCTCTCGATCTGCACCCTCTTCTTCACTCTCTGCTATGTGCACCCCCAAAGACACTACCACCAACAACACGACCACCACCACCACCACCACATACCTTCCGCTTGAGTCACTGGAATTATTTTCCGATCCATATCAAGAGGACATTTCTGATGCGCAGCCACTCTTGGTATTGGATCAGGAAGAGGAGGTAGCAACAAGCGCTACTCAGCAGTCTGACGCCAGTACCCAGATCAGCCCAAGGAGGAGGTTGGTCCCCGGTGTTGCTGCCTACTCCGAGATCTCTACTTATAGCGGTGGGGAAGGTGACGTTGATGATGACGTGTCTAGTGATGTCACGTGGGTGCCCACAAGAGAGGAAGAGGAGGGGAGTTCAGAGGGAGATATGGACCAGCAGATAGGGAGGAGAAGCAGCAATGACTTACATTGCACAGCAGGGACAAAGCAGACTGCAAATGTATCAGGAGCGAGTCATCGACCATGTACGGTCACATCTGGCGCTCCCAGGACACCGGCACATGGCTCCGCAGTGTGGGCTTTTTTTAACGTGTCCGCTGCTGACAATAGCGTTGCCATCTGCAATCTTTGCAGTCAACGCGTTAGTCGCGGTAAGCCCAATACTCACCTAGGGACGACCGCCTTAAGAAGGCACATGAGCAGCCATCACCGAGCCCAGTGGGAGCAACGGAACACACAAAGCCACACTGCAGGCTCTCACCGTCCAGCCTCGTCTTCTACTTCTCCTTCTCCTCTCTCCTCACAATTGTCCTCCACTCCACCTTCCATCACGCCAAGCTCACATTTTTCTGCAAAAAGGCAGGCTTCCGTGGGCCTAATGTTTGAGCGTAAAAAAATGATGATGCCGGATAACCCTCTTGCCCAACGGTTGGCGGCTGGCTTGTCAGAACTCATAGCCCGCCAACTACTGCCATATAAACTGGTGGACTCGGAGGCCTTTCGCAAATTTGTGGCCATTGGAACACCACAATGGAAGGTCCCAGGAAGGAAGTATTTCTCAGAGAAGGGCATCCCAGAGCTATATGGCCATGTTCAGCGGCAAGTGAATGTATCTCTGGCACACAGTGTCGGTGCCAAGATACATCTGACCACAGACACGTGGTCTAGCAAACACGGGCAGGGAAGGTATATCAGTTTTACTGCCCACTGGGTGAACCTTCTGACGGCCGTCAAGCATGTAACCCGTGGCACCCGTGTAGATTTGGTTTTACCGCCACGGATTGCATGCAGGCCTGACTCTTCTTCTCCTCCTCCTACTCCATCCTCCTCCCTCTCCTCCTCAGCTGCCTCCTCCTTTTCCGCTGCTAGCGTCTCTTCCACTGCACCGCCCAAGCTCCCCAGAACCTATTCCACATGCCAGGTGAGACGTTGCCATGCCGTGCTGCGTCTGTTGTGCCTGGAAGCAAAGAGCCACACTGGCCCGGCACTCCTTTCAGCTTTGCGTTCACAGGCAGATGAGTGGCTAACACCGCTCAATTTGACAGTTGGTAAAGTGGTGTGTGACAACGGTGCCAATCTGCTTAGCGCATTGAAACAGGGCAAAATCACGCACGTGCCGTGCATGGCACACGTCTTAAACTTGGTCGTGCAGCGATTCCTTGTCAAATACCCTGGGGTCCAGGACATCTTGCGGCAGGCAAGGAAAATCTCGGCCCATTTCAGAAGATCTTACACGGCCATGGCTCGCCTTGCTGACATTCAGCGGCGACACCATCTGCCGGTCAGACGTCTTATTTGCGATTGCCCGACGCGATGGAACTCAACCTTCTATATGCTTGATAGGCTGCTCCAGCAGAAACGTGCAGTTAACGTCTACCTGTATGAACTCTGCGAAAGAAACGGTTCTGGGGAGCTGGGTTTTTTTTCACCGCGCCAGTGGCTGCTCATGCGCGACACATGCAGACTTCTGCGGCCATTTGAGGAGATCACCAAACTGGTCAGTCGCAGCCATGGCGCCATCAGTGACATGGTACCTTATGCCTTCTTTCTGGAGCGTGCATTGCGTCGTGTCATTGATCAGGCTGTGGAGGAGCAGGAGCGGGAAGATGAGGAAGTCGCAATGCTGGATGAATTCCCAGGGGGGGCTACTCTATCTGAGACAAGTCAACAACAGGAGTCTGATGAGGAGTCAGAGGAGGATGGTGCCGGGGCGGATGAGCAGGAGCAAGAAGAGCATGCTTTAAACCTTTCTGGGATCCCTGTTGTGCGAGGATGGGGAGAGGAGAATGAAGAGGACGACATTATCCTGGATGATGAGCAGGAGCCAGGCCACCACACCGCTTCCACTTTAGTGCAAATGGGGGCCTTCATGCTCCAGTGTTTTAATAGGGACCCCCGTATAAAAAGCATGAGGGTCAAGGACCAGTACTGGGTGGCAACGTACTTAGACCCCCGGTACAAACACAAAATGGCGGAAATGTTACCGCCGTCGCAGAGGGCTGTCAGAATGCAGCACTTCCAGGCCTTGCTTCGAGAAATGCTGCATTCTGCTTTTGCGTGCGCTGGCAGAGGAGCAATTCCCACTCCCAGAGAAGGATTTGCGGGTACCAATCCAACAGCGCCTGCAAGAAGAGGCCGGTTTGAAGATGTGTTGGTGACTTCGGATATGAGGTCATTCTTTCAGCCGACCCATCGACAGGTGTCATCCGGATCCAGCATCAGGGAACGCCTAGACCGTCAGGTGTCCGACTACATTGGGTTAACGGCCGATGTGGACGCTCTGAGGAGTGATGAACCCCTAGACTACTGGGTGGGCAGGCTTGACCTCTGGCCAGAGCTTGCCCAATTTGCAATCGAACTGTTGGCTTGCCCCTCATCCAGTGTCCTGTCCGAAAGGACGTTCAGCGCAGCAGGGGGGATTGTGACCGATAAGCGTACTCGCCTAGCTCACCACAGTGTTAACTACCTCACATTTCTAAAAATGAATGAGGCATGGATCTCGGAGGAATTCAACACATGTGACCAGTAGACCATGTATATGTCTATAAACTATTTTTTTAATCAAGCACACAGACCTTCTTAATTCATTTGGCTCACTTCCTTGACCCAAAAAAGCACACCGTACTATATGCCCCTACCCTCCTCTTTGAAGAGGTTGAGCGGTGTCATATTTCTACTGGGGCTGCTTATGATATCCCTGTGCTGTGCTGACTTCCTCCTGGGGGTTCTTATTATGAAGGGATCACACTATCCCTGTGCTGTGCTGACTTCCTCCTGGGGGTTCTTATTATGAGGGGATCACACCATCCCTGTGCTGTGCTGACTTCCTCCTGGGGCTGCTTACGGTGCTGCTGTCAGTGCTGTATGTCACGGTGCTGCTGTCAGCGCTGTATGTCACGGTGCTGCTGTCAGCGCTGTATGTCACGGTGCTGCTGTCAGCGCTGTATGTCACGGTGCTGCTGTCAGCGCTGTATGTCACGGTGCTGCTGTCAGCGCTGTATGTCACGGTGCTGCTGTCAGCGCTGTATGTCACGGTGCTGCTGTCAGCGCTGTATGTCACGGTGCTGCTGTCAGCGCTGTATGTCACGGTGCTGCTGTCAGCGCTGTATGTCACGGTGCTGCTGTCAGCGCTGTATGTCACGGTGCTGCTGTCAGTGCTCTGTATTACGGTGCTGCTGTCAGATGCCTCTATCACGGTGCATGTGTCATTCCGGTATGTCACGCTGCTGGTGATCATCTCCTGCACCCTCTTCTTTGCCTACCCTGGTCCCTGACCTTCCCTCTCCTCCATTGCCTTCATTAGCTCCATAGTCCTGAATTGTTAGAACAATTTCCCAAATAAAATAAAAATGCTTGTAGTTATCGATCCCAAATTCACCTCATACATGTATTATGTCATTGTCCAGATGGTGGGACTACGTTTTACCCCCTAATAATTACCACGTGGCCGCAAATTCGACATGAAGGTTTGCAAAGTTCGCCTCCCATTGAAGTCAATGGGGCCCGCGGCGAACGGTCGGTTTCGCGAACGTTTGGGTCCGTTCGCATTTCGCGTTCGCGAAACGTCCCGTCGGAAGTTCGTCCATCACTACTTGACACATATACTTGTGTTACAGCATATATGCTTTTACATATACACCTATACTATATACTAGATACATTTATGTCCATTCTGCTATTGTTTGGCATCTATTGATATATAGATTTGTGTTACAGCTGATATCCACCAGTTTACATATTGGGACATTTAAGGGCCACATACTTCCACCCATGCCATGTCTGCTGTCCGATTGTTCCCTGGTGGTGTCTATGTTCGGCTTCTCCCCTTCAGCTCCCATGCCACACACTTACCGCTGCCGCTCTTTGGGAATCCAGCAATGGGCACTTTGGCTTTGTCTATTGTCTATATTAAGTATGGGGTCTTTTACCTCTCACTTAGCAGTAAGAAGGGTTGCTAGTTCGAATCCCAACCACGACACTACCTGCCTGGAGTTTGCATGTTCTCCCTGTGCCTGCGTGGGTTACTCTGGTTTCCTCCCACAATCCAAAGACATGCAGGTAGGTTAATTGGCTTGTGTCCAAAATTGGCCCTAGTATATGAATGGGGACCTTGGATTGTGGGCTCCTTGAGGGTAGGGACTGATGTGAGTGTGCAATGTACAGGGATAGGGACAATTGTAGACACTCACTCAGGTTGAACTGGATGGACTGGTGTCTTTATTCAACCTTACTAACTATGAAAAACTATGAAAACTATGAAACCTCTGACCCCTTCTACCATTGCCTTTACATTCATCACTGTGTCACATCTCTCTGTTCATTTAGCTACATCAAACCTGCATCTACCCCTGAAGAAGCGAGCTATGGTCTAGTGAAACGCGTCTGGTTTTCTGATGCCTGCACATATTGTGTGACATTAGTATCAATGCATTTTTAGCATGTGCAATTTTATTGGCTTAGTTACTCTTTTTATCATCCATGTATGTATACCAATTCTTGAATAAATACCTATACTGTAAGTATTTCTGTTACTTAGTGGCAAACTGTGCTCACTTCATTTAAAGTTGAAGGGCGACTTTTTGTATACTTGTTATATTTAGGGATGGAGGTGTGTCACTGGTGACACCAGACCTTTCCTCTTGTTTGAGTGACAAGAAGAAAGCCATTGTTGAGAGAAAGCCATAATAAGTCCTGGGTGCAGTTTGCAAGAAGCCATGTGGGGGACACAGCAAACATGTAGAAGAAGGTACTCTGGTCAGATGAGACCAAAATTGAACTTTTTGGCCTAGAAGCAAAATGTTATGTGTGGCGGAAAACACCACACATCACCCGAACACACCATCCCCATCATGAAACATGGTGGTGGCAGCATCATGTTGTGGGAATGCTTTTCTTCACAGGGAAGCTGGTCAGAGTTGATGAGAAGATGGATGGAGCCAAATACAGGGCAATCTTAGAAGAAAACCTGTTAGAGTCTTCAAAAGACTTGAGATTGGGCAGAGGTTCACCTTCCAGCAGGACAACGACTCTAAACATACAGCTAGAGCTACAATGGAATAATTTAGATCAAAGCATATTCATGTGTTGGAATGGCCCAGTCAAAGTCCAGACCTAAATCCAATTGAGAATCTGTGGCAAGACTTGAAAATTGGTGTTCACAGACGCTCTCCATCCAATCTGACAGAGCCTGAGCTATTTTGCAAAGAGGAATGGGCAAAAATGTCACTCTCTAGATGTGCAAAGCTGGTAGAGACATCCCCAAAAAGATTTGCAGCTGTAATTGCAGTGAAAGGTGATTCTAAAAAGTATTGACTCAGAGGGGCTGAATACAAATGCATGCCACACTTTTCACATATTTATTTGTAAATAATTTGGAAAAACATTTATCATTTTCCTTCCACTTCACAATTATGTGCCACTTTGTGCTGGTCTATCACATAAAATCCCAATAAAATACATTTACGTTTTTTAGGTGGTAACATGACAAAATGTGTAATATTTCAAGGGGTATGAATATATATATTTTTTTGGCTGAAGTCTTTTATTCCACTGCAAGAAGTAGGTAACTTTTTTAATGAAACTGAATGCTGTAATTAGATATAATCTACTCTGTGAATATATTTACGGTATTTGAATTTGACCATTTGTGGATTTTTTTTGTTTCAGTTCCTCCAAGGCACACTTTTTTGTAGTGATTTTGTGATGAGCTCAGTGTAGTTTGTTTAGTTTCACTCTCAGAGTGTGTCAGTGAATGCTGCAGCCGACTGTCCCCTACCCCTCCTCTTCTGGTTAATAAAAAGCAGGATTTATCACGTCTACGACTGCCGATTGGCTCCTGTGCAGGCTGCAGACCTAGAAAAAGACAAATCAATACTACTTTGTCCTGCATGTGGAGTAAAACATCTCAGCTCCTGGCAGAGATATCACCAGACTCCCTGCTACCCAGCCCCTTTAACTTCTTTGGAGGGGTGAAAGATGCTTCCCACGTTTCTTACTCTAGTAGTCCTGGGAGCACTGTTACCTCTTCAGGTTAGTAATCTTTCATCATTTGGTGTATATTTCTGGCTGAGCGTCACACAATCAAAATCATTCTTAAAATCAGACAACTCTGTTGCCTGTATTGATCTAAATTGGGACAATTCTGATTCAACTTATTTGCAGGATTGAAATCGCATGAGTTCAGCTGAACTCGCACAATTTCATACCCGTATGTCAGTCCGACTTCAGGGGTGATTGCAGAGACATCTGTGCGTGTTCCTGTACAGATGTCTATTGAAATTGCACCAGAAGTCGCTCTAAATGAATACAGAAACTACTTTTGGGAATTGCAGCTTTGCACCGATTCGAACAGTGCTATTGCTGGCAATAGCCGCCGATTTGGCATGCAATATCACATCAGTGTCAACCCAGGCTTAAACCACTAATTGCATGAGTCCTATAGATATTTGCTTATTGAGCATATAGAGTATAAGCTGCTACTACAGCTTCCGAGAACCAGACTAATATGTACAATACAGTATTTCCATGATGGACCAACACTGCTCTTTGGAGAATTGGCAAATGCTTGCAGGATTAGGTCAGATGTATGGACTCCCATACTCCAGAATAAAATAAAATAAAAATATTTTGAAAGTTTGGTAACAAATAAATTTGCTTTAGCTGAATATCAAACACAGGAAAAAATATGTCCTAAGGTTTACGTTTTTGACATTGGAGTAATATGTTAGGAGGACTTAACATTGTAACATTAAGTTAGACCATAAGAGTGAGATGGACTGGTGACCACGTTAGACCATGAGAGTGAGATAAACTGGTGACCACGTTAGACCACGAGAGTGAGATAGACTGGTGACCACGTTAGACCACGAGAGTGAGATGGACTGGTGGTGAACCCATCAAAAGATTACTCCATGTTCCTCTGTTTGCTTTCGGCTTACCATTGAGTGTTTGTTGCCTGGCCATGCCTCATTTATTGGCTTTTGCTGCCTAGTAACTAGTCTAAAGAATCCTAAGTCCAATTTGATATAAACCTATGTAGCCCCATATGTACAAGAGTGAGTTTACAGTATAATTTCCTTACAGTTAGCTGTTCAAAGAGAAGAGACTAAACAGTCAATAAATCTACCACTGTGAAGACAGGATAGAAGGACAAATAATGTTTGGAAAAACCCAATAAACATGTTTAGACCATATACAGTACACGTCATTTAGACTAAATACAAATCTGTTTTTAAGTGAGTGGTGGGGAGTTATCAGTTTTTTTTGCTGTCTGTGTCCCTGGTAGGGAGAATCACTCTCCCTCTAATTGTTTCAAGCATGGAGAACAAAAGCAAGGGAAAACACAACATTTTGAGTTGCCAGCAGAACAGGAATTGAAGGGAAATAGTCCAATGGGAACATTGTCCAATTTCAACTGTATAAGAGAGGATTTCTCTCGCATTGGGAAGATATTCTCTCCCTTTCTATTGAGTCTACAGGGCAGGAAGTAAAAAAAATTCCTGAGACACATATGACCAAAAACCGACAGTTATTTTAAACCTCCCCTACTCCAAAAAATGAAAAAATAAAATTGCCTTTAGATAAACTGGAATTTACTTTTGTATAAATTTTGCATTTTTTTCTTAGATTTTTCATAGACTTATGTTTACTTCTGCTGTCGCAGGCATTCTTCTTCTCTCTCGTAGTTGCAATCACAAATTCATGTTGATTTTTCAACTTCTGTCTGTTATGTGCCACTGTTCAGTCTACTGCTTCACAGCATGCTGTTCCTATGTCACTATCCTTGCACAGTTTACTAAGCCTGGTTTTGTTTCTATATATTTTTGTTCTGCAGGTTGTAGGGTACATCACAATAAAGAGAGAAGGGTATTGCACATTGTACGATGAATGTGGCTTAAATCCCGAGGTTAGCAACAGCCTGATCCCAGCTATCATTCCCTGTCTGTACAACGGTGAAGCTAAGAAGCTCAATTCAACTCATCTACTGCTTCTCAAGGAAATCTGTCCGATGCTTTACTCTGGGGATGACAATACTTATGCCTGCTGCTCTATCAAACAGCTACAGAGCGTCCAGAAGAGCTTTGCTTTATCAAAAGTTATTCTGAGTCGATGTCCGTCTTGTGCAGAAAACTTTGCCAATATCTATTGTCAGAACATTTGCAGCCCAAATCAAAGTTTATTCATCAATGTCACACGTGTAAATGATACCATAGTAGATGGGAAGCCTGAGAAAGGTGTGCTGGCCTACCAATGCTACTTTAAGCAAAGTTTTGCAGAACAATCTTTTGACTCCTGTAAAAATGTACGATTGCCCTCCACAGGGGGTTTTGCCATTGCTGCCATGTGTGGGAAATATGGAGCAGAATTTTGCACAGCTCAACGTTGGTTAGACTTCCAAGGGGATATCAGCAATGGACTGGCACCCTTAGCTATTGACTTCAGACTAATAGGAAATGACACTGAAGTTGGTGGTGGCGTGGAGGTCCATGAGAGCAGAGTATGGAGCTGCAGTGAAGGCCCAGGTAATGAGCCAGAGAATGCCTGCACTTGCCAGGACTGCAAAGAGGCATGCCCTAAAATCCCTGGACCGGAGCCTCTACCTGACCCATTTCAGATAGGGTCTATTGATGGTTACTTAATTATAAGCAGTGTCATTTGTGGAATCTTGATCCTATTTTTTATCATGTTCCTGATTATGGACTGTTCTATAAGTAGATGTGGAAAAAAGAAAAGGAAAGAAATACCACAGATCAAATATTCTGATTTGAACTGCTCAGAAAAGGTGAGCCTAAAGACTAACCATTCGATGGAGAAAACATTCCAGTGGTGGGGCACCATCATAGCTTCTTACCCTAAGACTGTCATCTGTGTCTCTTTAGTTCTAGTTGTGGTACTCTCAGCAGGTATGGCCTTGATCAAGCTGACTACAGATCCAGTGGAACTGTGGTCTGCTCCAAATAGCAGGGCAAGACAAGAGAAAGACTTTCATGATAAACATTTTGGACCATTCTTTAGAACTAACCAGATAATCATCACAGTGAACGATCGCTCTTCATATGTCTATGACTCTCTCTTTTTTGGCACTCTGAACTTCAGCAGAATCCTTTCTCCCGATATCCTTCTAGAGATGATGGACCTTCAGACCAAGCTGCAGAACATTGCGGTAAGATCAGTGCAAACTGTTGCAATTTAAGATCCCCTAAGACTTTTTTAACATGTAGTAAATACACCCCTAAAACTGTATTTACTGTAGGGTTTTAGTGCTTTACATGAACTTCAGTGATAAATAATATTTAAAATGTTGGAATCTCTCTTCCGGTACCCTAATCCTTGAAGTATTGTATAAAACAAATTGGAGGAGATTTACTAAAACTGGAAAATGTGCATGGTAGCGAATCAACTTCTAACTTCAGCTTGTTGAGATAAGCTTTGACGAAAAAAAAAGCCTGAAGCTGATTGGTTTCTATGCACAGCCGCGCCAGATTCTGCATGCTCCAGTTTTAGTAAATCAATTTGTTGTTTGTATTATCTTTTAACACTTTTGTTTATTGAATTTATATTACAATCAGGTTGTTAATTTTAGAACATTACTGCAATACCTTTTATGGTGACTTTGAACCAGTGGATAACAGGAAAAATAGTGCAGCAATGAAGACCTAGTAATATGCATAGCATATTCTATCTTAATTTTTGGTATTTATAGTCTTTCTGCAGGCACTTAAAGGGGAGGGCCAGCTGGGAATTTTTTTATTTTAAAGTCAGCAGCTACAAACACTGTAGCTGCTGACTTTTAACAAGGACACTTACCTGTCCTGGGTGCCCGCAATGTCGGCTGCCCGAGGCCGACCATCCCTCGGCTCTCGGGTCCCGGCACCATTCCAACTAAGGGAAACAGACAGTGGATTCACTGCCCGTTTCCTACTGCGCATGCGCGAGTCACGCAGCGCTTTGCGAATGAGGCACGCTGTGTTGTGGGACACACACAGTTCCCAGAACACACTGTGCCCCATTCATTAGAAGATGACGCGAGGAGGAGAAGACTGAAGATCACTGCAGAATATGAAGGGGCAGAATCGGACGATCTGACTAGCAACAGGCATTTTTGGTAAGTTAAAAAAAAAAAACATTTTTTTTTCCTCCAATTTTTTAGGAACATTTTTATGCAATTTTTTTTTTTCAAGTGGCCCTCCACTTTAAGAGCAAAACAGGAGTGGGGCAGATTAGGGTTTTTTTGGGCCACTTCCCTGAGTTCAACCTAAATTACAATGCTAAGAAAATTAAGCACAATGGTAATGATTCTAGTTTTGGAGGTTTTGTTTTGTTTACTAATGCATCAAGCAGTTTTCGTACATTGATGGTAGCATTTTAATGCCACCTTCCTGATCCATACACATTTTTAGCCAAACTACTTTTGGGGCATGCAGTTAACCAAATATGGTTTGGTATGGAGTAAGACAGAAGATAAGGGATTTGGGAGAACTGAGGCAAATGTAAAAAGGGATAGTCCTTAGAGGCTGGGAGGTTTGTCTGCAATTTAAACAATAGAGATATTAATTTATGATCATTAGTACTGAATTAATATAACTAGTGGTAGCGTACATGCATTGCTCAATAGTTTCGCTAATTAGCTTATTGTATTGTTTGGTAGCAGTGAATAAACAGTAGCTTCTTGCTTCTCACTTTGATTCTTAAACAATAGTGAATAATTATATACACTAAGGCTACTTTCACACTGGGGCAATCAGCACGCTGGCGGTAAAGCGGTGCTATATTTAGCAGCGCTTTACCGTCGTTTTAGCGGCGCTGATCGGCCAATAGCGGGGCTTTGCAGGCGCTTTACAGGTAGGTTTGGAGCGCTGGCCCATTGTTTTCAAATTAGAGCGGAGACTGCGAGCCAGGCCTTTTCATCCAACATCAGTGCCTGGCCTCAAAAATGTGCTTCTGGAAGAATAGTCAAACATCCCATAGACACACTCCTTAACCTAAACCTTTTGGACAGCCTTTCCAGAAGAGTTGAAGCTGTTACAGCTGCAAAGGGTGGGCCAACTCAATATTGAAGCCTATAGACTAAGACTGGGATACCATTAAAGTATGTGCGTGTAAAGGCACATGTCCCAATACTTTTGACAATATTGTGTATGTTGAACTGACTCAACATTTGAGTGAAAAGCAAAAGCGAACAAAAGTAAGGAATTTCCTTTAGCATACAATGGTTTAGGTCGCCATCTCAACATGCAGTTATGGAGTTTAGTAACTTCAAAGCTCCATATAGTGCGATACATGTAAGCCCTTGTACACACGGTCGGACAGTCCGACAACAAAATCCATTGGATTTTGTCCAACGGATTTTGTCCGAAACTTGTGTTGCATACACACGGTCGGACAAAGTTGTGGGAAAATCCGATCGTGCGTAACGTGATGACGTTATTTCGTTAGGACAGGACTACGTTCAGGCTAGTAGCCAATAGCTTTGGTCTAGGAATTTGATCTGAGCATGCATGGCACTTTGTCCGATCGGAATTCTCTACACACAATCGGACAAAGTCCAATCGAATCATGTTGTCGGAAAGTTTTATAGCCCAGCTCTAAAACTTTGTCCGTTGGATATTCTGACGGAAACAGTCCGCTGGAGCCCACACACAGTCGGATTATCCGACAACAAGGTTCGATCGGACATTTTCCGTCGGAATGTCCGACAGTGTGTACAAGGGCTAATAGAGGGATTCACTTTATGCAAATTCAGTCAGTTCCAGAAATAGAGGCTGCATGCACCATGCAAGAATTTCTATTTCAACCTGTATATACTCTACTGTATTACTATTATAGGGCAATTGACTATATTAAAACTAAAGCCCAGGTAGATAAAAAATTTACACTCAACTAGCTTGGTCTTAAAATAAGACCCTATAATCCCCTAGGCAGAAGCATAGACAGCATTTTGATAGAAGGAGTGAACAGAGAGAAAACAGAGATGACCTCATAACTGTACTGCTGTTCCTTCATTATCCAATCAGTAAACTGGGAGTTTTCTATTGACCAAACAGCTGCTGCTGTTGAATTTCGAGCAGCAAAAAGTTCTCATATTTGTATTTCAATTGCATATTTAGTTGTTCTCAGCCTATAATTTCATTTGAAAAATAACCTCAATTTCATCTAGAATTATGCTTCTTTAATCATTTTGGACAAACAAATGTTACAAAACAAGCAATGAGCATTGAATTAGTGAAACCTATATTTCTGATGTTAGTATTTTATCACACCCGCAAATGGTTATTTTCCTGCGCCCCTCAACTGACACTTCATAACACTCTTAACACCATCCAGAAAATAACAATGCATTAGAGGCAAAAAACAGAGTTATTATCATTGTGAATTTACATTTCCTAACTTGAAAGTCTGCTACTGTGACAGGACAAGGAAAGAGGTGATTGAAGGGGTTAAGTACAAATGGAATAAGGCTTATTTTCCAGAAAGTATGAGATCCCACCAAATCCTTTCTTCCCAGCACAGGGTCTCCAGACATGTTCATGATAGCTAACAGACTCTCTGAGTCCCCAGTGACTAATGTTGGGGTGTCTGTGTCCCCTGGACAGTCCCTGGACTTTCAAGGGTTAACCACCAGGAGCCAATGTGCCAATAAAAAAGGAAAATCTGCGCTCAATGCTCATCTGTGTGCCTTTCTGGGCTGTGAGTGACACACCGACTGAGGTGTCCCCTGTCTGGTCCTGTAGGTGCCATGCCACCTCTATAATATCAAAATATCAATGATATTGATGATCATTAACCCCGGATGTACAGGACAGTCACAGACCCAGTGCTCTATCTGTGGGTGAAATCACTTATAGCCCTCCCTGTGCCCTATAAATCACCTATATAATGTCCTTTGGTTCTGGTTTGGTTCTCCAATAAAGTGCTCATTTCCCATTTTGATATCCCCCCCCCCCCAATTTCCCATTATGATAAAGACCATTTTCCATGATCTGATAAAATCAGCATATATATCACCCCCACCCCTCAATTCTGATAAAGACCCCAGGGGTATCTGTGACGAGAGGGGACAGTGTGACAGGTAGGGACATTGTGATGCCAGGTGGGAGGGTAGTGTGACAGGTGGGGGGCAGTGTGACAGATGGGGGACAGTGAGGCATTTGGGGGGGCAGTGTGACAGGTGGGAGGGTAGTGTGACAGGTGGGGGGGCATTGTGACAGGTGAGGGACAGTGCGACAGGTGGGGGGTAGTGTGACGGAGGGGGGCAGTGTGACGGTAGGGGGATAGTGTGACAGGTGGGGGACAGTGTGACAGGTGGGGGGGCAGTGTGACAGGTGGGGGACAGTGCAACATGTGGGGGGGGGCAGTGTGACAGGTGCGGAGTAGTGTGACAGGTGGGGAGCAGTGTGACAGGTGGGGAGCAATGACAGGTGGGGGGCAGTGTGACGGGAGGGAGGCAGTGTGACAGATAGGGGGGTAGTGTGACAGGTTGGGGGCAGTGTGACAGGTTGGGGGCAGTGTGACAGGTGGGGGATAATGTGACAGGTGGGGGGGTAGTGAAACAGGTGCGGGGCAGTGTGATGGGAGGGAGGCAGTGTGACAGGCGGGGGGGGGGCAGTGTGGCAAGTGGGTAGGTAGTGTGACAGGTATGGGGGGGGGTGGTAGTGTGAAGACCTATTGTACATTTAAGGTCTATAATGATCTATTCTACATGTATGGTCTCTGATGACCTTTTCTACATGTATTATCTATGATGACCTGTTATACATGACTAGATGCTATTTAGCTTAGGCTATGTTTTTAAAAATATAGTTGTTTGGAATCTGTGCTTGGCTTATATCATATGTGTGTAGCTTGCACATTGTTTATGTGTTTTATAATGCTTAATAAAATGGAAAACCCTACCTAAAATGTTGTGCCTTCTGCTGAATGTTCTCGGGATTACATTTTAATATATGAGTATAATTTAGATACTACTACTTGTTTATTTTCCTTGTAGGTGTGGTCAGAAAAGCATCAGAAAAATGTGACACTGAAAGATGTTTGCTATGCACCCCTAAACCCCTCCAACCCCTCAGAGACGGACTGCTGTGTGAACAGTCTGATGCAGTACTTTCAGAACAACAAGACTCGGTTTAACTTGGAAGTGGTGCAGACAATATCTGGTGAAACAAAAAAAGTGGGATGGAGGGACCACTTTATGTACTGCGTCAAGTAAGTTTGGGAACATACCAAGTACTGCATGAAAATAGCTATATTAAATCTATACACAAAATGCCTTCCAATCTGGATTGGATGTATTATAGATACTTAAACAACCCAGACGTTATTTTATTTACAAACACAAACATTCTTATAGATACATGTATAGTGGTGCTTTTTCCTGCACCCATGTTCTATTAATTTTCACTGCAAGTTGAGTAAAACGCAACTGTCACCTTAGATTAAGAGCCCAGTATACAAAAAGGTAGAATCAAGTATGGGCTTCAGTGCAGCATGAATAAATCTCATCTAAGATCATTTTCTGAGATATTCATATAAAACTGGTGTTAATATTTTAATTCTGTAATCGTATGGCATCATTAATATATGGACACTTAGGTCTGCACAAATTATTTCATAATCAAAGTGAGGAAATTCATAACAACCAATCTGATTTCAGTTTACTGTACCCACATCTGTAAAACATTAAACCAATTTGCTTCTATGGATTACTGCATCTTAAAATGAAATAGTATGTAAACCTGACCTGACCATTTTATAGATAGGCAACTCCTATCCTCATATTGATTAGTGGTTCCAAATTAGTAACTATTGCAATAGGGAATAGACACAAAAGATCAGTGCACTGTTGCTTCTCCTTCCCCAGCTCTTATGCAGCTGAGATCAGATTGTATGTAATTATTTATAAAAAAAAAAAAAAAAAAAGAAGAATTAAGTGTTTATAATTTTTTTATATCTATATGCAAATGTTTTGCCTTTCATTTCTATTTTAAGCTTTATTTGTTTTTTTCAAGGTGAGGGTTTACGTATGCTTTATGTACATAGACAATAGACCTGTTACTACCTTTTTAACCCCTTCACGCTTAAGCCTTTTTCTGACACTTGTTGCTTACAAGTTAAAATCAGTATTTTTTGCTAGAAAATTACTTAGATGCCCCAAACATTTTATATATATATTTTTAGCAGAAACCCTAGAGAATAAAATGGCAGTCATTGCAACATTGAATTTGTGCAGTGGTCTTTTGAACGCAATTCTTTTGAAAAAATATTTATATAAGGCCCCTTTCACACTGGGGCGTTGGCGGGAAAGCACCGCTGTTTTTGCGGAGGGTTTTCGCCCGCTAGCGGGGCGCTTTTAACCCCTGCTAGCAGGCGAAAAAGGTTAGAATGATCTGCAAAGTGCCGCTGTGGTGATGCTGCCCATTCATTTCAATGGGCAGGAGCAGTGGAGGAGCGGTGTATAAACTGCTCCTTCACCGCTCCAATGATGCTGCTTGCAGGAGTTTTTTTAATGTCCTGCCAGCGCATCGCCTCAGTGAGAAAGCACTCGGGCTTTCACACTGAGACTGCAGGGGAGCCACTTTACAGGCGCTATTTTTAGCCCAAAAGCGCCTGAAAAATACCTCAATGTGAAAGGGGTTTAATGTTAAAGATGATGTTGCGCTGAGTAAATAGATACCAAACATGTCATGCTTTAAAATTGCGCACACTCATGGAATGGCGACAAACTATGGTACTTAAAATTCTCCATAGGTGACATTTTACATTTTTTTAATGATGACCAGCTTAGAGTTACAGAGTAGATCTAGTGCTGGAATTATTGCTCTCGCTCTAATGATCATAGCAATACCTCACATGTGTGGTTTGAACACTGTTTACATTTGCAGGTGCGATTTACGTATGCCTTCGCTTCTGCACACAAACATGGAGGGATTGGGCGCTTAAATTATTATTTTTTGTTTTCTTATTTATTTATTTTTTTAAATTGTCCTTTTAATTTTTATTATTTTTTGATCACTTTTATTGCTGTCAAAAGGAATGTAAACATTTCTTGTGATAGTAATAGGCAGTGACAGGTACTATTTATGGAGGCATCTGGGGCCTATAAGACCCCAAATCCCTCCTTTGCACTTAAAAGCATTCAACATGCTAAGTTTGGCTGTTTTGAATACTGGCACTTTTTTAAAATCTGGTACCTTTAAGGCTTCAGTTAACTGGAAGCGATGTCATGACATTGCTTCTGGGTTACTAGATCAGAGACCCGATCAAAGCTGACTCCGGTGGTGGGACGATAGAGAGCCTAACCAAGCTGCAGAAGGCGGAGCGAGGGGGGTAGTCCCCTCCTGCTGCTTGTAATAACAACTGAGCAGCTGATTAGCCGCATCGGTTGTTATAACAAGAAAGCCAACTGTTGGCTCTAAAAAAAGCGGTACCGGCATCACCCCGATACAACCCCTGGAAGCCGAAGGCCGCATATTTGCGTTAGGTAGGCGTGAAGAGGTTAAATAAGCCAGTGGGGGGGGGGCGTGACCGGATGGTGATGGCGGCAGTGGGGTTGTGTGAGGAGTGAGGAGTGAGAGGAGATGTGTGCTCTCACTGCACGCTGATGTGAGGCTGCGTCCGCGGTACCCCCCCATCGGATTCCCCCAGTGGAGAAGCAGTGATTATGGTCGTGTACCTGTGGAGGATCTGCGGAGTCTAACAGAGGCCGGTGCCGGACGCCTGGTGAGAGCGGTGGCGTGTGCCGGCGGCGCGCGGTGGAGCGGTGGGGTCCCTCGAGTCCTCCTCTGACAGCGTGCGGAGGGCGGAGGAGAGGACTCTTAGCTCTCGGAGGTTAGATCTCATGTGATCCGTTCAAGAGGAGCTGCAGTACTGAGACTGGAAAGAGTGTCACAGCAACAGCCAGGTACAACGCACACATAGAAAATTAAAGGCACAGTTACAGTATTAAACAGGGACTGTGGAGAGACATTTGATTCAATTTTCTAAACCCAGATCCCTTACCACTGCTCTTTGAACTTGATTGAATTATAGGAGAAGTAAAGGGGGGGACGTTGTGGATGTTGCATTATCTTTGGGGAAAGTTCAATAATAAGAAATATATATATATACATATATTTGGTAACATAGCGGCTGCTGTCTCTCGGAATTGTTGGAAAAAGGGGGTGAAGAGGAGCAAAAGAAAGGAATTGGTCCATTCTTAAAATTGTGGAGCAGCTGTGGAGAAGCTGAAATTTGTGAAAACTCTTTTTTTTTGCCCTGGCCCAGGAAAAATTACCCCCCCCCCCTTTTTTTTTTTTTTTTTTTTTTGAGAGTAAGTAAAGTGCAAGATAAAGGGGAAAGGGGAGTCCCTGTGGGACACTTGCAGATCTGAATTATGTCTACAAGGAGGAGAGGGGAGGAGCATGCCAGGCAAGAAAATGTTGGGGCACAATCATTGAGATCGGCTAAGGACAAAGATAAGGAAAAAGACCCCCAGTACAGTGCAACAACAGCTGGGATTTCAGCAGCAGCCAAGTTGGAAAAATATGCTCATGCTCATACTCCCGATAATACGCCAACTAAGGGGGGACAGGGGAGTCAAGTGAAACCTCCAACGGATAGAAAGAGTCAAGGGCAGTCGACACAAGCAGGTGTAAAATATACAAATAACAAAAGCACGAGTGCAACTGGAAGATCTGATATAATCCCCATGCAGGTGCCCTCAATAGATGGTGAAGAAGAACCGACGCTGAAGGAGGTCCTGGGGGCAGTTAATGTTTGTAAACAGTCATTACTAGAGCTATGTGATCAAACTAGAAGTATTAAAGAAGAGCTGGCCTTTATGCGGCAGGAGCTTCAGATAACGGCTGACCGATTAACAGCAGCAGAAGGTAGAATTTCTCAGATTGAAGATGAGGTGTATCCATTAAACCAAGAGGTTAAAGATTTAAAAATACAGATGGGCAAATATGAAGGGAAACTGGATGAATTGGAAAATAGACTCCGTAGGGACAATATAAGACTGGTAGGCCTCCCCGAGAAGTGTGAAGGCTCTGATACAGCTGAGTTCCTGGAAAAATGGCTTGTTGAAGTGTTTGGCAGAGAGACTTTCTCCCCACAATTTGCTATAGAAAGGGCACATAGAGTCCCGCTTAGAATCATGCATCGGGGAGGGCAGCCCAGATCTGTATTAATCAAATTTTTGAATTTTCGGGATAAGGTTGTTTTGCTTCGGAGGGCCAGGGAGATGGGGAGTGTCATCTGTAGGGGCGCCAAGGTCTCGTTTTATTCTGATTTTTCCCCTGATCTGCAGAGGCGTAGAGCAGAGTTTATAGAGGTCAAGCGTAGACTTCAGAAATTGGACGTTATATATGCTCTGCTCTATCCGTCAAGGTTACGGGTAGTAGCATTGGGAGAGACCTTATTTTTTGACACTCCGGCAAGGGTAGAAGCATGGATGCAGGAGAAGGGAGATCAGTTATTGAAGAAGTGATGTGTTTTTCTTTTTTATATATGTATGTGTATGACCCCTTTTTCATTCATCCTTGCCCTTTTTCTTATTTTCTTATTTTATTTTTTGTTTTTCTCTCCTTTCCCCTCCCTCTCTTATCAGGAGAGGGGAAGATCAGCGAAGGGGGGGTGTAACGGGTGCACTGTAAATGAAGAAAGGGAAGTTGATATACTTAAGTCAGGGTGTAGAGAATGGCACACAGTATAGTAAGAATTTATGTATGAGAAAGGGGAGGGTCAAAGGGGGAGGTTGTTGAGTATTAGGGGGGAGTGGGAGGTGGGTGGGGACGGAAGTAGGAGAGAAGGAGGGGGGTGGGGGGAGTATGAGGGTGTGTGTGGGAGTGTAGTGGTCACGGAAAAAGCCCCTAGGGGTAACCTAGATAGGTACGGGGAGGGTAGGGGGGAGGGAATAGGGAAAATGGAAGCATATAAAATTCAGGAAAGGAAAAAGGGTAATACTTGCACAGTTATAGATGATAATTTAAAAGTAATGAGTAAACACGGGGTAATGGTGTGTGTAGACAGAAGGTTTGGATCTCATGCTCACAAGGGGAGACTGAGAAGGGTTGACACTAGGAAGTATAAAAGATTGTATAATTTTATTAAAGTACTCACTAAGTGGGATTGCACTTTCTTTTTTTCATCCCCCCCCGTGCATTCTCCTTCTCGGTATGAACTATAGGGGGAGAAGCAGGGATTATTTCTGCTTAATGTCAGGGAATTCAGGGAATTTAAATGCTAATGTTGAGCCTTCAGGTTTTACTCTTTTTTCGCTCCTCTTTTCTCTTTTTCCGCACTTCCTAGAGTTATGCAGTCTATGCAGTCTAGAGTTTTGAATATTGGCTCTTGGAATGTCCGAGGGCTAGGAGCCTCTGCCAAAAGAGCAGTAGTGTTTGACACCCTGGAAAGGTGTAGGGTAGGATTGATCTGCCTACAGGAGACGCACCTAACTAAAGAAACCATATTAAAAAGTCAGAGTAGGAAATTTCAAGTCCAGTACCATTCAGTCCACACCTCTTATTCGAGGGGAGTGGCCGTGTTGGTAAGGAGAGAGGTTGCGTTCTCCTGTCGGCAGATCAATATAGATAAAGAAGGGCGGTTTATCTTCTTACACTGTGTAATTGAAAATCAGGAGTATGTTTTTGCAAATGTCTACATTCCTCCTCCATTTAAGATGGAAGTTTTATACTGTTTGATGGAATTTATAGCGGATAAATTGGGGATTCCTGTTATAGTAATGGGAGACTTTAACGAGGTCATAAATAAAAGCCAGGATAGGTTTCCGCCAGGAATATATATGCAAACGGAGGCTGAGACCCGGCTGGCTCGATTTTTGCTGGAGGGGGGCTTGTTTGATATATGGAGAATGCGTAACCCGGACCAGTTGCAATACTCATGTTTCTCAAGCTCATACTCCTCACTCTCAAGGATAGATTTAGTCCTTGGGAATGAGGAGGCAAGCCGTGTAGTAAGGGAAATAGTTTAAGGGGTGTCAGATCACTCGCTAGTGACAGTATCAGTAAATCTAGGGGGGATAAAGCCCCCAAGAGTGTGGAGTATGAATCCAGTGTGGTTTGAGCTAATTGGAGACCCCGAGAGGGTGCTGTTTAGAGTGGCAGAGTTTGTGGAGTTTATCAGTGGGTCTGCAGAAGTAGGAGTAATATGGGACGCATTGAAGGCCTATCTTAGGGGTATTCTTATTCAACAGGTAGCGAATGTTAAGAAAACATCTAATGAATGGGAGAATAGGGTTAAAAGGGATTTAGTAATAGCAGAGAGAGCATATATAGAAAACCCCACCCCAGAGAAAAAAAAAATATGGTTAGAGAAACAACAAGAACACAAGGTAGTGGTCACTAGGAAAATAGAGAATAAAAGATTGTTACAGAAACAAGTGGAATATGGGGAGGGGGAAAAAGTAGGAAGGATGTTGGCACAGATTGTAAGAAGTAACTCCTCGCCATCCACTGTCCCAGTGATAAGGACTGAGAAAGGAGAAATATCAGCACAGAGCTCAGTGATTACTGATACCTTTAGGATATTCTATGCCAAACTGTATTCCTCTCGGGGGACAGAGGTTGGCGAGGATATGGATAGGTTTTTTTCGAATATCAAAATGCCGTCCCTAACAAAGGAGGAGAGTGAGATAATGGAAGCCCCATTAACAATTGAGGAAATCCAGTGCGCAGTAGCAGAAATGGCCAATAAGAAATCCCCAGGACCAGATGGTCTTCCTGTGGAAACTTATAAATATTACAGTAAAATATTGCTTCCAGAGCTCCTTAAAGTATTTAATTGGGCAAAAAAGGAGGGGAGATTGCCGACTTCAATGACTGAGGCAACTATAATAGTCTTACACAAGGAGGGGAAGGACCCATTGGAAACACAGTCCTATCGACCCATTTCCCTTCTCTGTGCGGACGCTAAAATATTAGCTAAAGTATTAGCCATTAGATTGAATAAAATTATTTCCAGGCTGATACACCCCGACCAAACAGGTTTTATCCCAGGTAGAACTACAAGCACGAACATAAGAAGATTATATCTTAACATGCAGGTACCTATAGAGAATGATGGCAATAAGGCAATAATGGCTTTAGATGTAATCAAAGCCTTCGATAGTTTAGAATGGCCCTATATCTGGCGGGTACTGGAGGAATTTGGGTTTGGCCCTAACCTTATTGCATGGGTAAAAACCCTGTATAACGGCCCTAGTGCTAGAATTAGGGTTAATAATGAATATTCAGATAGGATTTTCCTAGAGAGGGGGACAAGACAGGGGTGCCCTTTGTCACCCCTGATCTTTGCCCTGGCAATAGAACCTTTAGCTATTGCAATTAGATCTAGTAGGAATATGGTCGGTTTTCAAAGGAGGACGAGGGAAGAGAGGATAGCGCTATATGCGGACGATATTCTCCTCTTTCTGGGGGACACAGAGCAGTCCCTCAGACAAGGGATGAAATTGATTACAGATTTCGGGAGGTTCTCAGGCCTGGAGATAAACTGGGAAAAATCAGCTCTTATGCCATTGGATGAAAGTAGGGACCAAAGCCCAGGGACAGGTGCGCAGCTGGAAGTAGTGGAGCGCATGAAATACCTGGGGATACACATACAAAGAGATCCTAATAAATATATAAGTGACAATTTGGTCCCATTAATAGCTAAATTTAAAAAGAAAATCGAAATCTGGAAAAAACTCCCATTATCGAATGCAGGGAGATGCAATTTGATTAAAATGGTATGGATGCCTCAGTTATTATATGTGCTACATAACTCTCCGATTTGGGTAGACATAATGTGGTTTAGGAAAATGGAGGTATTATTTCGAGAGCTTATATGGAAAGGGGGAGTATCTAGGATTGCTCTGCAAACTTTGCAATCACCTACAAGAAAAGGAGGAATGGCAGTTCCACATCCAAGGAGCTACTTTTTAGCTGCTCAATTACAACACTTGGAAATGAGTGAAGAGATGGGTGGGGGAACTAACAGGGCCCTAATACTAATGGAGACACCCCATAAGAATATGGTAGAAGCTCTGGAGGCAAATTCATTTCCCAAAAAAAAAATACCTACAATAAAATTAGTAGTGAAGGTGTGGAAGGCAGTTAAGGCGATTAAGGGCCTGGGGGGCTTAACTCAGTACACCCCTTTGTGGGATAACCGGAACCTGCAGGAAATGGAAGATATAGGGGTATATAAAGAATGGGAAGTTAAAGGGATAGATAAGTTGGCCCAGTTATACACAGGGAAAATATTAAAAACATTTAGTGCTTTAAGATCAGAGTTTGATATATCAAAACAATCATTTTATAAATACCTTCAAATTAGACACGCTCTAGGGAAACAATTTAATAGGCAAGGTCCCGTGTGGAATAACTCCCCTATTTTTAGCAGATTAAGTGCCCCAGTAAGGACAAAAGGATTCATAGCGGATGTATATCCAGTCATATGTGAAGGAAGTATAGGAAGCCCAGAAAGGTTTAAATGTAGAAGGAAATGGGAGGAGGAGTTGGGAATATTTACGGACGAACAGTGGAGGAAAATACTGGAGGATGGTTATTCAGTTTCAGTCTCGCCTGCCCAGAAGATGTCACACTTAATGCTGCTACACAGAGCCTATTATACACCAAAAAGACTGTTTAGTTTTGGACGCAGAGCAGATGACAAATGCCCTAGATGTCAAGAGTCTGGAGACCTGGCACACATGTTCTGGCGATGCCCAAAATTGTTTCGCTACTGGTCAGAGATTGTTATCATCTTGAATGAAACATTTGGTGTAGCGATCAAGGGGGATCCCAGGATATGTGTGCTGGGCCTGGGTGAAGCAATAGGAAGATCGCGACATACAAATAAGGCAATACTGAGATGTCTGTTTCAGGCAAGAAAATTGTTAGCTCAAAGGTGGCAAGCAAAAAATGCCCCCTCTGTAGCGGACTGGCAGTTAGTAATTATGGAGACAATATGGAAGGAGAGGGTGTTATATTTGAGGAGAGGAAATTTTAAAGAATTTAAAAAGATGTGGAAACCCTGGCTGGATAGAATGAGATATCCAGAATGAGGCATGGGAGAGGAGGAAGTTGGGTAGAGAGAGAGGAAGTAGGAGGGGAAGGAGGAATATCTGAGCAATGAGTGAAAAAAGAGGGGTTAGATAGAAGAATTATTGACACATCATGGATAGGAACGTTTTCTAAAGGTTTTATTACTCACTATAGTATCACTGTATTTGTAAAGGTGTAATAAGTGTTACACGTGCTATAGAGAATGTGCTTCTTGCTTTTATTATGTAAAAGAATGTTGAAAATGAATAAAGAATATGAAATTATAAAAAAAAAAAAATAAGCTAGTGGGTGTTAGCAGTAGAGTGTCCGTTAAATGTTAACTCTCCATAAGTTAAGTATATATAAGTATATTAAATGAAGGCCTCAGGGTCAAACATTAGTACAAAGCAAATTCTGATTTCAGCTTTTTCTTTTATGTTGAACTTTCTTTACAGTTCCCCGCTGTCTTTTAAAGATGTCACAGATTTAGAGCTGAGTTGTATGGCTGATTATGGTGCTCCTGTCTTCCCGTTCCTCGCTGTGGGTGGCTATGATGGTAATAACTTCTTTTTATGTACCAACACCTCACAATACACTTTATCTTTTAACTTTTAAAGAGCTGTCAAATCTTAGGCAGTCTGTCACTACTGAACAATATGGGAAATTTAGTTTTGACACTATATAAATGCAACCCGGTTAAGAAGAGAAAAAACTTGCAGTCCATTATTTTAAAGATTCGTTTTATTTGTCAGAATGTTTATATTGCTATTTGTGTCCTTTGATGTCTTTCTGAGATTTCCCTTCACTTCATGTTTCATTGATGTCCTGTCACCGAGATTCTTCCTCACTTCCTAAAATGGTGACAAGTAGACTGGAAAAGAGAGGTCTTATCTCCCCAGAGGGAACATGGACCAAAAAAAAAAAGACCCCACAAAGTTCTAAAAATTCCCCACCTCTATTCAAAAAAATATTTGAAAAAATAGTGACAGGTGTTGAGCTTTACTGATCATCACTATTCTACATTTATATGGATTTATGTTTGTTATATTGCTGGCGATATTCCTTATCATTCAGAACTAGTCTAACCTCTGGTTATTCTGTTCTGATTGTACTGATCAGCAACAGATCATTATTAAAACAATCAGTTCTACATGTTTTTTTGATGATCCCAGTAAGCACACTAAAAAGATGCATTATATTACGAATATTTTACCCTACACTCTATGCACACTATGTACACAATTTCCACAGTTCCAGAGAGAACATAAGGAAAAAGACCATTTGGTCAATAACTGGTTTCTATCATGTAAGGCCTAGTGTAAAATATACACCTAAAGATTGTTTCCTATTCAGCCTCATCTGGGTACACTATTTATTTCTGCAATAAAAGCCAAATATTTATGAAATATTGTCGACTCCAATAAATTGACCATAAGAGAGCATCATAGAATGACCTTTTTTTTAATAATACTCGTTTCCTAACAATAATTCTTTGTCCTGCAGACAATCAATACTCAGAATCACAAGGTCTGATTCTGACCATTTCACTAAACAATTATGTCCGATCCGACCCTCGGTTTGAGTATGTGATGCTTTGGGAGAAGGAGTTCCTGAGAGTATTGAAAGAGTATCAGAAGGACCCTAAGAGTAACTTGATCTTAGCTTTTATGGCAGAGGTAAGTGGTGCCATAACATGACCATTCACACGTTCTTTTGGTCCTATCAGAATACTTTGTATCTCCTCCAGATCTAGTCCACTCTGTGGTCTGTATCTGACTGTATTCCTTCTCTGTTTCTTTTTAATCTCTACCTTCCATGCTGTATAGAAATGCAAACCTTTGTGCTTTGATTTTTTAACAGCGATCACTGGAGGATGAGATCAGCCGAACCACCACAGAAGATATTCCTATATTTGCCATCAGCTATCTGGTGATCTTCATATATATAACACTTGCCTTGGGGGAGTACAGTAGCTTCCGGAGAGTGCTGGTAATATTTACTACAGTTGCATCTTTTTTTTAAATCAGATTTGTTTATATCATTGGCTCGTGACAAGCACTCCTCGTGTACTGCAATATTGTTCCCTGCAAATTGAATGTTTCAAATAGTCTCCTGACAACATCCATACTACAAATATAACAACATTTGTTCACAGTTCTTGCCTCAATGGTGGCAGATGTGATGAAGTCAAACCTCTTGCAATAATTTTATTCCCTGCATTAAAATATCCCATATGCACTAAAGCCACATTTACTGCAAGTGCAACAATTGCACCGCTTGTGCTGCCAAATCACATATATTATAACTGAACTCACTGTAACCACCATAACCATATAACATAGCCATGCAGACCAACCATACTTCCACAGAAGTATACGACCACTAAGGACTTCAAATATAGTAAAATATTAGCTCCTTTATTTATTTATTTATTTTTTAGCAAAAAGGCAGTACAAAATGTAAAATGTCCATCTACCCCTTGCTATGTATAAAACCAGTATCTCAAGTTTGACTGCCCACCGAGCTTGACAAAGAACCTTTACTTGCAAAAACTGTAGCAAAATGTAAATGGAGGACAAAATTGTATTCCTTTACTTTGCTAAACAAAAAAAAGGAATGAGCTGATATTTTTAATATTTGTTTTGTGAATGGAAATCATCAAGACACAGGAAGCAACTCATAAAAACATTGAATTAGATCCTCCATCAAAAATGGGAATTGGGTAACACCATCAAACATCCTAACCAACTTTTTTTCATAAACCATCTAGATTGTGAGTGTCATATAATTTTAAACGATTATTTCTCTTCCATTAGGTGGATTCTAAAGTGACTCTGGGCCTTGGAGGAATCCTGGTTGTCCTTGGAGCTGTATTCTCATCAATGGGTTTTTTTTGCTACCTGGGTATACCATCTTCGCTGATCATTGTTGAGGTTGTGCCCTTCCTGGTTCTGGCAGTTGGAGCAGACAACATCTTCATTTTTGTTCTGGAGCTACAGGTACAAATATGCTTCTAAACAACCAACTATGATGAAAAATGGTAAATAGACTAGTTGCAATAGCAGCAGAACACCTCCACTTTTTCCATTATCTACATTCTATCAATGCTAGTAGTATTTAATGACATTTAGCCTGGGTTCACACACATGCAAGCACAGACATCACATGTGATTCGCACCTACATTGCTGTGCCGATCACATGCAATGTCTGTGCAATGCAAATACAGCCTAATGCCCTGTACACACGATCAGATTTTCCGACAACAAAACCATGGATTTTTTTCTGAAGGATGTTGGCTCAAACTTGTCTTGCATACACAAGGTCACACAAATGTTGTTGAAAATTCCGAACGTCAAGAACGCGGTGACGTACAACACGCACGACAAGACGAGAAAAAGGAAGATCAATAGCCAGTTCGATAGCCTTCTGCATGATTCAGAGCATGCGTGAAATTGTGTGCGATGGACTTGTGTACACACAATCGGACTTTCCGACAAGTTTTATTGTTGGAAAATTTGAGAACCTGCTCTAAAAACATTTGTGTGCAGAAATTCCGACAGCAAATGTTCGATAGAGCATACACACGGTCGGACTTTCTGACAACAAGCTCGCATCGAAAAATTCCCGTCGGAAATTCCGATTGTGTGTACATGGCAATAGAGTTGTATGGCTGAACTCGCATTGGATTCGCACAGAAAAGGCGCACTGCACTGGAATTTGATTTCATGTATGTTCACACCCATACAATCTGATTCCTATCTGAATCCACAGTTCACACTGCGATCTGTGAACCATTCATTAACATTGTATTGACATCCGCAGAGGCTCACAGAGGGCAGTGTGAACTGCCTACGGGAGAGATGTTTAATGCGGGAACCGTCACTGGAATCGCATCGCTATAGTGTGAACCCAAGCTTAACTAGAACTGTTCTGCAGTGTTGAAGACAGTTCACCACTGATCAAAATGGCTTCCTTGTTTCAGGAGTGTCAGGAACATACCAGAGTATTTACAGTATATCTACATGAGGACAGGAAGCGATAGGAAAGGTCTCTAAAGGTTATACGGACAAAAACAAATGCACTTTTTTAGAAGCGTGGGGAAGAGTTAGAACGCCTGACAATATTTTGCCATTCTTTATTGGGGATGCCTGCACCCCCATATCTTGTGCTGGTGTCTGAGGGGCTGGAGGGGAGCACCAATCTCTCCAATGGGGTTACAAACAAAAATAAACACTTGATATGAATGTTTACTGAACTGTAAAATATTGCTGTCAACAATATATATTTTTTTAAATGCAACTGAAAATTGTATGTTTTTAAATATTATAACATTATTAAGGCATCTTTTGACTAATGTGTTAAATAAATGAAAGAGTCAGTTCAGCTTTACCAAAACAAGACTGCCTATGCAGGTAAGGGACACCTCTAGATAAAAACACACTGTGCAGCTCTGCCCAAAGTTGAATAGTGCCCTTGCTGTAGTTGTGGGCCATTTATGTATCTCATGAAGCCTGGCTGAAAAACTCCCAGAGGTGGCGTCCTCCCATCCTGACTAGTTGCTAGGATATTGCTAAGACCCTCACAGCTGTTACTGCTCATCCTCACCATCACAAAGATGAACTAATGTTTTAAATGTTGGTGTAGAAATTAATGCACTCAATTCAGAACAATTCTGGCATATTTATTATCTCTTTTCATACCTTTCACTTTTTTTCCCATATTTTCTCCTCTTTCAGCGTGATGAGAGGAAGGAGGGAGAACGCCGGGAGGATCAGATTGGGAGGGTCCTCGGCAATGTGGCCCCCAGCATGTTGCTGTGCAGTCTATCTGAGTCCTTGTGTTTTTTCCTAGGTAATACCTCAGCTTTGTGAAACAGCCACTGCAAACATTACAATAAGGCCCCTTTCTCACGATCGACCTGCTCGGATCTGCCTGTCAGGTCCGTCCCTGCACACTGAGTGGAGACAGACCTGTCATCCGCCTGCTCAGTGGGGATCAACTGAGCAATCCCCCACTGAGCTAGTGGAGTCTGTCCAGCGGATCCGCCCCGTGTGAAAGGGACCTAAGAATTCTGGCTTTGACTACAACCCCCATGATCTTTTACAAAATTCAAAACAAAGCCCATCGAAATTGGTCTTACCAAATGTTATAAAAACAATACTTTATTATTCCTTTAACCATAAAAACAAAAGCTTAAAAATCTTGGCCAAGATTTTTACAAGGCCATTTAAGGCATGGAATAAATCTGCATCTGAAAAGACCACATTTCGGGTAACCAGAAGAAGGGCTTAGGCTCATGGGGTAAGATCATTGTGGGGATATATACAAAGTCCTGAGCATCATTTCCTGATACATTGCAGCTTTGATTATTCTCCAAGACTCTTTTAGGCTGGGTTCACATATGTGCAAATTGGATGCAGTTTTCACCGCATCCAATTTGCATGACATGCGAGTGTGACTGGCTCTCAATGGAGCCAGTTCGCACAGGTCTGAGACGGCCGTGGTGTGGATTGCAAAAGGGTCCTGTGCATTTTTGGGTCTGGTTCAGATGCAAATTCAGGCTAAAATTCGGACCTGAATCGCACATGAACCGGTTAACAGAAACACACTAGACCCCATGCATGAAACTGCGGCCGCACATATGTGAACCTGACCTTAGCTGAGCTGAGGGAAAGTCCTGGTCCATTTATTATATATTTTTTTCAAACCAAGGTTTTGTGTCACTTTAGTACTTGACCTAACCCTTTATTGTTGAAAATGTGCTTATTGTCAAATTCACAAGTTTCACAAAGAAAAACATTAAAATTACATCTGAGTGACAGCCAATAACGAATAAGGATAATGAGTCAGCTCGATGGCTATAGCTCATAGCTTGACTCTTACGAGCAAATAACATATTACAAGCGGTGTCAGCTGTCATCTGCTGTGAGGGACCGTCTCGTGTTGTTCACGATAAAACTATATAAAAATATAACGAAGAAGAAAAAAAATTAAAAAGGGGAGACCAAATCAAATGAGAGGAAAAAGGGAAGAAGAAAAGAAACTCAAGTAAGGGTGAGTGTAAGGAGAACAAAAAGATAGAAAGAGGGGTCATAGGCGAGAGAGAGAACTGCTGGAGAGACACTTGTGGGAAGAGTTAGATAGAAGGCAGAGGGTAAGGCACCTAGGGATTGTCACCTCCACCCTCCCTGTATTTAAGTTATGTACTGGGATGACCCTGTTGGGGTCCAAGCATAGTCGTGAGGGTATCTGCAGAGGATAAGCAGAGCCAGATGGACCACAACACCTTGTATCGTTCATGGTCGAGACCCATTGTGATAGGGGAGGTGTGGTGGTTGTCTTCCAGTATAATGGAATGAGCTGTCGTGCTGAAGACAGAAAAAAGCAGAGAAGTCTCAGTTTCTTTGATGTTTTAGACCCGGGGAGTATTGAGGAGGGCAATAAAGAGTCCTCATAAACTTTATTATGGCATTTAAATACCTGAGTCCAGAAATGGCGTATCCTATTGAATTCCCACCAGACATGTAGATAGGTCCCTATAGCCGAGCCACAATGCCAGCAGGAGGCTGGAGTTGACGGGAACATTTTGTGTGGAGGGATCCCTATACCATCGGGATAGACCTAACCCTTTAAATTATCTCTCTAACATCTAAGTAAGCCTAATGCCGCGTACACACGAGCGGATTGTATGGCGTACTTAGTCCGTCGAAACACATTTCAGCGGACAATCCGCTCGTGTGTGGGCTTCAGCTGACTTTTTCAGCGTGCAGTCCGGAGTACTAAGAATTTCGTTTTTTTCGAAATTCTGTCCGTCGTACTTTGGTTTCAGCGGACAATACGGTCGTCAGTATGCTAGTTCGACGGACTAAGAATGGCGCATGCCCAGAAAGGATTTACACGACGGAAGGGTGCTTTGCTGTGTCTTGGACTTCCTATTTCTAGTCCCGTCGTACGTGCTGTACACGTCATCGCGCAAGCTTTCGACGGACTGTTTGTGTATCCGTGTGTGGTCAAGTCCGTTCAGTGGAAAGTACGATGGATTGTCCGTCGGATTGTATGACGGACTAAGTACGCCATACAATCCGCTCGTGTGTACGCGGCATTATGCCGCGTACATATGACCGGACTTTTCGACGGACTTGGTCCGGCCGGCTGGAATCCGTCGGACAATTCGATCGTGTGTGGCCTCCAGCTGACTTTTTCTTCCCAAAAGTCCGGCGGACCTAGAAATGCTTCAAATCTTTCCGATGGGCTCGAGTCCGGTCGAAAAAACAGTCGTCTGTGTGCTAGTCCGATGGATAGCTAGACGCTTTAGCTATTAGCTACTGGCTATAAACTTCCTTATTCTACGTCATCACGTTTGAATCTATCGGACTTTTGGAGTGATCGTGTGTCGCGTGTCCCCAAGTCAGTTCGTTTGAAAGTCCGGCAGGCCTCAGCTGCAAAGTCCGTCAGATTGTCCGCCGAACCAAGTCCGTCGGAAAGTCCAGTCGTGTGTACGCGGCATAACACGTAACCTTATCCCTCCCCCTTTTCTAATGTCTAGTACATACAAGCTGAATGTTGGGAGACATTGGCAGGTTTAATAAAAAAACGTCCGACATTCGGCCCCTGTGCATGTCAATTGGTCTCACAGAAGCCAGCTTCTGTCGGGTGAGCATGCTGGAAAGACAGCAGCTGACTAACTCCCTATCAGTGCTTTCAGCCAATGGCAAAGAGCACTGACTAGAGTGTTCTAGCAGGGCTCAGCAGGGGAGATCAATGTACTAACATCGGACTGTTAGTACAGTGATTCCGACTGGAGCTGTCAGGTTTGTTTTTTGTTCAACCCAGTGTATGTACCAGGCTTTAAACTATCACCTAAAAAACACTCCCTAACCCTAAGAATAACTACAAATGATCCCTATTATTTTTAGCCTAATATAGAAGAATGGGTGCCAAAATCTCAGTTCCATAAATAATGTTCTGCGAACACACAGTGAAAATAGCCATATTAGGTAACAAAACAATATTTGTAAAAGAATCCCAACTCAGTTGGACTGAATGACATCATTAAGTATCTCTATGTAGGCAACAGGTGAACTTCAAACAAAGTCCCCATTGGCAAATATTTACCGGAAAGGTCCACAGCACTGTATCATGTACCAAAGCACACGTCTCCCTCTCACACAGCAAAATAAACATGCACATATCATTTTCTTAGTTAAATAGGCCTATTTATTAAGGTGACATTAAAAAATTCAATTCAAGCACGTATTCTTGAAAATGTACCTTCTATTTCTCTCAGCCTCTACTGAATTTCCAAATTTCTGTTTCAGTTTTTTTTTTTTTTTACTTCCTCCCAGAGGATGGCTATGTTTGTTCTCCATGGTCCCCACTTATATGGAGAACCATAGACCTCTTTGATAGCTCCTGAGATGGGCTAGAGACTATGAACTATGGGATGTGTAGTGTGCATAGAGCCCAACTAACATGCACTGCTCACTACAAGCAGATAAATAGTAAGAAAAAATGTGAACAAAAATAGAATACAGGGCCATTAAGTAGTGGTTGTGTATGTATTATTTTTGGAGAATGAAGATATTGTTTAGTGCCACTTTAAAGCCAAACCCTGAGATAAACAAATATTGTCTAAATACAAGAGGCATGTGTATTCTGACTCGAATTTTGGTGTTCTTTGTGTATTCCTTCTATATCTGTGCAGTGATGCAGTGTGAAACTTTACCTCTCTGCAGGAGCTTTCTGTAATAAAGACCAGTCACTGCTGCTCTCTAAGTCTGTGCAAGTTGATTGGTCTTGTCTCCGCCTCCTCCTGTAGTTTTCTGCAGACGGCCTGTAGTGGGTGGAGCAGTTGGGTCCCTCCCACAACTATGCTCTTTGCACAGACTATGCACAGCATATTGATGTCACGGCCACTTTTACATGGCAATATCTGAATTAGACACAAAGTGGTTTTATATCCTTTGTAGTTATTGAGGAGTATATTTAAATAAGAGTTTTTGTGACCAGAGTTCAGCTTTAATATTTATAAACCACAATGATTGCTGTACATACAATAAGCAAGTTACAGTAAAACTTTATTTCTAATGTGTGTCTGTCCTTGCCCTAGGTGCACTCACACAGATGCCTGCTGTTCGTACATTTGCACTGAATGCGGCCCTGGCTATCCTGTTTGATTTCCTGCTTCAGATCTCCATGTTTGTAGCTCTTGTGTCTATGGACATGAAACGACAGGAGGTAAAGTTAGGTTCTTGGGTCTGTGGGTGGGTTGGAGAATATTTCTTCCGGATCCTCTACCTAGAAATATTTTCACATTATGTTCCCCTGTCATCTGAGGTCTGACCACAGAGCAAACCTGATCCATGTTTGTTTGTTCTTCAGAGCTCAAGATTTGACATTTGTTGTTGTATCAAGAGCAAGAGTGAGAAGCCGAACAAGAAATCTGAAGGGTGGTTGGTGTGGTTCATGCAGAAGGTGTATTGCCCCCTCTTACTGAACCCCTTCAGCCGAGTTATAGTGGTGAGTAGATCTTCCCATAGATCCATTATCTCTTATATATTCTTACATAAAATTTGTATTATCTGCCTATTATATTTTCAATTGCACATGGATCTATCTATTAATCATAGGATCACAAGCTATTTTAACTGTGTTGCCTTGCAATCGGCACAAACTATTACAGGCATACCTCACTTTTAAGTACACAATGGGGGTTTATTTACTAAAGCTGGAAAGTGCAAAATCAGGCTCACTTCTGTATAGAAACCAATTTGTTTCCAGGTTTTCTTACCAAAGCTTAATTGAACAAGCTGGGGTTAGAAGCTCATTGGTTTCTATGCAGAAGTGAGCCTGATTTTGCACTTTCCAGCTTTAGTAAATAAACCCCATTGTGTACTTAAAAGTGGGGTATGCCTGTACTTTCTGTGATTTGAATCTAGTCTTATATTTATGTATTCACTGGTTTTGAGAAGGGTATGTATTTAAACAGAACACACAATTCAGGCAACATCTATACATGCGTCAAGGAGCAGAAATGAGACTCCTAAACAAATAATTACAGGCTCATAGATGGGATCTTGTTCTAAGAAAAAATAGTCAAGGGTCTAAACCAGTGGTCTCCAAACTGCGGCCCGGGGCTGGATATGGTTCTTTGCTTGCTTTTTTTTAGCCCTTGGGGCACTATTTTATTCACTGATGAAGAGCACACTCCCTCCCAATGACCTCAACAATGGGGAAAATTCCTTCCAATGACACCAACAATGGGGCACGGTTCCTCCCAATGCCACCAACAATGGGGCACGGTTCCTCCCAATGCCACCAACAATGGGGCACAATTCCTTCCAATGACACCAACAATGGGCCACGATTATTTCCAATGACACCAACAATAGGGCACAATTCCTACCAATGACATCAACATTTGGGCACAGCTCCTACAATGACATAAAAAATAGGGCACAATTCTTCCCAGTGGCAACAACAATGGGGCCCAATGACACCAGCGATGGGGCCCAATGACAACAATGATGGGGTATAATTCCTCTCAATGACACCAATGATGGGGGATTGTGTACTCCCACTAATGCTGGGACATATTGTGCTCTCAATAGCTACAGTTCGACGCCTTAAAGTCTGAAGGACAGTAAACTGGCCCTTTGCTTAGAAAGTTTGGTCTAAATGGTTCATTTGGGCACTCTGGTGTTTGCCAGAAGGGTTGGTGTACCTAAAAATGCTAATATAAACAAGCATTTTCCCATTCTGCCTACTGACACTGACACTGATCACAGCTCCCTGTAATCAGGAGCAGTGATCAGTGTCCTGTCACACACAGCCCCCCCCCCCCCACAGTTAGAATCAATCCATAGGACACACTTAACCCCTACAGTGCCACCTAGTGGTTAACCCCTTCACTGCCAGTCACATTTACACAGTAATCAGTGTATTTTTAATTGCATGGATCGCTGTATAAATGTGAATGGTCCCAAAATCACTCCAAAAGTGTCCAATCTGTCCGCCATAATGTCACAGTCACTATAAAAATTTCTGATCGCTGCCATTACTAGTAAAACAAAAATTATTAATAAAAATGCCATAAACTATCCCCTATTTTGTAGACGCTATAAATTTTGCGCAAACCAATCAATAATCGCTTATTGCGATTTTTTTTTTATACCAAAAATATGTAAAAAAATACATATCGGCCTAAACTGAGGAAAAAAAATGTTTTTTTTTATATATTTTTGGGGAATATTTATCATAGCAAAAAGTAAAATATAATGCTTTTTTTTCAAAGCTGTTGCTATTTTTTATTTATAGTGCAAAAAATAAAAACCGCAAAGGTGATCAAATACCACCAAAAGAAAGCTCTATTTGTGGGAAAAAAAGGACATCAATTTTGTTTGGGAGCCACGTTGCACAACCACGCAATTGTCAGTTAAAGCGATACAGTGTCAAATCGCAAAAAGTGCCCTCGTCTTTGGCCAGCCAAATGGTCCGGGGCTTAAGTGGTTAAAGGAGAACTCTATGTGACAGTCTCAACATGGACAGAGGCTTTTGGAGGGGACTGCAGGCTAGCATCTTGCCTATTAACTATGGGCCCTGGCTTTTAAGGGAGCACTACTCTTTGGGAGGTGTGTGCCTGGGGGACCCTTGGAGTATTGTTACCTTGGATTCAAGTCCATGTCTCTCCAAAACACACAGGCTCTGGGAACTGGAGGACCCATATACATATTTGAAGTCTCTAGGCCCAAACCAGCAATGACTGTTTCACACTGTGAGACTCATAGCAGATGTTAATATCAAAGCCACCTGTCTGGGGTCTCCTGCTATAATATGCTTATTGTAACTAGGTGTCTCCGATAGTGTGCCTCCTATGTGTCTTTTTCTCATTGTTTATTGTTATAAATAAGTCACCTAATGTTTCTGTCAGTCAGCTCATCTTATAAACAAGTGATTAATATTGTGATCACTATACCTTATTGAACCAGTGTGGAAGGTTACATGTTTATGTTGCTTAGCTTATGGGTTAATTAAATCACTGTCAACTATTAGTTGCTAGAAGTGGATTAGCATTATGTGTATGTTGGCTGTCCTATAGCTATGTTAATTATATTCCTGTTTAAAGTTTGTATTGTTAGGGTAATATGATCAGGAGGGAACTCTCCTCCTGTGGTGTATAAAATATGTGTCTGAGTTTCAATAAGCAGTCATTCCTTGCCCTGTTATTGGAAGAAGAATCTAATCGGGTGCCAAGCGGTTCTGTCACACTCTACCTCTAAAAATTGAGTTTGCTTTTTTTACACCCTCCTCCCTCTGCAATCACAAATGTGTTTGTATCATTTTTTTTAATCTTTGTTGTGGCTGTCTTTCCCCACCACCTTTCTGGACTAGGCCAAAATGATGTGTCCCTAGTCCTGCATCCTCCTGGAATACTCACATCTCACATTCTCTGGGATATTCACATCCTCCCAGGTGGCTGCAGAACCAGGGACACAGAACAGTCAGAGGGCTGGCCTGGCACATCACATGGAAGAGGCCGCCAGCTGAAGACAACCAAGATGCCGGCACAGGACCTTTGTTATGTTACCCAAACAGAGATTCACAGTAGGACAATGCTGCATTTGCTGTGCGGGTGCGTATGTATTTGCAAGATAAACCAGCAATATAGGCAAGTGAAGTAAAAAAAAAAAAAAACACGGGGGAATTTAGTTCCACTTTAAGTATACTGTATATCATGTGGATGATGATACAAATAAGAATTTTAACATCAGCCAATAGTTTCCCATATTTTGACTTTTTTGGCTAAAGCGTCTCCTTAATGTCTCTTGTCTCCTCAGATGGTGGTGTTCATCTTTCTGTTCTGCTGTGGGACGTACTTTATGATGTATTCTCGTGTGGGTCTAAATCAGGAGCTGTCTGTACCTCTGGTACCTATTACTTAATAATATTTTTTCTTCTTGGTGACATTTCTTCAATGTGAATAAAACTAGAACCATGTGGCTTATTTATGACATGAGGGAACAAGGAGATTGTTGTCCATAAATATCTGCCAAATTCCATACACACAACCAATATTCGCCCATAAGATCTTAAGTGATGCATGATACAAAAGTCATAAAATATCAATTTATTGTACAAGGATTTGACACATAAATGTATAAAGTAGACATAAAAGATGTTTGGCATATCAAGCCAATGGGTTACAATGGGTTACACATAACAATATATAATGTACATCAAGTTGGTATATTTTCAAGTACATGTTTTACATAACCAAGATGACTGAAATATGGGAGAGGAATGCATCTTGTAACTCAAAGTGTTTTGTGAATACTTTAATTTCTTTAGGAGTAGATGTCTCCAACAACAGAGCTCTATAAAACCAGCTGGTGGAACTTGATACAACATAGCGCCTCCAAATGGCAACCGCTGCTCAGTGTCTGATACGGGAGTAGTGGAAGTACCAAAAACCAGAGATGATTCTCCAACCAAACAGATCATGATCTTCTTTTCCTTTGAGATCATGATCTGTTTGGTTGGAGAATCATCACTCACTTTTGTGAACACTAGGTTGGTTTTTGGTATTTTTGTATTATTTTACCACAGCCATGAACTTTCTTGTGCCATCTCATTGGTTTTCCCATTGGGTGTCTTGGTTACCTTCCACTACTCCTGTATCAGACACTGAGCCGCGGTCACCATTTGGAGATGCTATGTTTTATAAAGTTCCTGGTTTTATGTTATGTTTTGTTATGTTTTGGAGTTCTGTTGTTGGAGGCTTCGACTCATAAAGAAGTGAAAGTATTCACAAAATGGGTCAAGTTACAAGATGCATTCCTCTCCCATATTGCAATCATCTTGGTTATTTAAAGCATGTCCTTGAAAATATACCAGCTTGATGTACATTATACATTTGATATGCCAAACATCTTTTATGTTTACTGTATGTGTCAAATCCTTGTACAATAAATTTATATTTTATGACTTTGTATTATGCCTCACTTAAAGCCCCATGTGCATATAAAACCTATATAACATGCAAAAAATGTGCATCTTTATGGTCATAGTGTTATATGAATCCTTCTATTATATCCTGATGACATTGCAATAATTAGGGTTCCCTACTGAGACTATGACCAATGCTGAGAGTTGAAGTGTTTTGTTGATGTTTTCACCTTCAGTAAATGTACTGAAGTGTCTTAGGGCACATTTAGACATGCAGTCAGTGGGAGGTAAAAACAGGCAGTTGAGCCAGAGTTTTACTGCCCCCTGGTTGCCCACCTAAACAAGGGCATGCAGCTGCTCAAGACTGTACAAATTCTGTGGAAAAATATTTATTGCTTTGTTGCAGGGTAGTCTTAAATGAGGTGTGAGACACAAGAGAAGGGTAATTGTAAGCACCCGGGAAGGGTTAAGTTAATCTGTTGCCTTGTCCTGCCTAAGAAAAGCTCAGATCCTTATTTGTACATCCTATTTTATACTGAATGCCTTAATTACCTTTTTCTAGGATTCCTATATGGTGGATTATTTCAAAGCTCTCAATGAGTATTTTGAAGTTGGAGTGCCCACGTACTTTGTCACAACTCCTGGTTACAACTTCTCCAGCGTAGATGGAATCAATGGCGTTTGTTCCAGTGCAGGCTGTAATGATGGTTCGATGACCCAGAAGATACAGTATGCCACTGACTATCCTACACGGTAAGTCTTCTGTCCAGCTCCAAGATGAGGGTAACCAACCAGGAGTATACTTTGTTCTCTTAGTGTTCAGTACTGGTATATGAACATTATAAACCAAAATTAACAGAGATTAACTGCACTTTAGTTGTTACAATAACAGCATCGGTAGAAGGAACTCAAAAAATGCCTGTGATGCCATGCTCTAGATCACATTGAACAAGATGTAAACTCTAATTGGCTGACATTTTTGCGAAAACACTGTATATCATAAAGAATTGTCAAGTTTTTTTCATAAACTACTGGTTTCACTTTATTATCAGCCTCTTTTTAGATCTCAGTTTTTCTGAACTCCAGTGGTGATGGAGAGAAAGAAGGTTGCGCAGCTGGGAATTATACACCCAGAGAGTTACACATTAAAGGATAAATTCACCTTTAAAAAAAAAAAAAATGCACATTTTTTTTGCAGGTAAATTGCATTTACAATTATTTTTTAGCAGCCTGGAAATCGCTGATGCCATGCAGAGCTACTGCAGACTGTCTCAGTGTGAGCGGTCCACCTGTATATCGTATGGGCCGGCAGTTTCACACTGACAGAAAGAATTGGTGAACTACCAGAGCACTCAATAGTGCCGCGGTAGTTCATTGAGAACTACAAGCCGGCAGCTGCAATGGTTGTCGGTAGTTGTAGTTCATTCATTCACAGAACACTGTGAATGAATGACACGGCCAGGCGGGCAAAGCCCAGCACCACCGCGTTTTCTTTTTTTTAAATCCAGTAGATTTTTATTAATATTTTTTGTACAAAAAAACAACACAATACATACACACTACCCAAATACAATCCTAAATACACATAATGATAAAGCATAAACATAACAAAGAAAAAAAAACAAGGAAACTCCCGTCCCGTAATACTCAATCCTCTCTCTCTATATCTCTTCTCAAACGAAATACCTCCTTCCAAGTCAGGCGCTAAAGCCTCCAATCATCTTCTCCATATTGTCTCAAACTTCCCTGGATGGCCTCGATGTAGAAAAGTATATTTCTCTTTTAAAAAAGTTTCCTTTATTTGCGTTCTTCATTCTTCCACTTTTGGTGGGTATACTGAAATCCATTTTTGTGCTATTAACTTACGAGCCTGAAACAGACTTCCTACTATTGTAATATAAGCACAGTCTGGAATTGTAGATTCCTCTATCATATTTAACAAACAGATGCCAGGTTCTAGTTGCAATTTTTTTCCGAACTATTAATAGTCTCGATTACCCCCTGCCAATATCGATGGATATTGAAGACAAAGAGAAAAATCTCTATTTCTTTATTGTACATCACGGGACACAGAGCCACAGTAATTACTGTACGGGTTATAGGACTCCTGGTGATGGACACTGGCACACCCTAGACAGGAAGTTCAATTCCCCATATAACCCCTCTCCTTACCGGGAGTACCTCCGTTTTTTCGCCAGTGTCTTAGGTGTTGGTCACGAGTAAAGATGTGCTGTGCTGAGTTCCACTGGAGAAATCTTGGTGGGGCAAGCCATGCAACCAGATTCATTCAAAATGTCTTTTCCAGGCTGAATTGAATGGCATCCGGGCCTCGTGTCGGAAGAAACAAGGTTTTGCCGGTAACGCTTCTCTTTTTAGAGAGCTAGACCCAGGATCCAATGTTTGTTTTCTTCAGCCATATTCCTGGCGGGGTGCTTTACAGGCCCAGGGGTGTGGAACCCCCGATAAAAAGGGTCCCTGGTCCCTGAAGGTTTTTTAACGGAGCTCACCTTGAGTGGTGAAGATTGGGTCTGTCCCACAGAACCCTGCAGCTGGATATGGCAAGGGAGATTCCTAAGGAATTTTTCTAATTCTTGTAGGTTTTTTTACTTTAAGTAAATGTTGTCATGCCTATAGTAGCCACCAAGGGCTTTCAAGAGCACATACCTGATCCCATGCTTGTCAGTCTCGCCCTGTGTCACAAGCTGCACACTTCCTCCAGCCCAAGCACCAGGTAAGATGTGGAAAGGTTTTTTTTTTCTCTTTGAATGTCCCCCCATCTGGACAGCTTCTCTCCAGAAAAGCAGAGGGAGTCTGGGTCAGTCAGCGGTTCTCCATGCAGCAACTCTCCTCCTCTCTTCCACCCCAGCCCTCCTCCACATGCGATCCGCTCGGATCGAAACCCCGCTTGTGCTTGTTTTGAAAAAAATGGGGGGTACGTTTGTGCACAGCACTATGACCAGAGGGAGTGGTACAAATGCCACAAAAAACAAGGGCACAAAAGTGTCGATCTCAGGCCCTAGGGACCCTCCCTCTGCAACACCATCCCCCCCAAAAGATCTAAAGAGGCTGGTCAGAGTGAGCCATCAGGGTAGTCAGGGGCTACAATTGCTTCCGACACTTCAGCCCATGTCTATCTAACTAAGGAGGTTTTCTCCTCAGCTATGATTTGGATTGGAGGAAAGGTTAGCGGCTTTAATCGCATCTTCACAGAGTGGAAGAAAGCGCATTAGGCCCCCTTCTACCACCCAGGATCCTCAAACAGAGGAACAGTGGGAGAGGGAAGATGAATACCCCTCAGGGGACCGTGAGGAGGCTGATGACTCCTCTTCCGAGGATTCAAGTGCGGAAGGACCTTCTTCAGCTTCACAAGCTGAGAAGTTGCTGGTGCATTCTCTTACTGAAATGGTCCGCTCCACATTTAAGCTACCCTTAACTGAGTCGGTTAAAGAGCCCACTTCTTGTTTGAGTTCACTAAACCCTCCTAAAGCTTTGTGTGCCTTTCCTGTCAATTCATTGCTGGAAAAGTTTATGTATTCTGAGTGGGATCACCCAGATAAGTATTTTTTCCCTACTGAAAATTTTTAAACATTTTATCCTAAGTCGGAAAAATTTACTGAAATATGGAGTATACCAGCAATTGACACTGCTATATCCTATGTGAATAGAAGTTTGACTTGTCCGGTTGACAATGCGCAAATGCTTAGGGATCCAACTGATAAAAAATTGGAATTTCTGTTAAAAAACATTTTCTCCATGGCAGGTTCAGTGGCTAAACCTGCGGTGGTGGCAATTGGGGTATGTCAATCCTTGAGAGACCATTTGAAACAGGTACTCAAGGTTTTCCCTGAACAGCAGGCCCAGGAGTTAGCCGAGCTGCCAGCGGCTCTGTGTTTTACAATTGACACAATCAGAGATTCTATTCTTCAAACCTCTCGCCTTATGCTTGGGTTGGTACATATGCGTAGAATCTTATGGTTGAAAAGTTGGTCAGCCGAAGTGCCATGCAAAAAGCTCCTGGCTGGTTTTCCTTTCCGCTGTCAAAAGCTGTTTGGGGATGATTTGGACAAATATATCCAAAAGATATGTGGGAAAAGTACCCTTTTGCCAGTTAAGAAAAAGAGTAAACGTCCCTCATTTAAACGGGCTCTTTCTCCAGTGCCAGTGGCATCAGCCTCCAGGCAGTCGGAACAGCCTCCACCGTCAGGTTCAAGAGGTAAACCTCAGGGTCAACCCCAGGGACAAAAGAAGTCCTGGGGGAGGAGACCCACTAGACAGAATGCTAAAGCCTCTTTATGAAGGGGCACCCCCGCTCTTTCGAGTAGGGGGAAGACTTCTGCAGTTCTCGAGGGTCTGGCAGGAAGAATTTTGAGACAGATGCATGGAAGAGCAGGGTTTGGGGTTTTATTCAAACTTTTTCATGGTGCCAAAACCAAATGGAGATGTCAGACCCATTCTAGAGCTCAAAGATCTAAACCGGTTCCTGAAAATTCACTCTTTTCATATGGAATCGATCCGACCAGTAGTCTCCGTCCTACAAGGAGGAGAACTTCTGGCATCAATCAACATCAAGGATCCATACCTGCATGTACCTATTTTCCCCGATCACTGGAAATATCTGCATTTCGAAGTAGAGAAACTTAATTTTCAGTTTGTTGCCTTGCTTTTCGGTCTACTGCACCTCGGGTGTTTACAAAACTTCTGACCCTTCCCCTGGCCAGAATAAGGACTCGGCATACAGCATACCTAGACGACCTGCTCTTGATAGACTGGTCGGTAGCCCGCTTGGACCAAAGCATGGTCACTATTGTCAACTACCTGGAATACCTAGGTTGGATCCTCAACCTAGAGAAATCTTCTTAAAACCAGTAAGAAGATTAGAGTACTTGGATCTGTTTATAGATACAGCCCAAAAGAGGGTGTTTTTACCCCAGGCAAAGATCAGCACCATAAAGGAGCTGGTTCAAGTGGTAAAGGCAAAAAAGAGTCCTTCTATTCGCCTTTGTATGAGGTTGTTGGGGAATATAGTGGCTTCATTCGAAAGCACTTCCCTATGCAGTTCCCTATGCTCAGTTTCATTCGAGACTGCTGCAAAATAGTAGCCTGGAACAAGAAGGTCCAACCACTAGATTTTCCGATGCGTTTGTCGCCAAAAGTGCGGCAGAGCCTCAGTTGGTGGAGGATATCCGAGAATCTGCAGAAGGGAAAGTCCTTCCTACCAGTTACAACAGATGCCAGCCTTTCGGTTTGGGGAGCAGTCCTGGAAGAGGTGTCTGTCCAAGGGAAATGGTCCAGAACTGAAATCTATCAATCACCAAGGGGGGCACCAGAAGTCAGGCAACCCAGGGAGAGGTAAACCATATCCTAACCTGGCAGAAAAGCATGTGCCGTGCATATCGGCAATCTTCATTACAGGGGTAGAGAACTGGCAGGTGGACTATGTAAGTCACCAGCAGTTGTTCCCGGGGGAATGGTCTCTTCCCCAGACATCTTCCTGGCTATATGCCAAAGATGGGGGATCCCGGATGTAGCTCTTTTGTGTCCAGGTTCAACAACAAAGTCGACAACTTTGTGTCAAGAATAAAGGATCCACTCGCATGCAGAACAGATGCGTTGTGACCCCATGGGGTCAGTTCTCACTGATTTATGCATTCCCTCCTATTCTGCCGCTACCTCGACTTATTCGCAGGATCAAGCGGGAAAAGATCTCAGTAGTTTTTGTGGCCCAAAAGATCTTGGTATGCAGAAATAGTAAAGATGGTGGTAGGAGCCCCATGGACCTTACCACCTCGTCTAGACCTGCTATCGCAGGGACCAGTGTTCCATCCTACTTTACAAACGCTAAATTTAACGGTTTGGTTATTGAAACCCACATTCTGAAGAATAGTGGGCTTTCAGGCTCAGTGATATCTACTTTGATTAATGCAATTAAATCAGCTTCCAGAGTCATTTATTATAGAGTCTGAAAGGCATATGTTTCCCGGGGTGAATCCAGGGGTTGGCATCCTAGAAAGTATGTCATAGGTTGAATTCTTGCCTTTCTGCAAATGAGGTTAGAGATGAAACTATCAAGGGCCGGGTCTCGACCTTATCGGCATTGTTTCAACGTCCACTTGCTTCACATTCTTTGGTTTGAAGCTTTATACAGGGGGTAACGTGGCTTAATCCACCAGTTAGAGCACCCTTAAACCCTTGGGACTTGAATTTAGTTCTGCCGGCATTACAGAAACAGCCTTTTGAGCCAATACAACATATGGTTATTTTGACAAGGAAGCTAGTTTTTCTGGTAGCCATTTCCTCTGCAAGAAGGGTATCAGAGTTGGCAGCTCTTTCTTGTAAAACACCATATTTAATTATTCACAAGGATAGAGTAGTATTGCGTCCTCATCTTAGCTTTCTGCCAAAGGTGGTATCAGGTTTTCATCTAAACCAGGATATTGTTCTACCTTAATTTTTTCCAGAACCCTGTTCTATGGAAGAAAAGTCACTGCATTCTTTGGATGTAGTGAGAGCAGTCAAAATCTATTTGAAGACGACTGCTCAGATTCGGAAAACAGATGATTTGTTTGTGTTGCCTGAAGGTCCTAGGAAAGGACAGGCAACATTGAAATCCACTATTGCCAAATGGATTTGGCAAGTAATTATTCAAGCTTATGGTTTGAAGTGGAAAGTTCCCCCTTCCCCAAGGCACCCCCCATGTTGGGGGCACGCGGCCTGGTACGGCTCAGGAGGAGGGGCGCTCGCTCGCCCCCTTTCCTGGCCGGCCGGGTAGCGTGCTCGGACAAGGGTCTGTTGTGGACTTAGGGGGCACCCCCACGCCGATTTTTTTCGGCGTTGGGGTTCCCCTTTAAGTCCATACCAGGCGGCGGGGCCCGCGACGTCTCCGTCGCGTGCCCCCCTACCTGCATACCCGCTTGAAATGAGCGGACTTTTCTCCGGGCGGGAAAAGTCCGCTCATTTCGAAAGTACAGTGGACTGGCACACACACGGGCGGACTGTCCGCTCAAACCAAGTTTGGACGGACAATCTTACGGAAATTCCGAAAGACTTAGTCCGCCAGACTGTCCGCTGAAAAAGTCCGCTGAAGCCCACACACGAGCGGACTGTCCGCTGAAATGTGTTTCGGCGGACTAAGTTGGGCAGACAGTCCGCCCGTGTGTACGCGGCCTAAATCTTTATTATGCTGTCTGTCAGCTTGAGCATACAATGAAGCTTCTCAGACCCATATAGAATATACATATGTATATGAGCTTTTATTCTGCCTAGGCAAGAGTACTATAATCCCAAAGCTTGAGACCTAAGAACCTTTGCTGTGACCTTGATATTTGTATCTTATCTTGCTTATTCTATGTTCTTCCTTCACCTCAATACTATCTCTGGTTCACACCCTGACTCACCTGTTATCTCCCAAGACAGCCCTGTCAACTCTGTACATAATAACTGCTCTAATCTAATCATGCTACTTAATTATGTACAATATATAAATAGTCTTTGGACTTCATGTCAGACTAACCCAGCTTGCCCATTAATGGTTTGAATCCTGTCCGTTTCCTGTTGAACCAGCTGTGATTCGAAATGTGTATAGCCAGCCTAAGGGCTGTGTTTAGCGAGATGCCTACAGTTTGGTTAATGCCACTTAAAGAATATGTAAACCCAACATTTCATATTCCTGATATGTGCCTGTTGTACTATGCACTTGTTTGAAAAAGTACCCTGTTCTCACTGTATTGCTTCCTATGTGTGACATCCCAGGAGTTCCTGCCAGTCCCTCTGATTTCCTATTAAAAACTGACCACACTAGGCATGAGAACACAGTGCAGTCAGTTCTCTAGCTGTGCTGAGAACTCAGCTTTGTCCTGACAAGCCCCCCACCCCACCCCGCACAGCCAGTATTCTCTAGGAAGATCGGTGTACTGCGGTTTCTCCTTCCTGGGCTCCTTATGCAGCTGAGAACGGAGGGTACATGAACACTTATAAAAAGGGGGAAAAGAGCTATTTTTGATGTGTGTATATGCATGTACAGTAAAATTGTGTAAACGGGATTACACTATATGGACATTGTATTTTTTCACATGTATACCCGAAGCCCTGGTTTAAACAACTCTGACATCTAGTGGATGGTGGGAGATGAGCAGTAGAAAAGAGGATATATTCTTTCAAGGCTTTTGATTATTTATGGTCTGGTGAGTGCATCCCCAAAGGGGATTCTGCCGCACTTGGTGAAGTTTGGGTGGAAGCGTTGTACAAATCACAATAGAGACTCTTCTTTTCTTATGCTTATCTCATCTTAATGATTGTATATGAGAATGGATGTCTGCATTTGAATGTGGACAAAAGCGCTGCTGCAGTATTACAAAAGGACTTGCATTGGAATTTTTAATATTGTAATTATATATATATATATATATATATATATATATATATATATATTTACACACAAATGTTTTATTTCTATTTTACACTGATTGGGTTGTGTTACATACAGTGGGGAAAATAATTATTTGATCCCCTATAAATTTTGTAAGTTTTCCCACTTACACAGAAATTAAGGGTCTATCATTTTTATCATAGGTGTATTTTAAATGATAGAGACAGAATATCAACCAAATCCAGAAAAAACATGATACAAATGTTATAAATTGAGTTGCGGTTCAGTGAGTAAAACAAGTATTTTATCCCCAAGCAAAACATAACTTTGTACTTGGTAGAGAAACCCTTGTTGGCAAGCACAGAGGTAAGACGTTTCTCTTGTAGTTGGTTACCAGGTTTAGACACATCTCAGGAGGGATTTTTGTCTACTCTTCTTTACAGATCTTCTCTAAATCCATAAGGTTTCTTGGCCGATGCTGTGCAACTGGAAGTTTCAGCTCCCTCATAAGGGATTAAGGTCTGGAGACTGGCTAGGCCACTTCATGACTTTAATGTGTTTCTTCTTGAGCCACTCCTTTGTTGCCTTGGAGGTATGTTTTGGGTCATTGTCATGCTGGAAGATCCAGCCACGACCCATCTTCAGTGTTCTGGCTGAGGGAAGAAAGTTCTCATCCAAGAATTTACAATACATGGCCCCATCCATTGGCTCCTCAATACGGCAAAGTTGGTTCTGTACCTTTAGCAGAGAAACAGCCCCAAAGCATAATGTTTAAACCTCTGTGCTTAACTGTAGGGATGGTGTTCTTAGGGTCATAGTCAGCATTTTTCTTCCTCCAAACACGGCAAGTCGAGTTAATGCCAAAGAGCTTCATTTTGGTCTCATCTGACCACAGAACTTTCTTACAATCCTTCTCTGAATCATTTAGATGTTCATTGGAAAACTCCAGATGGGTCTGCACATGCGCCTTCTTGAGGAGGGGGACCTTGTGGTCTCTGCAGGATTTCAATCCATATTGGTGTATTCTGTTACTAATGGTTTGTTCGGTGTCCCAACTGCCTTGAGATTATTCACAAGCTCCTCCTGTGTAGTTCTGGGCTGATCCCTCACTTTTCTCATTATCATCCTTACCCATGAGGCAAAGGCGATTGATGATTATTTTGTATTTCTTCCATTTGCAAATAATCACTCCAACAGTTGTTTCCTTCTCATCAAGCTTCTTGCTGATGGCCTTGTAGCCCATTACAGCCTTGAGCAGGTCTACAATCTTGTCCCTGATGTTCTTTAACAGCTCTTTGGTCATGCCTATGATGATGAGATTTGAATGGAAGAAAGATATTCTGTGGGCAGGTGTCTTTTATACTCATAAAGAGTTGTCGTTAGGAGCACCTTCTTAAATTGACAGGACTAATCTGTGTACCACAGTAGCACATACTGTAGCCAGTCTGTGGGATCCAGAATTATTGTTGGTTGGTAAGGAATCAAACCGCAACTGAATTTATAATATTTTTATTATGTGTTTTTTCTGGATTGTGTGTTGATATTCTGTCTCTATCATTCAAAATGCACCTATGATAAAAATGCTAGAACCTTCATTTCTTTGTAAGTGGGAAAACATCCAAAATCTTCAGGGGCTCAAATAAATATTTTCACAACTGTATACTTTAAGGCAAGACTGTATCTCTAGGCAAGACTGATATAGAGGTTGCATCATATGAGATCTGTATCTGTGCATACAGTATATGTGTTTTTTGTTTAGCTGCTTCTATTATCTTGTGTATGATATGTTGCACATATGCCAAAAGTCTGCATAACTCAAATTTACCCAACACAGTGCACCCCTCCATCCATGCGTCCAGCCCTCTAATCTACATGCGGGGCGCCAAACACATGGATTCCAATGGGGTTATTTTTAAGCACATAATCTGAGCCTGAGACTCTAATTGGCTTCATAAAAGGGTGGGGTTGGGGCAAACCCAACCACTTGTTTGACAATGGCAAATTAATATTTGCTATTGTCTTCCTGATTTTCCTCCCAGACAATCAGGCAGAAGTTCCTGAGACCCGATTGGCCAGGAAGTCTTAGGACTCCCGGCCAATCGGGTTTCAGTCAGGACCCATTTCCTGTTCGGCCTGGAGGAGAAGCGATGGCCCCGGAGCAAGGAGCTGGAGCCCAGATCCATGTGTGCCTGATCTGCCTCCTTCCTGAGGTCAGGAGACCTCTGATTGGCGCCGCATTCCCATCTGTCTCTCGGGAAGGGAGGGTGGGTGTTATCGCCGCATTCCCATCTCCCCCACACGCACGGGGGTGGTGATCACCGCATTCCCATCCATCTCCTGCAGGGGGTTGGCATTATTTTTCTGCCCCCCCCCCCAAAAAAAACAAATATTGAGCACCAGCTGCCACTGCAGTGCATGGTCTGCTGCCAACTGGACTGTCTGTCTGCCTGTTCTATTTAAATTGCATTGTCCTAAATGTTAATCATCTTGTCCTGACTCACTGTTCTGTGGCATTTTTGTTCCTGCTAGATCTTATTTAGCTGTTCCAGCATCCTCCTGGGTCGATGACTTTGTGGACTGGCTGAACCCCACATCAGACTGCTGTAGATTGTTATTAAATGGAACTTTCTGCTCTTCCACTAGCCGTGAGTACCATCAACAAACCAAGGCAGTGTCACTAAAATAGCAAGATGATTAGAAATCTTAAACTCCTACTCTTATTTATTTGCATTAAATTATATATCATATACATATTCAAAACTGATGTACAGTGCCTTGCGAAAGTATTCGGCCCCCTTGAACTTTTCAACCTTTTGCCACATTTCAGGCTTCAAACATAAAGATATAAAATTTAAATTTTTTGTGAAGAATCACCAACAAGTGGGACACAATTGTTAAGTGGAACGAAATCTATTGGATAATTGAAACTTTTTTAGCAAATAAAAAACTGAAAAGTGGTGCGTGCAAAATTATTCGGCCCCTTTACTTTCAGTGCGGCAAACTCACTCCAGAAGTTCAGCGAGGATCTCTGAATGATCCAATGTTGTCCTAAATGACTGATGGTGATAAATAGAATCCACCTGTGTGTAATCAAGTCTCTGTATAAATGCACCTGCTCTGTGATAGTCTCAGGGTTCTGTTGAAAGCGCAGAGAGCATCATGAAGACCAAGGAACACACCAGGCAGGTCCGTAATACGGTTGTGGAGAAGTTTAAAGCCGGATTTGGATACAAAAAGATTTCCCAAGCTTTAAACATCCCAAGGAGCACTGTGCAAGCGATCATTTTGAAATGGAAGGAGTATCAGACCACTGCAAATCTACCAAGATCTGGCCATCCCTCTAAACTTTCAGCTCAGACAAGGAGAAGACTGATCAGAGATGCAGCCAAGAGGTCCATGATCACTCTGGATGAACTGCAGAGAACTACAGCTGAGGTGGGAGAGTCTGTCCATAGGACAACAATCAGTCGTACACTGCACAAATCTGGCCTTTATGGAAGAGTGGCAAGAAGAAAGCCATTTCTCAAAGATATCCATAAAAAGTCTCGTCTAAAGTTTGCCACAAGCCACCTGGAAGACACACCAAACATGTGGAAGAAGGTGCTCTGGTCAGTTGAAACCAAAATCTAACTTTTTGCCCACAATGCAAAACGATATGTTTGGCGTAAAAGCAACACAGCTCATCACCCTCAACACACCATCCCTACTGTCAAACATGGTGGTGGCAGCATCATGGTTTGGGCCTGCTTTTCTTCAGCAGGGACCGGGAAGATGGTTAAAATTGAGGGGAAGATGGATGCAGCCAAATACAGGACCATTCTGGATGAAAACCTGTTGGAGTCTGCAAAAGACCTGAAACTGGGACGGAGATTTATCTTCCAACAAGACAATGATCCCAAACATACAGCAAAATCTACAAATAAATGTAACCAGGTGTTAGAATGGCCAAGTCAAAGTCCAGACCTGAATCCAATCGAGAATCTGTGGAAAGAGCTGAAAACTGCTGTTCACAAACACAAACACAAACACAAACCTCACTGAGCTCGAGCTGTTTTTTGCAAGGAAGAATGGGCAAGAATTTCAGTCTCTCGATGTGAAAAACTGATAGAGACATACCCCAAGCGACTTGCAGCTGTAATCGCAGCAAAAGGTGGTTCTACAAAGTATTAACGCAAGGGGGCTGAGTAATTTTGCACGCCCCACTTTTAATTTTTTTATTAGTTAAAAAAGTTTCAAAAATCCAATAGATTTCGTTCCACTTCACAATTGTGCCCCACTTGTTGGTGATTCTTCACAAAAAATTTAAATTTTATATCTTTATGTTTGAAGCCTGAAATGTGACAAAAGGTAGAAAAGTTCAAGCGGGCCAAATACTTTCGCAAGGTACTGTATATCTATGCTCAGGTATTTATGTCAGAGTCATACCCTCTCTGGTCCCTATTCCAATAACTGCACTTCTCAAGTGCATGGTCTAGTACTTGCACCAATATATACTTTGGTGCCTACAACACTAGCTAGTCTGGTATCTACTTCAATATCTGCTCTAGAACCAGAGGCATAATTAGAACCTTCAGGGCCCCGGTGCAAGAAACCATGAAGGGCCCCCTTGACCACTGGGGCCCTTTCCACTGATCCTGGGGCCCTTTATAAGCCTTAGTTCACACTGGTGTGACTTACTGTATCATGCAACTTGCAACACATAGGTGTTGATTTACTAAAACTGAAGAGTACAAGCCAATTAGATTCTAACTTCAGCTTGTTCAATTAAGCTTTGATGAAAAAAATTGGAAATCGGAAAATTGATTTCTTTAAAGACCTGCACGAGATTTTGCACTCTCCAGTTTTGGTAAATCTACCCCATAAAGTCGCATGACAACATACGTTTCTGCGATTTGAGTGCCATAGACTGTAATGTTAAATCACAAAAGTTGCAAGAAAGTGTCAAGGAAGTGGCAAGGAAATTACAGGAAAGTTGCATGCCTTTGGGGTTGCAACAAAGGGAACTGAGACTTATGGTCCCTTCGCGGGACTCTTTTACATGTTCTGCAGCTGGCCCCCTTCCTGCCATCTTGGGGGCCCCCAAGTGCGATCTTCGCAACCCTGGTAGTTCTGCCACTGTCTAGAACCAAGACTAGTATCTTCTATAGTACTTAGTCTAATATCTGTTGTAGTATATACTCTAGTAAACATGCTGCTAGATGCTCTAGTACCAGGTTTAGTATGCCCCACTATAACTGTTGTAAAATATCTGTTTTAGTATTTGCTTTAATTTTTTCTTTAGTTTTTTTCTGTTCTAGTATATGCTTTGGCATTTACTTATTTACATTATGTGCTCTAGCACCTGCTGCAGTACCTGATATAGTGTCAGGTCTATTATCGCCTACATTACTTGGTAGTACTCTTTTAGTACTTGGCCTGTTCCATTTTTGTTCTCCAGCATGTTCTGCAGTTTCTGTTAACTATTTCAATATCTGCTCTATTAACTGCTACTGCTCATGGACTATAATCTATTCTGCTATTTGTTCTTGTATGTCAAATGGTACCTGGTCTAGTATCTACTTTAGTATCTGCTCTAGTATCTCCTGAAGAACCTGACCTTGCATCTATTTGCTTATCTTCTTTAATACCAGTATCTGCTCTAGTTTCTACTTTATTATCTGTAGTAGTGCCTCCAATAGTACCTGGTCTAATATACACTATATTGCCAAAAGTATTGCGACACCTGCCTTTACATGCACATGAACTTTAATGGCATATCAGTCTTAGTCCATAGGGCTCAATATTGAGTTGGCCCACCCTTTGCAGGTATAACAGCTTCAACTCTTTTAGGAAGGCTGTCAAGGTTTAGGAGTGTGTCTATGGGAATGTTTGACCATTTTTCCGGAAGTGAATTGTGAGGTCAGGCACTGATGTTGGACTAAAAGGCCTGGCTCGCAGTCGCAGCTCTAATTCATCCCAAAGGTGTTCTATCAGGTTGAAGCCAGGACTCTGTGCAGGCCAGTCATGTTCCTCCACCCCAAACTCGCTCATCCATGTCTTTATGGACCTTGCTTTGTGCACTTATGTGCAGTCATGTTGGAACAGGAAGGGGCCATCCCCAAACTGTTCCCACAATGTTGGGAGCATGAAATTGTTCAAAATGTCTTGGTATGCTGACATCTTAAGATTTTCCTTCACTGGAACTAAGGGGTCAAGCTCAAACCCTGAAAAACAACCCCACACCACATTCTGCCCTCCACCAAATGATTTGGACCAGTGCACAAGGCAAGGTTTATAAAGACATGGATGAGCAAGTTTGGGGTGGAGGAACCTGACATACAGAAATTCATGTTTACATCAAGCTAATCTCTTTGTTTTTAAATGTTGTAAGGCATATGCAGTCCTTTCTTTGTTTCAGATCAGGCATTTTACTTCACTCTGTTGGCCTTGCTTTGTTCCTCCAGCAGTAGATTGTTACTTGCAGAATGGAGACCCCCTTACCCTGTAAACTTTGACTTGTAAAATATTTTTCTCAAAAAATAGAAAGTCTCTTCTATGCTCATATGCTGTGCTAATTATAACTTCTGAGCTGCTACCTCTCTATTTTCAGCACTACCTGGGTGTTTAAGGAGGTGTATGCGAACTACTAATGGAACATTAAGACCAACAGTAGAAGAGTTTAACCATTACTTGCCCATTTTCCTGCAAGATTATCCAAATCTAAAATGTCCAAAAGGGTAAGTAAAACTAACTGGCATAAAAAATTAAAAATAAAAGTCTTTGTGGGTGTGTTAACATAAAGTAGGATTACTACTTTAAATGTGTTTTCATGCAGCAAATACATGAGTTTTGCTGCATGGAAACAGAAAATGTAAATGCCCCTTATGCAGGTGCTCTGCAGTTAGCGTCCAATCCACCACATGCAGCTAGGATCTATAACAAGAAGATAACCAGTGACGGCCCGTCCATAAGGGGAGCATGGGCGCTGCCCCCCTAATCCATGCACCTGTCCCCTAATCTACATGCAGGGTGCCGGATGCATGGATTACAATGTTTTTTTTTTTATTTTGAAACACATAATTAGAGCCCGAGGCTCTAATTGGCTTTAAAAAAGGGTGGGCTCAGGGTACAGAGTCTTAGGACTCCCTGGCCAATTGGGGTCTCAGGACACACTTCCTGTTCAGCCAGGGGGAGAAGCATCAGCCCCGGATTTTCCTTCTCCCTGCCTCCTAAAGTATGGTGTGTCGATGGATCGCTGTCGCCTTCTCATCCGTCTAACGCCAGAGGGGTGGTGAGGTGCTTGCAACAATTGCCACCTTCCCGTCCGCCGTCTGTCTCCCGCTGTGCTTGCGGCCTTCCCTTCCTTGGAGGGGGGGCGTTAGTTTGCCCCCCAAAATATTTAGCACCAGCCACCACTGAAGATAACCTCTGCAGTTCAACTGCAATTAAATATTATCTAATTTATTCAAGGCATCTTTGTAAAATTTATAAAATGTAGCAAAATCCAATGTCTTGGGCCATCCTGCCCCTTCTCAAGTGCTCCCTTCCTTGGAGGGGGGGGCGTTAGTTTGCCCCCACAAAATATTTAGCACCAGCCACCACTGAAGATAACCTCTGCAGTTCAACTGCAATTAAATATTATCTATTTTATTCAAGGCATCTTTGTAAAATTTATAAAATTTTGCAAAATCCAATGTCTTGGGCCATCCTGCCCCTTCTCAAGTGCTCATTAATTATTATTCTTAAAAGTTGTATCTTGTTATATCTCCTAATTGGATCCAGTCTAGCATAGTACAGTGTATTAGAACAAAAGAGCCCAATATTTGCTTCTAATTCTCTCCCTCAGCTTGTTACTTAGTATAATTGAAATATTTATCATATAGATGTAAATTAATATTTTCTAAAATGTTCTTTATTAGGGTGAACAATGAAAAGTTATTTACTTTTTATTTTATTTTTAGTCAGATAAATATAAAATACTGTAAATATAATATATTATGTAGTCTTCTATTCAGCAAATAGGCTTTGTTCTGGTCCCCTTTTCACATGTGACACATACAATTTTCACCTGTGTTAAAAGGAGACCTTGGTTGAAGTTGAAGTATATTCTACTTATACGTTGTTTTCCCTGGTTCTATCTTCTCCACCCATCAACATGCTAATTATTGTGTCAAATTTGTGTTGGTGGGGGATTAAAGTGATTTTTCACTAATGCACAGGCTGCATCAAGAAAATTGCATCATCTATGGCCTGCCTAAGACCACTTCACTTTCTTTCTTCTTCATTAGAACAGAGTAGATCTATCACACTGATACAAAATTAAATAAGCCGAAGGACGTAGTGATACCTTAAAGTCTAGTGCTGTTTGAACCTTACACACCCTCAAATAAATAAATAGTGTTCTGGTTGAAGGAAGAAGGTTCACATCCAAGATTTTACAATACATGGCCCCCTCCATTGGCCCCTCAATGCAGCAAAGTCAGTCTGCAACAAAAATGCTGATTATGACCCTAAGAACACCATCCCTTTAGTCAAGCACGGAGGTGGAAACATGATGCTTTGGGGCTGTTTCTGTGCTAAAGGTACAGACCGACTTTACCACATTGAGGGGCCAATGGACGGGTCCAAGTATTGCAAAATCTTGGATGTGAACCTTCTTCCCTCAGCCAGAACACTGAAGATGGGTCATGGATGGGTCTTCCAGCATGACAATAACCCAAAACATACCGCCAAGGCAACAAAGGAGTAGTCAAGAAGAAGCACATTAAGGTCCTGGAGTGGCCTAGTCAGACTTCAGACCTTAATCCTATATAAAATATATAGAAGAAGCTTTAAATTTGAGTTGCCAAGCGACGGCCAAGAAACCTTACGGATTTAGAGAAGATCTGTAAAAAAGAGTGGACCAAAATTCCTCCTGAGATGTGTGCAAACCTGGTAAACAACTACAAGAAACATCTGCCCTCTATGCTTGCCAACAAGGGTTTCTCCACCAAGTTTTGCTTGGGGATAAAATACTTATTTTACGCACTGGACTGCAACTCAATTTATAACATTTGTATCATATGTTTTATTTGGATTTTTGGGTGATATTCTGTATTTATGATTTAAAATACACCTATGAAAAAATGATAGACCCTTCATTTCTTTGTAAGTGGGCAAACTTACAAAATCTGCAGCGGATCAAATAATTATTTTCCCTACTGTATACATTTTTAATACATTCTAAAATTAAAACATGGTTTCACACAATAAAAAAATAAAATATGTTTCTTCAGGGGTCTGGGCGCCTATGACAATGCTGTCAAGTTCAACGACCAGGGAGAGATTATAGGTAAGATGAACATTTCTCTTTATATATGATGTGAATAGTGTTTTGTTGCTGTTAGTAAATTGAGGTCTGATATTTTTTTCAACAGCCAGTCGTTTTATGGCATATCACACCCCTCTAAAGGACTCTCAGGAGTATACAGGGGCTCTGATTTCTGCCAGAGAGCTAGCAGAGGACATCACCAAGTCACTGAGAAATGTGCCGGGCACAGACCCCAATTTTCAAGTCTTCCCATACACGTGAGTAAACTTTGCTGATATGATAAATGTACCGATATTTTACTTGTCCTATGCCTTACTGGAGGTGTGTGAACCAAAAGGGGAGAACAGACCTCACATTTAGATTAAGTTGAAGTGATTGTAAACTCAATTTTTTAAATACCAAACAGGTTTATACTTACCTGCATCCCTGAACCTCCACTGCTCAGGCCCTGGCAGCATTCCTGGTTGCTCCTCTTCTTGGTGTGCCGACATAGCAGGCCACCCCGCATAGACACAGACAGCGTAGCTTGGTCCCACCCCCTGCTCGTTCTATGGTATTGTTGGCGAAGACCCTGGCTGTAGGGGTCGAGTAAATAAGCCTGATCCATTGGCTAAATTTAGGTCCAAAACCAAATTTAGACAAGGTTTTCCAAAAAAAATGGCACTCAACTGAGTCAAATCTGACGTGTCATCTAACACAGTGACCTACTCGTGTACATATTCTGCTGGTCTACTGTTTTAGCTACAGGTCTCCAAGCTTCACTCCTGACTATGACACTTTCGCATTTGACTCCTTGTTCATATATGCATTGTGTTTGATGAAGAAGGCCCTTTCTTGTACAGATCCAATAAAGAATGCACAAGAGCAGTATATGTATATGTATATGTATTGCGGTCTTTGGTGGTAACATAAGCAGCCTCAAGTCTAGTGGACTGTGTCTCTGCCCTAGCCAAATGTTCGTTGGATATATTTGTCTAGCTTTACAAATATGAGTGACATATTGACCTCTCATGTTCTGATCACTTTGGAAGCATTCCAAATCACTAATGAACCAATGGTATCAACATTAGAAGGCCAGTAGTGCTATAGAAAGGGCTGAACATAATGATTAAGTTGAGTATCTGAGATCCAGAAACTAGAGGGTCTCCAAAGTTTATCCCCGGGGTCAGGAAGGAGCTTGAGCACCAGTAAGAGAGGGGCATGATCTGATATGCCACAGGGTAAGATTTCAATCAAATTAACAGTATTGAGTATAAGGGGGGTGGCATAGGCTAAGTCAAACTTAGGAAAAGATTTGTGGGAGGCTGAATGACATGAAGGCCATGCTCATAGGATGTTTCCATCTCCATAGCTCAGTAAGGGATTAGGAAGATCCAGGGATGTGCATGGGAGCTTTGGCTGTCCTAGGTCTCTCTCTCCTCATTGGCTGAGACACAGCAGCTCCTCAATCACAGCTTGTGAGCCAATGAGGAGAGAGTGGGGCACAGGGACGACCCACAGCTCTATATGTTTTATGGACACATAGGGCGGAACTTAGGAGCGAGCGCGCACTAGTGTCCCTATAGCAAGTGGCTTGCTAAAGGGGGCACTGGTCAAAGGGGAAGATCCAGGAGTGCTGGCAAGGGGATCCGAGAAGTGGAAGAATGGGGCTGCTGTTTGCAAAACCATTGCACTGAGCAGGTTAGTATGACATGCTTGTTATTTATTTATTTTTAAAACAAACCTTTGATATCAATATAACACCCTTTATTTCCTATAGTTTGGCTCCATATGGCACCTTCTCCAGCTCTTATCCACTCTGCCTCAAGATACATGCAAAGGAATTGCCAGGATAGAGACCGCAATAATGTAGTATATTTTATTGTAAAAAATCCTCACACATTTACAGGCACTTACAGGCTGACAAATGTGGTTAGCATTGAGAATCAATAGCACCTCCAGGTTCCAGGAAAAATCACTGTACTCTCTAGCAGCCAGAGCTGCTAGAGCGTACATGTCCAAATGTTCATAGAAGGAAGTAGGCTGAAAATACTTACAAGTATTCAGGATTAGATGTGTAGTTAGGAAGTTCCCAGGATGTGAAGATTGCTTCTGCTATTTCTATTTTCAGCGTCTTTAGCCCTTTTCTCAAGTGATTTCACTTTGGTAGTAAGTGTGTGGACTCGGAGAGTGTCCTCCACTGTCCCTACCATCTCCTCTGCCACTGTTAAACTGGAGCGAATCTTGTCCAGGTTGTGTCTAATTAGTCCCACATCTGATTGTTAATGGTCAGTTTTGGCTGTTGAGAGCAGGTTGGCAGGTGTTGATCCCCATCGTGAGTGCCACTGTCTCTCTTTATATTATCAAATATGTTTATTCATGAGATACTAAAGGCAAAACAAAGAGGGCAGAAGGAATAAAAAAAGATGGAGGAGCAGGGTGGTATGAAGGTCCAGAAGAGAAAAAGAACAAATATTTGATATATACCAGCAGCTTACTAGTTCTTAGATGTGATGGCTACATTAATTTTCTTTCTTTTTTTCAGACCTTTTTTTATTTTCATTTAGTGATATATTCTGATCATTTTCCATCTGCTCTTTACACAGGATTACATATGTGTTCTATGAGCAATACCTGACCATTGTTCAGGAAGGTCTCTTCACACTGGCCCTCTGCCTGTTGCCAACCTTCGCTGTGTGCTGTATTCTTCTGGGAATGGATTTACGCTCGGGTCTCATTAACTTAATTACCATTTTCATGATCATCATAGACACAGTTGGCGTCATGACACTGTGGGGCATTGACTACAATGCCATCTCACTTATCAACCTGGTGACGGTGAGTGACCGTTCTTTAATGTACATGCCTAATCCATGTGCTCAGTCAAGTAATTTCCCATGATTTGCTTAATCAAGGACCAGTAGAGAGGCTGAAATACTACTTTCCTAAAGAGTTTGCTGCTTCAGGCTCCCTTCAGCACTGCTCAGAAAACTTGGGCTTTTGGTCATATATTTACCATTGGTACCATTGGTTAAATTTTTCTGCAAACGTGTGTATTTTAGCCCCTCTATTACTCTTTATTTAGCCATCTAGGGATTATTTAACCATCTGCTTTTAATGTTTGATTTTAAAATGTGACTACAGGTCCCCTTTTATATCATCTTTTCTCCAAATCAGACACTGGTGTTTAATGGTTCTCTCACTCCTTCTCGGTGGCACTCAGTGGTTTAAAGAAAAAATACTTTTGAAAATGAAAAGGTTGCAATTTTTACTACAATGTGAAGATTCGTGAAGATTTTGTAAATTCAGCCCACAGTTTCACCTGTGTTTGACATGCTTCTTATTAATTTTAAACCTGCTTTTCTTATTGACAGGCCATTGGGATTTCAGTGGAATTTGTTTCCCACCTTACTCGATCTTTTGCCTTGAGCAGTAAGCTCACAAAAGTGGAACGAGCAAAAGACGCCACTATCTACATGGGCAGCGCAGTAAGTACAAGGGAGAGGCTTTATGGTAGGGTGTTGTATGGTGATAAATGGGGTGGTTGTAGAGTCACATAATTCTGGAAGTAACACTGCATTGCTCACTATTTTGCATAATCTCAGTGAGATGTTTTAAAGCAGACCTTTGCCTTCATCTTTCTTTTTCCAAGGCTTCCCTCTCCCCTCCCAGTCACAAATCAGATATTATTTTTTTATAGGGGATGGGGGAAAACCTTTCCAGTGGGTCCTAAATGGGCGGTTCAAGGTGTTGGAAGAACAACAGAAATCTGAATACATACTATGAACTAAATACTGTATGCATTATACTTATCTATGCAGCAGGTAGCACTGTAGTGTTATATGATGTATTCTATGATATAACAGGATGTATTGTCTACCTATGATCAATGCACTCCTTTGTGTTCTCTTCCTGTTTCATGTTTATAATGCTGTAAGGCATAATCTAACATCCTCCATGAAAGTAAAGGTGTTCTGGTACATACAACAAGCTTCCAGTGCATACTGATTTCAATATGCAGCTAATAGATTATGGGTCCCAGGCACAGACAGCAAACCCAGCAGCACCCCAGCGGGCATCCAGGCACTGGAAAGAATTATACAGTGAATCAGTGAGTACTGTAAACAAACTACTGAAAGGTGGCAAGTGGTTCAGATGGTAAGTTTGCAATTGCAAAGCTGAACAATGCCAATTACCAGCTGTGGAAGTTTAAACTGGAAATGTTTCTCAGTATGGATGACTTGTGGAAAGAACTGAATACAGACATTCCCACAGATGGAGGATTGGGATAGGAAGGATAGACAAGCAAAAGCAGTTATAAGCTTACCAGTGGAAGATTACCAGCTTATCCACATAAGAACAGAGAAAACGGCCAAAGATATGTGGACTTCATTACAAAAGCTGCATGAGCGTTTAAGTCTAAACAGCAAACTGTTTTTGCTAATAAAGTTTTATGAGTCTAGAAAAAAGCCAGCAAATGGTTAACTGAGTGAAAACTATGCTAAAGATCATTAGGGATAGGCCGAATGACCCCCTGTTCGGTTCGCACCAGAACTTTCAAACATCGGGAAAGTTTGGAACTGAATAACAAAGAACCCCATTGACATCTATGGGACCTGAAAGTAAAAAATCAAAAGTGCCCATTTTGAAGGCTTATATGCAATAATTGTGCATAATTGGAAAGCAAGCTGGATGTAGGGTGGCCCAGCAGCTCAATAGCATTCTGGGCAAGTTCTGGCCAGTGGTCTATTTTCATGACCCAGTAAGCCAGTGGATCATGGACTGGAAAGCTCTCCATCTCTGTTTTCGCCCCTAGATAGTTGTCCACCATGTTATTCAGATGCTGCCGATGGGATGTGGAAGCTGACAGCCCTGGGCAGCAAAGACTGAAAAAATTGAGAAATGCATTACTTAGACCAACAGAAGCCTCAAAACTATGTTTCCCATGACACTGTAACCTACCAGAGTCTATAAACTTCTCTTTAAGGTGTCCTCAAGAGATTTCATCTTCTGCACTCTCTTTGGGGTAGGGGATGAGTACTGAGACTTTCCCCTTATAACGGTGGTCAAGGAGGGTTGCCAACCAATAGTGATCCTTCTCCTTTATGGCATGTATTCTTGGGTCCTTTCGCAGGCTTTGAAGCATGTGGGAGCCCATGCACCGTGCAGATGTGGACAAGGAGGCAGGTTTTGCCACTCTGGCAGCTGCAGGGGAATGCGCACTAGTCTCTGCTTGGGTGGCGGAGGATGAGGACAGTTTAGTAAGCCAGTCTACCACCTCCTCTCCATGCTGTGGCTGGATAGCACAGGCAACATCACAAATCAGAGGGTCAATTCTAGGACCAAACACATCAACATCAAATATCACCTACTGCGGGAGAATCAAGAGCAAGGTGTTATTGACATTCAATATTGCCCATCAGAGGAGATGACTGCTGATGCACTCACCAAGCCTTTTTTGAAGGAACGTCATGGTTATATCCAGAAGAATTTGAGTGTAATATGACAAAGCACATGCTGTTGAGAAGGGGTGTTGGAAGAACAACAGCAATCTGCCTACATACTATGAACTAAATACTGTATGCATTATACTTATCTATGCAGCAGATGGCTCTGTAGTGTTATAGGGTTATAGTATGTATTCTGTGATATAACAGGATGTATTGTCTATCTATGCTCAATGCACTTGTTTGTGTTCTATTCCTGTTTTATGTTTCTAATGCTGTAAGACATAATCTAACATCCTCCATGAAAGTATAGGTGTTCTGCTGCATACAACAAGCTTCCAGCATATAATGATTTCAATACTCAGCTAATACAAGGAACCTAGAAGATATGGCCATCCGGCTTATATCAGAAGAGAAGATGGCTCTGGGACTGAGACGGAGCAAAACAAAGCTAGATTTGCTGGGTGGGTGAATGTTTTTCGTGGGTGGCCTAGCTGTCAAGGTCAGAGGGGAAAAATAAATTAATAAAAGGGGAGTAAAGTTCCTCTTCAAGCCAATAATTTACCACCATGTCATTTGTGGCTATGCCCTATGGTTGAAACTTTATACATGACAATGGAGGCAGGACAGTATCAGAGGTTGGTAACAGGGAGATAAAGCAATTTATCACATAGGTAAATAGACTGCTGCAGACATGTTATAAAAATAACATGTACTTGTAATATTGATGCTATTATTGCTGATCTCATCCTAAACATATTAGTTGCCAGGGGTTTCTGGATTTAATACTTTTTAATTCACTGATCCAGTGAATTGAGGCAATTCAGTTTGCGTTGTGCACTATACAAATTATTTTATTCATTCATTTAGTCAGAACATTGATATCAAGTAAAGTCTTACCACATGCCCTGCCCTGCATATTTGTTCCAGGTCTGCTTCTCAAAAAGTATTAAAGCCTTCGGATCTGCATAACAGTCAGGCAGCTACAATTTCCAGAAGGGGAGGACATCCATGCAACCTCTGTATTCTCTCAGTAAAGATTCCCATTATCACTATATACTGTTTTCTATAGGGTGATGTGCTAGGGAAGATATACAGGTGTCTTATACTATTGTCTTTCTTCACAAACAGGTGTTTGCCGGAGTAGCTATGACCAATCTCCCAGGGATTATTGTGCTTGCCTTCGCCAAAGCTCAGCTTATCCATATCTTCTTCTTCCGCCTCAATCTGACCATCACATTGTTGGGACTTTTACACGGCCTCATATTCCTGCCTGTTGCACTCAGCTACTTTGGTAAATTAGTCCAGGATTAAAGTGTGTGTCTAATTGTAATGTTATTATACTGTGCCTGTGTCAGGCATTGGGTCATGTACGCAAACTGTCATTCCTCTTTCCAAGTTGGAAGTTTCCAGAGTGTGAGTTGGCACACTTATGATAAGGAACAGGACTTAGATGGTGTTTAGCTTAGCACTAACAAAACTCGGGCAAATTTATGAAATGTCAAGTTCTGTTATAGGAGATATAAGTCACATAGGCATTCAATTGATTTCAGCCAGTTAAAAGGAACTGTAAGCATCTACCATGTTTCCCTGAAAAGAAGACCTACCCCAAAAATAAGACCTAGCGTGGTTATCGGAGATGACTGCAATATAATCCCTACCCCGAAAATAAGCCCCAGTAAAGTCCTTGAAAAAATATATAATCCATTTTGTAAAAAGATTATATAATGTCCAGTGTGTCTCCTTTTGTAACCGCCGGGCGCTCACGTGACACACTGAAGATCTTCTCCTCTCCTCCCCGCTGACGTCAGTGGCCCCTCTTTCTGCAGTGCTCAGAGCGGGGATGACCTCAGTGGGGATCTCGGCCCTTCCCTTGTCAGTGCTCAGAGCTGAGAAGAAGAGCTCCGGCAGCTTACGTGAGCACCCAGTGGCGCTGTAAATAAGGTATTTTTGAAAATAGGAAAAGGAGAGTCACTGTACATTATATAATCTTTTTATAAAGTTACAAAAGGAGACACACTAGACATTATATAATCTTTTTATTATGATTACATATTTTTACAATTACTTTAAGGTTTATTTTTTGGATTAAATATGTCATAATGATGACTTCTGAGCTGACGGGGGGAGAGAAGACAGGGGACATAAATAAAACAGCCCCTGAAAATAAGCCTTATGCCCTGTACACACGGTCGGACATTCCGATGACAAAATCCGTCAGATTTTTTCCGACGGATTTTGGCCCAAACTTGTCTTGCATACACACGGTCGCACAAAGTTGTCGGAAAATCCAATCGTTCGGAACAAGGTGATGTAAAACAAGTACGTCGGGACTATAAACAGACCAGTAGCCAACAGCTTTTGTCTCGTAATTTATTCTGAGCATACATGGAACTTTGTGCGTTGGATTTGTCTACACACGATCGGAATTTTAAAAATCAGATTTTGTTGTCGGAAAATTTTAGATCCAGCTCTTAAACTTTGTGTGTCGGAAATTCCAACGGAAAAAGTCCAATGGAGCCCACACACGATCGGAATTTCCAACAACACAATCCGATTGCACATTTTTCATTGGAAAGTCCGACCGTGTGTACAGTGCATTAGTGTGTTTTTTGTAGCGAAAGACCTGTTCTTATTTTCGAGGAAACACGGTCTCTAGAGAAAACAAAAGGAAAGTGCAAGCGCTTTACAGCACCTTTCACTATAGGGACCCATTCACACTGAATGCATTGTGGTAACTAGCATTCCATTTTGAATTCCCCAATGCACCTAATACAAAACACTTATTTATATTATATTATTATATTATATTATTTATTATTATTATATTGTAGTGCCCCACGTCTGTGCATTGTTGTGCATTGCTTTGAAATTAATTTTGCAAATCCTGTTTAAGTGCATTGATTATCGGATTATTAGCAGAGCAAATGTAATGTAATGGGGCATATGTAGTGTTCTTTAACTCATTCCTAACTGGCTCCAATGATCCCCGGGCACACTGCAATGTCTCAGCATTGGCCTGTCAGGGTGCTCCAGACTTTACCCCTCTGAGACACCCTGTTGGTTCCTCTGTCGAAAAGTATTCCCTATGGGTGCTAAATAAACTAAGAAAAGTTAATTGGCAGCTTTACACAACACACATTGCGTGATACCACACGGTAAAAACTTTAGCACAAATCACTAGAGTAAACGATCAAAGAGAAAAAAATATAATAAGAAAAAATACAGAGCTAAATACATGTAAAACAAAGCAGTAGCTCTGCCATAAGCTACACACAGAAAATACAAATAGACAGATTGGAGCTGCGCTAACCTAAATAAAAATAAAATTATAATGAAACACAAAGTACATCAAGGTAAAAAAGTGAATATGAGTATGACCCTTTAATTCCTCATGACAGTGAAGTAGATACTTTGTACACCACAACAAAAACGTGCACCTCCACCACATAAATTATGTGCTTACCAGATGGCAAGCTTAAGGAAGCTTTTGGCTAATACCCATCCAGAGCCTTTATGCTGAGGGAGAATCTGATGTCGGCATGCTTACTCACCGCTTATATAAGAGACAAAGAAATCACACCTCAATATGGGGTTTAGGTGGCAAGCTTAAATCCTCCATATTGAAAGAAGGAAACACATCCAGTTCATGAGAGGATGACCAATCATTAGTCAAAATTTAATTACTCTAATACTCAAAAAAAAAAGTTATCCACTAAAACGACAAAAAGAGCATATAGGGATCCATAGTACCTCCCAGTAGCTAAATTGGTCTACTAATGAACCTACTAACTAAGGCCGCGTACACACGGGCGGACTGTCTGACGGACTTGGTCCGCTGAAACGTGTTTCAGCGGACAGTCCGCTCGTGTGTGGGCTTCAGCTGACTTTTTCAGCAGACAGTCTGGCGGACTAAGTCTTTCGGAATTTCCATAATATTGTCCGTCCAACTTTGGTTTCAGCGGACAGTCCGCTCGTGAGTAGGCAAGTTGGACGGACTAAGTATGGCACATGCTCAGAAAGGATTTACACGGCCGAAGGTTGCATTGCAGTGTATTGGACATCGTATTTCTAGTCCCGTCGTACGTGCTGTACACGTCATCGCGCAAGCTTTCAGCGGACTGTCTGTTCGTCGTGTGTGGTCAAGTCCGTTCATTCAAAAGTAGGACAGACTGTCTGTCGGATTGTCTGACGGACTTAGTTGGACGGACAATCCTCTCGTGTGTACGCGGCCTAAGAAAAAAATGTATTATTAGATCCCCAACCAGGAATTAATCATGTAAATAATAAAAACCTAAAAACCAAAGGATTAATGACTAAACATAATATCCCTTTCCATGGTTACCTCTAAGGGACTCTTTATAATCGGTAACCAAAATAAGAAAACAAAATGAAATTAGTTTCATTATTGGATCTGAAATTACACCAAATTATCACCATTGGGACACCAATAAAGTTTGATCGACAGCGCCCCCCAGTGGTAAAATCTGAACATCAAGAGGCTAAGGACCTCTCAAATATTAATAAGTTACAATAAGGAGTAATTGATTATTCATATTCGTATGAGAATTATGCCAATCAGTTTATACAAATTCCTATTGAATAAATAGAAATAAAAAATATTTGATATATGATATTAACCTCATTTAGTTGGCAAAAATTACTAATTACTCCTCGTAAAAACCTAAGTCCACAGGTCTCATCCAAAAAATTGGCTATGCACCATAAGGGCACAGATTATAATGGGCCTCCTCAGCGACATGTTGAACCAAGCTCGACCTATTCACTAATTCCACCATCATAGTTTCAATGATGTTCCATAACTAGCAGACATGGGAACCTGAACTAAGTCAGGAATCCCAATTAGGCTAAAAACAGAAACTCAGAGCAAGTTTACAATACAAAATAAATGATCAAGAATTGTCAATAAAGACATTAACACCAACCTCATCTTCTGGGGTCCCCCGGCGGCTCTCGCGGCTCCTCCACAAAGCAGATAACCCCTAGGACAAGCGCTCTTCCAGGTGGATTACCTTGCGGGCACACTCCTGAATCCAGCATTTGCGTCCATAGACATAAATGCCGGACTCGGCCCCGCCCCTAGTGCTCACGTCATTGGATTTGATTGACAGCAGAGGGAGCCAATGGCTGCGCTGCTATCAAGCTATCCAATAAGGAGTTGGGACCCGTATTTCCGCCGACAGAAATACGGGGCTCAGGTAAGTAAAGCGGGGGGGGGAGCTAGGGCGCTTAATGCATTGAACACGAGGGTTTACAAGCCCTTTAATCCTATGGATCCAAGACTTTTCTAACTTGGAATTTTCTCTCACCATAGAACTACTCCTCCAATGGGGACTATATTTATCTATTCCCATAGAGATGGTTTTGGAGGGGTCTATATTATGAGCGATCAAATAGTGTTTGGATACAGAGTTCTTTAAAAACCCTTTTTTGATATTGGTAATACAGTGCCTTGCGAAAGTATTCGGCCCCCTTGAACTTTTTAACCTTTTGCCACATTTCAGGCTTCAAACATAAAGATATAAAATTTTAATTTTTTGTGAAGAATCACCAACAAGTAGGGCACAATTGTGAAGTGGAACGAAATCTATTGGATTTTTTAAACTTTTTTAACTAATAAAAAAATAAAAAGTGGGGCGTGCAAAATTATTCGGCCCCCTTGCGTTAATACTTTGTAGAGCCACCTTTTGCTGCGATTACAGCTGCAAGTCGCTTGGGGTATGTCTCTATCAGTTTTTCACATCGAGAGACTGAAATTCTTGCCCATTCTTCCTTGCAAAACAGCTCGAGCTCAGTGAGGTTGGATGGAGAGCGTTTATGAACAGCAGTTTTCAGCTATTTCCACAGATTCTCGATTGGATTCAGGTCTGGACTTTGACTTGGCTATTCTAACACCTGGATACGTTTATTTGTGAACCACTCCTTTGTAGATTTTGCTATATGTTTCGGATCATTGTCTTGTTGGAAGATAAATCTCCGTCCCAGTTTCAGGTCTTTTGCAGACTCCAACAGGTTTTCACCCAGAATGGTCCTGTATTTGGCTGCCCCTCAATTTTAACCATCTTCCCTGTCCCTGCTGAAGAAAAGCAGGCCCAAACCATGATGCTGCCACTACCATGTTTGACAGTGGGGATGGTGTGTTGAGGGTGATGAGCTGTGTTGCTTTTACGCCAAACATATCGTTTTGCATTGTGGGCAAAAAGTTCGATTTTGGTTTCATCTGACCAGAGCACCTTCTTCCACATGTTTGTTGTGTCTCCCAGGTGGCTTGTGGCAAACTTTAGACGAAACTTTTTATGGATATCTTTGAGAAATGGCTTTCTTCTTGCCACTCTTCCATAAAGGCCAGATTTGTGCAGTGTACGACTGATTGTTGTCCTATGGACAGACTCTCCCACCTCAGCTGTAGTTCTCTGCAGTTCATCCAGAGTGATCATGGGCCTCTTGGCTGCATCTCTGATCAGTCTTCTCCTTGTCTGAGCTGAAAGTTTAGAGGGACGGCCAGGTCTTGGTAGATTTGCAGTGGTCTGATACTCCTTTCATTTCAAAATGATCACTTGCACAGTGCTCCTTGGGATGTTTAAAGCTTGGGAAATCTTTTTGTATCCAAATCCGGCTTTAAACTTCTCCACAGCAGTATTACGGACCTGCCTGGTGTGTTCCTTGGTCTTCATGATGCTCTCTGCGCTTTCAACAGAACCCTGAGACTATCACAGAGCAGGTGCATTTATACAGAGACTTGATTACACACAGGTGGATTCTATTTATCACCATCAGTCATTTAGGACAACATTGGATCATTCAGAGATCCTCGCTGAACTTCTGGAGTGAGTTTGCTGCACTGAAAGTAAAGGGGCCGAATAATTTTGCACGCACCACTTTTCAGTTTTTTATTTGCTAAAAAAGTTTAAATTATCCAATAGATTTCGTTCCACTTCACAATTGTGTCCCACTTGTTGGTGATTCTTCACAAAAAATTAAAATTTTATATCTTTATGTTTGAAGCCTGAAATGTGGCGAAAAGTTCAAGGGGGCCAAATACTTTCGCAAGGCACTGTATGTTCATTAAAGTGGAGGGCCACCCTAAAAAAAAAAACAGCATTAATATTCTTAAAATTTTTTTTAAAAAAATTATTTTTTTACCTTAACAGAAATCCCTGTTGTTACGCAGTCTTCCTAATCTGCCTCTTCCTACTCAGCGGTGATCTTCGGTCTTCTCTCCTCCACACGTTGTCTTCTGGGTAATGGGGTGCGCTGTGTTCTGGGAACTGTGTTTTTCCTAACACAGTGTGTCCCATTCACACAGCGCTGCGTGACTCGCGCATGTGCAGTAGGAAACGGGCAGTGAAGCTGCAAGGCTCCACTGCCTGTTTCCCATAGTGAGGATGGCGGCGCTGGATCCAGAGAGCCAAGGGACGGGTCGGCCAACATCACGGGCACCCTGGAAAGGTAAGTGTCCTTATTAAAAGTCAGCAGCTACTTTTTTTTTAGCTGCTGACCTTTAAAAAAAAAAACTCCCCGCTGGAACACCCCTTTAAGTCAAACTTGTAGGTGATTTTGTAGGTGATGTTTGGTCCGGCCCACATATTGAAGCCCCAATGGGCATTTGAGCAAGTAAACTACCCCTACAATCGAGCATGTGATCAAGGGCTAAATCTCAAACTCCATTGAGGTACTAGTAGAGACAAATTGTTTAGTACTCCTATGTGCACAAGCACTCAGAGAACACACTCGACACCTCCTACATTGATAGACACCTGTGAGGTTTTGGAAGAAACCAATTCTATCAGTTGTTGGGGTTTGAAAATGATAGTTACTCTATCCCTGAAAGAAGGAGCACCCTTATTCACCACTTGAGGTTTAGTGGGCAGAAGGGAGTTAACACCGTATCATTCCCCAAAATGTGCCAATGTTTGTAGGAGGTGTCAAATGCGTTCTCTGAGTGGTTGTGCACATAGGAGAACTAAACAATTTGTCTCTATTAGCACCTCAGTGGAGTTTGAGATCTAGCCCTTGATCACATGTTTAACAGTAGGGGTATTTTACTTGCTCCAATGTCCATGTGGGCTTCAATATGTGGGCAGGACAAAACACCCCCTACAAGTTTGACTTAATGAACATATTACCAATATCAAGATAGGGTTTTTAAAGCACTCTGTATCCAAACACTATTTGATTGCTCATAATAAAGACCCCTCCAAAACCATCTTTTTGGGAATAGATAAATATAGTCCCCAATTGAGGGGTAGTTCTATGGTGAGAGAAATTTCCAAGTTATAAATGTCTTGGATCCATAGGATTGAGTCCTATGTTCCCTATGGTTTAAATGTGGATGTTGATGTTAATGCCTTTATTGACAATTTTTGATCATTTATTTTGTATTGTAAACTTGCTCTGAGTCTCGGGTTTTAGCCTAACTGGGATTCCTGACTTAGTTCAGGTTCCCATCTCTGCTAGTTATGGAACATCATTGAGACTATGATGTTGGGATTAGCGAATAAATTGAGCTTGGTTCAACGTGTCTCTGAGGAGGCCCATTATATTCTGTGCCCTTATGGTGCATAGCCAATTTTTTTGGATGAGATCTGTGGATTTAGGTTTTTAGGAGGACTAATTAGTCATTTTTGCCAACTAAATTATGTTAAAGCGAAGTTCCACCCAAAAATGGAACTTCTGCTTTAAGTGTTGGTGACCCTCCAACATGCCACATTTGACATGTGATTTTTTTGGGGGCGAGAAGGTACCCTGTTTTTAGAGGCACTCAGCTCCCACTGCCTCCCCTGGTGCCAGAAGGAAGATCACCTCTCCCCCTCCCTCACTGCAATCTTCTGGGACACGTCACAGGTTCCAGAAGATTCCCCGGCCATTCACAGCATGCGGCGCAGCTCGTGCATGAGCAGTGCATGCTCGGCTGAAAAGCCACTGCCAGGCGCCCACAGTTAGAATTCTGGCGCAGCGAAGTGGAGGGGGGGAGGAGCAGGGCTTTGTGTGCCTGCATCGCTCGACCATGGGACAGGTAGGTGTCTGATTATTAAAAGTCAGCAGCTACACTTTTTGTAGCTGCTGACTTTTGGTGGAACTTCACTTTAATATAATTTTTTTTTTATTCCTTATTTCTATTTATTTTTTTACCAATAGGAATTTCTATAAACCGATTGGCATAATTCTCATACGAATATGATTAATCAATTATTTCTTTTTGGTTTTGGTTACCAATTATTAAGAGTCCCTTAGAGGTGACCATGGAAAGGGATATTACATTTAGTCATTAATCCTCTGTTTTTTAGGTTTTTATTATTTACTAAAATTATTTCTGGTTGGGGATCTAATAATAGTTTTTTTTCTTAGACAGTAGGGGCATTAGTGAACAAATTTAGCTACCGGAAGGTACTATGGATCCCAGTATGCTCTTTTCGTCGTTTTAGTGGATAACTTTAGCTTTTTTGAGGATTAGAGTAATTGAATTTTGACTAACGATTGGTCATCCTCTCATGCACTGGATGTGTTTCCCTCTTTCAATATGGAGGATTTAGGCTTGCCACCTGAGACGAGAGTGTGGTTTCTTTGTCTTTTATATAAGCGGTGACTCAGCACACCGCCCCGTTCACTAGGACGACGTCAGCTTGTGACGAAATGCACCGGAAGCAGGGGCATGCTGACATCACCGTGTTGCTACGATCCCGTAAGGACGGGTGGTCTATGCATGCCGGCCAGATTTTAACCAATGCTTTTTAATCTACTCCTTGCTGTAAGTGCATTAGCTTTTTACTATTAAAGTTATAATTGTTTTTTACACTATGGCGAGTTTTTTCTTTTTGGGTTACTTTGGCTACCCTTTAGCTGGGTATACACGATCCGAACCAGAACGAACCAGCCATCATTTGGACAGCTGTCCTTTCAATATAAGCCGGTCTAAAGACCGGCTTTTCTCAAAGGGGCATGCTGGAAAGCCAGCACCCAATCAGTGCTTCTTTTAGTACCCATAAGGGAATACTTTTGGCTGTAAGCACGGATTGGTGTGTTACCAATGGCTGTAAGAGCTGATTAATGCGTTCTATTGGGGGTGGTGGTGGGGGGATCCCCCTGTCAGAACTCAGTAGCACAGCTGGAGAGATTGCTGTACTAACATTGATTAGTTAGTACACCCGCTGGGTTGTAGAAAAAAAAAACTGAATGTGTGTACTAGGCATTAGAGAGGAGTCCTGCAAACATATATAGTGGATGAACGATCATGGCATTCCATCCTATAATTTCACAAATATCCAAATCCAAGAAGCACATTGTAGTTCCTTCAACAAGTCTGGTAGTCCTCCCCTATTTACAAAAACTTTAAGATCTGACCTTTGTAATTATTTCCATGCAGGTCCTAATGTCAGCCGAGCAGTCTTACTACTTCAGCAGCAAAAAGAAGAGCGAGAGAAAAGGCTGGAAAATGGTGTAAATGTATATACTAACCCTGACTTCCAAGAAGATGAGAAGAACACAAATGTATATACTGGAATTGATTTCCAGGAAAATGAGAGGAACACAAACAAATATAGCAACCTTAACTCACAGGAAGATGAGAAGAACAAAAAGGCGTAGGTTTAATCTAAAGCCTCATACACACGATCGGACTTTGTACAAACTTTCCTGTGGATTTTTGTACAAAGGGCGTCGGCCGAGAACTTGTATTGCATACACACAGCAGGACTTTTTCAGCCAACTTTCACCAAATCACGTGGTGTTTCTGCTCTTTACCGCCACCTTTGGTCAACTTCTGTATTGTTGTCTGATCTTTTGCATTGGTTCTGAGCATGCCTGTTTGTACTTTGTACAAAAGTCCTATGGTTTACTGTACACACGATCAGACTTTGCTCCATCGGACTTTTGTTGCCAGAAAGTTTGTCCGTTTGCACAGCCAACAAAAGTCTAATGAAAACTGAAAAAGTATGTCCGATGGATCGTACACACGGTCGGATTTTGCTCCAAAACAGCTAATTTGCATGTTTGTTGTCAAAAAGTCAGATCGTGTGTACGGGCCTTAAGAAACAGAACAAATCTTGAGGCTGTATTTGCTCTAGTGCAAGGGCTTCTCAATTACCTCAAGAAATAATCTTATTGGCCACTACTAAGGGCCATTGACCAGCACACAGCTGCAATAAAAGTCAAAACGATAACAGGAACTACAGAGATTATACTAGATGTCAAGAGATGGCTCTTGTTTTCCAACTATTTCGCTGCTCATTTGGACATTGCCTACTCATTTACAGCTGTATATACGTATATATTCATTTTCTGTTAATATTAGAAAGAAAACATTGTACAATAAAACTGTATTTTTGCACCAGTTTTGTTTTAGTAAGTGATTTTTTAAAATTTGAATTGTCACAGAGTAACTATAAAATATCAGTCTACCTCTCCCTGCTTAAAAAAAAAAAGCTTTTTTACACTTGTGGCCAATTTTCAGCAGATTATCAGCAGAGCATATGTACTGTAAAGGGGCATATGAAGTGTTCTCTAACTCTTTCCTAACAGGCTCCAGTGATCTGAGGCACATTGCATTGGCCCGCAAGAGTGCTCCAGACTTTACCCCTCTGAGAGAACCTGTTGGTCCCTCTGGTTCTCCTGCCCAAAAGTATTCCCCTATGGGTAATAAATAAACAAGCTCCAAGGTCCATAGCAAGCTCCATAAAAAGATGGTGGACTTCACTAGAGAACCTTAAGTGATATTGGTGACAATGATGTCCCCTATGGAGCTTGCTTTGGACCACATTGCAATCACTGTTGTAATGTGTTTGGGTATGAACCCAAACACGTTACAACAGTGATTACAATATGGTAGAAAGAAAGAAAGAAATAGGCAGAGGGAGACCTGTGCCCTAGCAGTGGGTAGAACATAGTCCCAGGGGAAAGTAATTGATCTTAGCCCACCAAGTGGGAAAAGCCCTTATGCTTCTTCCCCAAATGGGGCATCTCACATGGCTACATCCTCTTCTACGGACGGGTCCAAGAAAATAAATGTTGCATGCGTCTCCTCAAAGAGGGCCTCTTCACTAAGCCATCAACTTATATTGCGCTGCAGAAACACCCCTGACTGGCAGGGCACAGTTGGCAAGCACCCTTAGTTGGGGGGGGGGGGCGGGCATGTTTAAGGGTTTTATTGAAGGTCCTGCCAAAGCTGCAGACACTTACACACTTGTACCAATAAATAGAGGAATCTTGTTGTGGCTCGGGAGAACTACAATGGGAATCTCTATTGCACTCCTTAGGGTCCTTTCACACGGGGCGGATCAGTGCTGATCTGCCACGTGGATATCTGCTTGCTCAGCGGGGATCGCCGGAGCGATCTCCGCTGAGCAGGAAGATGACAGGTCCGTCTCTGCACACTGCGCAGGGACGGACCTGTCACATCGCCGCTCTCCCCTATGGAAGATCGGGTGACGACGAACCTCAGTGACCCGATGACGGATGGAAAAATAGCTTTTTCCTCCGTCACACTTTTTCGGATCGGAGCGGGTCGGATGTCAGCGGACTTGTCACTGCTGACATCTGACGCTCCATAGACCTCTATGGAGCATCCGTTCAGGTCCGCCTGAAAAACTGACAGGCGGACCTGAACAGATGGTCCGTGTGAAAGGGGCCTTACACATGTGCAGTATATAACAATCTTTCTCTGCACATAAGCTGATTTTTTTCTATTAAATATTACAGGACTGTATTTAGACATGCTGCCTAGGCAAACCCTAATTACGATGTCCTTTTGTACAAACCACTCCTCTTGTGTCACATGATTATTTTAGTAAAAGCAACAGGTGAATATTATGTTGGGGACAGAATGAATCCTGCTTTGTATGTACAGATAACCAAACTGTGACTGAGAGGGAATAAACATCCATACACAGTGAATCCCACTGGTCCTCATGCTTACCTGTAGACCTGGGGTGTATATTTAGAGATTTTGTCTTTTTCTTGGAGGGGTTTATCTGTATCCCCTGCTTTCTTTCCCTGGGGTATTGTATTGGTTTTCACATAGGACCACATCTGCACGTCATTGGATCAAATTATTACATTTCCACATGGTCTGATGAAGCAGACTGTGTTTGTGAAATGAGTATAACAGCCACATTGCAACTAGAACCCTAATACATCCTGCTAGACAAACTCGACTTACCTCAGGATAGAGTATGGGCATTATATTATAACTGCCAAAGGGCAATTATATGTAACTCTGTGGGAACATTGTATGGTTGTTCATTGCATGGTGTTTTGTGCATTTTATAAAGTGTCATTTTTATGAAATTGCAAATAAAGATTTATTGATTTTTACCCAAAAAGTTTGTGTATAAGTATAATGAGACAGGGTGACACCTTAGAATTCCTATTGTCATCTTTGGCTTTATTGTTCCTCAGTACAGGGATATGGTGTTCTGTTTCACTCCACTATGAGCAGATTGAATTAGACCACCAAACCAGAGAAAGGGCCTTACAACACCTCTCAACATTCTCAGTACTTGTTCTATCCTTCAATCCTGAACTCAGCGTCAAAAGTTTTTAATCTGTAACACTGTTCTGAATCATTTTCATTAAATACTGATCCTGATGACATCCATAAGGAAGTTGGCAGCGGACCTGCCATGGGAGTATCTATATTTCCTTACTATATATAAAAACTCTCTCTGCATGGAAAACGATGCACTTAAAGGGGTTGTAAATCTTCATGTTTTTTCAATTTAATTCACCCTCTGCATTAAGGTGAAAAAACTTCTGACAGTGACCCCCCTTCACCTGAGGCCTTCGTTCCCTCGGCGGAGACGCGCTGTACTCCCTACCCGGAGTTCTTGGGTCTTGATTGGATAGATTGATAGCAGCGCAGCCATTGGCTCCCACGGCTGTCAATCAAATCCAATGACGCATGCGCCGGGGGCAGAACCGAGCGCCTCCGGGGGACCCCAGAAGAGGGTGATAGGGGCCACTCTGTGCAAAACAAACTGCACAGTGGAGGTAAGTATGCCATGTTTGTTATTTTAGAAAACAAAAAAAAAAAATTGCCTTTACAATCACTTTAATGTGTGGACTGATGTCTCTTCTTAGCCCTTGTACACACGGTTGGACATTCCGACAACCAAATCCGTCGGATTTTGTCCCACAGATTTTGTCCGAAACTGGTGTTGCATACACACGGTCGGACAAAGTCTGATCGTTCGTAACGTGATGACGTTATTTTGTTACGACGGAACTACGTTTAGGCTAGTAGCCAATAGCTTTGGTCTAGAAATTTGATTTGAACACGCGTGGCACTTTGTCCCATCGGAATTCTCTAATTCGGATGTTGTCGGAAAACTTTATAGCCCAACTCTAAAACTTTGTCGGTCGGATTATCCGACAACACGGTCCGATTGGACACTTTCCGTCGGAATTTCCGACCGTGTATACAAGGGCTAAAAGTAGAACTATAGGCAAAACTTTTTTCTTTTCATTTTTTGATAGAGCTAAGCCCCATACACACGGGTCGAATGTCGGCCAACATTCGGCCTGTGCATGCTGCAGCCAATCGGACAGAAGCCATGGCATAACAGAAAAGGGTCCGCTGACCGACTCCCAATCAGCACTCTCAGCCAATGGTTGAGAGCGTTGACTGGAGTGTTGTGGCGGGGCTGTCGCCCTGTTAGAACACAATAGAACAGCAGGGGAGATTGTTGTACTAACATCACATTGTAAGTACAGCAGCTCCAACCTGAGCAGTCTGTTTTTTTTTCATTCAGCCCGCTGGGTTGAACGAAAAAAAGAACCTGCAGTGTGTACTAGGCTTAAGGGAGGGTTATAACCCCTGTCAGATTTTTTTTTCACCATCTGTATCCCATTTCCCTTCACTTCCTGTCTCATAGCCCTGAAAATGAAGGGAATGCCTTGGGGACCCCCAGGTCATCAGAATTAGTGATTTCCCCATCTATTTCTTTTCTGGGGACAACCTATCATTTTGAATTTTCTTTTACTTTACCTTTCAATGATAATGGTAAAAGAGAGAGGGTGAATATCCCTAACGGGGACACAGACTGCGATAAAAACTGACAAGCGTTCTAATCCCTCTCTACTCCATCCGAATCTAAGAAAAAAGTTTTGCTTTTAGTTATACTTTAAACATTGTTAAAGAGACTCTCTTAGGCCTCTTTCACACGGATGGACCGTTCAGGTCCACCTGTCAGTTTTTTAGGTGGACCTGAACGGACGCTCCATAGACCTTCCGCAGCAAATTGTGTATCACAGTCAGCATCCCATTTGCTCAGTTAATTTGATGTCCTCTGTTCCCCCACGTTCATTCTTTTTTGGAAAACCCACATTTATTCCAGAGAGCTTTTCATGGTGGCATACCAATTCCCTTATCACTTTAGCAAACCTCCAAATAGGAGGAGTATTTGCTACCTTTGATCTCCTACGCACGCAGAAACAAATTCCGCTTCGGGAGTTCTTCCACTACTTGCAGATTAGGCATTTCTTTACCTCCCATCATGGTCTCTCCACAACCTCCCCAACTACATTCTATAAAAGGCTTTGCCATGACTTTCCCCGAGGTAAGGGTCCCATTTCAGACCTCTACAAATCAGATATCGCTTCCAATTTTACTATTACGCTCCCTTATATGCGCTGATAGATTTCAAGAGACTGGCAAACTGTCTTTTGTTTCAGCATTTCTTCAGGAAAAAAAAATGTTAGGAAACAAACCCTTTGCCTCATTGTCCACTGACATTATTTGTTTAAAAAAAATGTGGCATCTCAATTTTATTTTACAAGAAGTACAGTATCTCACAAAAGTGAATACAACCCTCACATTTTTTGTAAATATTTTATTATATCTTTTCACGAGGAGCCTCCTTTAATGAGGAGGGTGCAGATCAGCTGGGAGTAAAGATGGCCAAAAAGTTAGAGGGATTTTTAAACTAGGTGATGGGGGAGGGCCCAGAGGTAGAGATAATTAGCACAGAATATATTCCAGAGGGTAGTATTGGGGGCATTAGTGGTAGGTTGACTAAAGCACATAAACCCAAGGTAAGTATAGTAACAAGTCCTAGTTGCAATCTCGGAAAACCAATAAGAGGATAGTTAGTATGTGACCAGTCTAAACTACGTGGCATGTTCACGAAAGGCCAGGAGCCTGGCGGACAAGATGGGTAAACTAGAGATACTTTTTTACGAGGAGGATTTGGATTTTGTGGGAATTTCAGAGACCTGGTTCAACAGCTCTCATGATTGGCTGGCAACCATTCAAGGGTATACCCTTTATCGCAGGGATAGAGAGGGTAAAAAAGGGGAAGGGGTATGCCTATATATCAAGAATAATGTACAAGTGAATGTGAGAGATTACATCACTAAGGGAGCTAGGAAGGAGGTGGAATCCTTATGGGTAGAGCTCCAAAGGGATGAAACTAAGGGGAAAATAATACTGGGAGTATGCTATAGGCCCCTAACCTGAGGGAGGAGGGGGAGACAGATCTCCTATCATAAGTTGGATTAGCAGCAAGGATGGGAAGTGTTATCATAATTGGGGATTTTAATTATCCAGACATAGACTGGGCGGAGGGAACCACTCGTTCGTCTAAGGCTCGTCAGTTCCTAAATGTCTTGCAGGACAATTTCATGGTTCAGATGGTAGAAGCACCAACTAGAAATAAAGCGTTACTGGATCTACTGATTACCAATAATACAGACCTGATCACAGATGTGGAAATACGGGACAATTTAGGAAACAGTGATCACAGGTCAATTAGCTTCAGTATAAATCACACAAATAGGAAACATAAGGGGAATTCAAAGACACTGAATTTTAAAAGAGCCAACTTCCCTAAACTACGAACCTTGCTAGAAGGCATTAATTGGGATAAAATTCCAGGAGCACGGCAAGTTTTGTTTCCAGCTATACATCCAAGGAACATAACATAGAGCCATTTATTACATGTTCTACTGAGGGGGTAGTCTACTTACTGCTGTGCTCTTGTGGACTGCAGTATGTGGGCAGGACGAAAATCCCCCTTCAAGTTCACCTCAACAAGCACATCAACAATATCAGGAAGGGGTTCACCAAGCATTTGATATCTAAGCATTAACTGCCCATAATAGGGACCCCTCCAGGACTATTTTCCTAGGGATAGATACATTTAATCCCCATTGGAGGGGAAGCTGTCTTGTAAGAAGCATCTCTAAACTTGAGATAGCATGGGTACAAAAATTAAAGACTTATGTCCCCATGGTTTAAATGTAGATGTGGATGTAAATACTTTTATAGATAACTCTTGATTACCATTTTCCAATTTACAGTATGATCACATACGTGGAATTGTGTTTCTTGGATCATTGCTATGGTTACTTGTTGCTATGGATGTAAACTTGTTTTGAATCTTAAGTGGCTACTCCTTTATCTCCTGTTCACTCCATTGGCTCATATGATACATTTGGATTTGCACCACCAGGCTTGAACTGTGCTTGTCATTGTGTTAGCATATATCAATACATGAGATTATCCAATATAGTGAATGCTTCATGTATATTGTAATAAACAATGTGATCGTTAAAATAACAAACACTAACAGCGCTCAATATAACAATCTGAACAATTCCTCAGATCACTCCGGGGAAGATAACATAAAATGTCCTTCTGCAATGCTAAAAATATAAAATAAATAAATAAAATATAAAACTGTTCTATCCACAGCAATACTAATCACATTGCTGACTTCACATTTAGCATATATCAATGACAGCAATGTCAGTAAAAGTCCTTAATAAGAAATTGCTTGCTGAGGAAAGGCAATAGGGAGATGTCTTCCACCGTGGAGATAAAATTCAATGACAGGGAATCCTACACCGTCACCGTTTCCACCTGTGTGCAAGGCCCCTTAGTTGGCCGCTTACCAGAACACCTCTGCAAACTGGCTTTTATGCAATGGAGCTCTCAATATCGCTGCTTCTCCAACTCTCCTTACTCATCCTCTCTCCAGCCATCTCTCCATATTATGCGTCAACATGTAAGGATACACAAGGGCACTAAAATAGTGTTATACCCTTTATTTCAATTTCCCTCTTCCCCCTTACAAATTGCGCTTACATGTACAAAAATTAAAATTTACAACTTTAAAAGCATGTCAGCACAGCCTCACGAACATCTCATGTTTCCACTCTATTATCCGCTGGTTGAGTCCCGGGATTCGCTACCTGTTACCAACCATGTACCTCGCATGGCTCTGAAGACGTAATCACTAAACGCGTCAGAGCATGACCACGCGAGGTACATGGTTGGTAACAGCTACTTTACTGTAAGAGCGGCAAGGATGTGGAATTCCTGCCCACAGGTGGTGGCCTCAGCGGGGCGCATCGATAGTTTCAAAAAACGATTAGATAAGCACCTGAACGACCACAACATACAGAGATATACAATGTAATACTGACATAAAATCACACACATAAGTTGGACATGATGGACTTGTGTCTTTTTTCAACCTCGCCTACTATGTAACTATGTACAGTAACTATGTGACAACACTGACAAAATAACACTTTGATGCAGTGTAAAGTAGTGAGTGTACAGCTTATATAACAGTGTAAATTTTCTTTTAAATTTTTTTTAAACACACAGCCATTAATGTCTAAACCGCTGGTAACAAAAGTGAGCACACCACTGAGTGAAAATGTCCAATCTGGGCCCAATTAGCCATTTTACCACCCCGATGTCATGTGACTCATTAGTGTTACAAGGTCTCATGTGTGAATGGGGAGCAGTTGTGTTAAATTTGGTGTTATCGCTCGCACTCTCTCATACTGGTCACTGGAAGTTCAACATGTCACCTCATGACAAAAGAACTCTCTGAGGATCTGAAAAAAAGAATTGTTGCTCTACATAAAGATAGCTTAGGCTATAAGAAGATTGTCAAGACCATGAAACTGAGCCGCAGCATGGTGGCCAAGACCATACAGTGGTTTAACAGTTTCACTCAGGACAGGCATCGCCATGGTCGACCAAAGAAGCTGAGGGCACGTGCTCAACTTCATATACAGAGGTTGTCTTTGGGAAATAGACATATGAGTGTTGCCAGCATTGCTGCAGAGGTTAAAGGGGTGGGGGGTCAGCCAGTCAGTGCTCAGATCATACGCCGCACACTGCATCAAATTGGTCGTGGTCCCAGAACGAAGCTTCTTCTAAAGATGATGCACAAGAAAACCTGAAAACAGTTTGCTGAAGACAAGCAGTCTAAGGACATGGATTATGGGAACCATGCCCTGTGGTCTCATGAGACCAAGATAATCTTATTTGGTTCAGGTGGTGTCAAGTGTGTGTGGCTGCAAACCAGGTGAGGAGTACAAAGATGAGTGTGTCTTGCCTACAGTTAAGCATGGTGGTGGGAGTGTCATGGTCTGGGGCTGCATGAGCGCTGCCGGCACTGGAGAGCTACAGTTCATTGAGGGAACCATGAATGCCGACATTTACTGTGACATACTGAAACTGAGCATGATCCTCTCCCTTCGGAGACTGGGCCGCAGGGTAGTATTCCAACATGAAAATGACCCCAAACACACCTCCAAGATGACCACAGCATGTCTCCAGACCTAAACCCTATTGAGCATCTGTGGGGCATCCTTAAACGGAAGGTGGAGGTCTCTAACATCCACCAACTCTGTGATGTCATCAAGGAGGAGTGGAAGAGGACTCCAGTGGCAACCTGTGAAGCTCTGGTAAACTCCATGCCCAAGAGGGTTAAGGCAGTGCTGGAAAATAATGGTGGCCACACAAAATATTGACACTTTGGGCCCAATTTTGACATTTTCACTTAGAAGTGTACTCACTTTTGTTGCCAGCGGTTTAGACATTAATGGCTGTGTGTTGAGTTATTTTGAGGAGACAGTAAATTTACACTGTTCTAAAAGCTGTACACTCACTACTTTACATTGTATCAAAGTGTCATCTCTTCAGTGTTGTCACATGAAAAGATATAATAAAATATTTACAAAACTGTGAGGGGTTTACTCACTTTAGAGAGCTACTGTAGATATAATACAGTGTAGTGTAGAGCAGGGGTCATCAACCCCCGGGCCGCGGCCCACTGCCAGGCCGTAGCCTGTTTGCAGCCGGGTCGCGAAGGCTACACTGTCTGACGAGCGGCGGCGGAGCGAGCAGGGAGATGACATCATCTCTCACCGCCCGCCCACATCACCGCTGTTCCGTGCTCACAGCGGGGCCGCTATACTGAGGCAAGCGAGCAGAGAGATGAGATCATCTCTCACCACCCGCCTGCATGGCGGCTTGTCCACACTCACAGCAGGGCTGCTATAATGCTGGAGGTGAGGCTGGAGGAGCAGAGAGATGAAATCATCTCTCACTGCCCACCCACATCACTGCTCCTCTGCCGACACAGCGTAGCAGAACACAGATACACTGCTGGAGGTGAGTCAGAGGAGCAGAGAGATGAAATAATCTCTCATTACCCCCCCCCCCCTCCCATTACTGCTGTTCTCCCTTACTACCCACTACTTCAGGCTTGCCTCTGAACTAATGCGCACACCTGTGCTGCCACCACTGCAGTGACACTACTGCCACCACGGGCAGGTGACAATCCACATCTGGCGACGTGGCAAATGACAAGCTGCATTTGATGGCAGGTGACGTGTCAAGTGACAATCCAAATCTGGTGGCAGGTGACGTGGCAAGGGACAAAATGCATCTGGTGGCAGGCAACGTGGCAAGTGACAAGCTGCATATGAAGGCAGGCGACGTGGCAAGTGACAAGCCACATCTGGTGGTAGGTGACGTGGCAAGGGACAAATTGCATCTGGTTACAAGCGACGTGGCAAGTGACAAGCTGCATCTGAAGGCAGGCGACGTAGAATGTGACAATCTGCATCTGGTGACAGGCAACGTGGAAAGTGACACTCTGGCACATTCTGCATTATGGTGAGCTGAACTATTTCATTATATATTACAATGTAATAATAGAAATAATGTGCTTCAGTCATCCTGATATCATATCAATGATGGTGCCGGGATGATTGAAGTGCCAACGCCAGCCATTGCCCAGATAAATTGTCAGCGAAAAGCCGCATACACCCCTGAGCCTTGGCACAATTTTCTTCAACAGCGCCGGTCCCTGGTGCCAAAAAGGTTGGGGACCACTGGTGTAGGGAATACATATTACAGTGCAGTGTAGAGAATATATAATACAGTGTAATGTAGAGAATATATAAAACGGTATAGCGTAGAGTATATATAATGCAGTGTAGTATAGAGAATATATAGTAAAGTGTAGTGTAGAGAATATATAATACAGTGCAGTGTAGAGAATGTAACAGTGCAGTGCGGTGTATATAACACAGTGTAGTGCGTGTTCTGCCCACCAGGGCTTTATTCAGTTACTTGTGTTTATGTCCCTTAAATAAAAAATAGCTTTCCTGACAGACTCCATGGCAGCCTATGTATGGGTTAATCCCGCCTCTCATACCTCATAGGACCCCACTCCCATAAATCTTTGCTTCTGAACAGAGACTGTGTTCCTTTTTTGTCCTCCTCCTAGGACCAAGGTGTTTGCTTACCTTATGAAGAGTTCCAGTCCAGTCCTGTTTGCACGAAGATCCTGAGGGTGATTATGGATTCCAGCAGTCCCAGCTATTAGCCGGGTGGAGACGGGCGATATATGCGATGCCATGAAGAGCTTACTAACCTGCCAGTGGGTGGAGTACCCCCAGTCAGGATGGATCGGGATCGTGCCGTGGCGGTATCGTATTGATTTAATCATTATCATTATGGCAGCCTGTTTGTGTGTGTTGTTTGTCATCTCCTTCTTTTTCATTTCCTGGTACGTATGGCGGCTGGAGCGCATTTGCATTCCAATCCGCCGCCTCTTCCGTTCGTTCTGCGCAGGCGCGTGCCTCGTTCGGATCGAGGCTTGGTCCGAACGTGCGCAGTTTTCGGGAAACGGCGGTGATCGCGCATGCGTGCGAACTCCGCTGACCGACGCCGGGGGGCATGGTGACGTCACCATCGGCGCCAACATTTAAATAGCTGTCAGATACAGCTATGATTGGGATTGCTCTGCGGGAGAAAGGCAGCTTCCCGGTGTGCTGTGTGTCTTGCTTGGAGGTATGTTCTGTTCGCCAGTAAGCTCTACTATTTGATTCCTGTCAGATGCTTATGGTGTTTTCGAATCTCTCCAGCATACAGACTTTCTCATTATGGATGTATCATCGCCCCCCAGTGGCCAACCCTTACGCTGCAGGTAGGAATATTATTTCCTTCTGCTGGGTTTATTTTGGGTAATTACTTTTGTTTTTTCTTGCTGTAGTCTTTTCTTCTCTATTTAGCCCTTCTAGGTCTGAACGTTATTTGTCGGCACGCAAAGATACTGACCAGTCTAGGTTACATCATCGTCAGTCTACGTCAAGTTCTAGACGCTCTAGATCACCCTCCAGACACCATAGATCAAGATCTGGATCTGGTCGTCATTCATCCCACCGTTCCAGCCGCTCAGAGAAAGCCTGCTGGGGTTGTAAATCTCACGTTCCAGAGGGTAAATCTCTCTGTGAGTCTTGTTATTCCAGAGCTATGAAGGAAAGGGGAGCCGGAGACCAGCAAGTGGAAGCATTGGTCAGGAAGGTGGTTCAAGAATCTCTGAGCAAAGCAGAGTCTGATCGGATGTTTAATCCTCCTTCCGTTACAGCTCCTGTCGATGTAGATGCAGACCCTGTAATTCCGGGTCCCTCCAGACACAGTGTCTCTCCAAGTGAGTCTTCGGACAGTGAGATTGATGATTCAACTGCAGGTTTTGATTTCTCTCTTGTCCCGCAGCTAGTCAGAGCAGTCAAGGATGCTATAAAATGGGAAGAGCCAGTTGATGCACCCTCTAAACAGAGGAAGTACTTTAAACACCTTAAGAAGGATCGCCCGAATTTCCCCTTCTTGGGTGAGCTCGGTGAGATTATTTCAGACGAATGGGGAAAAGTGGAAAGGAAGAACTCCTTAATTTCCAAGATTGCCAAAATGTACCCGTTTAAAAGTGAGGATGTTAAATACCTGGATTCAGCCCCTCTTATTGATGCGGCTCTAAAGCGTCTAGTCAGACATGTTACACTCCCTCTTGAAGATACCGTTTCGTTCAAGGATGGTTTAGAGAGGAAGATTGACACCGACTTAAAGCGCATTTATATCACCGCAGGCATGGCTTGTAAGCCAGCTCTGGCTCTTGCAGCATTATCTAAAGCCATGGAGTCTTGGACGGATGATGTTGGTGCGGCTTTGGGAAGCGTTTCGGAGGAACTTATCCGGAATTCACCAGTACATGAACTGAAGTTAGCATCAGTCTTTTTGGGTGAAGCATCCCTTGATATTATCCGCCTAGTGGCACGTGTCATGCTCTCCTCAGTTACTGCGAAAGCGCGCTTTGTGGCTTCGTCCGTGGGTTGCAGATCCTGCCTCTAAACAGGCATGGTGTAAGATTCCCTTTAAGGGGCCCTCCCTCTTCGGGAATAAGCTTGATTCTGCCATTTCCCGTGCTACTGGGGGTAAATCAGGGTTCTTACCCCAGGATCGTCGCCTCTTGAGTCAGAGGAAAGTTCAGCCCAGACAAGAACAAGAGCGTGCTAGAGATGCTCGCCGTTACAGGCCTGGTCGGGAATTTAGGAAGATTTGGAGAAGGACTCAGTCTTCAGGCCAAAAATTCTCTAAGTCAACTACATCAGGGGGTAGAGAGGCTTCTAAGTCCTTTTGATGTGGGGCCTGTCCAGACGGAGCAAGTAGGGGCTCGGCTACTCCATTTCCGGCACGTCTGGGCAGCCTCGATTCAAGACTATTGGACTGTCAAGATGGTCTCCTCAGGTCATTCCTGGGTGTTCAACAGTCCGCCCATTTATCAGTTTGTTCCTACAATCCTACCACTTGTGGAAGAAAAAAGAAAGGTACTTCTGTCTTACACAGATACCCTGTTGGCCCAAGGCGCTGCCATTCAGGTCCCAACCAAAGAGAGATTTCAAGGGGTCTACTCCCCCCTTTTTATGGTCCTCAAAAAGAATGGCTCCTGGAGACCAGTCATCGACCTAACGCATCTGAATTCCTTCATCAAGAAGGAAAAATTCAAGATGGAGACATTACTAACAATACGTCAGTCAATACAACCAGGCGACTGGTTGATTTCCATAGACTTGAAGGATGCTTATTTCCATGTTCCGATCGCAAAAGAGTTTCAGAGGTACCTTCGGTTCACAGTGGGCGAATTACATCTTCAATTTGTATGTCTCCAGTTCGGGGTTACAACATCGCCTCGAGTATTTTCGAAGCTCTTACTGGCTGTGGTAGCAATAATCAGGATCAAAGGTATTCGATTACACCATTACCTAGACGATCTACTGTTGCTTTCCCAAGACAGAGAACAGCTACTGTTACATCGAACTCAAGTCATCTCGACACTCACGGAATTCGGTTGGCTGTTGAACCGGGAAAAAAGTCATCTGGACCCAACTCAGTCTTTGATTTTTCTCGGAGCCCAGTTCAACACGGTCGAAAGTACCATCTCCCTTCCAGTGGAGAAAATTCCAGTGATCCGAGACAGGATTCGGCCTGCATTGCATTCTCCTCTTCTCAGATCCTCGCAGTGCCTCAAGATAATTGGCACTATGGTATCCACAGCCCCCATGATAAAGTGGGCACAATGGAGGATGCGTCCCTTTCAGAAGGGTTTTCTTCTACAATGGGACCAGGGGTCTCGAGACCATCTGGTCAGGATAACCCCCTCCATGCGGGAGAGTCTCTTCTGGTGGCTCCAACGAAAGAACCTCCTCAATTGCCATTCCATAGCTCCCATCTCTTGGATCACAGTAACGACGGACGCCAGCAACAAGGGCTGGGGCGCCCTGTGTCTGTCAGAAATAGCCCAGGGCGTATGGGAATTTCCAGCCCAAGAGGTAGTGTCCAATGTTCTAGAGCTTCGTGCTGCTCTCCGTGCTCTTCAAGCCTTTTCTCACCTGATTTCGGGGACCTCGGTTCTCCTAAGAATGGACAACACGACAGCAGTCTTATATCAAGAGACAAGGAGGCACCCGCAGTCTCTCTCTACTGAAGGAAGTAAGCCCGATCATGTCTTGGGCTCAGATGAACTTGTCAAATCTGACGGCGGTTTATCTCCCCGGAATTCAGAATGTCCAGGCGGACTTCCTATCAAGGTTCTCCCTGGACAACAACGAGTGGTCTCTCCATCCCGAGATATTCACATGGATTCTGTCTCTGGGGATCCTGCCAGAAGTGGACCTGTTTGCCTCCCCATGCAATTTCAAGCTGGAGAAATATTATACGAGGTGTCGTTGTCCTCAGGCCTTCGGTATGGATGCACTGACGGATCAGTGGAGGTTTCGCACGGCTTATGCCTTTCTCCCAGTTCCGGTCATCCTGCGATTCCTTTCAAGACTCAGGTGGGAGAAAGTCAAGGTGGTGACATTTTGGCCCAACAGGCCGTGGTTTCCGCTCCTAATGCAGCTGAGTTTTCGGGATCCAGTTCCTCTCCCTTCCAGGGCAGATCTCCTGCTACAGGGAACATCTCTTCACCCATGCCCGGCCCATCTTCATCTGATGGTCTGGTTCTTGAAAGGGGAAGGTTGGAAGCATTAGGATGTCCAAGTACTCCCATCGCGACTCTACTGAATGCTAGAAGGCCAGGTACTAATAAAGTCTATCAAAGAATCTGGGCGAAGTTTGCTGACTATATTTCTTCCGTTGGCAGTTCCTGTAGTGATCCAAAGATTCAAGACATTTTGGGTTTCCTACAGACAGGACTAGACCTGTCACTATCAGTAAGTTCCTTACGAGTTAAAATTTCGGCAATTTCTGCATTCACTGGCGTTTCCTGGGCCAAACACCGTCTTGTCAGGCAGTTTTTCAGGGGAGCAATAAGACTCAGACTCCAGAAAAAAAACAAGATTCTCCAAATGGGATCTTCCTTTTGTCCTGGATTCCTTTTCAGAGGAAAGACCTGAGCATATGGTTCAATCATCTATCAAGGCTCTTTCTCTCAAAGCTGCCTTCCTGGTGGCTATAACATCGGCCAAGAGGGTCTCCGAGATCAGCTCTCTGGGTTGCAAAGAACCCTTTCTGACGTTCTTTCCGGATCGTGTGGTCTTGGTTCCCATGTTAGGGTCAAATCCTAAGGTCACATCTGTATTTCCTGAGAATCAGGAGATTGTTCTTCCTACTTTTCGGACTTCCGGAGATTCTAACATTCATCCTTTAGATGTTGGAGAAGTTCTAAAACAGTACTTAGAATCCACAGCTCCTTTTCGGACTTCTGACCATCTCTTTGTTTACTTCCATGGAAAGAATAAGGGATCGCGTGCTTCTTCGAGAACCATTGCAGCTTGGATTGTTCAGGCTATTCAAGGGGCTTATAAAGCTAAGGGTTTGGCTCCTCCAGAGGCGGTGACAGCTCATTTTACCAGGAGCGTTTCAACATCATGGGCGGCTGCTCGTCATGTTCCTCCAGAAGTAATCTGTAAAGCGGCCTCATGGTCATCAATTAAAACCTTTATGACACATTATTGTGTTGAGCCGGCTTCTTTATCTTCGGTTAATTTTGGTTTACATGTCTTATCTGTTGACGGTGCCAATTAAACCTTTTTTTCTGTTAACCAGCAATTTCCCACCCGGGTGTGTATGGCTAGTTATTTCCCATACGTAGGCTGCCATGGAGTCTGTCAGGAAAAAGGAAAATTTATATCAAATACTTACCGTAATTTTCCTTTCCTGATGGACTCCATGGCAGCAGGAGTTCCCTCCCATTTGCTGGAGTAGGCTAAGTTACGGAACACAGTCTCTGTTCAGAAGCAAAGATTTATGGGAGTGGGGTCCTATGAGGTATGAGAGGCGGAATTAACCCATACGTAGGCTGCCATGGAGTCCATCAGGAAAGGAAAATTACGGTAAGTATTTGATATAAATTTTCCTTTTTAATATTCTTAAAACAAATAAAAAAAAAAATTGAATTCTTTTTTTTTGACTTACCAGAAACCCCTTTTGCTAGGTAGTCTTCCTAATCTGCCTCTTCCTATTCTGTGGCGCTTCCTCCTCTTCGGCAAGCAGCCCCAATGCCTTCTGGGACATGTGTGTGTCCCAGAAAACAAGGGGGCCATTCACAAAGCGCTGCGCGACTCACGCATGTGCAGTAGGAAACGGGCAGTGAAGCCGCAAGACTCCACTGCCTGTTTCCCTTCATTAAGATGGTGGCGCCAGCAGCCGATCCAATGGACGGATTGGCCTCGGGGGGGGGGGGGGGCTGGGGTGTCCTCATGCGATCACTGGACAGGTAAGTGTCCTTATTAAAAGTCAGCAGCTACAGTGTTTGTAGCTGCTGACTTTTTTTTTTTTTAAACCCCGCCGCAATGCCCCTTTAAATAACATGTTGATCTTTTCTTGATTTACACCAGGGATATGCAATTAGCGGGCCTCCAGCTGTTGCAAAACTACAAGTCCCATCATTCCTCTGCCCCTGGGTGTCATGCTTGTGGCTGTCAGAGTCTTGCTATGCCTCATGGGACTTGTAGTTCTGCAACAGCTGGAGGTCCGCTAATTGCATATCCCTGATTTACACATAGATAGTTATGCAGAGCTCAGGCGCCACCTACTGTTCCCTTTCTGGAATAGCTTTAGCTGTTTTGGATAGTTACATATTGTATTCTCTTAGCCCACGTACACACGGTCGGAGATTTTGCCAACCAAATCCGTCGGATTTTGCCTGTCGGATTCAGTCCGACGGATTGTGTCCGAAACTGTTGCATACACACAGTTGGGCCAAGTTGGCGAAAAATCCGATCTTTCAGAACGTGATGACGTAATTTCATTACGATGGGACTACATTCAGGCTAGTAGCCAATAGCTTTGATGTAGGAATTTGATCTGAGCATGCGTGGCACTTGGTCCGATGAAAATGCTCTACACATGATTGGATTAGGTCCGTCCGGCCCAGTTGGTCGGGAAATATTTCCAACATGTTGGAAAATTGGGTCGGACGGAGATTCGGACGGAATCAGTCCAATGCATACCACACACAGTCGGATTATATGACGTCACGGTCCGATAAGACTCATTCCGACAGATTCTCTGACCGTGTGTACAAGGGCTTAGAATGTGTTAATATAGTGGTTATAAACCTGTGCATTCTAGAAGAATTCTCTAGAGGAAGTCAGTCAGCCACCATTTTGAGAATTTTCAGCAAGGCAGTAAGGCTGTTTCATTCTCTCGCCATCACCTATTAGCAAGTTTAAAAAGTAGGTTTTTGTTATCTCTTTCTGTGTAATAGAGCATTGTTTCCTTATTATATGCAAATATTGTACTGATTGATGTTTGTTTTATCAATTTGTAGTTTCATCTGGCTCATTCTAATAAATTTAAGATCAAAAAAATATGGTATCTGAAGTTTATGGAGCGGAAAGGTTTAGCTCTCTGTCCTACAGACAGAACAGTGCAATGTATATAACACAGTTTAGTGCTGTGTATATAACACAGTGTAGTGTGGTGTATATAATACAGTGTAGTGTGGTGTGTATAACACAGTGTGGTGTGAATAACACAGTGTTGTGGTGCTAATGAAGTGTTGATGTTTACAACACTTCTGTGTCACTACTGATCCCATTTTTATTTTATTTTAGTTTTTTGCAGCAGCAGTGTTTTCAACTGTGATCTGTGATTGGCTACAGCTAATCAAATGGTACAAGGTTCTGAGGTTGGCTTAGGTACCATGTGATAGCTCTGGGTCAATCACAGTATCACAATATTAAGCACAACTGTTATGAATGAATCCCATAGTGATCACGTTACATCCCAAAAGTTACACACTGCGCAACCCAGGGAGCATGTCAGTGCCCACCTGCTGGGCAATGTACAAATACGTTGTCTGGCCTGCAGCTGACGCCGGCAGTAAAACTACTGTTGGTAGGCTGAGAGTGGTTAAAGCAGAACTAAACCCATTGATTTAATGGTTTCCCAAAACAGTTATACAGTATTCAAGGCATGCCATGATTGAGAACTGTCACAGTTGCTTGTGCTCTCCTCCAAACTATCAAGCCATCAAGTCACATAAGTGATCACATGTGCAGTGCCATGGTATCTGTAGATCAAACAGAAGCTAAGATGGTAGCTTTATTGGTTGTAAAGGATAGAAGGGGTTCAACTCCGCTTTAAAGTGTAGTCCCACTTTTGCAGCCAAATTGAGATGAACCTTTATATTTGTTACATATCCCCATTTACATAGCATCATTTAAAAAAAAATACCGGTACTTACAAATTGCAGATGACCTTTTTTTAGATACTCTATTCTGGACCCTCCAGCAAGGAAACATCCTATTAGTTCTCTTTGCATGAGGGGGTTGGGCAGATGTGTTTGCCATAATTAACCCCATCTGTACTATGCAGGCAGATCCTCATTATCAATTGTAACTAGATTTGAACAAGGTCTGCCCTAACAAAGGGTTAAAGGTGTAGTGGATGGTCTTTTTGCACTGTATGTTAATGAGAACAGACTTATAATAATTTATTTTTCTTTCTGTTATTTTTATTAGTGGGTTCTGATTGTTTTTTATGATTTATACATTTTTATGATGCTTTGGAGGATTGTATTGGGTGAGGTTTTATGTAATTAAAACATATATGTGTTCTAGTTGGATTTGCTGATCATCCACTAGGGGGCAGCGGTCTAACTGGGAACACAATTTTATCATTGTTTTTTCCCTTTATGGGATTATTTTGAAAAAATTGCAATTTTAGTAATATTTTTTCATTGATGATATTAATATGGCTTGTCTAGATGCTTGTAGAACAGACCGACTATTTATTTTATCTATTTACAAGCCGTGTATATCGCTGCTTGTTTGTGTATGCCAGGGGTGCCCAACCTTTTGAAGAGCGAGGGCGACTTGGTAACCGATCGCGGGCCACAATGAGTGGAGTGGGCGGGTGGCATATCTGTGCCCACTCTGCATTTGCAGAGCGGACACAGAAGCAGCCCACGATACTTTTTGGTGGATCATATTGGAGGTAGAACACAAGTCAGTTTATGTCTGCCACTACTTAGAGGTGAATGGAGGGTCCAATTGGTCGGACTGTCGTACTGACCATGTGAAAGCGGTCCAAGGCTGCCTTCACACTGATGCGCTGCAGTTTACCCGCACCACATGTGCAGCGCAGTTTACCTTTGGCTTTCCTGTAGTTTGCAATAGACTTCTATTATATTCTGCAGGTGTGGTGCACTTTCAGAAAGCTCACCAAACTCGCAGGTAATAATAGAAGTCTATGGCTCAGTGAAGGTAACCTGCAGGTAAACTGCTCTGCACTTGCGGATCAGTTTGAAAGCAGCCCAGTAACCACTGCAGAACAGATATGCCCATATATATACTGTGATTTTAGTAATAAACTGACCTTTAATAACAGTATTCATTCTATTCTATCCCAGAGCAAGAGGTCGTGGGCCACATCAGAGGGCTCTGTGGGCCACATGTGGCCCCCGGGCCACTGGTTGAGCACCCCTGGTGTATGCCATTGATAGGACAATGGTACACTATAAATAGACTGCTGGGTGATACCCCGCTGAGGAAGTTCTGATGAACGTAATGCGTATGGGGGAGGAGCCACGCACAAATGATGTCACCCGCTGCCATCCTTTGAAGCTAACAGCACACAGTTGTGCTACATGCCTGTATCGTTTTAATCCATGTCAGTAGTCCACTTATGGACACAAATACATTTTTTCCATATACACATGGTTTTATGCCCCCATTGAGAATACCGATCTGGAGGAGAAGTTCTAATTGATTTGTTTCTGCTACCTACCTTTTGTGTGAGACCTGCTCACATGACTGCCTGTTAGCTCAGGAGTCCATGCCTTGAGGTGAGCGTAGAACTTAGATCGAAGGTGGAGGGTCTAGTCTATCACCATTATTGAAACTGTTGATCTTCACCGGTGGAGTCATCTCTCATGGACTTGTAGTTTACCAGCTTTTTGGACTATATTTTATTGTTATATTGCACTACATTTTCTTTGATTTTATTATTTTTAATAGATTTTTGTGAAAATATTTCAGTGTTCAGCTTGCATTTTGGGAATTTCTTATTATTTGTGCGCTGATTGCACCTTCTATTTATAGATTGTATAGTGTGTTTTACAGACTTCCAGGCACACACATCTCTGGTTTTCAATACTACGGCTCTGCTCCACATAGGTTGTTAAGAAGGTAAGGTACAAAATGATCGATCACCAGAGGAAAACACCGGGTATGTATTCAGGGGGAATGGTGCTCTCTGACAATTTCTGCATTGATCATACAGAGGTGGGTGTGAGAAATCTCCTGGAGGGGGAGGACAGGTGCAGGATGTCTATTAATGAGGTCAGCTGCTGAACAGAAAGAAAGGAAGAAGTTATGGAGGAGTTTTCTATGGAAGAGTCTGGGGGCTGAGCCAAGCCTCCTGTAGAATACGGAAAAATCTCTCTTTTCTGCAACAGAAGTACATTAATGGTATATTGATGCATGGGGGGGGGGGGGGGGAGGGGGTATTGGGGGTCACACTAAAAATGTAAACTTAATCTTTAAGCCAACCAAAGCAAGTCATATATATAAGAAGGCTATAGGTTTTAATACCCCAGTGTTTGTTGTTCTCCCATTGTCCTACCTGTTTGTTAACATAGTTTAATTACCTGTTGATCCTAGCAGTAGATCTACTACTTTTCCAAATTGTCGCTATTTTTTTGTTTATAGCGCAATAAATAAAAACCGCAGAGATGATCAAAAAGAGAAATGCTCTATTTGTGGGCAAAAAAAGGATGTAAATTTTGTTTGGGTACAGCGTTGCATGACCACGCAATTGTCAGTTAAAGCGACGCAGTGCCGTATCACAAAAAATGGCCTAGTCATTGAGCAGCCAATTTTTCTGGGGGGTGAAGTGGTTAAAAAAAGTGTTGTTTTTCCAAAAAAAAGTGTGCTTATAAGACCACTGCACAAATATGGTGTGACAGAAAGTATTGCAATGACCACCATTTTATCCTATAGGGTGTTAGAAGAAAAAAAATATATATCATTTTTGGGGGCTCCAAGTAATTTTCTAGCAAAAAACCTCCAAAGAAACAGATTTTAACTAGTAAACAACAAATATTAAAATAGGCCCGGTCCATTTCCCTTTCAGGCAAACCCAATTGAACCACCCATTGTCCTCTATGGGGCGGCGGATGTCAGCGGTCCACTAACATCCGCCGGGCATCCAACCCGACAAAATGTGCTGAAAACAGAAATATGGCGATATGTTCGACATCTGTCCAGCTAGAAAAATACAGCCAGCCACTATCGTAAGACCTTGATTGTTTTCCATATCATAGGAATGTCGGCAATAAACACAAAAGTACCCCCCGGTACATTAGGACTGTATAGGCAAATACACAATATGAAAGAAAATATGATGTAAAAAAAATATATGAAGCTTATTAGTACATAAATAAGGATAAAAACATTGGTGCATAAATTACCATGAGTAATTATAACAAAGCATGATACAAATGTGACCCAGAGCAATGAGCGTATAGTGATACATACTTCTCTTCCCATTGTGTCCAACGCGTTTAGGGAGCAAATATAAATCCCTTCTTTAGGGGAATTTGTTAGAGAAGATCATAGATTTTGCACACTCTATAAAAGAACACAACATTTGTTAAGAACCATAGAACAAATGGGGTATGTACATATACCATGAACCTGTCATCCGCCTGCTCAGCAGGGATCAGCAGAGAGATCCCCCGCTGAGCATGCGGATTCCACTTGGATGGATTCGCCCAGTGTGAAAGGGGCCTAACACTTTGGCAACACTGTTAGTTCTGCACTGAAATTGCATAGCAGTGTTGTTACACTATGAATGGGTTAGTCTTAGCCCCTGTACACACGGTCGGAGATTTCCACAACCAAATCCGTCGGATTTTGCCCGTCAGATTTTGTCCATCGGATCTTGTCCGAAACTGTTGCATACACACAGTCGGACAAAGTTGGTGAAAAATCCTTTCAGAATGTGATGACGTAATTTTGTTACGATGGGACTACATTCAGGCTAGTAGCCAATAGCTTTGATGTAGGAATTTGATCTGAGCATGCGTGGCACTTGGTCCGATCAAAATTCTCTACACATGATCGGAGTAGGGTGACCACATTTCCAAATTGCCATTCAGGGACACCCCCATCCCATGCTAGTGAGTAGAGTGGCGATATGCCTTATTCTGGGCATCGGATTGGGGAGGGGGGGGAGGTGGCTGTGTCAGTTTTAGTTTCATTCTGGGACACTGTATTGTCCTGGAATGAAGGTGCCTGGGACAGACCTGCAAAATACGGGACTGTCCCGGGCAATCCGGGACATGTGGTCACCCTAGATCGGAGTATGTCCGATCGGCCCAGTTGGTCGGGAAATATTTCCAACATGTTGGAAAATTGGGTCCGACGGATATTCCGACGGAATCAGTCCGATGCATACCACACACAGTCGGATTATCCGACAATACGGTCCGATAGGACACATTCCGACGGATTCTTCGACCATGTGTACAAGGGCTAAGATCGACTTGGGCTTTACATACAGAACAATTTTAAAGTCATTCCTTCAGGGAAAAGGGTTTAAGCTAAATGATTAAAAGCTGAGTGTTAACTCCATTAACTGCCAGTTTGGCTAGAAAGCTTAGTCTGCTAAGGGATGTAGAAAAATAATAATATAGCAGGATCAACAGGTAATAAAACATTGTTACAGGGGAGACTCAGGAGGAAACAAAACTGTCATGTTATTGCTGCTGAAAGACTGCATCATATGTAATTTAGTTTGCCCATTGGTGCAGATACCTATATACATGATACAGATGAGCAAGTCTGAGCTAACCCTTTGCACACCGCTTTACATGCACGTATATTTTGAGCAAACTTTTCCAGACGAATAGGGATTTTTGGTTTGCATATATTGCAATACATGTTCAAACTGGTCAACAGGGTCACAGTTACCCATCTGTGGCCAGTCCCTACTCTACTGTGCCAAATATTTTCTTCCTTATATCATACTTTGAGACATATAGGGGTTGAGTTACTAAAACTGAGTGCAAAAATCTGGTGCAGCTGTGCATGGTAGCCAGCTTCTAACTTCAGCTTGTTCAAATAAAGTGTTACTAAACCCACAACAGTAACATCAGTCTGTATATGCAGAAAAGCATGCTTGTTATACTCACTGTGGAACCTAAGGGGTTAATCCTCTGCATTGTGTAAAAAGGCTATATGATCCTGTCTTCTCTGATCTTTACCTTCTTCCACTGTCTCCAATCCATCTGCTGATAGTACAGAGCCATTGGGGTCCCTGCTCAGTTTGGTGTGTATTGCTAGAGCTTTTTTTGTTCTTGGGAGGGTGCATGTGTTCAGCACAGGGCCAATCAGCAATGTCCAGACAGAGGGTCAAGGGGTCCTGTAGCCTCATGGGACAGAGTAAAATAACAAATCCTCCTACAAGCTTTAACCAGACACTGATAGAAGTCATAAGACTGCTATATACTGCTGTAGCACTTTGGTCCTAAACAGGGCTGCTCACAAATTTAGTTTGCTAGGTGGTAACTAGCCTGGCTAATTGTTAGGGTGAAACACTGACTTTTGCCCTAAACCTGAATTTGGTGCACCTCTCTTCTGTCACTAGGTGGCATTGCCGCCTGTGGTATTAGAATGGCATGAGCATAGTGAATTTGGGTTAGGAGTGGATAGGTTGTCCCAGCCAATTGGTAGGAGTCTCTTTGGCCCCATGGCCTGCTGGGAGAGCCTATTTGTTCGGGTGGAGTCAGGTGATCGGGGTTCTGTGCCACCTGGATGGCTGTCTGGGTGGACGTGTGTTGTATTGCTTCCAGTTACTAGGCTGTCTGAGGCCTACCGGGGAGCGCCTGCCTGCTAGGCTGTCTGATGCCTACCCAGGACTGTGAGAAGCAGCGCGGGGTTGGGGCTTCAGGTGGGGAGCCTAACCAAGTTGCAGAGGTTCAGCCGGACAGGGAAAAAAATGTTGCCAGAGGTAGGAGGAGAAGAAGTTGCCATAAGGAACGACCACTCCTGTCACCAGAGGCATTTGAGGATCAAGGTCAGAGGTAAAGCTGAAAAGTAAAGTTGCCACCAAGGGACAACCTCTCCTGTTATCAGAGGCCAGTGCATGAAGTCTGAAGAAGTACCAGAGCAGCCTTTTTCACTAGCAGTGGACGGTGAAGTGGGAAAGTTTCAGCAGAGTCAAGTCAGGGACCCAACGGGTCTCATGGGTGAAGCTTAAGGAGTATACAGTGTACTAGCTGTGGAAGAGCTCAGGGAATCGAGCAATGGCTGGGATCTTGGAAGTCTAGTGAGAGACTGGGAGCTCAGGGTGAAGCTCTACAGTGGGATACTGTGAGATATGAGAGAATATCTGCAACGGGATACTGTGAGTTATGTGTGCAGATCTATATTGACTATGGAAAGTTCAGTTGCTATAGGAGACAGCAGTTCACCAAATACAGTGCACTGCATCTAGCTTAAAGGCCCTCTACCCGTATCTCGGTCTGCCTATTACTATTTTGGTCTGTGGAGTCTGCCAATTGTTTTTGCATCTGCCTAAGTGTGTCCTAGCCCTCTCTCCCCCAGTTCTTGTTAAGAGACAATAAAATCTATTTTGTTGCATTCAAAAAGTGACTGGCGCCCATGTTTCCAACTTGCATTACACCCACCATGCCCAGTGACCTGCACCCTTGGGAGAGAATGTCAGTTGCCCCTGACTCTGGAGGTCACCTTCAGGCCCCTGAAGAGGGGGGAGCACCATTTTGGTGCCCAACGTGGGGCAAGGCGCTATTCCTGGAGTGATTGTCCCTAGCAATGGATTGCAACTGCACCGGGATTTCATCTGGCTCTGTGGGAAAGTGGCAAGTAACATCTTTATTCCTCATGGACACCAGAGTCCGGTATGTGCCAAAAGGTAGCCTTGTGCTCTATGAAGCCATCGGGCTAATATGTGAGAAATATTCTGGCCTTGCCACAAAGTCCGGCTTTGGCTGATCTGTGGGCACTGCAGGGAACCACTACTTGAGGTAGTCTTGCCCGCCCTACCCCACAGGCACTGCAGGTGGACTGAGATAAGAATGTCACCATCCTGGCCTGGGAAACCACGAGCGTTTTGCTGCCATCCCTCAGCTTACTAAAGAAGCTGCTCCTTTAACCCTTGTAGCTGCTTTAAGGTCAGGTACTCCAGTCATCTCCTGGGGCCACAGTCGGGCCCAACTATGCTCCTTGGTGGTAGAACCAACCTCCTGGGGAGAAGACACCAAAATCTGGTAAGCCTAATATGGGGGAAAACTACCGTATGTGCCTGTGGGGACTGTAAAGCCTGTGGCCACTAAGGGAACAGAGTTTGCAAAGTCGGTGGCTGTTAGTTCAAAACGCAACTTGGTCCCAGCTGAAGAGTGTTCCATGGAATCCAATTCTGATATTCCCTCAGATCGGATCTCTGAAATGTCAGATACTCTGTTGTGGACTCACAGTGATAAAGAATAACTATGTGATGTTGAGGGTGAAGTCTTCGCCGTTAAACCTTCCATCACTAAGAACAAATTGTCTGCTGATACAGCCCTGAGTATTTGCCCCGCAAACTCCTTTGAGGAAGAGCGATGGGCACACCGGATCTAAACCCTTAAAGTTTTATCTGTCACGTTAGCTTGTAAGCCGGGTACAATTGCTGGGCATATAGTTAAGCGTGCACCAGACTCTCAGGTCCTACCCAGGTGTGGGGACCCCAAACCGTTACCCAGACTCTAAACTACAGAGAATCATCACAAAAGAAAGTAGCCAAAGAATATGACTATCTATACCCCTACATGCCTGCCCTTCTGGAAGTTGAGATCGTGCGTGTGTGCGTACACACATATAAATGCAGTGGGGTGACTCCAGGTATTACTGATGATATTTCATGACTGTGACAAGTTCATCTTGACCAGTGTGGATTATAATAATGTATTCAGTGTAGCTGTGTTTTGACTGCCAAAACTTGCTCCACCCCTTAAAAAAAAAGTTGAGGTGAGGACACTCCTGTTCATGCTGGACTGTGCGCCGGAACCCCAGCAGTTGCAAGACGTGCCATAGACATGCTGGCCTGTGCCGTGGAATGGTCAGTATGCCTCCTACTGCAAAGTGGTATGCAGACTTAATGTGGAACTTCAGCATGTCTTGTTTCTTCATCAGTGAGGAAAACCAATCTAAGTCCCCAGCTGTGCCAAGGACAGACTGAGACATACTTAAAGTGCAAGGGGACTTTGTTGACCAGGAAGATGGAAAGTTCAAGAATTACAGTCCCTTACATGTTGATATGGCTAAAGTGTTGCCTGCAAGTAGCCATACATACTGTTCCATACCGTTGAAGTAGTACCAGAGCAGCCTTTTTTTTTTACTAGTAGGGGATGGTGAAGACGTGGGAACCAGGGGCAGACTGACAACTCATGGGGCCCCCGGGCAATAGGAGATTATGGGGCACCCAGTATACAAACACACACGTTTCTATTGGCTGAAAAGGTACAGGAGAGGTGGGGGCAGCTATAATCTCAGGATTTTTACACCAAAAGGATGTCGGTAAGGGACATTTCAGAGAGAGTATATTATACATACATACATACACACACACACACACACACACACATTTTTACATACTGTCCCTGGTTTTACTGAGACTGGCAACCTTGATAGGCCCCCCTAGTGGCATGGGGCCCTCGGGCAGTGCCTAAGTGGCCTAATGGTCAGTCCGCCCCTGGTGGGAACACTTCAGCAGTCAAGTCAGGGACCCAGCAGGTAGCATGGGTGAAGCTTGAGGAGTATACAGTGGGTTAGCTGTGGAAGGGCTCAGGGGATCCAGCGGCAGCTGATATCTTGGAAGTCTAGTGAGAGACTGGGAGCTCACTGAAGAGCTACAGTCTATATTGACTGGTAAAAAAAAAAAAAAAAAAAAAAAAAAGAAAGGGGAAAAAATAAATAAAAAATTAGTTGCTTTAGGAGCCAGTTCTACAAATACAGTGTGCTGCATCCAGCTTAAAGGGCCTCTACCCATATCGCTGCCTGCCTATTACCATTTTTGGTCTGCTTAATGTTGTCCTGGCCCTAAACCCTCTCTCTCTTCCTCTTCCCCCCCCCCCCCCCCAGTTCTTGTTAAGATACAATAAAATCTCTTGTTGTATTCAAAAAGTGACTAGTGCCCATGTTTCCAACTTGCATTACACCCACCTGCACCCTGAGGGGGAATGTCAGCTGCCCCTGACTGGAGGTCACCTGCAGGCCTCCGGAGGGTGGGAGCACCACTACAGTGCTGATGAGAAGCAGTTTATATTTTCTAAAATAATTGCATTTCCATGTACTGTGGGTAATCAGATATAGTTAATGCAGGGTGCTGGGTTTAGCAACACTAAGCTTTGACGAAAAAAAAACAAAAAAAAAAAAAAACCCAACACACACACGGAAGCAGATTGGTTTCTATGAAAAGCTGCACCAGATTTTGCACTCTCCAGTTTTAGAGAATCAACCCCATAGTGCCAATATTGGGCAGACACAGTTGGAGGGGGGGTGTGGGTTCAATAAAAGTATAACATGAGCAAGAATTGGCATTTTGCAGAGTAGCGTAGGGACTGACCAGAGAGATATTACATTGATGCAGTTGGCCAGCTTGAACATGATTGCAATGCATGATAAACAAAAACAAAACAAAACATAACAAAAAAAAAAACTGTTTTTATGCAAACATTTTCTAATTAGGTAAGCATGTACAGTGGCGTGCAAAGGGTTAATTCCAAATTTTCAGCATTGACATGTGTTCACATCCCATAAACATTTATATCTTTGCATACATAGACATGAATTTGAGCAGAGTCCTATCATTTTGTACAGATGAGCCTCGCACACAGCTCCTGACCTGGTGACACTTTGTATATTCAGTGAACATTTGAATGTGGAATGTTCCCTCCTGGCCTGGCACAGACTGTGCTATTGTTAAACGTGCCCACTGGCCTCACATTGCAGCCCCCAGCTCATAATGCAATGCTCTCCTTACCACAGCCTCCATGTGGGGGAGAAGAAACTCATTCTTCCTTCACAGCTGGAGACAGAGTGGTATTCATGGCACATCTCCTCATAAGGACTCCACACTTCAGTGAATGACACAACAGTCTTTATTTACAATTTTAAACAGAAGGGATGCGGTCGTAACTCTGCAGATGTACAAAGTTCCTAGAAATTATCTAAAAATAAATACTAAAAAAAAGACAAAAAAAGCAAATATACAGGATTTTTAGACCTGCTCTGCAGGTAATATTGGAAACAATTCCACAGAACTCCTCCTGAAGGGTGACAAGCGATGCTCTGCAGAGGAAGGTGCCAGCCTAAATCATACTCTTCATAGTCCTGTCAGTCACAGAGATAAAGGAGGGACAGTCTGCAGAGCTGGAAGTGGCATTATGTTGGACGAGGCAGCCATGGTCCTGCAGCCTCATGGTGGCAATTCACAATCATACGACAAGAGGCTTCCGGGAAGGAGGTCTGGTCACGGTGCGTTTCTTTCTCTTCCTGCTGAGTACAGAAATAAAAAATATAAAACTATATCCAATAAGATATAAATCCATATGCAATACAAAAAAATAAAATAAAAACACACACCATAACCAATGGTACTATTGCTACCAATTTATATACTGAATGTGCTATTCATGTTTCACAAGGAGCAAAAAAATAAAAAAATTATAGTCCAGAGCTTCCAATCAGAATTCATTTTACTAAGGTCAGGCTTGTTCAAGAGGCATCCTGAATAATTGCTATGGCTTCTTCATGGTATGCTCCTTGCACCATTTTACTGTACATTTACTGTAAGCCAAACGATAGAGCAACAGATTTTTCAGGCAGCCTGAACAAAAATATAAATTATTTCACAGATGGACGATTCTGCCATAGCACGTACTCCACTTGCTGTTGGAATCCCCAAACAGTGACTGGATGCAGGCTTTGTTCAGCCATTTTCCACCTGGCTCCTTTAATTTAAAGGATGCTGGCTGGAGTGGTGCCAAACTGTATCTGGATCATTAGGAACTGGCAACAAATTGCTCAGTGTATGGCCAGCTTAACTCACCACCCTTCGCCAATATAGATGTGGATTAATCACCGATTAAAGAAATCTGTACTAAGGCCATCTTTCATACTGTGCAGGGTCATTGTGGGTATCACAAGGCAGTTAAAGAGGAAGTAAAGGCAATATATTATCTATCCATCCATCTATTTTTTTTTAAATGCAACCTGCAAGGCAAAGGCACAATGAGTCAGTATGCATAGCATACTAGCTCATAATGAATAACTTACCTGAGAACGAAGCCCCCGAAGCGGTCCTCTATCTTCACCACTGCCATGTATCCCAGAGTGACTTCTGGGTCTCGCTGCTCCGGCGCTGTGATTCGCCGGAGCCACGATGAAGTCACTCCCACGCATGGGAGCAGACACAAGCGGCATATCGCTGTGACCTGCTCAGTGCACCTGCGCGCCGCTGTCTACGGTGCATGCGCCGTAGACAGCGGTGCCTGTCTTTTTGTAAATGTCTCCTAAACCGTGTAGGTTTAGGAGATATTTCTTGGACCTACAGGTAAGCTTTAATCTAGGCTTACCTGTAGGTCAAAGTGGTTTGTAAGGGTTTACAACCACTAAGGTCCAGCTGTTTAGCAAGGATGGAGGAATCTTAGATTTGTTTTTGCTGCCGTCATCTGACTTGGTTAGCGGTCCTACTTTATGTAGGAAAGTAGCCACCCACTTGTTTATTCCAGAGATGGACTGTGGAACTAGCAGTGCGCACACAGAAGTGTGCATGACCACCATGGACATTATACCAAAGCAACAGAAGTGAAGGAAAAAGGAAAAGGTTCAGTACACTCTTGTCCTTGGTGTTAAGAGGGCATAGTTTTGACCCTCCAAAGTGCTACAGTAACAGGGTATTTCAACCCCTTGCTGCAGCGTGTAGTTTAAAAGCAGATTAATGTACAGTAATACCTGTTCTGAAAGCATGCTTGCAAGCCAAAGCACTTCTAGCAAAGCAAATTTTCCCATAAAAAAAAAAAAAATAAAATAAAAAAAAAAAAAAAAAAAAAAAAAGGAAACTCAGATGATTTGTTACACAACCATGTATTCATAAATCATTCAGTTTACAGTCCATATCAAAAGGATTATGGCAATGTTATAGGTTGTGTAACCATAAAATGTCCATCCACAAATGGCAGTCTCCACAAGGCATTTAGAAGCAAAATCCAGCAGGATCTATAGTGCTGAAAAGGAGGTGCCTCCAAGTGTAGCAATATGATTACATTTAATGAAGGTACAACACTTAGCAACTCATAGTTGAGGATAAAAAAAAAAAAAAAAAAAAAAAAAAAAAAAAGGCACATCCAAGTATGCAGAGCTCTGGGGTAAAGCTGCCCACATAGACTGTACTCTGCATTTCCGGCTCTCACTGATGTCAGTCTGCAATCGTGAATGGGAAGACTACCCTGCAGTAGAGCAGTCGAAGCGAGGCTTGAACCGCTTGTGGAGCACAGAGTAGAAGAAATTACATTAATGGCGGTGCGGAGGACGGTCTATGTGGACAGCTTTACCCTGGATGCCTGCATACTTAGAGGAGCCTCTTAACCATCATTCATGCGATTTACTAAATGTTGTATCTTCATTAAATGTAACCATATTACTACACTTAGAGGCACCTCTTATACTCAGCTGTGACATAACACTACATTTATATCAAGACATCGCTTGTATATCAAGAAAAAAAAAAAAATTTGCTAGTCTGGCAAAATGCTCTTAAACCAAGTTACACTCAATCCAAGGTTTTACTGTATATGCAGCCTGGTTGCATTACAGTAATCCATCTTGAGGGTTCAATTGATCTTTAGGTCTCTGGAAGGCTTTGTATAGAGTAGTGTTGCATCTGTAGATGGGTAGAGCTCTGGCTATAAAAAGAAACAAACACTCACTTATTTGGTGGTGACACCATGCATTTCCATAAGATTGCATACAGGCAGAGCAGGAACGTTATGAAGATACCGGCAGCTATAAGACCTGCAAAGACAATTAAGGAGTAAAATTAGAAAAAAAAAAAAAAGTGCTAATCACAGAAAAACAAAAAATACTTTGCTGAATTAAAGAATGCCAAATTCATATTGCATCTATTCAGAATGTACTCTGCTGAAGTCAGGCAAGTACATCATGAAGTGGAAATGGTTCCCAATGGTGACTGCACAGAACAAAAGTCAGCACTTTTTTTCAGACAAGACTAAAGGCAAAACTCTTGTTTTGGATAGAGGGGAGGTGGATTAGAACACTTTTTATTGCCGGCTGTGCCTCCCTTAGGGAGATTCACCCTATTTGTCCTGGTTACCATCATTGAAAGTAAAGAACAAATTTTGTGTTGTCCCCAGAAAAAGAAGGGAAATCTTCTAATGCAGACACATTTGCAGGGATTTGCTCTTACTTCCCGTGTGGCTATGGGACAGGAAGTGAAGGGAATTTTCACCAATGGGACACAGAAAAAAAATAAAAACCCCCCCCCCCCCCCACAAACACACACACATTCTGACAGGGGTTATAACCCTTGCGTTATCAAAAATGTATCTACAAATATATATTTTTTGATAGAGCAAGGGTTATCACCTGTCAGTGTGGATTTTTTTCCCCCTACACAGCAAACGAACAGTAAGCTGGTCATAGATGTATTGAAAGTCAGCAGGGAACGGCTGAATTTTGATCCATATGTAGCTGCTCAACACAAGCCAATCTGACTTTAACCGACTTCTGTAAAGTGGGAATGGTTGAAAACTTGTCGATCAGTGACCAGCAGCCAATAATCTGCAGCCGCTGATCAGTGTATTCTGACAGTGGAGAGTCCTTCTGTCAGAATACAATGTCCTAATATAGGAGGAACTCCTCCATTCACCTTGCTTGTTTGCATGGAAAAGTTTATTATTTTGCTCAGCCTGCTGTCTGAATGACAAAAAAAAAAAATAAAACCCCACCACACACACACACACACACACACATCTATAGCCAGCTTCAGAGTTGAGCATTTATTTACATTTGAGTGCATTTTTTGCATGAAATCAGAAAAGAAAAACCCCACCAGAAAAGGTCTGTTTACGCAAAAATAAATAGTTGAAACGCTTTAGGCCCCTTTTACATGGGACAGATCCATGATGATCCACCCCGTGATTATCAGCTTGCTCAGCCGGGATCGCTCCGTTTATCCCCACTGAGCCAGCGGATGACAGGGCAGTCCCTGTACGTTGTGTGCAGGGACCGCCCCATCAGATCTCCGCTCTCTATGGGGGAGCGGATGAACACGGACCGTCTGTCAGTGTTCATCTGATCCACTCTGCAGGCAGATCGAAAAATAGGATTTTCCTCCATCTGCAGAATCGGACCATAGCGGAGACAGAAGATATTGGGTGTCAGCGGATGTTCATCCGCAGACACCCGCTATCCCATAGGGATGCATGCCCGTATTTAATCTGAAAACGGATGGATGAAATACGGACATACTGTCCGCATGTGTGAAAGGGGTCTTACGCTCAAGTGTGAATTGTAAACCGTTTAGTTTTGGATAAAATGGGTAAGGGCTTTAATCTCTGTAGGACGATATTTCCCAACCAGACCAAGCAGGTTCTAGTTTTTGAAAATGCGCATCATATACATGGTTTTTTATATTTATTAGTTTACAAATAAAAGATAAAACACCTGACTGGTCAATAGACATGGGCGCCGTCAATAAATTTGTTTCGTTCCGTTATAAAATTAATTCGTACTTCGTATTTCGTGTCCGAAATTCCGTTCTGTTCCGTACGAAATACGAATTGTCGTTAACGTGTACGAACGTTCGTTACGATGAATTTAAAGGCAAAAACATTGCTCATTATGCTTATTATGACTTGCAGAAGACTTCTGTGATAGAAGTCAATGTAAGTTGCCTGAAGACATCAGTGAAGGATTTTCATCCTCTCTGGGCAGGCTGCCAAGAAAAGAACAAAATGATACAATGTTTCTTCTTCAATGGGCTGAACTCCGTGTGTAGAAGTTCTCAGTTTAATCATTTAAAGACTAAATCTTTTCTGACACTTGTTGCTTACAAGTAAAAATCCAGTATTTTCTGCTAGAAAATCACTCAAACCCCAAAAATTATATATATATATATATATATATATATATATATATATATATTTTTTTTAGCAGAGACCCTAGGGAATAAAATAGCGGTTGTTGCAATATTTTTATTTTGTTTTTCGGTGGACCTCTAGGGAGCAGTGACATTAGCATGACATACAGCAATGACCTGCACCGTGATAGAGAGCACTGACATCAGCAGCGTGACATACAGCAATGACACCAGCACCGTGATAAAGGGCTAACTTACGTTTGAAAGACCTCTGCGCAAATACCGCGTCACATAAAATATTGCAACAACCGCTATTTTATTCCCTAGGGTCTCTGCTAAAAAAATATATATAATTTTTGGGGCTTCTGAGTGATTTTCTTGCAGAAAATACTGGATTTTTACTTGTAAGCAACAAGTGTCAGAAAAGATTTAGTCTTTAAATGGTTAAACTGAAAACTTCTACACACAGAGTTCAGCCCATTGAAGAAGAAACATTGTATCATTTTGATCTTTTCTTGGCAGCCTGCCCAGAGAGGATGAAAATCCTTCACTGATGTCTTCAGGCAATTTACATTGACTTCTATCACAGAAGTCTTCTGCAAGTCATAATAAGCATAATGACTGAGATCCGGAATTCGTAAACAAAAGTTCGTATTCTCGACAGAATTCGGACGCACGGCAATTCGTATTTCGGATCCTCCCGAACGTACGAATTTGAAATTTGTACGAAACGAATCGCACATGTACTGGTCAATGAACCACCAGTTTTTACTCCTGTAACTTTAGATAAAAATATAACTACTATGTCCTATGCATTTATGAAAAAGAACCACTACTACATATTGCAACAAACTCTTAAAATTTATCACAGTCCAGTGTTGGCTCACCTGGTATTAGCCCGCTTGTGGGCCCTGCTGGAATACCGCCCCCATTTGTAACATTAGGGGGAGACCTCCAGTCTGTGGAAGCTGTATGCAAGTCACCATGTCTAAAATCTTCAGAACCGTTTACAGAACCCCCCTACAAAAAAATAATGTGTGATATAAACAAACAGTCTCAAAAGTTGGCCTATGAAAATTCTTACTTGGGGGGGGGGGGGGGGGAACAAAAAACACACACACACACACACACACTCTACCCTTCCCCATGAATACTGAAAAACCTTAGCCTCATGTGACCTGCGGTCTACTAAAAGATCATGTGTCTGTGGACACTAGTTGGTTTTGGTCATTCAAGATTTTCCTGTAGACTTGTAGTGAAATGAGAGGGTTATTTAGGTAGAAGGGAAGTTTAAGGAGCATTTAGGAATGTGGAAACCATTTTAGCAATTTACAGTAACTTTAAAAATTATTTTCCATGAATGTTATTACATGGATAAGCTGAGGCATACATGGTTTTCCAAACTGCCTGGAATTCAAATAGTCAAACAAAAGCTAAAAGCTAAACTGCCACAGTCAAAATAACCATATTTAGAAAAAAACAAAAAAACCCCACACACGACATGCAATAGGGGAGATTTACTAAAACTGGAGCATGCAAAAATCTGGCGCACTTCTGCATAGAAACCAATCAGCTTCCAGGTTTTAATTGTCGAAGCTTAATTGAACAAGCGGAAGTTATGAGTGGATTGGCTACCATGCACAGCTGCACCAGATTCTGCAATAAGACACCTATCTGCTGCTCGCTGTCCTCTCCAGAATGTAAACAGCTGTGCCAACCTGAAACTTCCATCCAGTACAGATGTGTCCTGGCTTCCCTGCAATCAACATACACTGATCAGCTCAAGTACAAAATTTCCAACAGGGTGGTGGTACAGAAGCAAACAGTAGATTAGCTTCTGTACAACCACAGTGCTCATACATGGATGGAGATTTGTCTGGTCCCGGCTGAACTGCCCAAATTTTGACTCATTATGGGCAGCTTAACACAGGCCCATTACAGTAGTCACCCCTAAGGTGTATGCGCAAGAGTTAAAACTGCCTACCATACATAGCCCTGGAGCCCAAAAAAAAAAGTCATAGACAGACAGTATTTGCACAGGGCTAGGCATGCCTCACCCACACTGGCCCCACAGCCAGTGCTCAGTTCTGGTGGTAGTCAAATCAGGCACCAATCCCCCATACCCAATTAAAAAAAAAAAAAAAAAAAAAAAAAAAATGTGCTGGCCTTTAAAAGGTTTACGTATATATAAACCCTGTCCTTTGCTAATACACGTTGCAGATTGGATCCAATGGTAATGTCACTTCTAAGTATTAAACTGCAAGGAAATACCTTTTTATTCAGTAGTCATAAGGCCAATTTAGTGTAATTTTAGGTCTGCTGGGCCAAAGCTTTTAGGAAGAAGAAGCTGCTGCAACTCAGGCACCATGGATGTTGGCTTTAGGTCTTGAAGTCTCAGGCTTCCTTGTGACCACTGAACTCCAATTGTGAAATACTGACTGAGAGCCTCCATACCGGAGCCACCGTCAATGGTCATGTCGGCAGTCATGACTGGATGTAATGCAACGGGCTAACAAATGGGACCTTGCAGTGTTCAACTTTCCCAATGCATACTGAATGACCATTGAGGGAGCATTTTAATTTCCATGTACAGTTTTCACAGTAGCCAATCCTGGACTGTAGTAATGGATTGAAAAGATTACTTAAAAAAAAAAATTCTATATAAATAAAATAAAATTACTGACACCAATGATGGGGCTCATTTTACTCCCACTTTATGTACCCGCAGGTCGTATTTTGTCTGTCTAAAACCGAAAGCAGGGAACCCCCCCCCCACCCCAAACACTTCCTAGGAGAACCATTGTGTGACAGGGTTCCAGTTTCTGTAATGGCCATGGCATGCAGAGGGCGCTAGAAATTCTGTAGAGACTGCTACTAGACTCCCAGTTCTGAGCAGAGTTAATCTTTAAAGGTGAAGTTTAGCGATGCAAGTACCAACCTTTTGCATGCAAGCATGTACAGTGCCTTAAAAAGTATTCATACCCCTTGAAAATTTTCCACATTTTGTCATGTTACAACCAAGAACATAAAATCTATTGTATTGGGTTTTTATGCGATAGACCAACAAAGTGGAGCAGAATTGAAGTGTAAAGAAAATGATAATTTGTAAAAAAAAAAAAAAAAAAAAAAAAAAAAAAAAAAAAAAGTTGAAAACCAATCTGAAAAGTGTGGCATGCATTTGTATTCAAGCCCCCTTTACTCTGATAGCCCTACACAAGATCTAGTGGAACAAATGGTCTTCAGAAGTCACCGAATAAAGCCTCACACACGATCGGACTTTGTACAAACTTTCCCGTGGACTTTTGTACAAAGGGCGTGGTCCACAAGTTTGTATTGCATACACACGGTCGGACTTTTTGACAACAACCACGAACGTAGTGACGTCACAACGTACTGACGCCACTTCAAAAGAGGACGTTCAATGACTCCAGCGCCACCTTTGGTCAACTTCTGTATTGTAGTCTGATCTTTTGCATTGGTTCTGAGCATGCGTGTTTGTACCTTGTACAAAAGTCCGATGCTTTTGCATACACACGGTCGGACTTTGCTCCATCGGACTTTTGTTACCAGAAAGTTTGTCCGTTCGCACAGCCAACAAAAGTCCGATGAAAACAGAAAAAGTTTGTCCGATGGAGCGTACACAGAGTTGGATGTTGCTCCAAAACAGCTAATTTGCATGTTTGTTGTCAAAAAGTCCGACCGTGTGTACAGGCCTTTAGTAATTAGAGGAAGGATCAGCAGAGCACACACACCAGACTGACACACACAGTGCTCTGGCACTGAGCAGCCTGTATACACATTGTCTGCGGGATTTGCACCTCTGGGAAGCCCACCACTCTAACATCTCTGTCCACATTGTGTAAGGAGACCGAGAGGCAGCCCACATCTGGATGCCCATCAGGATTGAAGGGTCATACCCAGGGGCGGACTGACGACCATTTGGTCATTCGGGCACTGCCCAAGGGCCCTGGGCCACTAACCCCCCCCCCCCCCCCCCCATCAGGGTTGCCAGCCTCAGTAAAAGCAGGGAGGGACAGCATGTAAACTTTTTTTTTTTTTTTTTTTTTTTTACATCCGTCTTTGAAATGTCCCTTACCGACATACTTTTGGTCTAAAAATACCGAGATTATAGCCATCCCACCTCTCCAGTACCTTCTGAAACATGTCTGTTTATACTGTGTGTGATTGTATACTGTGTGCTCCCATAATCTGATTGCCTGGGGGCCCCATGAGTTGTTAGTCCGCCCCTGGTCATGCCATCACCACCTATTGGTGTGCTGCGATGAGTAAAGACTATTGCAACAGCAAAGGAAGACTATACCATCCAATCCACTACTTAAACATACAGACCGGACTCCGTTCCATAAGGCTCTGTGGAGGAGGAGTAAAAATCCGACACGCGCAGATTACTCCATCTCACCATCCCATGAGAAATGGGGTTGCGTTTTATGACCTCTTAGAGGAATTATGTGATGTTATGCAAGATACTAAATGCAAGTATTCCACCTATTTCTGTTTTGTAATAAAATTTTACCAAGAACAATGCACTAGGCCATGTGCCTTTTTCTCTCTTTCCTTGCTTTAGTTCTTTGAACTCCCCCTAGTTGGCTAAGGCAGCAGGGCATGCAAAATCCATCCAGTAAGCACCTTACAGAAGTACAACATTTTTATCTAGGCCTTCTGCACAGAAGAGATTTTTCAGTTGATGTTCCACCTGTGTGTAATTTAATCTCTGTATAAATGCAGCTGTTCTGTGAAGCCCTACGAGGTTTGTTAGAGAATCTTTGTGAACAAACGGTATCATGAAGGCCAAGGAACATACCAGACTGCTCAGGGATAAAGTTGGAGCAGTTTAAAGCAGGGTTAAATAAAAAAAAAATGCCCAGCTTTGAACATCTCAGAGCACTGTTCAATCCATCAACCAAAAAAATGGGAGAATGGCACAACTGTAAACCTACCCAAGACTAACCGTCCTAAACGGACAGGCCGGGCAAGGCAAGCATAAATCAGGAGTCCATCACATAAAATACATTTACTTTTTGGTTGGAACATGACAAAATGTGGCAAGTCAAGGGGTATGCAATACTCTTTCAAGACATTGCAAGTACCAACTCTGGTGCAGATTTGAAAAAATTAAAATAAAATCCCCAACCTTCCGATTTAATAAGCATAGCCACATGTGATCTCAGGAGGAGAACTTAAACACCATTTAGGCTAGACTGGTTGGCAGCTCTCAACTACTGAACTTTGCTCTTTCCATACTAAACTAGGTCATACTATGAACAAGCTGACAGTCTGAAAATGCTTGCATCAATCGTGCAAACTGTAGACATATCTGCTCTTACAGTACAATGTACATCATATTCATGTTTTCAGTTTATGCGATAACAGAGCATACTGTTCTCTGTTCATTAACAGAAACCCTGAACTTTCCTCAGATCCACAGCATTGCCTTATCATTCCATATATCCCAGTTTCTGCAAAGCTAAGTGGAAAGAAAATCTTAGTTACTTATCGGTAACTAATTTTCCCAGGAAACACTGCAGTCAATTTCTTTAAAGACCGGTCACTTTCACCATGGCATCAGTTGTTTATAGAGTACCTCCAGCCATGCTGAAATTAGATAAGCAGAACATAGCAATAACACTACATTTTATGACAATTAGGGCAGGTCATTGGTGCAGTCCTGAAAGACTCATAGAAATACCATTATGTCTAACTAAGGTTCTCATCTTTCAGGACAGCACCTGGAGATTAGAGTACTTGCTCTAGGGTAGGACCACTGCCTGCAGGACTTTCCTGCTGAACGATTGCTCTGATGCTGAGAGCAAATCCAACCTGTAGTGGTGGGTAAAGGTGGAAAAACGTGTCCATGTAGCCGCCTTGCAGATCCCTCCTGGTGAAGCCCCTGTTCATTCCGCCCAGGCTGAATGGGCCACTACCCCTGCAGATTTGTAGGCTTCATTGATGACCATTTGCAGCCATCTTCCTATGGCGTTTAGAAGCACTGTACCTTTTACACGGGCCTGAGAATACGGTCAGTGAATTAGATCTTCTGAATTCTCTTGCGACTGATGCAGTATACATCTTCTTACATCCAGGCTATGAAAAGCCCTTTCCTTAGCACTGGATGGTGTAGGGCAAAAGGTTAGGAGAACCATTTACTGCGACCTATGAAATACTGTTGAAACCCTTGGTAGAAAACCCAGATCAGTTCTTAGCACTACCCTGTCCGGAAAAAGAAAATAATGGTTCAATAATAGACAGGGCTTGCAATTCGCTCACCTTCCTAGCTGACGCAACCGCCATTAATAGTGCCAATTTGAGCAACCAAAATTTAAACCAAATGTTTTCATCAAACCCTGCAATACCACCAATAAGTCCCACATACACACTAATAAGCAATACCTGATATAGTGGTCTCTACAGGAATACCGATAGAGCGGCCACTTGGACCTTTAAAGTACTAGCCGCCAACCCCTTCTCCATTCCCTCGTGGAGGAATTCTAGAACTGAAATAACTTCTTGTGCGAAAAAAAAAAAAAAAATTTAAACATTTCCATGTTTTAAAGTAAATTGCCCTAGTGACCTTCTCTCCAATATTTAATAGGGGTTGAGACTAGCTTATTAGACAAGCCCTTTCTTTTTAAGATTTTCTCCTCAGTAAGCAGGCTGTCAATCTGAGATGCTTGATATTGGGATGTTAAGGGCCCCCTGAGTTGGGTCTCTTTGTAAGGGAAGAAACCAGTGGGGTTCCACTGCCATCTTCTGTATGGTTGAAAACCATGACCTCTAGGGCCAAAATGGAGCCACTGAGATCATGCTTGTAGTTCCCTTTGCAGTTTGAGTATCAGGGTCATATGGAAAGGGGTAAGGCGTAGCGGAAGGTCCATGGTTGTGCTAGAGTGTCCAGGCTGTCCACTTGATCTAGCCTGTTCTGGGAGGAAAAAAAATATATATATATATATATAACTAACACACCTCTCCATGTATGCGTTGGCCTGGGATGCAAACAGTTTGATATGGCTCCCCAATTTCCCATTAGCATCTGGAATACTTCTGAATTCAGACTCCACTCTGATTCCAGTACTCTTTCCCTGCTTCGAAAATCTGCTATTAGATTCAGCTCTTTTAGGTGTACTGCCATCAGGGATGCTAGGTTGCCTTCTGTCCAGGACAGAATCTGAAGGGCCACACTGCTTTCAGTTGAACGAGTTCTTGCAGGAGAGATGACATTACTAGAGAATTGTCTAGGTCTCAGGGAGCTTGGGTTATTCAAAACCAACTTGGTGGGGACTGAGAAGGCCTTCTTATCTGCCATCCTATCCACCACGGCTTCAAGATCAGGACCAAACACTAAATTCCCTTTGAAGGGAAGAGGCAGTATCGTCTGACCAGGTTATAACCCATAGTGCTCTACGAGCTAAGTTTACCAGGGCCGAGGATCTTGCAGACGTTTTTTTTTTATAGATTCAGCGGAGGCATCTGTCATGTACCCTACCGCTTTCTGTAGTACTGGCAGCGTGTCTTACAGTTCCTGCTTCAATATGGGTTTTTAACTGTTCAAGCCAGTGCTTTAGATTCCTGGCCACCACAGTTGACGCCATAGCTGGTTTTAAATTGGCCAAGGTCGAATCCCAGGCTTTTTTCAATAGGGAATCTGCCCTTTTATTCATGGCATCTTTTAGGCCACCCATATCCTCAAAAGCCAGATCTGTGTTCCTCGACACCTGTGAAAAGGCTGCATCAAGCTTTGGTTTCTTATTCCATACTTAAGCACTAGCTTCCTCGAAAAGAAATCTCAGTTGAGAGATTTAAAGAAAGGGATCCTTTCCACAGTTTCGGATAGAAATGTTTGCACTGGGAATACCCGATGTTTTACTTACCCCATGCCTAGGAACATTTTATTGTGTAAAGACAACTGGGCTTTGTCCTCTAATGTTTAAAGCTGTATGGATAGTCTAACAGATCATCCACCTCTTCTAAAGATAATCTGTAGCATGAAGAAGCCCCTCTCCTCATCCTCTTGTTCCTCAGAACCTGGGGGAACACTTTCCTCTTCGTCCTCTGAATCACTGACCCCTCTGGGTTCAGAAATACTTGGACGAGAACAGGATGGCGAGCTGCCTCTGTTAGGCTGTGCAGTCGGGCGTTTGTCCAGATAAGAATGGAAGGTCTCAAAACATGTCCGCAAGTTCTTTCCAGAAGGAGGTTAGTAGTTGGTTGAGTAGCAGATGTAGCTCTTTAACTAGATCTGCTATACAGGTCCTGCATAACGCTTTGGTTTAAGACTCAAGTATTTTTGCATGATGGGAATTTCCTCTTAGGGGGAAAGGGAGGAATGTTTGGCTTTTGTCTGAAATATACCAAAAAGCACACTGCATTAAATACATCTAAACAAAAAAGTAAATAAATAGATAAACAGTTAAAGCCCTTTAACTTTTAGGAAATATAATCAGCTGCCAAATAGAAGAGCTAACCCTTTAGCTCCTGTGTGTTTCTTACCACAGCTTTACAACTCTAGTGACTGCCCCACTGAGTCACTATGCTAAAAACAAACACTCTTATGCAACGTACACACGAGCGGACTTTGACGGGCTAGGTCCGACGGTCTTTCCAACGGACTTTCGGCAGAGTTCCAACTGACTTTCCGAATGAACTGAATTGGCCACACACACAATCACACCAAAGTTCGGCGGATTCGAACGTGATGACGTACGACCGGCTAGAATAAGGAAGTTCATAGCCAGTAGCTGCCCTAGCGTCGGTTTTTGTTTGTCGGACTAGCATACACACAAACGGATTTCTCAATAGGAACTGGGTCCGGCAAAAAAAAATAAAAAATTTGAAACATGTTCTATTTCTAAAGTCAGTCAGATTTTTGGACAGCAAAGGTCCGATGGAGCCCATACACAATCGAATTGTCCGCTGGATTCGTTCTGTCAGATCTTTGCTGTCAAAAAGTCCAGTAGTGTGTACGCGGCATTAGTGCTATGGTCCAAGGAGAGTGATGCAGGCCATCTTCCTTCCCCCCCCAGGGGAGTAAGAGGGAAAACCCCCTAAAAGATACTCTACAGGGACCTCTGCCTGGTGTTAGTGGCTCATGCTCCTGCCGCTTGTTCCTCTGGATCCATGTTGTTGAGGTCCTAGTGGTGTCCGGCTGTGTTTTTTTCCACTTTTTCATGTCTTTTGCTGCTGTGAGGACTGGAAATGACAGCCAAGGCCACCTCCTCCCCCTGCATTCCAGCAGCCAGAACCGGAAGTCCTGCCAAGCATGGAGGCTGAAAACAGAGGAGACACTGCTCTCACCGCTGTGCAGCTTGCCGTCCCTCCTTCCAGCCACCAGACTGAAGAGAGCGGGACCCCCAGCAGCCTGAACCCTTGCTGGGTATGAAGATGAGGACACACCAGAGCAGGCCCCCCCCCCCCCTTATGGGGGGGGGGGGGGTTATGCTGGGCTGGTCTGTACCAAAGACTACACCACAGGTATGCCCTATACTATCCCCACCTGGAGAGAGCATAGCACACCCTTGGTTCCCTGCAGCGCTTCCACCATGGCAGAGGAAACACTACAACTGAGGCCATGGTGGAAGTGACTTTAAAGTTTCTTCTACCATGTTTCTTTAAAGAAACTGACTGCAGTCAGTTTCTTTACCAACTTGCCGACCAGCCATTACAAGTTTTTCTTCAAAACGGTCACACTTGTTTATAGTGCAAAAAAAATAAAAAACCCCACAGAGGTGATCAAATGCCACCAAAAGAAAGCGCAATTTGTGGAGAAAAAAAGCGACAGTGCCGAATCGCAAAAACTGCTCTGGTCAGGAAGGGGGTAAAATCTTCCGGGGCTGAAGCGAAGAAACTGACTGCAGTGTTTTCTGGGAAAATGGGTGGAACTGCACTCTGCAGGTGCTGTCCTGAAAGACGAGGTGAGAAAGTCTATTAGACCTCAGGCACATTAGGCATTTAGCTTGGATCTCAGATTCCACGGTTAATGTGCGGGTGGAAGGAACAGGAGCAACATTCAGTCCTGTTAGCAAACAGCCTCAAAGTCTATGAAAGGCAGTTGGACAGTGCATGTAGTACCAATGATTAGAACCATTTGTGCCAAGGGACAAATGCCCAAATATAGACTTCTGCATGTCCTTGGGCACATATGGCCCTACATGTTAGTGCCACTAATACCATCCAACTGGCGCATTTCTCAGCCTCTCAAAACTTTAACAGAGTGGACAAAAGTCAGAAGCTGAGGCTAAACAGCCAGCATGCGTGAGGACTTAAACGTTGATAGCTTTCACGATATCTCAGTTGTCATGTTGTAAGACTGCTCCCCACCACCCATATGGAAAGTATGTGGGTGAGCACCATCCGTCAGCACCTGAGGCAGGTTCTGCTCTGGTGTGCTGCCTGAGGGTGGTGTCAGTTGGTCACATTGTGGGTTACCCAGCACTGTGTCTACTTGTCAACTATGTGGCTTTTCAGGTTTTCCTGCCATGTGTGCTCATCTGAGGAGCACAGGAATTTCAGAGGAGGCAATAGCAGATTCCCCAGCTTGTCCTAACCAGCACACACAACATCCTTTGGACGTAAACACAAATTCAAGCTTCCTTCAAAGGAATTTGCTTGGAAAAAAAAAAAAAAAATAAAAAAAAAAAAAAAGGGATGCAGGTCTAAAAATCGGTGGCTATGAGAAACTTGTTTTTGGTATGCAAGGCTTTCTGTATGAGAAACAGCATGGAGCCTGCAGTGAGTGGATTTGAAAATAAACACTTTTGTTACAGGGGTGTATTTACTAACTATGGTGCCCCACAGCATAAACGAAACAAAGGAACGGATTTCTCCATCCATGCTATACAGGGCATGGACAAATTTCCCACTGTGGCGATTGGGAGGTTGCATCAGATAAGGTACAGCCAGTTTTCAGACAATTTTCCTCCTGGCTCCTTTGAAGAATGTCAGGCTGGAGGAGGCTGATAGGGCCACCCACTACATGAATTTCAGCTGGCTCGTCAGGAACCGGCCAAACAGTGTATGACCTGCTTTACAGGAAACGGCATTCAGCTGGTGGAACTGATATTAAAAAAAAAATAAAAAATTGTGTGTGTGTGTGTGTGTGTGTGTGTGACCACTTGACCTCTGGAAGGTTTAATCCCCTTCATGACCAGGTCATTTTGCTACACTGTGCTACTTTAACCAGCAATTGCTTGGTCATGCAACACTGCACAAATGAATTTTTTTTGCACACAAATAGAGCTTTGTAGTCTTTTTATTCACCACTGGGTTTTTTATGTTTTGCTATAAAAAAAATAATCCCCACATTGCAAAATTTTCAACTTGAAACAAAAATCTTTTCTTCATAAAATTTAGGCCAAATGTATTTTACTACATTTCTTTGATAAAAAAAAAAAAAAAAAAAAAAACACCCAAATCAGTGTATAATATTATTATATTTATATAATTTACAGGGCAGTTATGGGTTTGCACTGCTGCATGCCCCAGGGGGCGCGCTAGTATGTATGTGCCAGGCAAATAGGTCACCTGGGCCTGGCTGTGCTGCCCGTCCGCAGTAAAACCAGTAAATCTGTGGCCAGATGGCAAGTGGTTATTGTTTAATAAGTAGAATGTGCCTTTTATACCTCTTTTCACTCTCTTCCTTTGTTTCACCTCTTTCATCAAATGCAAGTTTTTTTCTGCTGTTCTTGGACTTCCTGTTCTAGGGTGACATTTGTTCTTGATGCCCTCCTTGTGTATGTGAATGTAGCCACCCTTTCCCCGCTTGCCTTTCAGATGGAACACATCTACCCACAGACACATTCACTCCTATGTCAATAGTACACAGCGGCACATGTTTCCAGAAATACGACTCACTCTATACCAGCAGAAGTGAGGTGCATCAGTAAGGGGTAGAGGGAGCGTGCACAGGACAAAAAAGAAGCCTGAAAACAGGAGTAAACCACACAGCCATGATATACCTGATATTTTATAAATTATTTGGGCTCAAAGAATAGTTTAGTGTCACTTTAAGAATCATAGCCTCATTGATTCCCCAAACTACCGGTAGCACTCTTCTGGTGCTTCTGCCAACAGCTTTTGCTCTCAGTTAAGGGATCCCTTCATTCCTTCTACCCTTTCCTCCCCCCTCATCCATGTGCTAAACTGGGGTGAGCATTAAAACCCCCAGGAGGTCAGGAACAGACTCAGACATTATAGCAGGAAGATCTCACTTGGATTATCCAATATGTGCACCAGTCCAATAGTGGACTTACTACAGGGCTTATTCATCTGGGTGAATAAAGTTGTATACCACCTATGCAGGGCTTTTTTTCCTCAGAGACTAGGTGCAGGAACCAGGCCCAGACTGGGATAAAAAATAGGCCTGGGCATTTTGCATTGAGCAGCCCATGACATGGTTAACCAGCCCCTTCCCCACTCTCCTCCCTGACAGATCCCCTGAGAGGAGGAAGGGGTGAGGTGGGACCAGAAAAGAGCATGGGGGGGGGGGGGGGTTGGAGAGCACAGGGGAGAACCTTCAGAACATGGGGTGGGGCGAGGGCGGCAGAGAGTATGGGTGCCGTGGAGAGCCCGGGGGGGGGGGGGAGCAGCAGGATAGGAGGGGGGGTGGGGGCAGCTGCATATAGAAGAATAATGCTCTCCATCTTCCTCCTGCAGTCTCTGAATGCCTGCTTCTCCTCTCCATCTTGCAGGCATTCCACTACTGCAGGAGGAAGATGGAGAGAATTATTCTTCTATATGCAGCCACCCCACCGCTCCTCCTATGTAGTTTACAGGGGTGGGCTGAACTCATTTTATTTTCCGGCACGTTGCAGAAAATTTTACTACACCGGTTCCAAGGTGTCTGCTCTGGCTCCTCCTCCCAGCACCGACGACTGACCTATACAGGCGGCCGTGCAGAGGCCGAAGGAGTCTCATCTAGCTCCTCCCCCCCAGCGCCGATGGCTAAGCGGCCGGGTGGACGAGGAGAGGCTGGATGAACGGCGCAAGCTTAAGCCCCACAAGGACTTGCAGCCTGGTGGCCGCGGCCCGTTTAGCAAGTGCCTGATTTGCCCTATGTACAATCCAGGCCTGGCAGGAACTCAAGCATGCCTGCCAAAAGGCATCAAATAGTAGCTCTTCCCTCTGCATACAACCCCCTCCCTGCACTGCCCTCATTTCCCCCCCCCCCTTAAAAGCACTACTATCTGTCACATCTTACCTTTGTTGCAATATTAAGCTGAAACGCCAATCTGGCTGTAGTACCTCCCAGCATACTATACTACAGACATTTGCAAGGGAGATTATGCAGTAGGAGCATCAACAACTGGTCAGCGGGGGGGGGGAAGAGAACACGGAGGGTGCAGCCTACCTCTCCTGCCCATGACTGCACTGAATCCTGGGTACCTGTTCTGTATCTCCCTTGTCCCTGTCCGGCACTCAGTGGGATCTGCCCAGGAGATCTGACCTGTGGGAGCTACTGGGAGATAAGCCATCACTTGTAAAATGCAGACGCTGGACTTCAGTGTTACCAAGTGATAGTGGTGAGCAGGGAGCAAAAGACCTGAGCCAGAGGTGGTGGAACCGAGTCCCCCCTAGTTCCTGCTGGAAGAAAAAAAAAACAAAAAAAAAAAAAACTAATAAACCTGTACGGTTTAGGAGATATTCTGCGTGCAATGAGCCTCTGACTGCAGCGGCGCATGCGCACAGGGAATTCTCAGCTGAAAGCCCAGCAGATGCCACACCTTGCCGGAAAGAAGCCTCCCGTGCGCATGTGATGACATGCAGCTCCAGCCACTCAGTGCTGGAGCCGCCATAACCAGAAGACACGCCGAGGCAACATGTCATTTCCCTTGGCGTGGACCAGGTGAGCATTTCACAATGAGCTAGTATGCGGTGCATACTAGCTCATTATGCCTTTTGCCTTACACAGAGGTGTAAAAAAATAAAAATAAATTGTGTCAGTGGGTATACAACCGCTTTAACAAGGCTTGTCATTTACTTTTGAAAATATTGGGCTTAGTTGTTCAGTCTGGTGACAACATTTGTTAAAGTTAGGAGTATCTGTAGATTTACACAGAGATAGCCAGTCTTGCTGCTATTAGAGTATGTGCTACAATTCTAATATTTGCAGGGTATTGCAAGATTTCCAATCTGAAAAACTAGGTTTGGCTTTAATCAGAAATTTGAGATACTAGCATACTAATGGTGACCTCCAGAGTTAGGTACAGCTGACATCTTTCACTGTAGAGTGGGTTACAAGGCATGGTGGGTGCAATGCAAGATGAAATTGTGGGTGCCAGATACATTTTGAATGCAAAAGATGTATTGTCTTTTAAACAGAACTGTGGGAGAGAGGGTTAGGGCCAAGATACCCTTTAGGTAGATGCAATGTTGATTGGCAGACAGCTATAAGGGTGAAGGCCTCCAGCCAGACACCACTCCTGTATAGGTAGGACCACTCTCTATGGCAAAATCTTGTAACTTACCAACAGTAAAGGCATTCAACTGTAACATGAACAGTTCTCTTTACCACACACTTGCTCACCGTGGGTCTTCACCCAAGGTGCTCCCAGTCTCACTAGACTACAGATCCACTAGCCACTGGAGCTCCTAAACTCTCAGTGTAACACTCCACATCTTCCTCAAGCATAACCCCAGTTTCACCGCTGGGTCCCTGGCTTGGCACAGATACTACTCAAGCTTCACCCCTGCTGACACGTTAGGTCCCTGGCTTGGCACTTCACAAGCGTCACCTCTGCTGTCCTGCTGATGCTTTCCCACTTCTTCGCCATCCCCGGCTGGCGAGAAGCCTGCTCTGGTACTGGCCTCAGCTTACTCACAATGATCTCTGATAGCAAGGTGGATAGTCCCTTTCTGGTGACAGCTTCCCCTCTACCGCCAACCACTACTGGTTCCCCCGGCTGGCAGAACTGTTACTTCTAGTTGGGCTACAAGACCGCAGTCCCAACTCAGCACTCATTCTGCATAGGCTCTCAGCTAGCCTAGCAGCCAGATGCCCCCGGGATAGGCCTTGGGTTTCCAGCCTAGCAGCCCAGGGAAATGTGAAAACATCCACCCAGACATCTGTCCAGGTGACAACCCCGATCACCTGACTCCACCCAAATATATTGGTTCTCCCAGCAGGCCAAGGGACCCAAGAAAATCCCTGTCCATTGGCTGAGACACCCCATTCATTCCTAATCTGTCCTTGCAATGCCTTGTCTTATCTAATGACACCAGACACCCGGCCATCTAGTGACAGAAAAGAGAAGTGCAGCAATTCCAGAATTAGGGTGAAATCAATTGACCAAGGCAACTATCACGTGGTAAATAGCAACCCTGCCTAAAATCAGGGTGCTATAGTTGGAAAATGTCAACTGAGAAAATAAAAATGTAAAGTTGGGGAAAAAAAAAAAAAAAAAAAAAAAAAAAAAAAAAAAAAAAGGGGGAGCAAGACAAAGATGTGGCTGTATGCCGATGAAGATCCAACCACTTACCCATGTACAGGTATGGCTGTATAGCACCAGGGACAAACTGACTGTCACTTTTTTCTTAAACCCTGTGAGCAGCTCTGCCTGTGTGGACGAGCCTTACCTTTGAACTTTAACTGAAGAAAACATTTAACAACTGCAAGCACGAACACCGCTACAAATGTCATACTTGACATATCCAGCAATGGTGCAAAGTGCAATGATGTGCAGTAACCTGGAAAGTCCAGATATCAGATGTCTAGCTCAGCCTTTCTGAAGATGAACCCTCACGTTCTGCCACAGCAGCTGGTTTTATTACTGTTTTTTTGTATGCAATGTGAACCTCCCCCCCACACTTTCTGGTTTTCTTTTAGTTAAGCTTTTTTTTGGATTTGTTTGATAAGTGCAAACAATGCTCTACCAAAAATCCAGTGCCATCTTGTGCAGATTGATCTCCAACTATTTTCTCTTCCTGCTCAGGTTACCGCTGAACTGCAGAACACCTCCTCCTATGTGGTGATAAGGAGAGGGGGAGCTGTTCTGTAGTCTTGGCATATTTCTGTCCCAATGCAAAAGCTTTGCTTACATACACAGTACAATGAGTGAGTGTTGTCACCCTAGGACAGGAAGTGTGTTACTGCCTGGATCACCAGGTGAAATAACCCAGCAGGCTAATGCAGCCACCAAATTTATATACACACATACACACATACACACATACACACATACACACATACACACATACACATATATTTTTTTTTTAGATACAATTTAAAGTAGCTAAAGTCCAAACAGGTTTCTTTCAGCTTTGGAGTGGTTTGTTTTTAGATTTGTAGGTATCCAATGAAGAGATTTGCCCTCCATTTGTCTTGGGGACCACTGTCACCAGAATTTAAAGCGATGCAAGATTTATCTGAGGGGGGCAGGGGAGAAATCTTACTTGTTCAATGACAACTGTCCAATTGAAGATTTTAGTTAAAGGAGTTTGTTACCCCAACATTTCATAATCCGAATGTGTGTCTGCTGTACCATGTACTGTTATGAGAAAGTCTGTTCTTTGTATTGCTTCCTTTATGTGAAATTGCTGAAGTACCTGCTATTCCCCTAGCTTGGTTATTAACCATATGCTGACTGCCACACGCTGATTTACAGCAGCAGAATGGCATGGGCAGGCAAAAGGTACCCGTAAGCCCCTTTGAAATTCCCGCCTAACGGGCATGGGCCCGCCAGTCCCGCAAACGCAATGTTCGCCAGCAGCCTGCGATGAGGAGAGGAAGAAGCCTATGTAAACAAGGCATTTCCCTGTTCTGTCTAGCAACATGACCAGCATCTACTGCTCCCTGTCATCGGGTAGTAGGCCTACAGTTAGAACACATCCAGGAAACACATGTTACCCCTTGATCGCCCCCTAGTATTTAACCCTTCCCCTGCCAGTGACATTTAAACAGTAATCAGTGGCTATTTTTAGCTCTGATCGCTGTATAAATGTCAATGGTCCCAAAATAGTGTCAAAGGTGTCTGATCTGTCCGCTGCAATGTCGCAGTCACGATAAAAAAAAAAAAAAAAAAAAAAAAACTGCCATTACTAGTAATAAAACAAAAAACACACAATAGCTTTTTCTCTAAATTGACACTTTTTTTGTTTATAGCGCAAAAACTAAAAACACCCAAATACCACCAAAAGAAAGCTCTATTTGTGGAGAAAAAAAAAAAAAACCCACACACCCAGTTTTGTTTGGGTACAACAAACAATTGTCAGCTAAAGGGACGTAGTGCCGAATTGCAAAAAATGCTATGGTCGGGAAGGGGGTAAATCCTTCCGGGGCTGAAGTGGTTAAAAACTGCCACACTAAGCAGGAGAGAACAGTGGTCAGTTCTCTAGGCATGCTGGGAACTCTCCTCCAATGATCAGACTTGTCCTGACACACCCCCACTGCACAGCCATTTACTGGGAAGCTCAGTGTGCTGCTGCTTCTCCTCCCCCCAGCTCCTATGCAGCTGAGAACAGAGGGAATGCAACTACCAATACATACGTTTTTCCATTTTAAACTGAATGGGTTTTGCCAGGAGGTGGTTTATAATAACTTTAGGAGAGGCCTTCGCAATTCCTGTTCTGACTACAGGACAGGAAATTAGCCACTGATGGCAAAACACCACACTCTTTCACACTGATTGCTTACTCTCAAGCTTTTCTTCATTCAGAACACACATTTAAAGTTATGCAAAATTCCCCAGGCACCCCCAGTCTAAAAATGTAACTTCAATGGTAAGCCTGAGCCTTGGACAAGGCATACAACCTCCTTGATGAAATCAACTTCACATTAGAAGCCCCACTTCATATCACAGCCCACCCCCCACCAGATCTGGTGAAGGATGCAGACTTTTATCCTCTCCCCAATACCATCTGCCTTGTAGCAGCATCATGGTTTGCCATGGTGTGGGCAAGCCAACCGCCACCAACACCATAGCAAAAAAAGCTTTATGTGTTCTGCCCTAGAGCATCATTGGTTCTGGTGTTGGCAGCTGGCTTGACCACATTTTGCCAACACATGACGCTGAATGGTTTAAAGAACACTACAATGCGTTTTTGGATTGAGATCTTGAGAATCCCAATCGAGCATTTGTGGGATGTGCTTGGAAAACAAAGTTCAAGCAAAATGTGTTATGGTCTGATGAAACCAAAGCTGTACTTTTTGGCCATAATTCCAAAAAGATGTTTGGTGCAAAAACACTGCACATCAAATGAACACCATACCCACAGTGAAGCATGGTGGTGGCAGCATCATGCTTTGGGAAAGTTTTTCTTCAGCTGGAACAGGGCCTGCCTTAGTCAGGTAGAGGGAATTATGAACAGTTCCAAATACCAGTCAATATTGGCACAAAACCTTCAGGCTTCTGCTAGAAAGCTTAACATAAAGAGGAACTTCATCTTTCAGCATGACACCGACCCAAACCATACAGCCAAAAATCAAAGGAATGACTTCAGAAGATTCAAAGTGGTGTTCCACCTAAATATGGAACTTCCAGTTAAAGTACTGGTGACCCCTGACATGCCACATTTGGCATGTCATTGGAGGGGGGATACCCAGCTCCCACTTCCTCCCCTGGTGCTGCTGGAAGTTTGCCTCTCCCCCCTCCCATTTTCTGGGACATGTCACAGGTCCCAGGAGATTGCCCAGCCATTCACATGCACAGCACTGCTCACACATGTGCAGTGTGCGAACCCACAGTTACAAATCTGGCGCCGAGGTGTGAGGCTTCGTGTACCAGCATAGCTGGACCGTGGGACAGGCGAGTGTCTGTTTATTAAAAGTTAGCAGCTATAGTTTTTGTAGCTGCTGAATTCTAAAAATGTGTGAAACTCCACTTTAAGTTTTGGAATGCCCAGCCAGAGCCCAGGCCTGAATCCCATTGAAAATCTGTGGGGTGATCTGAAGAGGGTTGTGCACAGGGGATGCCCTTGCAATCTGGAAAGTTTTTGCAAAGAGTGGGCAAATATTGCCAAGTTAAGATTTGCCATGCGGATACCCCAAAAGACAGTGCTGTAATAAAATCAAAAGGTGCTTCACAAAGTATAAGTTTAAGGGTGTGCACACTTACGCAATTTTTTTTTTTTTTTTTTTTTACTTCCCGCCACCTAAAAGATTTCAGTTTGTTGTTCAACTGAGTTGTACAGTTTATAGGTCACATAAAAAAAAAAAAAAAGGTGGAAAAAGTTGTGAAATGATCTGTCTTTTTACATCACAGAAACCTGACATATTACCAGGGGTGTGTAGACTTTATATCCAATTTACCTCAAAAAGCACCAGACAACAGCTAGTGCGACTTATCAAATCCATCAGATAAACGTCACTTTCCAAGAGAATAGAAAATAATGTAGTGTATTTTCACTTTTGCAGCGGAATTTAACTCTCACCATGTTTGTTATGCGTTACTGTTGACACTGCATACCTAAAATAATTGGGGGGGGGGGCGGTCAGGTTTATACACAGGGACTGTCAGCTTGTATTGTTCAGAATGACTTTCTGAACAATAGACTAAAGCCTAGTACACACTGCTAGTTTTTCTTCAGTCAAGCCTGCAGTTTGAACGAAAAAAAAAAAAAAACCCGACATCAAAGTTAAGCAGCAATTTTAATGCTATGGGAACATGTAACAAATATAAAGCAGGTGTTATGCAGTGGCGTTGCTAGGCAGGTGCAGGCCGCACCCAGGTGACACCCGCCATAGGGGTGACACCCGTGGGTAGTGGTACCGCCAACACCGCCTGCCGCACTGCGTATTGCGCCCAGCGGCTGTTTCCCTCAGCGGAGAGGAACTAAGCAGTCTCCCCCTCCTCTGTTTACATACACAGAGGAGGAGGAGCCGGGCTCGAGGAACACACACCGCTGTGTGTGTGTGTGTGTGTGTGATTACTGCTGGTCTGAGGTAAGGGGTGGGGGGGGGGGGGGGGGTGTGTCTGCACTGAGCGGGGTGTCTAATGCTGGGGTGGTCTGCACCAAGGTGGGGCTGTCTGTACTGATAGAGGGGTCTGCACTGAAGGGGGATCTATACTGCGAGAGAAGGGTCTGTACTGAGCGGGGGACTATAGTTGGTGGGGGTGACACCATTTTTTTTTTTTGCACCGGTGACACCAACCCTAGTGACGCCACTGGTGTTATGCCAACTTGGTTGCAAGGGTGGAAATCCACTTTATATCTGAACTCTGAAAATGGGTGGGGGGTGATTCAAAACTACTCTTGCAGTGGGACTCCCCCAGCACTGCAAGGTTTAATGGCAGGTACCAGCATGGTAAGGACAAAAGTATTGCTGCACCTGTTTGGATGTGTAGCATCCTGATGTTTAAGCAGGGCTGCTATTAAAATGTATTTGCCAAGTGATAGTTGCCTTGGCCAACTGTTAGGTCAATTGATAATGGATTTCGCAATAATTATGGAATTGCTGCACTTCTCTCTTCTGTCGCTAGATGGCCGGGTATCTGGTGGCACTAGATAAGACAAGGGCATTGCCCAGACAGATTAGGAATGAATGGGGTGTCTCACCCAATAGACAGGGATTTTCTTGGGTCCCTTTGCCTGCTGGGCCAACCTATTTATTCGGGTGGAGTAAAGTGATCGGGGGTTCTGTGCCACCTGGACAGCTGTCTGGGTAGACATGTGTTGTATTGCCTTGGGATGCTAAGCCAGAAACCTAAGGCCTATCCCAGGGAAAGCTAGCTGCTAGGCTGTCTGAGGGCCTATCCAAAAGGCAGGAAAGCAGTGTAGGGTTGGGTCTGAAGGCTTGTAGTCCAATCAGAAGTAACGGCTCTGCTGGCCGGGGAAACTGTTGTGGTTGGAGGTAGAGGTGACCCTGATGCTGCCAAGGGAGCATCCACCTTGCTACCAGAGATCACCAAGTACCAAAGCAGACTTCTCTCCAGCTGGGGATGGTGAAGAAGTGGGAAAAGTTCAGCAAGTGCCAAGTCAGGGACCCAGCGTGACAGCCCAGGTGGCACTTGTGGAGTACCGAGCCAGGGACAGAGCATGAAGAGTATATCTGCGAGTGGCAAGTCAGGGACACAGCAGTGAAGCGGGGGGGGCTTGAGGAAGATACCGAGTGCTACAGTGAAAGAGCTCAGGTGGTCCTGTAAGGGAAAAAACCCACAGGGGAGGGGGGAGGCACCGAACTGAGTAGTATTAAGATGATTTTAATAGGATAAGATTAAAAACCATTTACAAGATGATAGAAGATGCATGCTCCTCAAAGCCAAGTGCAGTCCTGGCAGGATTGCAATTACCACCAAAAATATGTACAGATTGGCCTAAACTGAGGAAAAAAATTTGTTAAAAAAAATTGGAGATGTTTATTATAGCAAAAAATACAATACCACCGAAGGAAAGCTCTATTTGTGTTAAAAAAAAAAAAAAAAAAAAAAAATCAATTTCGTTTGGGTACAACATCGCACGCGTAATTGTCAGTTAAAGCGACATGGTTCCATATCGCAAAAACATGGCCTGGTCATTGAGCAGCTAAATCTCTTGGGGCTGAAGTGGTTAAACAAACAGTCTTTGGAATATAGAGCAAAAACAGTTTAAAATGGTTATACAAATATATACAGTATTTAATATTTTAAATCTATTATATTTTGGCAACAGTGGTGTGGGTGGATTTCTGACATTCACAGGCTATGTCACATCCCTCCAGGCTGTTTCTTAGAATAAGAGGGAGGTGAAGACTCCATTAATCTACATGTAATATCCCCCCCATTGTGTTTACCTGGTTAGTGGGCATGGAGGAGGGTGTGGGCTGTCATTTACCACTGTGAATACACACACGTGTGACTAATCACTTGGGCTGCTCAGATGTGACGGGGAGGAAATTCGCAGCATAGAAACTCACTGAAAATTGATGACCAATTATTCTCCAGACATAAAAACAATGAATGAATGAATATAAATGCTGAAGCAAAAAACAAAAAAGACTCAGTTAGACTTACCGGTGACGGTATTTCTAAGAGCCTTTCAGGACAACCCCGGAGAGAGTGTAGCTCCACCTTGTAATTAGGAAACACATGCCCACTTTAAAAACACCTCCTCTTCCTCCATGGCTTCAGTTATTGTGGCCTTCCGACGCTGGAAAACAAAGCACAGAAAGCACAACACCATGGTAGAACTTAATACATTTACTAAGCATAACCTAGGGAGGGAAGTAACGGTTGTCCTGAAAGGCTCTTAGAAATACCGTCACCGGTAAGTCTAACTGAGTCTTTCTCAAATCGCCTTTCAGGACAACCCCGGAGAGGATAACCGAGAAACTTACCCTAGGGCGGGACTACTGCCTGCAGTACCTTCCTGCCGAAGTCCTGATCTGCTGCAGACAGTAGATCTAACCGGTAGTGCCGGAGAAATGTCGAATAACTGGACCAAGTGGCAGCCTTGCAGATTTGTTCAGACGTTGCACCGGCCCTTTCAGCCCAGGAAACTGCCGTGGATCTAGTAGAGTGGGCAGCAATACCTGAGGGAGGTATTTCTCCTTTTGCTTTATAGGCTTCTGTTATAGCCAACTTAAGCCACCTACCCAGCGTACTTTTAGAAGCTTTCTCCCCCTTGCGTGATCCAGAAAATATCACGAAGAGGGCGTTTGATTTTCCAAAATCTTTAGTAACTTTCAGAAACTGTAATAGACACCTTCTCACATCCAATGTGTGAAAAACTTCCTCTCCTGCATTTGCTGGGGTTGCAGAGAATGTAGGTAACACTATTTCCTGTGATCGATGGAAAGTTGAGGATACTTTCGGTAGGAATGCTGGATCCGTCCTCAGTACCACCCTGTCCTGATAAATTCTAAGGAAGGGTTCTGTAATAGCTAGAGCTTGGAGCTCGCTGACTCTCCTGGCCGAGGTGATGGCCACCAAAAAGATTGTTTTTAAAACCACCTTCTGTAAAGAAGCTTCCTGTAAGGGTTCAAACGGTGCTCCCGAGAGACCCTGTAAAACTGTAGACAAATCCCAACTGGGAAAGTCTTTAAGGGCTACTGGTCTATTTCGAGCAAGAGCCCTAAAAAAAAAAAAATCTAGAAATTAAAGTTTCTTTAGATAAAGTCTTTTCAAAGAAAACTGATAAGGCAGCCACCTGAGTCTTCAGGGTACTGGCTGCGAGACCCTTCTCCATTCCTTCATGGAGAAACTCCAAGACGGACACCGTGCTCTTGACCTTGAGTTCTCTAGAACTGCACCAGGAGTTGAACTTTTTCCAGACCTTCATGTAAATTGCCTGTGTAACTGCCTTCCTACTAGACAGCAGGGTCTTTACTACTTTATCTGAGAGACCTTTGGCTTTTAATAGGTCCTCCTCAGAAACCAGGCGGTTAGCTGTAGGAGTTCCACCTCTGGATGACTTACTGTCCCCTGGGATAACAGATCTTTTCTGAGTGGTAACCTCCATGGGGGCTTCGAGGCTAGGTTTCGAAGACCCGCGAACCAGGGCCTTTTTGGCCAAAAAGGAGTGACTAGTATTAAGTCTGTCCTTTCTTCCCTGAATTTCCTCAGTACTAGTGGAATTAGAGGAAAGGGGGGAAAGGCGTAGCACAGCTGGTAATGCCAGGGGTGAGCAAATGCGTCCAACCCTATTGCTGCATCTCCTCGGTGAAGAGAAAAGAATCTGTCCACCTTTGAGTTCTGCTGGCTGGCAAAAAGGTCTACCTGTGGAACCCCCCAGGCCTCGGAGATCATCAGGAACACTTCCTGATTCAGACTCCATTCTGCCTCCAGCAATTTGCGCCTGCTTAGGAGGTCCGCAAACAAATTCTGAGAGCCCTTCAGATGCACTGCCGATAGTGAGGCTGTGTTCTGCTCTGCCCAGGCTAACAACAGATTGGCCAGCTCCATCAAGCTCCTGCTTCTGGTTCCCCCTTGCTTCATAATGTAGGTAACCGCTGTCGTGTTGTCTGACAACACCTGGACGTGGTGGCCTCTCAAACTCTGCTGAAAGGCCACTAAACCCAGAAAGATCGCCTTCAACTCCCTCCAGTTGGATGATCTTTGAGCTTCCTGTTTGGACCAGACCCCCTGAGATGTCTGACCATCCAGATGGGCTCCCCAGCCCCAGGCACTTGCGTCTGTAGTAAGGCGCTTGTCCACAGGAAAGGTCCACACCAGGCCCCTTGAGAGGTTTGCCTGGTCTCTCCACCACCAAAGAGCCCTTTTCGTCCTTGACGAAATTTTTAGCTGTTTTTCCAAAGGATCCTGATGGGACCAGCTTGTGTGGTCTTCCCTTCTCGGGTGACTTGCTCTTTGGTCCCGATTTAGAGTCTGTGCTGGATAGAACAGCCGATAAAAAGAAGGCTTTTCCAGTTAAGAAAAAGCAGATTGCCAAAAAGAATTTGTGCTTTTCAGCAGTCCCATAAAAAAGACCAGGAGCGCAAGAGCAGATGGTGTTCACAGAAGGGCAAAGGCAAGGGTGGAGTCCTCTTTAGATCTCCCCCAGAGCAGTCCCCTAAGAGCAAGTGACAATATCTCCCAGTGGGGGGGAGACTGTCAGCTTTTCGCAAACAATGGGACAGGCTGTCTCCAAATCTGTTCGTGAAGAGCGTTGTCAATCAGGGGTACAGGTTGGCGTTTTCAGAACTACCCCCGAGCAGGTTTTACGTGACAACATTGCCAAGGGATCAGGAGAAGGCCTCTGCAGTGAAGCTTTTGTTACAGGAGCTGATACAGCAAGAGGTTCTGATTCAAGTCCCAGTAAATCAGCAGGGCGGGGGTTTTTACGCACATATTTTTCTGGTGAAAAAACCCTCAGGGAAGTACCGTCTAATCCTGAATCTGAAATTTCTGAACAGGTTCATTCGGTACAAACATTTCAGGATGGATACAATTTTCTCCATCACAAAGCTGTTGACCCCAGAATGCTTCATGGCATCCCTGGATCTGAGGGATGCCTACCTTCATATACCAATTCATCAGGCATCGCAGCAGTTCCTGCGCCTGGCATTGAAGGTGGGGAGTTCGGTATGGCACCTCCAATTTAGGGCTCTGCCGTTCGGACTCTCGTCCTCTCCCAGGGTCTTTACGAAGATTATGGCAGAGGCTTTGGAGCCCCTGAAATTGAAGGGGATTCCAGTCGTCCCTTACCTGGACGACCTTTTGTTTTTTGCAGACTCCAGGGAGCAGGTCCTAGTCAATCTCCAGAGGGCCCAGTCTCACCTCGAGGGCCTTGGATGGCTTCTAAATCTAGAGAAGTCAATCCTGACCCCCTCACAGGAAATGAAATTTCTGGGGTATACATTAAATTCGATTCTCCAGAAAGTTTTCCTGCCGTTGGAAAAACAGGAAAAGTTGCAGCTAGCTGTACAGCGGATACAGAGCAACCAGACAGTCTCAGTCAGGACGGCTATGGCAGTTCTGGGCCTGCTTACGGCAGCAATCCCGGCTGTTCAGTGGGCCAGGTTCCATTCCAGACCCCTTCAGAGGGAGGTTCTGTCAGCTTGACCTTAGAAGCAGTGTCCCCAGACCATGTTTTCAGCCAAACTGCTCTCCTGGCTGAATTTACAAGAGCCGAAGACCTAGCGGCTAGTTTAACCGATTCTGCTGATGCATCCGCCATGTATTTGACTGCATTCAGGATCAGTGGAAAGGACTCTAAGAGATCCTTGCGGGGAGTCCCCGCCTCAATATGGCTCTTCAGCTTCTCTACCCAACATTCCAGATTCCTGGCCACCACTGTAGCTGCCATTGCTGGTTTTAGACTGACTGACGCAGCATCCCAAGCTTTTTTAAGGATGGAGTCAGCTTTTTTGTCCATTGGGTCTTTAAGGATCCCCATATCCTCAAAGGCTAGATCCGTTCGTCTGGATACCTGCGAGAAAGCTGCATCGACTCTGGGTTTTTTGTTCCAAACCTCTGAGTCCTTATCTTCGAAGGGAAACCTTTTCTTGAGAGCTTTAGAGAAGAAAGGGGCTTTTTCTGGGTCCTTCCACTCCTTTCTCACTGAGTCTGAGAGGACCCTGTGGACTGGAAAAACTCTCCGTTTTGTTTCGTCCAACCCCTGGTACATTTTGTCATGAACTGACAGTTGTACTTTTTCTTCTTGAATTTCTAGAGTAGTGTAGATTGCTTTTAGAATATCATCTACTTCCTCTAGTGATAGCTTGAATTTGGAGCCCCTGCTATCTTCTTCCTCTTCCTCCTCCTCAGAATCCCTGAAGGAGATGAGAGTACTACCCCCTTCGTCTCCAGACTCTTCAGTTTCCACCTGTCTGGATGACGACGCCCTGGGGCTGGGCGGTAAGTTCTGAGGCTCGGTCTGTGCGGGAGGGTTTTGTATCAGGATGGACCTGACTGAACTCAAGGAGTTTGTCAGCTCTTTAACCGAAGAAAACAAATCCTTATATTGTTGAGATGTTTCCTCTTCCACCAATTCTCTGATACAATTTCTGCACATTGCCTTCTGCCATGAATCTCTGAGGGGGGTCTTGCAAGAAGGACATTTTCTCTGACCTGGTCTAGCTTTTCCTAGTGATTTTTCCTGAAACGACATACAGGTTTAACTCACTAAAAGCTCTCAACAACCAGTTGCTTAACACCAAGCCAGTGCAGAGACCCACCACCAAACAGACCACTAGTGAGACCCCAGAACTAGGCTGCAAAAGGTCAGAGCGAAGTCCACCTCTGACCTGCAGCGACAGGCCCCCAAGAGGGGGGAACAGACAAAGACATAGCCCAACAGTAAAGCAGAGGGTGCCAGTGCACCTTACGTACCTGGGCCGGACCGGTGCTAGGGGCGCCTGTCTCCGCCATAGCTGGCTTACACTCTTCCATCGTTTGAGTGAGGCAGCTATCACAAACAGCTCTGTTGTTTTAAATTTTCCCGGCCGCTGCGTCATCAGGGCCGGACGGAAGGGGAAGCACGCGGTCACCTGACCCGCCCCATGATCCCTGCGTTCCAGGCGCTTGAACCACGGCGCCACGCCCCCTCAGAGCGCCCGCGCGTCACCGTGAACGACGCCGTCGCCGCCCGGGACCCGGCGCCGAAAACGGAGCCATGCCGCTGCAGCGGCCTCCGCCAGCAACAGAGCCCTCCCTGCGCTAACCAGCGGACACCGGGCACCCGACGCCGGCACTCCGAGGGTCCTTACTCCCGTGAGATGGCGGGACCAGGAGCTCCAGGAGTCCTCTCCCCGTGGAGATGCTGCTGGGGGTCAAAAAGAAACAACCTGCAACGAAAGGTAAGCCTTACTCCCCTGCAGAGAGTGTAGCTCTCCCTGGTTCAGGCACATGCTTCCTCCAAGGAGGAAACACAATAACTGAAGCCATGGAGGAAGAGGAGGTGTTTTTAAAGTGGGCATGCGTTTCCTAATGACAAGGTGGAGCTACACTCTCTCCAGGGTTGTCCTGAAAGGCGATTTGAGAAAAAGCGATGATCTTCGGTCACTCCTATGCATTTTATGTGCGCAAAAAGGTTACCATTGTTTTAAATTAATATGGTTTAGCCCTGAGCAGCATCTTGAAGTACTTTTTTTTTTTATGAATCAACGCACTTTATAGGGATTACTGAGGACAAAGGAAGTACATAAAGATGCATGATTGATAATTGGCAACGCACTAAGGCTGGCCATACACAGAGCAAAGTTTATTTTCTGCAACCTGAAAAATTTGTTTGATTTCCCCACCAATCAACACACAGTGTTTATGCAGGAATCCCTCCTGCCAGGTTATTATTGCTACTGGCTCTAGCAGCCAATAGTAATAAATCGCAATAGAATCCAGCAGGCTGGTTATACCCAAATTGAGTGATTAACGTGGTACATTCAGCCTGCCCATTAATGGTTCCAATCTTGGCAGTTTCCTGCTGAACCAGCCAAGACTCGAACCGCATATGGCCGGCCTAAGCAGGATACACACTATACAACTTTTGTTGTTCGATTGCCTTTAGCCATGTAGTGGAAGGGCCTGCCTGATCGTATACAAATTGAAAGGGTTTAGGTTTGACCTCATATTATATGCTTTTGGTAAATCTAAAGGAAATTGTATAGCGTGCATCTAGATGTGCACAGAAAGGTGCAAATTCTGCCTCAATAGAGAGCAGAAAAATTGTCAGCAAGAAATTATTTTGGGTACAAATATTCAGATGACAGTTAAAAAAAAAAAAAAAAAAAAAAAAGGGAGATTGGCGTAGAAACTATTCAAGTTTGCTGGAAAATTATTCTCTGCATATCGATCTATGGCAAATTTTATCAGAGAAAAGATCGCAATACAAGTCTGAATGATGCACTGGAGTTGAATTACTAAACCTGGGGAGTGCAAAATCTGGTGCAGCTCTGCATAGAAACCAATCAGCTTCCAGGTTTTTTTGTTAATGCTTGTGAACTAAAGTGAACAAGCCGATTGGCTACCAGGCACAGCCGCATCAGATTTTGCATGCCCCAGTTTTAGTAAACCAACCCCTAAGTTTTCCGGTTTTTGATGCACCTACAATTATGTGTCAGTGTGACAGTGTCCTTGTAACTTCCTCTGCAGTGAGCAGAGCTAGCAAACAATGCCGTCAGCTTTCCTGGCTAGATTTAGTGAACTACAAAACACCTTCCATCTTTGTTATGGAGATGAGGAGAGGGAGAGGTGTTTGAAGTCCTAATCAGCACAGCAATCTGCAGCGACAACTCTGCTCCTCCATAAATATTTTGCAACGAGTGTGGTCACTGTAGGACAGGAAGTGTGTTACTGGCAGGCTCGCCGGGGTGAAAATAGAGTAAAATAAACAAAAAATAAAAAACAAATGCAGCCATCTCCTCGAAGGGTTGGTACTTTAAAAAAAAAAAAAAAAGTTTAGATATGCATTCTAGTAGAACTCAGGGCTAAAACTAAGCAAAACAACTCCTGCCCCCCTTCTAACGCCTACACCCTGTAGAAGAAAGATGCATATACTATTCTCAGGGCACTTCCGGTGCAGTTGCTTGATCGGCTCTTTTCGCTCTCACCTAGCAGCAGCTTCAGGCTCGGTTCACACTTGTGCGATACGAGAGCCAGTATGGGTTCCTGCATTGCACCAGAATCGCCGGCGGTTCACACCAACCTCTGCAAACTACTGCGGGTGTCAATGTAAAGTTAGACACACCCAGATCGGTTAGCAGATCGCAGTGCAAACTGCAATATGGTACAGGAATTTGATCGCACAGGTGTGAACACCCATGCGATCCGATTCCAGTGCAGACCAAAAAAAATTAAATAAATAAAAAGGGGGTCCTGCACCATTTTTGTGTGAATGCAATGCGATTTTAGCCATAGTTTGTGTGGCTGAATTTGCATTTCACAGACATCAAATGTGATCTGCACAGCAATGCGGTGCGAATCACATGCGTGAACTGAGCCTTAGGGATGAGGATGGACAGCCAACTATGGATGCTGCATAGTAAATCTATGGGTAAAATCTCCACTCAGGCATTCCAGCTGCTGTCAGCATCTCCTCTCCCCTGTAGCTGGTGCTGGCTGACACAGGGGAGACCACATGACTAGACAGCCTGAGAATAGGTAAGTATATGCTACTTCTACAAGCGTTAGGAAGGGATGGGAGCACTTGTTATAGTTTTAGTCTGGAGTCCAACTGGAAGGCAGTGTTTAGATGTGTCAAAGTTTTGCCAACTGACCCGAAAGATAGCCATACACATTTAGAGAGAAACCACTTGTTCCCTCCAGCCACGCTATACAGCGAATGGATGAATCTGCAGTGCCAGCTATTGTATTCTGACAGCTGGCACCTGTGGCTGTCAACATACCCAAACAGCGATGTCAGCTGATTGGATGCAGATGCTGTTGGTCTGAGAAATTTTCTGCCCAGCTCATTCTACAGTGAATTGAAAAAAGGATCTATCAAGTTTGTTGGTGCCGACAGGACCATTCATGAAAATAAATTCAAGTCAATTCAGCAGCAATCACAAGAAATTCAAAGTATGGCCAGCTTAAAGTGACGTTACAATTTTTTTTTTTAATTAAGCATACATTTTATACATACCTGCTCTGTCCACTAATATTGCAGAGAGCGGTCCCTTAACTCTTTCATTCCCCTGCTGGCACATTCCCCTCATCCTTTCTCTGGCTGGCCTCCCTTCATCAAATGAAATCCTTCAACAATGCAGTTTTAACACAAACTCAGACCATATTATTATGACATTTTCTTGGTGGAAACAAAATAGCTTGATTCCCTATTCAACACAGTAGCAATAGAGGAATCCCTCCCTCAACGCTATTGTATTTTGCCCTGGGAGAGAATTCCCTGCTGGCAGAACAAAATGACTAGTGCTGCAGGTTATAGCCATCAGCACTAATCGCTCAGGGAAAAACAAACAAAAAAAAAAAAAAAAAAAAAAAAAAAAAACACAAACACCCCACCAAACACACACACTGGTTGTACACAAGTCAACTGATGGATTGATCCATCTATTGCCATCCTAAGCATTGCAACCACCTTTGATAAGCAAATTTAGTGGGAAGCAGCCCTACAACATGGATTTCCAATTGTTTGCTATGGGTTAGTGCCCTTTGTTATGGGCTGCCATGGCAAGAATCAGCATCTTGCGGCCAGCAGCTGTCAGATTTGTACTCTGCACATGGCAATGGCCAGCGCTGCTCCTGTTCACACGCAACAGCTCATCTGAGCAGTTACATAATAATTGAACCTCTGACTGACTCTGGACAGTAATTTCTGCAGAGTTCCAGCTACACACAAACTGACTGCATATTAATAATATTATTCAGGATTTATATGGCACCAACATTTTGCGCAGTACTTTAAAACATGAGGGCAGACAGTCCAGGAGGAATCAGAGGTTACAATCCAAGAGGGAGGGTCGAGTGATAGAAAAAGGTAATAACTTTGGGTGTGGGGGGGGATGAGCTGATGGAGAAAATAAAAGTACAGTTAGGTGTGGGTAGGATAGGTTTTTCTGAAAAGGAGAGATTTCAGGGATCGTCCAAAAGCAAACAGAGTAGGAGACAGACAGATTGGGTTAGGGAGTTCCATAGGATGGGGGAGGCTTGGGAGAAGTCCTGGAGACAAGTATGAGAGGAGGTGACAAGGGAACTAGAGAGCAGAAGGTCTTGGGGAGGAACGAAGGGAATGAGTAGGTTGGTGACCAGTCAGTTTGTATGCGGCTATAGTACAGAGTGTTGCTGAGCCCAGCCGCCTCCGATCGTAGCAAACTATTGGCAGACTCGAACCCCTGTGAATGTAACCGAAGAATCACATTTGATCCAAGGATGAGCTCAGGCGTGTTCGCAACCCGCACGTGCAGAGCCCCCCAGGAATTCAGCACTGCAGTGCGCTAATCACAGGCACTGGGGGGCTCGGCACGTGCAGGTTGTGAACACGCCTGAGCTCATACTTACATTTGATGTATTAACATGAGGCAGAATGCTTGCATGATTACTGCAAATTATAAGACTGCCATGTATGGGAGAGTTCCCCCAACCGGCTTTGTTTAATAAGAATTTATCAATAATATAAAGCTTTGAAATCAGCAACCAGCCCTTATAGAGTCCCAAACAAAGCAGAGTACATAGACCCCCCATCCAAATAATTAACCCTACAGACCTTGACCCCAGAGCCTGACATTCTTGTGCAGAGCGTCTCGCCTGTCCTGCAGAGCATTGACACCGCAAAGCCTGGTGCAGCTGAGTCTGCAGGATGACATGCTCAGTCAGCAGCTGATGGATCACTCTAGACTCCATGGAGGGGTGATGAGGGGGGGGGGGGGGGGGTGTATGGGGGCCAGTCTCCTCACCTGGTATCCAGAGGGCTTCCCGGGTACCCCAGACATGGCAGAGTCGCACCAGCTGGTCAGTGCCTTGGTACTGATGCCATGTGCGTAGATGATCACAGGACACCTGTTCTTCTCATTGGGGGGCCATAGATGCCCCCACCTGGGTGGACAGAGGTACAGGCTGCTGCAGCTACAACTTTATTCTGCTACAGTTGGAGATCATCTGAGCAAAGTTTCTCTGTGTCAGTGGATTTCACTCCCCCTTCCTTTAAATGTGTCACTCTCCCCCTCCCCTGGGATTTCCCACACACCCTCCAGCCAGACTTATTACCTCCTACTAGGGAGGGACCCGGCTCATCACATGGATTCCTATATTGCTTTGTTTTCAGGTGTCTGATTGTCAACACATTATTATTCCCTATAGTCCTGATTACTCAGTGTGTGACCATGCATTGTGATAGTCCCAGGACTGACAGCATGAGACCACATAGCATAAATTATACAAATATGCAGTGCTGTATTAAAGCGGAGTTCCAGGCTGAAATCCAGCTAGGCTTTAAACAATTGAGCAGCACCACCACCATTACCCCCCCCCCCCCCTCTCATTTTTGGATATCTTTTTTTTTTTTTTTTTGTCTTTTGGTTCTTTTTGTGCTGTTTTTCAGGTGGATTTCCATCCTTTGTCACCATGGCAAGGCACGTCACTTCCACGATTTTATTGTGCCCTCCTCCTTTCTCCCGCTGCCTTCTGGGTACTGTGTGCCCCCCCAAAGACGCCGGGACCATTCAGAAAGTGCAGCGCGACTCATGCATGCACAGCCCATAGCAGCGGTCACCAACCTTTTTGCATGCCCGCGGGGGGGGGACTGGTGGTAAGCAATGTTTCACGGGCGATGGCTGGTGTTGGCGCTTCAGTCACCATGGCACCATGGTTGATATAGTGTCAGGGTGATTGAAGTGCATTACTTCTATTGTTACATTCTAATATATAATGAAGTGGTTCAACTCACCATACTGCAGAATCAATAGGAGCCCTGGGCGTGTCACTTGCCAGATCTCCTGCCACCAGATGCAGCGTGTCACTTGCCACCTTTGCCTGTCACTAGATGCAGCATGTTGCTTGCCACCATCACCTGGCAGCAGATGTGGATTGTCACTTGCCATGTCGCCTGCCACCAGATGCGGATTGTCACTTGCCACTTTCACCTGGCAGCAGATGTGGATTGTCACGTGCCATGTCACCTGCCACCATTTGCAGATTGGCACTTGCCACATCACCTGCCACCATTTTCAGATTGCCACGTTTCCTACCACCATTTGCAGATTGTCACTTGCCACGTCTCCTACCACCATTTGCAGATTGTCACTTGCCACATCTCCTGCCATCATTTGCAGATTGTCACTTGCCACGTCTCCTGCCACCATTTGCAGATTGTCACTTGCCACGTCTCCTGTCACCATTTGCAGATTGTCACTTGCCACATCTCCTGTCACCATTTGTAGATTGTCAATTGCCACGTCTCCTGCCACCATTTGCAGATTGTCACTTGCCAACTGATGTGGATTGTCAATTGCCATGCCAGCCAGCGCTACCAAATGTGCTTTGTGCATTGACGCTGCATTGGTGGCAGATCCATTTAGTGAGAGCGGTGATGTGGGGCGGGGAGTGAGAGATGTCATCTCGCTGCTCCCCACCATACTGCTGACATTGAAGCAAGGGGGTCTGGCTGCAAAGTGGAGCTCCATGATGACAGGAAGCACGTGACCTCTACTCCACCATGCTGTGAGGGCTGAAGAATACTAATGTGTGGCAGGCAGTGAGAGATGATGTCATCTCTCTGCTGCTCACCGCACCTCGCTCCCAAATTGAAGAGGCCCGGCTGTGAAGAGCACTGATGTGGAGCGGGCAGAGAGAGAGAGAGGTCATCTCTGCTTGTCTGCCCGCTTGCTTCTCTTCTGTCCTCTGCCTCTCGCATGCAGCCAGCCTGCCTGCCGCAGCAGCCTCAATCTGCTGGTTAGACAGGGACCCTGCAGCAAGAGACTCGGGGCTATGGGCCCCAGATTCGGGGCTATAGCCCAAATAGCCACCCCCTGATTAAAAGTATTTGTAGCTGCTGACTTCTTTAAACAGGCTTGAACTCCACTTGAACTGCTTCCCGACCAGCCACTATCATTATACTGCGACAGGTTGGTTCGTTCCTGCAAATCGCCGTAGGTGTACCTCGGCTCGGGAACTCACTTTTGTGGGCGCACGCGCACTCCCATTGACCAGCGGGGAAGCCAATCAGTGGGTCCGGCGCAGTTCCCACAGTGACAGAACGGGAATCTCTGTTCCGTCAGGGGAGATCACATAGATCCTATCTTTCTGCTAAACAGAAAGACAGATCTGTGTGTTTTCCAGTCACACAGTCCCCTATACACTTAGAAAACACCTGTAGGGAACACATTTAACCCCTTGATGGCCCCTGATGTTAACCCCTTCCCTGTCAGTGTCATTAGTACAATGTCAGGGCATGTTTTTAGATCTGATTACTGTAATAATGTCACTGGTTGCCATAAAAGTGTCAAAAATGTCGGTTAGGTGTCCGATCTAGTCCCGTTAAAAAATCACTGATCGTTATCCCCTATTTTTTAGATGCAATAATTTTTGCTCAAAGCAATCGATATATGCTTATTACAAATTTTCTTTTACCAAAAATATGTAGCAGAATACATATCAGCTGAAACTGATGAATAAATTTGTTTTTTTACAATTTATTTTTTGGAAATGTTTTATAGCAGAAAGTAAAAAATTTTGTTTTTATTTTTCAAAATTTTCGCTCTTATTTTGTTTATAGTGCAAAAAATAAAAAACGCAAGGGTGATCAAATACCACCAATGGAAAGCTAAATTTGGGGTAAAAAAAAGGACATCAATTTTGTTTGGGTACAGTATGACACAACCTCGCAATTGTCAGTTAAAGTGCTGTATGGCAAAAAATTACCTGATCAGGAAGGGGGTAAATGCTTCCGGGGCTGAAGTGCTTAAGTTAAAGATATTAAAGAGTCAACGGCCACCTGTCAGACGCCTTCCCCGTCCGCAATGGAACGAGACAGGGGTGCCCCCTTTCCCCTGTACTGTTCATCCTCACGCTTGAGCCCCTTCTAAATAGCATACGGGCGAACGACAACATCAAGGGGATACCCATAGCTGACCACTCATACAAGTTGGCGGCTTTTGCGGACGATATATTATTGTTCCTTAGAGACCCCCTAACCTCCATTCCCAACCTACTAAAAGAATTCGACCTGTTCCATCGTATTTCCAATTTAAAAATTAATTTCTCTAAATCCCATGCCCTCAATATATCCCTCCCGCAAGACGTAGTCACCCTATGCCAGAATAACTTTCCATTCATATGGAAACGCGACTCAATTAGATATCTAGGGATTCAACTCCCCTCACACCTGTCGGACCTTTACGCGAGGAATTTTGGCCCACTTACTCAAGCGATTGCTTCAGACTTGCGCAACTGGGACAAATCGCATTTTTCATGGTTTGGCCGCGCGGCTATATTGAAAATGAATGTCCTTCCCCGAGTTCTATACTTATTCCAAACGATACCCATTAAACTCCCTCGTTCCTTTTTTCAAGTAATGAGAAGGCTGACCCAAAATTTTCTCTGGCACCACAAACGCCCCAGAATTAGTTATTCTCAACTTACCAAACCAAAACAAAAGGGGGGCATCGGTCTACCGGACCTCACAAAATATGCACGAGCTAGTCACCTATGTAGAGTAGTAGATTGGGCGGTTCACAATGATACTAAAGACTGGGTGAAACTAGAAGACTCCCTGACGGAACTCCAAATCAAAAGTACCCCATGGATACCCCCGCACTGCATCCCCAAGACACTGAAAGAACACCCTCTCATCAGTGCAACGTTATTCAGTTTCAGAGAAGCAGTCAAAGGAGGCAAGATCTCCTCAAACCCGGGTCCTCTCACCCCGGTTAGGCTAAATCCGGACTTCCAACCGGGAATGTCCACCCACTTTCTCAGAAACAGCTGGCCATTTACGGACTTACAGGCCCATCAATTTTTCCAAAGGGGTAAATTACTAGACCGCGAGGCAATTCCCAAAACTTCCGAAGCAGACCCCCTCCCCTATTGGGTTTACTTCCAAATCCGACACTTCCTCCTAAAGACAAATTTAGACAACTCACTTGGACGCTCACTTACCCCATTCGAGAGTCTTTGCTCCCAAACCACGCCGCAACAGCATGTAATCTCAAATACATACTCACTTCTTTTTTCCTCGATCTCACCGAAAGAGGGGACAGCGTGCAGGGCCTGGGAGAGGGACTTGCAGATGGAATTGACAGAGGAACACTGGGAGAAGATTTTTCTAATCGCCCACAAAGCATCACTTAATGTCACAATACAGGAAAACAATTATAAGACAATCTCAAGGTGGTACAGGACACCAGCTTTGGTAAACAAATACAACAAAGAGACCACAGACAGGTGCTGGAGATGCAACATTGAGAGAGGCACATTCCTTCATATCTGGTGGTCATGCCCCAGATTGCAGACCTTTTGGATACTAGTTCACACCACCATATCCCAAATCACGAATACCCAGCTAGACTACTCGCCTGAGAGATTTCTACTCCACCACTCTGATATACCTGCTCTAGTTTACAAACACTCTCTGTCTATGCACCTGCTTAACGCAGCCAAATTATGCGTACCAGCTCACTGGGGTTCCCCGGATACCCCTTCCATTTCAGAATGGTTTAAACGCATCGAGAAGATGGCAGAAATGGAAGAACTAATCCACATTGCGAAAGATACCCCACATAAGTTTGCCAGAACATGGGGGCAATGGAGAGATTTCACAAACTCAGAGAGATATCAGCTGAGCCTACAACCCATGAATTAAGTAATAAAAATAACGTTACATTAAGGACCAGTTTCTTGTGACCCAAACACTATCTTTGGGTGACCACATGGTCAATACCCCTCCTCCTCCTAGGCTAAGACGGACTGGGATCTACTCGGTCCCATCTGCATCGCAAGAAACACAGAGACCCAGTTAGACTGGGCCCATATGTTCTGGGCCCATATGTTCTGAACGGCGGAAGTCGGAGAGGCAATCATATTCCCCACACCCTTCCCTCCTCTTATACTCCTCTGTCTCTTTACCCCCCCCCCCCTCCCTTCCTCCCTTCTTCTACCTACGTAGATAACCCTTTATACTTACTCAAATACTCATTTTTCACTCCCAGTAGCCTATCATAATTTGGACGGTCTACCAATTTGCCCACAAATGACCTCGCATGAGATGACTGACTTGCTTCGGAACAGAACCCTACTTTCCTTCTTAGACATGACAGAAGATCCTTTACCTTGACCATCCCAATGAGACTTGTTAAAAAATTACTTATGACAGCTGATTGGATGGATAGGGAAGAGCTACTCTATACACGATAGCAGAAGGCTAGACCTTTCCATGGTGTGCGTAGGATCTGCTCCAGAAACGCAATCTGGACTTATGATGTACTCGGATGCATAATATTTGTGACATGTTTTAATAGATGCTATGTGTTGGACCATACTGTTTTTGCACGCACGTTACGTGCTCTGTTACTGTAACCATTATCTATTTCTAATAAAAATTTTGAATGGAAAAAAAAAAAAAAAAGATATTAAAGAGGGATTCCGCCCAAAAAAAATATATTAAAAGCCAGCAGCTATAAATACTACAGCTGCTGACTTTTAATAAATGGACACTCACCTGTCCCGGGTTCCAGCGATGCCCGCAGCCGAGGCCGATCGACCGCTCGTGCCTCGGCTGCTACCGCCGCCATTCTAGGTGAGGGAATCAGGAAGTGAAACGAATCGGCTTCACTTCCCGGTTCCCTACTGCGCATGCGCGAGCCGCGCTGCGCAATAGGAAATCTCCGCGCTGTCACTGGGACCCGTGTGTGTCCCAGCAGACAGCGCAGCAGGGCAGGAAATGGCGTAGACTCCCGTGGGAGTCTATGCCCGGAAGTGGGTGAAAATACCTGTGATATCTTTGACAGGTATCTCCACCCCCCTCCCCCCTGAAAGGTGTCAATTGTGACACCGGGGGGGGGGGGGGGGTTCCGATCAGCGGAGGTTCCACTTTAGGGTGGAATCCCGCTTTAAATTAAAAGCAAAATAGTCCAAAAGTGACGTCGTTCTATATCATGCATTAAACAAAAAAGATCTTCCTGTGTTTCCAATTAATAAACGTGAATAGCGTTCCTCCAGTGGTTTAAATCAAAGGCTTACCGGAAGTGCTGCTCGATCAAGTGCAGCAAATACGCATAGACCACATCACTTTCAGGGGATTGGTATCCCTTTTCATCAATCCTTGACCGTAGAACTCCAAATAAATCCAAAAGAGAAAAAAAATGATATAATGTAATATTGCTATATCCAGTAATAATCACACCTGGGTTAGTATAGTGACATTACGTGCAAAAGTGCGTGCAATCACCAGCCCTCATCCCCATTCAATGCGCAATGACTGCAGGCAACAATCTATGGTCTAATTTCTCTGGGTAGTGCTCAATTCATATGTCCCAAAGTACCATAGGCAATAAACAAAAAACATGCCTCATAGTGTAGTATTTATATAGTATGAGACCGCACGTCCACATCCCTGTGCACATCTGGAGCTCAACAGGAATTGGCCAACATTTGCGTCATGTATGGACAAGCTATTGCCAGCATGTACTCTGTATGTCCAAGTGCACAGAATGGGTAAATCAGCCCCTGTCCCCCCAGAACTGCCCATGTGGTAGGTCTTCTATCTAGATCTGAAAAAAAAAAAATCTCGATTTATGCTACATTCACAGGGCTGTAATATGGCTGTAAAAATGTTACTAATCATTTGGCATAGGAACACAAGTAATATCAGTAAATAATTATTTTTGAATGTGCATAAGCCCCCAGTCACACCAGTTGGACTTGTCATGTGATTTGACAGTTTCAATTCGATTGACAAGTCGCACTCTATTACCTAGAGGTCAAATCAGTGCGACTACAATTTTGTCGGAGTCGCACCAATTTTTGAAAGTAGTTTCTACAATCATTTTTGCAGGGTCAGGTGCAACTTGCCTAGACATCTATGCATTAGGTCGCACAGATGTCTTCCAAGTCACATCTGAAGTAGCACTGAAATGCTACTTTGAAATCGTGTTACTTCAAGTGAAATTGCACAATTGCAATGTCAGGATCGGTGTGACCGGGGTGTAAAAGTCCTCCTGTCCTTCTGTTCAATGGTATACATGAATACACATCATCAGATGCAGATTTTTGGATTTTGTGTTACGGATCTGAGCGCAGTGCATGTTTATGCAACTGTCAGTCATTGCTCTGTGCTCTGCCCCTCCAGTACTCACTGGACAGCAAGGCTGTGGAGGGGGTGGGAGTAGCTTTTTTAGGCTCTCAGTGGTAATCTGAGCCAGCTGCCAGTCAGGATCCCTTCAGAGCCTGGACTGTCTCTGTGATGTCAGCCAACAGCGGCCTTTTGCCAAATCTGGGTAACAGGAGTGCAGAAATAAGTGTACTTGTATGACCCAGAAGAGAAGTATTGCAACACAGATTTGGCCATACTTCTACTTTAACTGTGCATTTTTTATGACCTTTTTAAATGAAAGTGGTAATAAACCCAAAAAGAAACATTTACTAAAATACAGCTCACCAATTCTTAGATGTGGTGGCTGCATTCGTTTTCTTTTTTGAAGTTTTTTGTATTGATTTAATCTGATGATCCTGCCAGCACGTCTGTTATTTTTCAACTTCCTTTATCAAACCAACTGTCCTGCAGATGAGAGAGCGCTAGATGCTAGAGAGCTGAGAAAAAACATTTAACACTAATACTGGTGCTTACAATAGTCAGCTTTTATTAATTTGTGTAAAATCTTTATCCCAAAAGGAAAAAAACAAAACTGTTAGCTGTAACTGCTCGTAAAGTGTTATCTGGAGTTCAGCTTTAATTTTCTAGCCCTCTTTAGGCGAGGGGATACTCCCCAAACAGGATATTGCACTAAACCTGTAGGTAAAGAAAAAAATAAACTGAACTTTTGTCAATTGGAAGGGTTTGTTTGATAATAAAGTTGCAGTGTCTGAATCCAGGACAGGGCCTCTGTGAAGTGAAGGGATTCCCTTCCTGGGAAATTAGCCAGTAAACTATACAAAGTAAGTGGAACTACTCCAATCAGCATAAACCATTAACCATGAGATGAATGCCAGTATGCAAATAATACAAGCTTTATATAAGAAAAGATTATTCATATTACATACATCCAATGTATAAACATATATTATCAGCAAAGGGCCTAACAAGAGTCCTGGTGGATTTGTGCACATATACCTGGGTATATAGTTATTAATAAAGATACCTCCAGATGAATGTTCCAGCAAAGTTCAGTTGCAGGGGCCCCTGGGGATGTTAGTAATTCAGTGTCCGTTTCAGAGTTGGAGATAAGAAGACAAGATCAGATTCTCAAGATTCTCAATTAACTATTGTCCAACCAGCCAGGAACGCAGCTTCTTACAAGCAGAAACTGTGGCGTGTCATTGGAACTTACAGTCAGCCTATCTACTCTGTGTCTTAGGCCCTAGTAACTTCTAATCTGTCAAGCAACTGAACCTCTAATTATCAAGTGGCTGTCAGATTCTTTACCTGGCTCTAGCCTATCCTGAATATTGAGCCCTAAGCCTTAAACTAGTCATAGAATCCAGGACCAGAAGAAACAGGAGTTAACCAAAAAAATGGGAGTTGTATTTAAGCTCTATTGCAATAGACAGGTTTACCTACTAACAAACAGCAAGGTCACCACTACAGTTCTTTTTTTGTTTTTTACATCTCCCCTTTCAGACAGGGAAAGGGACTAAGGACACAAATTCCCCAGACCCTTTCTCTGCTGTCTCAGCTGCACTGAAGATGAATGGACAAGAGACAGAGGCTAAACACAGTTTACTATGCTCAGTCATTGACTCTGTTCATTCAGAAAAGGAAGAAGCCTGTAAATGTCACATTTACCGTCTCCTTCCACCACTCTCCATCCTGACAGATCCAAGACAGGGGGGACCAGAGGAGGACCCGGAGGGGGACCAGAGGAGGACACAGAGGACCCGGGGAGCCGGAAGGAGGACACAGGGGACAGTCGGGGGTGATCAGTGCGGCGGTGGGGGGGAGTCACAATCACGATCTCCCTGTGTGGCCTTCAATAAATCAGCTGAAAGCCACAGGAGGGAGAGGAGGAGAAGCACCCGTCAGTTGCTTTATTGAAAGCCACAAAGGGAGGTTGGTGCTTGTAACTCCCCCACCCCTGCACCGATCATCTGTGAGGCTGCCCAGGTATCGGATTAGGCATTGGAGCATTTGCGCAAGTACAAGAACTCATGCAAATGCTCTGTATCGGCACCGATATTTGTATCAGTATTGGTGCAACCCTACTTATTACCCAGCAATTTTTATGTTTCTTTGTGAGACCCCAGCAGATCTCTGGCATGTGCTCCCTGGTCTGCTTACCTGTGGTGGCCATTGTGGCTCTACTACTGGATGTAGATATGACACAGTATTTGCACATACATAGAGTGCAAAACTCAAGAAAATTTATTCCGAGAGGAGAAAGGTGTTTTTCCAACTTTCACTGGCTTCTAGTATTCCCAGATTGGAAGAGTTTTGGGAGGGAAGAAATCTCCAACCCAGTGTCCAGGTCTTGCAGGGGATAGGCAGGCTCCGAGTGCAGGTGCACACAGTCCTTATAATGAATGACCTGGCCATAGTTCAGGGCTGGAAGAGAGAGTCCTTGTCCATAGGGCTGAGAGAGCTGAGAGGGCTAAGCAGGGCTGGGAGACTGAGAGAGCTGAGACAACTAATGCCGCGTACACACGTAGCCAACTATCCGGCGGACTTAGTCTGACGGACTTCCCGCCGGACTGTCCGCCAGACTTTCCGAACGAGCTACTTACCCACACACGGCACTTTTTCAGCGGACTAATATGGCGTACTAAGTCCGCCGGACTATCCGCCGTACTTTTGAAATGAACGGACTCGCCCACTCATTTTGAGCGCATATCCAGGTAGCCAGGGCCAGCGAAGGAGGCGTCGCTGGTCCCGTCACCTGGTATGGCCTTAAAGGGGAATCCCTACACCGAAAAATCGGCATGGGGGTCCCCCCCTAGGTCCACATCAAACCCTTGTCCGAGCACGCTACCCGGCCGGCCAGGAAAGGGGGTGGGGATGAGCGAGCGCCCCCCCTCCTGAGCCATACCAGGCTGCGTGCCCTCAACATGGGGGATGCCTTGGGATAGGGGGGGCCGCGCGGCCCCCCACCCCAAAGCACCTTGTCCCCATGTTGATGAGGACAAGGGCCTCTTCCCGACAACTCTGGCCGTTGGTTGTCGGGGTCTGCTGGTGGGGGGCTTATTGGAATCCGAGAGCCCCCTTTAATAAGGGGGCCCCCGGATACCGGCCCCCCACCCTATGTGAATGAGTATGGGGTACAATGTACCCCTACCCATTCACCTGTGGAAAAAAGTAAAAATAAAACACAAAACACAAAGGTTAAAATAGTTTATTGCACAGCTCCGGGGGTCTTCTGTCCGTCTTCGGGGGTCTTCTCGCCTGACTCCTATCTTCTGCTAGCTCTTTTACTAGCGGAGGAGCCCGGCTTTCTTCTTCGCCGCCGCCCTCTTCTTCCAACTTCGGGGTTCTTGTCCCCCTCTTCGGGGGTCTTGCCCCCTCTTCGGTTCTTCTTGCCGGGCCACCGCGCCTCCTTCTAGCTCTTTTACAAGAGTCTTCGGTCTTCTGTCGCCGCTGTCGCCGTCTTCTGTTCTTCTCTTCAGATGTTGCCTCGTCGCTCTCTCCGCTCACAATAACGGGGACGCGGCGCGCGGCGACTTATATAGGCACATCGCCGGATGATGTTCCCGCCCATTATGATGTCACAGTCCCAGCATCCTCTGGGACTGTGACATCATAATGGGCAGGGACATCATCCGGCGATGTCCCTATATAAGTCGCCGTGCGCCGCGTCCCCGTCATTGTGAGCGGAGAGAGCGACGAGGCAACATCTGAAGAGAAGAAGAGAAGAACAGAAGACGGCGACAGCGGCGACAGAAGACCGGGCCACTGCCTGTAAAAAAGCTAGAAGAAGGCGCGGTGGCCCGGCAAGAAGAACCGAAGAGGGGGACAAGACCCCCGAAGTCGGAAGAAGAGGGCGGCGGCGGCGAAGAAGAAAGCCGGGCTCCTCCACTAGTAAAAGAGCTAGCAGAAGATAGCGGAGGAGTCCGGCGAGAAGACCCCCGAAGACGGACAGAAGACCCCCAGAGCTGTGCAATAAACTATTTTAACCTTTGTGTGTTGTGTTTTATTTTTACTTTTTTCCACAGGTGAATGGGTAGGGGTACATTGTACCCCATACTCATTCACATAGGGTGGGGGGCCGGTATCCGAGGGCCCCCTTAATAAAGGGGGCTCCCGGATTCTGATAAGCCCCCCACCAGCAGACCCCGACAACCAATGGCCAGGGTTGTCGGGAAGAGGCCCTTGTCCTTATCAACATGGGGACAAGGTGCTTTGGGGTGGGGGGGCTGCGCGGCCCCCCCTTCCCCAAGGCACCCCCCATGTTGAGGACACGCAGCCTGGTACGGCTCAGGAGGGGGGGCGCTCGCTCATCCCCCCCTTTCCTGGCCAGCCGGGTAGCGTGCTTGGATAAGGGTCTGATGTGGACCTGGGGGGGACCCCCACGCCGATTTTTTGGGTGTAGGGGTTCCCCTTAAAGTCCATACCAGGTGACGGGGCCAGCGACGCCTCCTTCGTTGGCCCCGGCTATCTGGAGACGTGCTCAAAATGAGCGGACTTTTCTCCGGGCGGGAAAAGTCCGCTCGTTTCGAAAGTACGGCGGACTGGCCCACACACGGCCAGGTTGTCTGCCGAAATGCGAGTCCGGCGGACAGATTGGAGTGCAAAACTACTTTCTAAGTCCGCCAGACTTTTGGGTAAAAAAAGTCCACCGGACACTACACACGGGGGGACTTTTCCACCGGATTGTTTGATCGTGTGTACGAGGCATTAGAGAATCCAAGAATGGTGGAATGGGCCTGTGCAACAGGGTGCTGCAACTAAAAAGGCTGAGAGAGCTGGGGAAGCTGAATGAATGCAGATGTTCTGTGCGAGATGGTCTAAAGGACCAGCCAATAGCCAAGGCCTAAGCAGCGATGCTGATGAAGAGAGAGACAGGTGGGTTAGCATTATTTTTCATGTCCTGAGTCTGTTTAATAGACGTGGGCCAACAAGCCCTAAAACATAGTACAGACTGGCATGGACTCACTAAAATGTCTTCTACCACTGTGCGAATTACTCCAAATATCACACTAAATACACAAGTACAGAATGTATGCTGTAAAACGGGTTTTGTTTAGTGCTGAAAGCAATTAAAGAGATTCTCTCAAAAACAAAATTCCTGTGTGAGAAGGTTGGGGGGGAAAGGTAGCATTTCTCTGACATGGCTTATTAGGTTCACAAAAGATGTCACAAAAAGGCAGCGCCCATATGGGACTTCTCACACAGATATATATACTTTGCGCCAAATTGCCTTTAACCTAAATGACTAATAGTTCCCATTTGTACCATTTCAGCAGAAAATACACAGAAGAGGAACCAGCTCTAAATCTTCATGCAGAATAGCTTTTTCCACTGCCAGACACAGCTGTTAGATAAAGGGGAAGCAGGAACACAAACAAGGGGCAAAACCTAAATATTATCCAACAGTGTACTTAATAACAAGTGCTCATTGACAGCACTAATCCGTCAACTCATTCGAAACACATGAAAAACACATATGTTAAATGAAAACAGAATATATTATTTGTGACCCCAGGAATGATTAACAGAAACAGTTAGAAAAAACACCCCCACAGACACATTATGGAATTTATCAAAACTGAAGCAGACAGAATCTGGAGCAGATGTGCATGGCAACCAATCCACTTCTACCTTTCATTTTCATAGCTTAACAGAACAAGCTGAAGATTGGTTGGAAGTGGATTGGTTTCCATGCACAACTGCTCCAGATTGTGTCTGCTTCAGTTTTGATAAGTTCCTCCATTACATTTCAGTATGTACCTCATATTGGCACATTATGGCAGACCTACCTGTCAAACAACACCCTCCAGCAATGTGCTGTCAGTGCTTCTGCTGGTCCTGGACACCTCCATCTTCTCCTAGTCTTCCTTATGGGTTCCATAGTTATACTGTATATGTATAATCTATATTATTACTTTCACTGTTTCACAGTATAAATGAATGCCTTATAGTAGCAATTATCTGCACTTTTTGTACTATAAGGGGCTAATTATTTTTTTTTTAACCCCATTATGACAGGTGATATATATATATATATAAAAAAGCATACTGCTGCTACTAAAAGTCTTAGGCCTGGTTCACATTAATGTGTTTTTTGGAGAAAAAAAAAGTATTGCAATGACCCCCATTTTATTCTCTAGGGTGTTAGAAAAAAACAATATATAATGTTTGGGGGTTCTAAGAAATTTTCTAGCCTTAAAAACTGTTTTAAACATGAAAAGACCAAAATCTCAAAACGAGGCTCGTCCTCAAGTGGTTAAAATAATTTAATTTCTGAACAAAAAACACATACACTGTCTGAAAATTCCTTTGACCAAAAAGTTCTCTTTTCTGCTCCTTTGAATTCTCCCATCACTGTGGTCATAAACGAACATTGATTTGACCCCACTAACGATTAGAAAATCAAACGAACGTTCTTAAAATTACTTTTTCCTGACGGCTCCATGTCAGCACAGCTGAGTATAGGCTCAGCCCCCCCATGCCTCCATAACTTAACTCATATAAATTTGAACCCACCTACAGCCCCGGCGTTCTTCTTTCTTCCTCCTATGCGCAGGACCTAGGTGTGCTCCTCTACCTGGTTGGTCTAAATGGCTGGTCATCCTTCCATGCGTGTGGATTAGGCTGGACGCAGTCCGCTGTGTCTCGGCTAAATGACCCATAATCCAGGAAGCCCCGTTGCTGATCCTCGGGGTGGCTTTTATCAGGGTTAACAGCCTTGTCTGGGGTCCGCTGTTGGCAGAGTCTCCCCCATGCACGCGCACCCGCGCTGTGCCGGTGTTTACAGTCGAATGATGGAAGATGGGTGAGCTAAATTTGAAAAATGCTTTGTATCCAAATGAATGCTGAATTGCTCCCTGCAGCCACTACGCATAGCCTGAGCTCCTCCACAGGGAGTACTCTGCCTTAAAGTAACACTTTGTCTGTTCACACATGGCAATAACCGGTTGGTGGCTTCTCATGTTCTGGCAATGTCCAGTCTTCTATTCAGGGCTTTCTCAAGCCAATCAATCCACTTCAGTCTCTTCTGAACAGGAAGATGAGGACGACCTTTGTCCAGATTGGTAAGGCTGGTGAAATGCCTTTAAACAGAAGTGAAGCTTTTGAAGTATTTGAAGTACCTCCAGAGGACGGCTTGACAATTCTCTTATGTTGGATGGATCAAGTGCTTGTTCTACAAAACTGGAGTATGTTGTCACAGCTGGATGTCAAAGTTATGCCCTTTTGAACAGAAAGCTGTCCAGGGATTAGGATTGCCCCTCTGGTCAGTGTGTGTCCCTTGTGGGATTGGCCATATACATGACCTTACCATCAGAAGATGTTGTAGCCTTCAAGGACAAACGCTATCACTGCTTTTTTCTTGGTCGTAGAAGGTCAAGCCTATATTTAATAGTGGTCATTTTGGCTTCCTGCCTCAAGATGAATGTCTGCTGAGTTAAAGGAGACTGAAAAACTCAAGAGTCAGTTTCCACACTCACTCTCACTCCAGAGAGCTTAGCTTCTGCATTTCTGGCTGGGAGTCCAGAAAAAACTGGGAAGCCAACGCATAAACCAAGATGTCAGTGAAGAGTTCCACGTCAGAATACTGTCTGTTATTTTGTGATTGTGACACCCATACATGCCTTATGGGCACTATGTGGCTCTTCTGTGGACATAGGTACAGTTTTAGTGATTGACACGTGGTCCATTAAGGCATGCATTTTAGGCCATATTTGGGGATCTTTCATCCTTCACATCTCAGTTTGAGCCATAGAAGCCACCTTGCTCCAGCAGCTCAGGTAGGCACAGTTTAACTCTCGCTCCCCTTCAATTTAGTTTTCTGGACCAATGGCCTAAACTTATGGTTGAAGACACAAAATCGTCTGCAATGTTCTGGGGTAAGCCTGTCCTGGTAAAGTTAGACAGCGCAATGACTGTGGCCTACATCTGGAAACAAGGCTCAGCCTTTTGAAGGAGGTTTCTCTGATTCTAGAATCTGCCCAAGTCAATCTTATGCAATTACCTGCGGCCTATATGCCTGGTCAGAAGAATCTTCAGGCAAATTATTTGTCCAGGAGGAAGTCTGGACAACAATGAATGGTCCAGACTGCTGCGAGTCTTTCGAGAACTAACAGAGCTTGGTATTTTTCTTCCAGTGGTAGACCGCTCACAACCTCAGTCAACACCAAGTTGCTGAAGTTCCATTCCAGGGCCCAGAATCTGCAAGCAATCTGGGTGGAGGTGCTGACTGCAGAGTGGATCTCCAAAACAGTTTATGCCTTTCTGCTGCTCCCTCTGATTCTCAGCTTCCAGCTGAGGCTTTGGCGGGGGAAGGTGACAGTTCTGGTGATGATCCCAGATTGTCCGAAGGGGCCTTGGTACCCTCTGCTCATCCTTATAAGTGTCAAAGATTTACTCCCTCTGTATGTAAGATCAGATCTTCTCCAAAGTCCCATTCATCCAGCATCCGACAGGTTCAGGCTGATGGCCTGGGTATAGAGAGGCAGAGGCTAATGGATTTGAATGCTCTGTGAACATTGTAAATACTCTTACGAAAACAAAAGACAGCGCTAACCATGCCTATAGTAGAATATGGCATAAATTCCCAGTATTATTGCTGATCAAGATTTTACGCAGAACTCTTCAGAAGTCTGTACTGAAATGCCTGCAGGCATGGCTTGATTTAGGTCTATGCATAAGTATGCTATAGGCACACATTTCAATTATCTCTGTCTTCACCAGCATACAGTTGGCATCCAACACCTAATTATACTGTTTTTCAAGATGCAATTTGGTTGAAACCTCAAATTGTTTCCGAAATGGGATCTCCCATTGCTGTTGGACGTTATTGCACGTGGTACCTCTCACTGAAAACTGCTTTACCGGTGGCAATAACATCAGCCAGAAGAGAGTCTGCATTGGTGGTCTTGGGGTTCCCATGATCAGGGCTTCAACAGCCATGCCATTTAAGCCAGAAGCCAAAGATCCTGATGATGTGGAAGAGCCTACAGAGTGTCCACCAGAAGTGTGATCAGATCAACATACCACCACCATCTTGGTCAGTTTACAGCTTTGAAGATCACTGGACTGTCCTCAATCTTGATGCTGCAGTGCAGACAGGGAAAGAGTTTCAGGGGAGGAATGTCATAGTGCAGGCTGTACTGATCCCACCAAAACACCAGAGCATCCACTGCTTCTGCAAGAGGATCCTTGCAACAAACTTGTCCAGTTTGCTGTTAAACCTGGAGGCAACAGGTCCTGGAAAACCTCCTGATGTAGGACCCATTCCCCTACATCCAGGTGCTGGTACATTAAGTTCTGTCCAGGACATTAAGTTCTGCCCAGGACAGAATACTCTCTACCTCTCTTGCTGCAGCAAGATTTCTGGTTCTGCTCTGATGGTTGATGTACGCCACTGGCATGGTATTTTTCGACTGTACCCTTCGATGTCCAACTCCCCTGCACTGACAAGGTGTCTAGAACTTATTCCAGCCTTTCAGGCTAGCATGCCTTGTAAGCACCTCCAAGAGAACAGAAAAAAAGGTGGTTATTGCAAGTTTATTATGATTTTTTTTATCTTTAAACATATCATTGCTGTAAAAATTGGCTTGAAACACTTTTTGTGCATTAGTTTGGTAATGTGTATTCCTCCTTGTCTAATCAATTTTGCTCTTAGATGCTATATGACTGTATTTCAGCTGAATTTTGTGAGTTGAAGTTGTATGCTTCTCTTTGATATTGTAATAAACATTTATAGAACAAAGAAAGAAAAAATATTATTTCTAACTCTAGAGCTGACTTACAGAGCCACCAGGCAAGAGACAACCTGGTCCTTCGTGCTAAGCAAATTTGTTCAGAGACTGAAAGGATTTGTCCCATGATAACGGGATGTTTAGTTGTAGAGTCTGGAGTGGAACTGGGATAAAAAGACTGCCTCAAAGGAGACTACCATCAACCCCATGACTCTCATGCAACATAAAGAGTCTAAGTCTGGAATTGAAATATTTGAGAGAGTTGAAATTGAAATTTTCCTTGGGGAAGAAAAATTTGGCTTGAGCCTTATCTTGGATAAGACCCAGATAATGCAACTACTAATGCAGGCCATACACGGTCGAATTTCGAACGAATTTTCTTTTCAAAATCAGAAAATTCGTTTTTTTTGTGATCCGATGATGCCACCATTGATTTTTGAAATTCGGCCGACCAAGCCTTCAATTTCACCTCATGTTGCTACAGAAAAGAATTTTCTTGGCTGGGAATCTTCTTTTCTCTCCGTAAATTTTCTTTTATCTCCGTACATTTTCTTTTATCTCCGTACATTTTCTTTTCTTATTACGTTTCTTGCACGATTCTCCCATCATTGATTAGAAAATCGCTTGTTTTTCTAAAAATTTACAACATGTCCGATTCCTCAAATTTTATTTCCGCACGAAAATCGGCTGTTGCTGCAGCCCACTAATGGTGCGAAATTCATACGAAAATTCTTAGATACGATTTTCGAAAGAAAATTCTTTCGAAATTCGAACCGTGTATGGCCGGCATAAGTCTGCTCCAATGGTTGGAGCAAAATCCCTGAAACTTCTCCTCCACAAAATCTATGGAAATAACCCCTTGATTCACAAGACCTACAAGGATTTGGAAGTCTGATAATCTGGGCTGTGACACAGGAAGGTATGGAGACATGAACAACAAAGTGAACCATAACAGAACTCTGATTTGCAGCCCTTGGAAATCACCTCCAGTACCCAGGCATCTGAGATGCTGTCTGTCTAGGTGTCTGCAAAGGCTAACAGATGTCCCCCACTTTGGAAAGTATGGGCGTACCCTTTGTCTAAATATTTAACAGAGTAACACCACCGCCATGGCATGTTGCAAGGCAGGGCCTGCCAGAGAAAATAATGTGTTTGAAAGAATCTTCAAAAGTTTATCTTTGGGATCCTTAAACACTGGTGCATCCTCTACAGCAGGGATATGCAATTAGCGGACCTCCAGCTGTTGCAAAACTACAAGTCCCATCATGCCTCTGCCTCTGGGTGTCATGCTTGTGGCTGTCAGAGTCTTGCTATGCATCATGGGACTTGTAGTTCTGCAACAGCTGGAGGTCCACTAATTGCATATCTCTGCTCTACAGGAATCATCAGTGCTTACCACTTAAAGAACAGGCCTCTTTTTCAGACTTGGTGTTTACACGTTAAAAACATTTTTTTTTTGCTCGAAAATTACTTAGAATCCCCAAACATTATAAATTTTTTTCTAACACCCTAGAGAATAAATTGGTGGTCATTGAAAAACTTTTTGTCACAACGTATTTGCGCAGCGGTCTTACAAGCGCACTTTTTTGGGAAAAAATTTACTTTTTTTAATAAAAAAATAAGTAAAGTTAGCTCAATTTCTTTTTCTATATTGTGAATGATAATGTTATTTTTTGCGTCCGCTCGTGGAATGGCGTCAAACTTTTCCCTTAAAAATCTCCATAGGCGACGTTTAAAAAATTCTACAGGTTGCATGTTTTGAGTTACTGAGGAAGTCTAGGGCTAGAATTATTGCTCTCGCTCTAATGATTGCAGCCATACCTCACATGTGTGGTTTGACTAAAAAAAATAGTTTTTTTTTCTTCTTTATTTTACTTGATTTTATTTATTTTTTCACAGTTTTTTTTTTTTTTTCAAAAATTGGGTCACTTTTATTCCTATTACAAGGAATGTAAACATCCCTTGTAATAGAAAAAAGCAGACAGGTCCTCTTAAATATGAGATCTGGGGTCAAAAAGTCCTTAGATCTCATATTTGGACAAACAAAAAACGTGTCATTTGAAAAAACGACAATAGAAAAATGTGCCTTTAAGACGTATGGGCGGAAGTGACGTTTTGACGTTGTGTCCACCCTGCTATAGTATGGAGATAGGTGGTGGCTATCTTTCCCTCACTCGTCTCCATACCCAGCCACGGATAGGTCCCGATTGCCTCCGACCTCTGCCCTCTCCCGTCACCGATAATGGTGATCTCGCGGCAAATCTGCTGCAGAGACCACCATTATCGTAAACAGGACCGCCGGCTCAAAAGATGGATACTTTGTTTGTGGCAGCAGCTGCTGCCATTGCCGAGATATCCATCTTTAAACTGCCGACGTCTATGTACATGAGGCGGTCGGCAAGTGGTTAAGACAGAAGGACCCACTTCCTTAAAAAGGACTCCTTAATTGGGTATAGTGCTGCAAAATATTTGGGAGGTGTGGGAAAAGCTAGTTCAGCAGAAACATTTAGGGCATCTAAGGCCTACACAGGTAGCAGCACTAGTAGAAGCTACATTCTACTCTTCCATTTTTAATAAATGCAATAAAAGCCTAAATGGTCTCTCTAAGCCTGAGAGTTTTGACTGCTGCCTGCAACTTCTCATCAACCATATCAACTGGCAAGGCTCTGTTTGATGAAGCCTCCACAGCAAAGGGTTTAGAGGCCACTGAGGCTGCGGACAAGTGAGATAAAAATTGTACAGTGGAAGGCATTGAGATACAGTCATAGCCTCTCTGGTCAACATGAGCAATCATAGTTGCACTTTGACCCACCAAATCCTGCATAACTGCAATGAAGTCCTCCCAGTATAAGACCTGAAGAGGGGTCTACACCTGATGGAAGATTTTGAGGAATGTAGGAACAGGGGATGGCATTCCATGCCCTTGAAAGGGATATTACAAGTCAACTTTTAGTGAATTGTTAGCGGGAGTGACGGGATACCATGCCACTGCTCCCTATGTATTTGGGATTTGACGTATTGCACTGCTAGGCAGGGAAAAGTTAGCTCAAAATACAATGTAACACCTTGAGTACTCATAAATTGGTTGCTGGAAGCCGGAGAGGTTAAAACAACCAAAGGTGACAAGGTCGCTGTAGGTCGCAGCAAGGACTAAACTTGGTGTAATGGCGTCTCTCTCTTGCAATTATGAGAAGCAGCAGGCAAATGCTACCTCACACTGAATGACAAGAACAGGAGTGCAGAATGTGCGCAACACTCCATCTCTCAGCATTTTAATCCCTTTAGTGGAAAACCAAAGAAAAATAGGGATGATAATAGCACCAAAGGGTTTTAATAAACAAAGTAGATCCTGATGCTCGGCCCACAGTGTTTACTCACAAAGTGAATCTTTAGAAACAGGGTCACACCAGAGGTTGTGCTATGGCTCTGGACCTGGAAAATACTCTGCAGCTGTCTAACAAAGTGCAAAAAGGTCTGCAAAGCACCACAATGTTGAGCCCTCATATTCTGTTCAGTGGGATCTGAGTATGACCTCCAAAGCAATTGCTGAAGATCCAAATAGCTACATACAGTGCCTTGAAAAAGTTTAAATTCATACCCCTTGAAAATTTCCACATTTTGTCATGTTACAACCAAAAATGTAAATGTAGTGGAAGGAAAATGATAAATAGTGTTCACATTTTTTTTACAAATAAAAAAATAAATATGTGAAAAGCGTGGCGTGCATTTGTTATTCAGCCCCCTTTACTTTGATACCCCTAACTAAAATCTAGTGGAAGCAATTGCTTTTAGAAGTCACCTAATTAGTAAATAGAGTCTACCTGTGTGTAATTTAATCTCAGCATAAATACAGTTCTGTGAAGCCCTCAGAGGTTTGTTAGAGAACCTTATGCCGCGTACACGCGATCGGAATTCTCGTCCAAAAAAGCTCTGATGGTTTTCCCGACACAATTCCGACGGAATATGGCTCAAGCTGTCTTGCCTACACAGGGTCACATCAAATTCCGGTGACGTACAACACGTACGACGGGACTAGAAAAAGGAAGTTCAATAGCCAGTAGCCAATAGCTTCTGTCTCGTAGTTGAATCTGAGCATGCGTGATTTTTGGCGTGTCGGAATTGCATACACACGATCGGAATTACCGAAAGTTTTTCCGTCGGGAAAATTGAGAACATGCTATCAATTTTTGGCTGGCGGAAATTCGGACAGCTAAATTCCGATGGAACATACACACGGTCGCATTTTCAGATGAAAAGCTCTCATCTGTCTTTTTCTGGCCGGAATTCCGATCGTGTGTACGTGGCATAAGTGAATAAGCAGAATCATGAAGGCCAAGGAACACACCAGACAGGTCAGGGATAAAGTCGTGGAGAAGTTCAAAGCAGGGTTAGGTTATTAAAAAAAATCCAAAACTTTGAGCATTAATCAGAGAAGCAACCAAGAGGCCCATGGTAACTCTGGAGGAGCTGCAGAGATCCACAGCTCTGCTGGCAGAATCTGTCCACAGGACAACTATTAGTTGTGCACTCCACAAACCTGGCCTTTATGGAAGAGTGGCAAGAAGAAAACCATTGTTGAAAGTAAAGATGGCCATACACCCATAGATTATCTGCAGATATTCTATGGTTAGATGGAAAAAGTGGGAGATTCCTCCATCCACACAGTTTAGCTAACATGGAGTTGCACTTTTTCCATCTAACCATAGAAAATCTGCAGATAATCTATAGGTGTATGGCCAGCTTAAGCCAAAAGAAGTCCAATTTGCAGTTTGCGAAAAGCCATGTGGGGGACAAAGCAAACATGTGGAAGAAGGTGCTCTGGTCAGAGGAGGCCAAAATTAAACTTTTTGCCTAAGGCTTCATGTACACTTTTTCTGGTAAATGGACATTTAGGAGCAGTTTGTCATTTTTTTCAGCTGCTCCCGAACTCTCCTCTATGCTATCTTATCGGTACATGTACACAGGGTCATTTATGGGTGTTTATAGGCAGTTGAGTTTAGAAGCATTTTTGGAAAGCAAAAAAATGCATTCAGGACGGATGTTCAGACACATTTTAAATGCCAAACGCCTGTAACAGCTTGTAAACATGTATAAACGGAGTACCTCATGTTTAGGCGTGATTCATTTGCAGGCGTTTTTTTTTTTTTGACTATTTGAAAAAAACAAAAACGCTTGGGGATGCTTTTCTTCAGCATGGACAGGGAAGCTGGTAAGAGTTAATGGAAAGATGGATGGAGTCAAATATAGGGAAATCTTAGAAGAAAACCTGTTATGCCGCGTACACACGACCGGACTTTTCGACGGACTAGGTCCAACTGTCTTCCCGACGGACTTTCGGAGGTCAGATGGACTTTCTGAACGAGTGGACTTGGCCACACACAACCGTTAGAAAGTCGAAATTTCTAGGTCCGTCTGATTTTTTTTTTTAAAGCGGTCAGACTAGCCCATACACGATTGGATTGTCCGATGGACTGATCCCGTCGAACCTATTCTGCTGGAAAGTCCGGTCGTGTGTACGTGGCATTAGAGTCTGCAAAAGACTTGATACTGGAACGGAGGTTCACCTTCCAGCAGGACAATAACCCTAAACATACAGCCAGAGCTACAATGGAATGGTTTACATCAAAGCATATTCATGTGTTAGAATGGCCCAGTCAAAGTCCAGACCTCCAGTTGAGAATCTGTGGCACGACTTCGGAAATTGCTGTTCACAGACGCTCCAATCTGACAGACTGACATATTTTGCAAAGAAGAATGTACCGTATATACTCGAGTATAAGCCGAGATTTTCAGCCTCTTTTTTGAGGCTGAAAGTGCCCCCCTCGGCTTATACTCGAGTCATCGCTGTCTGCCCGCTCGATCAGCGTGTCGAGCAGACAGACAGCGGCCATTCTATTCAAAAGCCGCGCCTCCGGCTCCGCCTTCGCCTGTGATAGGCGGAACACTGAATTTCCCAGCAGCCTGTGTTCCGCCTATCACGGACATCGTATCATCCTCGTACTACGGACGAGGATGATACGACGTCTGTGATAGGCGGAACACAGGCTGCTGGGAAATTCAGTGTTCCGCCTATCACAGGCGAAGGCGGCGGCGCAGCTTTTGAACTTTACAATGGCCGCCGACGAAGAGGGCACGGGACGGCACGGCACGGGACGGGACGGGACGGGGGCAAGGCAAGGCACGACACGGGACGGATGCAAGGAGGCAAGGCACGGCACGGGACGGAGGCAAGGAGGCAAGGCACGGGACGGAGGCTCGGGACAAAGGTAGGCTGGACACACACACACACACACACACACACACACACACACACACACACATGGATGGAGACACACACAGGGATGGATGGATGGATGGATGGAGACACACACACACACAGGGATGGATGGATGGATGGATGGAGACACACACACACAGGGATGGATGGATGGATGGATGGAGACACACACACACAGGGATGGATGGATGGATGGACACACACACACACAGGGATGGATGGACGGACACACAGGGATGGACGGACACACAGGGATGGACGGACACACAGGGATGGACGGACACACAGGGATGGACGGACACACACACAGGGATGGACAGGCATGTCTCACCCTCGGCTTATACACGAGTCAATAAGTTTGCCAGTTTTTTTGGGGGTAAATTGGGGGCCTCGGCTTATATTCGGGTCGGCCTATACTCGAGTATATACGGTACATAAATTTCACTCTCTAGATGTGCAAAGCTGGTAGAGACATCCCCAAAAAGACTTTCCAGCTGTAATTGCAGTGAAAGGGGGTTCTAAAAACTACTGATTCAGGGGGGCTGAATACAAATGCACGCCACACTTTTCACGTATTTATTTGTAAAAAAAATTGAAAACCATTTATCATTTTCCTTCCACTTCACAATTATGTGCCACTTTGTGTTGATCTATCACATAAAATCCCAATAAAATACATTTACGTTTTTGGTTGTAACATGACAAAATGTGGAAAATTTAAGGGGTATGAATACTTTTTCAAGGCACTGTAGAGAGACTAGCTCAAGCAACATGTAGAAAAGATTGAAAAAAATCATTTTGGGAAAGAAAAAATGGCCAGTAAAAACAGTTTTCTCAGTAGAGAATGGCTTAAATCCTCCTAGGAAAAATGGCTAGTAAAAACAGTAAGGCCTCTTTCACACGGGATGGATCCATGCTGATCCGCCCCGTGAACATCCGCTTGCAGGAAGATGACAGGTCTGTCTCTGCACACTTCGCAGGGACGGACCTGTCAGAGCACTGCTCTCCCCTATGGGAGATCGGATGACGGCGGACCGCAGAGTCTGTCGTCACCCGATCCGATCCGCAGATAGAAAAGTAGGTTTTTCCTCAGTCACGCTTTTTCAGATCGGATCGGGTCGGATGTCAGCGGAAATGTCACTGCTGATATCCGACGCTCTATAGAGGTCTATGAAGCATCTGTTCAGGTCCTCCTAAAAAACTGACAGATGGACCTGAACGGATCGTTCGTGTGAAAGAGGCCTTAAACTTTTATCAGTAGAAAAAAGGCCTCCAAACTCCTAGGACACTAGCAAAAAGTGTACTGAGGGTGGGAGGGGTTATACCAGGCTAGTCACTATTTTTTTGTTTGTCAGTGTTTCCTTTTGTAGGCAGTAGTGTAACCCAGTTCTCTCTGAGCCCTGTATCCCTCCATGAACGAGAAAGAAACAGATTTACCAAAACCATATGCGCAATTAATCACATATAAAATACAGATCTAAGCAATGAAGAAAACATTATTTAAACCATTATGTAGTGCAAAAATGTAATAAAATATATAATATTGTCCATTTGTCTTCTGTCCTAAAAATGCCCTTTAACTGTGAGCCTCACTAATACTAGACTCACCAAATAAAAATTGACTTCTAAACAATTGGAAGGTCTTTTGATCATTGTAACAGTTGATTTGTTGCACTTCAACATCCTCTCCCCAACTATTGTGTACTGAACTGTATAATGTAACTACTCTCATTCATTCACACAGATCATCAACAAAATTGGACACTCATAGTGTGCCAAATTTTCTAGATAAAAAAACAACAGAATAAAAATTGACATTTGCACACATGGTCATTTATGGGAGCCTGCACCAGAGGTCTGTTACTGTGCTTTTTAGAAGAACCCACAGATTGAAATTTTAGAGTGAATGTCTTGCAATTAATAAAGTTTCCTTTTTTCTATTTTTCCAGAGAATAAAAAATAAAACCTGGTGGTTGTTCTCTTAATTTTTTATATGCATTAAAGAGGAAGTAAACCCTGATGGGTTTACTTCCTCATTGTTTCCCTGCAAAGGTAAAGCATAATGGACTACTATGCATTGCATAGCAGCCCATTATGTGTCACTTACCTGACACAGGAGCCAGCGATGTCACCGCTGTCCCCTCTTCCACAAAAGCGCATACGCATGGGAGCCGTCAGTGACAGCATGTTAGCCTTCACTAACCGCATGCTCCTTGTGCTTGTGCTGTTGTCTACGGTGCGCATTCGCCGTAGACATCGGTGCCCGGTTTTTGTAAAATATCTTCTTAACCGTTTAGGTTAAGGATATATTTCTTGCACCCACAGGTAAGCCTTAATCTAGGCATACCTGTAGGTTAAAGTGGTCCCAGAGGGTTTACAACCACTTTAAGGCTGGATTCACACCGCAGCAGGGGTTCGGTGTGTCTCCATGCATCGGAGCTGGTCCAGAGATGTGTGAACTGTCTCATATACTTGGTACATAGGGATGGGCCAAACAACCCCCCGTTCTGTCCGCACCAGAACATGTGAACAGGTAAAAATTTCTAATGAACATCTGAACCCTATTGAAGTCTATGGGACATGAACATGAAAAATCAAAAGTGCTCATTTTAAAAGGTTTATATGCAAGTCATTGCCATAAAAAGCGTATGGGGACCCAGGTACTGCCTCAGGGAACATGTATCAATGCAGAAAACGTTTTTAAAATGAAATTTTTTTCAGGAGCAGTGATTTTAATAATGCCTAAGGTGAAACAATAAAAATGAAAGATTCCTTTAAATATTGTGCCTTAGTGTGCCTGTAAAATGGTGCATCTGTGCGATGTATAGAACAGTTTTGCAGCAAAATGACATTTCTAAAGGAAAAAATGTAATTTAAACTTGCTTACGGCTGCAATGTATTGCTGGCTCCCAGCAATATAGATAAAAAATCAAGGAAAAAAATGACATGTGCTGCCCCCCCCCCCCCCCCAATCCATACCAGGCACTTCGGGTCTGGTATGGGTATTAAGGGGAACTCCACGCCAAAAAAGTAAAAAAAGAAATGGCATGGACCCCCCCCTCAAATCAATACCATACCCTTATCCGAGCATGTAGCCTGGAGGTCAGGATGGGGGGGGCGAGCGAGCATCCCCCCCTCCTGAACCATACCAAGTCACATGTCCTCAACATGGGGAGGGTGCTTTTGGGTCAAGAGCCTCCACCCGACAACCCTGGCCATTGGTTGTCGGGGTCTGCAGGCAGAGGGTTTATCGGAATCTGGAAGCACCTTTAACGAGGGGACCCCCAAATCCTACCCACCCTTATGTGAATGGGCATTGGGTATCCCTACCCATTCACCAAAAATGTGTCAAAAAGTAAAAACCACAATGGACAGTTTTTGACAATTCCTTTAATAAAAAAGAAAGATGTCCATCCATTGTCAACCACTCCGCCCAACGGACCCGACGCCTGACGTCAGAAGAGGGCAGGGTCACTCGGTTACATCTCCGGGTGGCCCTGCCCTTGGTTATGTAACTGTCACAGCCAAGAGACAGCAGTCGCCGGGAGGCCTCCTACCGAGGTGGAGCCTTTTTATTTTTTTCTATTTTTCGGGTCTGTTGGGCGGCATGATTGAAGATGGATGGACATCGTGGGACACTTTTGTTTTAATGATGGAATTGTCAAAAACTGTCTGTTGTGGTTCATACTTTTTGACACTTTTTTTGGTGAATTGGTAGGGGTACAATGTTCCTGATACCCATTCACATGGGGGGAGGGCGGAATCTTCCAGATTCCAATAACCCCCAAGCCCACAGACCCTGAGAACCAATGGCCAGGAGGGGCACCCCAAAGCACCCTCCCCGTGTGGACGGCAAGTGGCCTGGTATAGTTCAGGGGGGGTGTGCTCACTCGTTCCTCCCCCCTTTCCTGGCCTGCCAGACTGCTTGCTCTGGTAAGGGTCTGGTATGGATTTTGGGGAGGACCCCACGCTAATTTTTTTTATTTGCCATGGAGTTCCCCTTAGAATGTATGCCAGACCAAAAGGGCCTGGTATGGATTTTGGGGTCGACCCCACGCTGTTTTTTTTCTTTAATTTTGGAGTATAGTTCCCTTTAAAATCCATACCGGACCCAAAGAGCCTGGTACACTGTACTATATACCCTGCACTGTAATATATATACATATATACACACACACACACACACACACACATATACTATACTGTATATATATATATATATATATATATATATTAATACACTGCCTGCACTGTATATATATTCTACACTGACTGCATGCCACTAGCTAACCTACCTAATCTAGCTAAATTTTTCTCAATCTCCCCGTTATCACACTACATACGGCCGCCATGTAAGCAGCCTTATAGAGTGTGGGGTGTGGACTTTGGCCTTTGGCCAATCATGGCTCTCACAGCAGATCACGCTGTGATTGGGCAAAGCATGCAGGTCAGGTTCATGCTTTGGCCAATCAGCAGCTGTCAATGCGCTGCGAACTCGCAATGCATTATGGGGCGCTGCACGGTGCTCAAATTTGCCGCAAATGCCGCATATGTTCGATTTGTCTGCGAACAAACGCCCGATGTTCGAGTCAAACTTACATTCGATTCGAACATCGGGACCATACTCCCTATTGGTAAATTACAGTTATCCAACTCTTTTGTAAGCTTTTTTTTCTCTGTTAGACTTAGGCCGCGTACACACGAGCGGATTGTCTGCCCAACTAAGTTCGTCAGACAATCCGACAGACAGTCCGTCCAAATTTTGAATGAACGGACTTGACCACACACGATGAACAGACAGTCCGCTGAAAACTTGCGCAATGACGTGTACAGCACGTACGACGGGACTAGAAAAACGACGTCCAATACACTGCAATGCAACCTTCGGCCGTGTAAATCCTTTCTGAGCATGCGCCATACTTAGTCCGTCCAACTTGCCTACACACGAGCGGACTGTCCGCTGAAACCAAGTTTGGACGGACAAAACCAAGTTTGGACGGACAAAATTACGGAAATTCCGAAAGACTAAGTCCGTCAGATTGTCCGCTGAAAAAGTCCGCTGAAGCCCACACACGAGCGGATTGTCCGCTGAAACACGGTTCAGCGGACTAAGTTGGGCAGACAATCCGCCCGTGTGTACGCGGCCTTACAGAACACCTGCAGCAAGTTGGGTTGCAATAAATTTGTATTTCATTTTAGGTAATAGTCTAGATAATCACCAACTGCAGTATGTTGTACCTCCAAGCACAATTTCCCATTTTGACACAGAGCCTCGCCAAATCTCACTATTGAGTACTTCATCATGTCTACGCTGATATGATATCACGCTCTTTTATGTGATAGATCAAAGGAAAAAAAATCATCCATAACACTTTGATTTATTAATTTTTTTTTGGCCAAATGTGGAATAGGGGACCCTTTTTGATTAAGGTCAGGTAGCACCTTAATTGCTATGAAGTGCACAAAAAATCTCATCCCTGACTTCAACGGGTAACGGGTACTCTTTGTGTTGAAGGAATTTAGGTACATCCTTCAGTAATGATAAGCTTAACACCATTTTTCGCACTCACATTACTATAGTTACTCACATCGTGAGGAAACTTCTGCCAATGGAACCCAAACCTCTTTATGGCTGCATGGCGGTAGTTTTGTGATTGAATCTTGCAACACTGAAACTTCCACTTCTGCAGTGCAGTCTCTTTCCCTCAGTGCCCCTTATAAAAAAGCTGCATATTCCAGAGAGCATCTAAAATCTGTTTTTCCATCACACTATAAACACTTCAAAGCCAAATGCTAAACATCCCAACCACAAGAGAAGATCAAGCTGGTTGAAGATGACTTCTACACCCAGACTAAGGTAACTATCCTCTCCATACAAGGCTATACCTCATAACCTCAAACAACCCTTAGGCAGAACAGTAATGTCAAACATTTCCATAAAGAAACTTTTCTTCCCCAAGCCTAGGTTCAGATTAGTGTGATGCGGGAACCAGCGCAATTACAGTGCCAGTTCCCGCATCGCTCCTCTCCCACAGGCATTTCACACTGCCTTCTGTGAACCGCTGTCATTACACTGTTAATTACACCCATGCGATTCGATTTCAGTGTGGGGGGGGGGGGGGTCTCTGCACCTTTTTTCCTGCAAATTTAATGCAAGTTTAGTCATACAACTGTATGGCTGAACTCGCATTTCACAGATATCGCATGTAATTTCCCCTGTCATGTGCCCTGTCCAATGTAATGTGCTCTGCTCCATGTAATGCCCCTGTCATGTCCCCTGACCCATGTAATGTCCCCTGTAATGTGCCCTGTCCCATGTAATGCCCCTGTCATGTCCCCTGACCCATGTAATGTCCCCTGTAATGTGCCCTGTCCCATGTAATGTCCCCTGTCATGTCCCCTGTCCCATGTAATGTCCCCTGTCATGTCCCTTGTCCCATGTAATGTCCCCTGTCATGTCCCCTGTCCCATGTAATGTCCCCTGTCGTGTCCCCTGTCCCATGTAATGTCCCCTGTCAGGTCCCCTGCCCCATGTAATGTCCCCTGTCCCATGTAATGTGCCCTGGCCCATGAAATTTCCCCTGTCACATGCTCTGCCCCATGTAATTTCCCCTGTCATGTGCCCTGTCTAATGTAATGTGCTCTGCTCCATGTAATGTCCCCTGACCCATGTAATGTCCCCTGTAATGTGCCCTGTCCCATGTAATGTCCCCTGTCATGTCCCCTGTTATGTCCCCTGTTCCATGTAATATGCCCTGTCCCATGTAATGTCCCCTGTCATGTGCCCTGTTATGTCCCCTGTTCCATGTAATGTGCCCTGTCCCATGTAATGTCCCCTGTCATGTCCCCTGTCCCATGTAATGTCCCCTGTCATGTCCCCTGTCCCATGTAATGTCCCCTGTCATGTCCCCTGTCATGCTCCCTGTCCCATGTAATGTCCCCTGTCATGTCCCCTGCCCCACGTAATGTCCTCTGTCATGTCCCCTGTCCCATGTAATGTCTTCTGAATGGATCAGCTCTGCAGGAAAAGAAAGCACAAGTTTCACATTAAATAGGTATGTTTTAATATTTATTCTTTTATTTACTGCCATTTCTACAAATAATTTTTGTTATCAACAGCTCGCTGATCATACCAATGTTCCGTGAGCTGTAGATGTGAACATTATTTCAGGGGTTCCTCGAGATCTCAAACTTTTTCCCAGGGTTTCCTCCAAGGTAAAAAGGTTGAGAAACACTAGTCTATACTGTTCAAAATCCAGTAATACACTGTCTCACCCTGCTCTGCACATACTCAGTTGCGCTCTCTCTTCCTCAGCACTGTGCCTAAAATCAGGGCCACTAGAGGCCAATCAGCTGAAAGCTTTAAAGTAGTTGAAAAGGGTCAGGGTTTTAAAAAAAAACAAAAAATAAATAAACATGTCATACAGTACTTACCTCCACTGTGCAGTTGGTTTTGCAAAGAGTGGCCCAGATCCTCCTCTTCTGGGGTCCCTCAGCGGTGCTCCTGGCTCCTCCTCTTCTCAAGTGCCCCGCCAGAGAAGCGCTCTCCTTCGTGGACACCCGCTCAGGCGTGCTCCCGTGTCCTGTTTCTGTGTTTATTGATACAATAGACACAGAAGTCACAGAGACAGACCCCGGCGCCTGAGCCAATGGCTGTGCTGCTGTCAATCTATCCAATCAGAACACGAGACACCAGTCGGAGCTTGTGTGCTCATTCCCGTCGTGGGAAACACAGGGCTCAGGTAAGTATAACGGGGGCTCAGGGGGCCTGCTGAGTGACAGAAGGTTTTTCACCTTAATGCATAGAATGCATTAAGGGGAAAAAACACGAGGATTTATAACCCCTTTAAGATTTACTGTTGCCGAAGGGAGAAGAAAGCAACAGGAAAGACAGAGGGATTACAGATTAGGGATAGAGAAAAAAAAGCAGGAGAGGTGACAGGACAAACCCTGTTGCCAGGTAGAAACAAGACTTAAAACTTTCAAGGAGAGAGTGTCTTACCTTATCTCCCTGATATTCTCTCCTTTCTCTCTCATTGATAAGCTTCTGCAGCCTTCTCCTCTATCTCAGTCAAGACATACAATCAAGGCTGGAAAGGTACATATTTTAATTGCAGAAAGTGACATATAGTTTTTGATACCAAGGAGAGGAGGAGAGTTTCTAAGGAAGTGACTGCCCTGGGCTTTAACAAAATGGCGGCCTCAAGCAAGAGCAAACAGGAACAATGTTGGAGGCAACTTATAGCACACACTAATTTAGGTAGCATAATTATTAATGTGGAATGTATGTTCTTTTGCTAAAGAACATTAACCCAGAATAAGTTATTCACTACTTATCCGACCAAAGCGGTTGGGAGGCATAGGTCTCCCTGACCTCCTAAACTATCACATAGCCCCCCACCTCACAAGAATAGTGGATTGGAATGCACACTCACTTCAAAAAGACTGGGTTTCCCTGGAAGCATCTTTCACCAATTTGCTACTGGGCTCTCTTCCATGGATTCCCCCACGACACACCCCTCAAACTTTACAACACCACCCCTTAATCGGACCTACCCTAGAATGCTTCCGCAAGACATGTCACAAAACATCCATATCTTCCATCCCTGGACCGCTCACTCCAGTAAAACTAAACCCTGACTTCCCTCTAGGAATGCATGCCCATTTTCTAACAGACAACTGGCCTCATGATCATGTGATTACATACCAATTCTTTCACCAGAATGAACCCCTGACTGCCTTCCTGCTGTCCACCCAATTGGAGAAACTGCCTACCCCCCCTTGAACTTACCTACTTCTGACCCACTTTCTAAAATCCCTTAATAAAGACCTGCAATGTTCAAGACAGCTCACGCCCTTTGAAGACAGAAGACACCACAATCTCACCTAATAACTGCTACACATGAACTCATTTTCGCCAAAGAAAGCCCTGCTTGCAAAAAATCGGAGAAAGATCTGGACATCTCACTCTAGAAAGAGAACTGGGAACAGATTTTTCTAAACATTCATAAAGGGTCAACAAATGTCACCACTCAAGAAAACGGATTCAAAATCCAATCCAGATGGTACCGTACCCCATCCCTCCTACACAAATTTAACCCTGCTACACCAGATATTTGTTGGAGATGCCACCAGGAAAAGGGCTCCCTACTCCATATCTGGTGGTCCTGCTCCTCCCTACAAACTTTCTGGAAGGAAGTCTGCCATATCACCTCCCAGGTTACTTCTTATGCCCTAGAACTATCCCCAGCTCAATTTTTTCTTCGCCATTCACCCATGCCACACAACTCATACCACAAATCACTAACGATGCATATGATCAACCCAGCAAAACAATATATTTCCTTATTCTGGAATTCAACTCGAACACCCACGCTCACAGAATGGTTCCTCAGAATCCGCAAAGTGGCTGAAATGGAAAGACTTATCCATATCACACAGGGCACTCCCACGAAATTCAGCAAAAAGTGGACGTATTTCCGGTATTGAGAACCAGTGACGCTGCTTCTGTTTGCTGTGGAACGCACACCGTGCGTGCGGGCCCGAAAACACGCTGATGCCTATGTTGTGCAAACGTCTCGTGAGTGACTCATGATAACAAGTACAGTTTGTATACACTCTAGCGGTACTTCACATGGTTGTTTTCTCTCTTCTTTTTTCATCTCTATATTTTTCCTCTGGATCATTCTGAGAACCGTATGGATGAAGCCACCATATATTACCTCTACCTAATGATTTAAACCTCTATCTGACCCCTGGACTGAAAAGCTGAGGGTCCAGAAACTCTGGTGACTGAGGTTACCGGAGGGGACCACCACCCTGAGGATCCTTCTTTTTCAACATTTTAAAAAATATTTTAGAGCATTTAGCACTTTATATATTATATATTGTTTAGCACGTTCATATATCGTTCAGCACATTTAATTTTAATTGTTTTTATGGCGTTATCAGATTAGTATGTCAAAGCACAAATATTTGATACAATATGATGTTATTTGATTAGCACGTCAAAGCACAAGCACTTTTATTCCGCTAGCGCAGTTTTTTTATTCTGTTATTCTGTTTGTTACACTACCAGACAACTTCTGAATACATTAACATAATGGATCCATCTACTCCAACAACAACCTCAATTGTGATAGGCCTCATCTATCGCATTCTGTACTCCACTTTCACCTTTCTCCTTTCCCCTTCTGGACATTCCTTCCTTGTTTGAGTTAGCCACTTACCTACACATAACTATTCTTTAAGATAGAGCCCCCACATCAAATACAAATGGCCATGGGAAGTTAGAGATGTTCCCCCTTCCACTCCTCCAGTTAGCTCTCATCCATTCCCCCTTTCCCTCCTTCCCACCCCCACCCCCCCCCCCCCCCCCCTTATCACCTTACCCTATCCCTTCCAAATCCTGTGCCTTCATAACCCTACACCAATACCATTTGCCTAAACTATACAATGCTGACTCACCCTCTCCATTTACAAGGTCCTGGGCAGAGAAATAGCTCTCTCTACCTTATTTCTGACCACCCTCCCAATCACATGGAAGTATGCTACATGGACACCTCATGTCCTTCTGACCGCCTCTCCATAACACAGACCTTAGTAACCAAGCCCCTATCGTACCATCTTCAGTCCTTTTCCTAAACCTCTGTTCCCTGCTACTCTCAACAAGTTTAGACTAACTGGTTGGGGCATGACCCCTAACCCCTTTCCACACATGTTTTAAGAACCCTTCTCATAACCACAACACCTGTATAGCAGGTGACTTTACAAGTCACCACGCAATTACATTGGTTAGTATTCACGTAAACAACTGATGGCTAAAAGTCACATTCAGTGAGCTGCACTTGTTCTCTAATCTTGAAGACATTTCATCTCTTATTCAAGTAATGTCTTCAGTTTTAATGAGTATCAGGAACATTCCAAAACTTTTATAGCCACATGATGTCATGAAATATGTCAAGGTAGATGATAACTGTACATAATAACAGGTGTGAAAGTTTACATGAACACCCTGTTCTCATTTAAATAATCCAATCACAATGGTGTCTTTATATCTTTGTTGGTATAGCATGTTTTGCTTATATATTTCCTGGATTAAAGGAATGCATTTCATTCCATAACACTCATTCATATTTTTGGTCAACAGTGGACTGAGAAACCTCTTCCAATTAGGTCAGGTAACACCTTACTTAATTGCTATCAAGTACAATCTGATACCAGGCTTCATCAAAAACACCAAGACTTCCTTGATAAGGTGGGTGGACAGTGGGTACTACGTGTGTTAAAGAAGCGTATTTACATGCCTCAGTAATGATAATGGTTAACAGTAGGCAGCATTTTCCACACCCGCACTACTATAGGCACCAACATCTCTGCCCATGGAGAAAACTTCTGGCAAAAGAACCCAAGGCACTTTATATAATAGTTAGGCACATTCAAGGAGCTGCACTGTTGAAAACATTTCAGCAGTCATCCAAGTGACTTCCTCAGGTCTTAAGAGTGTCAGGAACATACCCCTGCATTTATAGGCACCCCAGGTCACTTTTTCCAATTATTATGGTGTTGTGAAATGTTTCAAGGTTAGATGCTATCTGTCCAAGAAGATGATGTCGGATGTGAAAGTTTATATAAACACCCTATTTTCATTTACTTAGTATAGCACAATGGTGGCATGAATCTGGGACATCTGTTAACCATCTGAGTTTTCAGGCTTAATATGTAAATTTACCAAATCAGATTGATAGCAAAGATGTTAAACACATTTTATATGAGTAGCAAATGTTGTTGAAGTTCTCCACCCTTGTTTAGGGATGTGTGTTTCAGTCTGACCTCTTTCACGCCTCTTGCATATTGGTTAGCCCTCTCTATCCAAACTCATCTAGATTACCTATCCCTAAACTTTGGATGTTCCCAAGCATGTTAACTGAGGGAGCCACTTGGAAGCTTTGTGACATCTTCAACATTACAAAATAAGTCCAGTTAATATGACTTACTACTACCATACCATAACCTAGATAAATGAGAATTCTCAAATATGTTCCTTTCAGATGTCTCCTCACTGGAGTGCTGGTTACTATTGTTCTGGCAATAATAGAAATATAGAGACTCATGATCCAACAGATATCACTTATTATAAAGGCGTGTTCTTCTTGCTATCCCATCTAACAGTACTTGTGATTAGAAGCTGAGGTCTGGTTTACACTGGTGCGACATGTGCGCCGACTTTGAGAGCACATGTCGCAGGACAAGTCGAGGCCCATTAAGTGCAATGGAGCTGTTCTAATAGGAGCGACCGACTTAGAAAAAGGTTTCTGCACTACTTTTGGTCTGACTTTGGCAGGACTTGTATTGACTTCTTTTAAAAAGATCGTATGCAAGTCATGCCGAAGTCGCGTTGGGATGACGGCTTCCAAGTCATGGCAGTGTGAACCAGGCCTGATGTATGCTTTTGAAATGGAGGAGGGGGAGATGAATGACAAAATCCATCTCTTTCAATAACAGAGCGCTTTTCCATTCTGGGAAAAAATACTGTGAGTTCTGTGAATGGGTGATAAAGGAAGAAGGGGAGGGTGAGAAGTGTTGATGCTTCACAGTCAAAGCCACTGATCTTAATCCCCACAGCGCTGGAAGATTACATTTGTGGGTTAGGTATCTATTCAGTGGTGGGAAGATTTCCACCAAAAGAAGCAGCCAGCATGACATGGGATTTCCCTAGTGGTATATCCACAGCTATATTTTTTTTAAATAAACTCAGCTTTAAAATACTAAAGGCTCCTTTAGACCATCTAAACAAGTGCCAAATTCATTGTGTTTGTCCTACAAACCCTTTTATATGGGGTGTACTACCTCATACGCTCTTGTGAGTGCCATATTTGCCCAACACAGGGATGCACAGGTTTTCCGTGCATCCCCCTACAGACGGTCCCATTGTTGTCAATTGCGAACAGTAACAGTGGCTATATCAACACAGTGGCTACTCCTACAGCTCCGAATACAGACAGTGTGTATTCGGGGTTGTGCACCTGCACCCACAGGGATGTCAAATTGGGAGCAGCAGCTGTGTCTGTGCATCCCGCATGACATGAATGGGACTGCCTTCATGGGAATGCATGGAACCCCTGTGCATCCATGTTCGGGTAAACATAATTCTTGCAAGGATGTATGCCGCATATAAACAAGGCCTAAGACCTCTTGACTGCAGACTTTGCACTTGTCGTGTTGGCTCTGACAGTCACCATGTACCAGCACATTTTGCACAAGAAAAATTCTATTCTCCCATTATGCCCGGTATGTGGCATTTCTGTGAAATGGATGACATGAGCATACAGTATTCCTTGGAATTATTGACAGACAGTCCACTAAGGGTGGGGAGGTAGGGAAGAGAAATTCTTCTATATAGCTGAGAAAGTCCAAACAAATGGGATTTATCTGAAGATGGGAAGAGACTGTGAAGAGATGAATACGAACTGTGTGTGCTGCAGTCTGATAAACAAGACTGAACAAGTAGAGGGGTATGAAGAATCTCAGAACATTGCTGAGAATGTGACTGTAGTAACAAGTAGCTGAGTACTCTGCCAGGGCTGTACAGGGGCCAGTAACTTGCAGTGCAGGCCAACACTGTTATAATGCTGGTCACGGGATTTCAGTGTTTTTCGGGCTGCTATGTAATGTCAGTTGATCAAAATTAAACATGTCATCTAAAACTCTGTACATGATTTCTGTCCTAGAGATTTCATATTCTGTCCTCTATTTCTCTATAATAATGAAGAAGACCATCACAAGCATTCATGCCATGCCAATTAGTCCAATAATACAACATCTATTTGGTAAATGTTATAAATGATTGAGCAGCAGTGAAAGGTGCATTAACAATTAACTTGTCTAAAGGTGTCAGCGGAAGACAAAGGGAACAGAATACAGAACAACAATACCCTGCAAAGCTATAGTGTACAGGAAATTCACTGAGCTGTCATTCGTCGTTAGCTGTCATTCATTTAGTGTGTTTCAAGGTGGATGAGAACCTTAAAGCCTGTCACTCTTAAGCCTCGTACACACGATCAGATTGTTGGCCAACAAAACCGGGTTTTTGTCCAAAAGGCATTTGCCCAAAATTATTTTGCATACTACGTGACATACTACGTTGTTTTTCAGCCCTTTAGTGCCAGCCTTTGGGCTCCTTCTGCTAATTTCGTGTTAGTCAAAGTTTGGTTAGTGTTGATTCGCACTTTTCATTTCGCATTTTTCATTTTGCAGTTTTCAGTTTGTTTCTGAACAGCCGTTCGTCAACCAGCCATGTTGCGGAATCGGAGGAGATAATGTGTTATTTATTATTGGCCTTGGAGTTATTGCTTTGACATTATTTTTTTGGTTGAATAATGATTTGATTTTGTATATTTTGTATATTTTTGGATGCATAGAATGTACTTTTTGGTTACTTTCTATTGGCAGATAGCATGTCTAAATGTATTTGTTTTCTTTTTTTTAATGCACAATAAAAAAATTGTGTAGAATAATACTTGGCTATGTGTTTTACTTCAAATTACATTTTGGGAGTAGGCAGTTACATTTAAAAAAAATACAATGTAAAATTAACAAGGAACACCAACACCTTTGTATCTTTGAACTTAATAACTACGGGATAATGGTGTTGTGGTAACTTGCCGAAATAAAAAAAATAAAAGCATAATAATATTATTCTTAAAATCACTAGAAAAAAAAAGCCTTTGAAAATTAATTTGCAATAACTCCATCAGTATCACCAACAAAGCAGCTTCATTATTATCCCATTAAAGAAGAAGAGACTGTGCACTGCATTTTGAAATCTCATAATTTGCTACGTCACGAATGTTAATTCTCCATTACGAACACTAGTTTGCAAGACCGACCACTTCTGGCTCATCCTTGCTTCCGAGCATGCATGTTTGTACTTTGTACTTTTGTCTGACGGACTTGAGTACAAATGCTTGGAAAATCTGACAACAGACATTTGTCCATGGAAAATTTATAAACCTGCCATCCAACATTTGTCCACAGAAAGTTGGCCAACAATTGTCTGATGGAGCATACACAGATTTTCCGCCAACAGCTTGTCATCACACATTTCCACTCGGAAAATCTGATCGTGTGTGTGTGAGGCTTTAGATAACCCTTGGCCAAAAAAAGTCCAAAGTCCATGTCTTACATAGTTACATAGTTAGTAAGGTTGAATAAATACACCAGTCCATCCAGTTCCAGTCTTCTTGGCCTAGCCATTACAGTTGTTAATCCTTTTAATTTCCCATGTGGAGATCCTAAAATCAAACCTAAGCGACATTTCAGTTATAGGTGGCTCTTAGTGGAAGAAATTACCTCTTGGCTAATTACACCTCTTTTTTAACTATTTTTAATTTGCCTACCATAGCTATCAGCTGGAGTCACATTCCGAAGTCAAGTATCTGCAGTTATCTGATTGCTACATTTTCTTTCATCATAATATAAAGCAAGTTTATCTCACATTCCATTCCTCTTGGATCTGTTTTTTTTCGGGGGTTTTAAAAAAACCTTTCTCAAGAGCCTCCCTTGAGAAAATGGAAAATTGTATACTCACCTTTCAGTAATTTTCCTTTCCCGACGCATCTTCATGGCAGCACACACTGGGTTGTGACCCCGTCCCCACAACCTGACAGGATTGGTTTAACTATAAATTTGAAGGGGAGACACCCCGCTGCATTCTCTGTATATATCATCACAAAAACGGGGTGGAAGACTGTGTGCTGCCATGAAGATGCATCAGGAAAGGAAAATTACGGAAAGGTGAGTATGCAATTTTTTGTTTTCCTGACGCCTTCATGGCAGCACACACTGGGAAATAACTCACAAGTCGGGTTGGGTGCAAGAAAATAATATTTATTCCATATAATGCAGAAGAATTAGCTCAATGGATCTACCGAAGTCTGCCATGGTTAACTCTATAGTGGGAAATGAAAGTGTCTCTGGAGGACCATGTTGCTGCCCTGCATATTGTCTCTGGTGAGACCCTGCAATATGCTTCCCAGGAGGTAGCCACTGCCCTGGTCGAATGAGCCCTGATGTCTTCAGGAATTGTCAGATGCTGAGTGGAATATGCCTTCTTAATGGATCTTTCTAACCAGGATGCAATAGTACGTGAGGTGGCTGCTTGCCCGCGTCTGCTTCCATGGGGAATGACCATGAGGGAATCCGTCTTCCTAAAAGTGGTAGTAGCTGTCAGGTAGTTAATGATGGTAGTTTTAACGTCCAGTGGATGAGGTTCACCTTGATCATCAGTGAAGGATGGAAAGATGATGTCTTGGTTATAATGGAAAGAAGTTGCTACTTTAGGTATGAAGCGGTCCGAAGGTCTCAGAACCACTCTGTTAGGAAAAAATACTAAGCAGGGCTCAGAAGCCATTAGTGCTTGGATCTCAGATACTCTCCTTGCTGATGTTATTGCAATGAGGACGGATAGCTTCAGAGTTAGGGCCCACGGTGAAATAGATTCAGATGGAGTAAAAGGAGGAATGGAAAAGGCATCGAGGACTATCCCATGATGGAAAGACTGGTTTCCTGGGAGGTTTAATCTTTAGACAGGCTCTCAGGAACTGGATTATCAGAGGGTGGAATGCCCACCTGGTACCTGTTTTGTCAGACAGAGCAGATACTTGTAACTTTAGAGTACTTGAGCTTAGGCCCTTATCAACCCCCGACTGGAGGAATTCTAGAATCTGAGAAGGCTCTGGAGAGAAGGGATTCCATTCCCTATGCTGGGCCATGGACAGGAATTTCTTCCAAATTCTTGTATAGATGGTGTTGGTAGTGATTTTCCTGGCTTTCATCAAAGTTGATATAACTTCCTGAGAACAGGCCTGTGCCCCTAGTCTAGCCCTTTCAACTTCCAGGTCATCAGATGCAATTTCTCTGGAGCTGGATGTAAGAATTGCCCTTGGGATAGGAGATCCAGGGTTATCGGAAGAGGAATTGGAGGTTGAAGGCTGAGCTGAAAAAGGGTCGTAAACCATGGTCTTCTCGGCCAAAGTGGAATTACCGCCATTACTGTCACTGAGGATCTCCGAAGCCTGGACAGGAACCTAACAATTAGCGGAGTTGGAGGGAATATGTACCCCAACCTGAAGTTCCATGGGTGAATTAGACAGTCCACCCCCTTGGCTGATGGAAACAAAGCTCTCGACAGGAACCTTCTACATTTGGCATTAGCAGGTGTGGCTGCTAAGTCAATTTCCGGCATTCCTCAAGCCTTTGTAAGAAGGGAGAAGGCCTGGGGGCTCAAGGATCACTCGTTGTTCAATAGTGTCTCTCAACTCAGATAGTCGGCTAACATGTTCTGTGCCGCTAGAACATATACTGCCCTCAAATCTGCTAGGTGTAGTTGTGCCCATTCCAAGATAGGACGGACTTCCTCCATCAGTGTGACACTCCTGGTACCTCCTTGCTTCTGAATATAGGACACTGACACTCTTGTCCATCCGGATAAGCACATTCTTTCCCTTTAGGACCGGTGTAAATGCTCTGAGAGAATGAAAAGCCACCCTGAGTTCCAGTATGTTCAAAACTACACCCTGTGCCTGGAAATGCCATCAGCCCTGAGCTGATTGATCTTGAAAGTGGGCTCCCCAATCGCTCTAGCAGGCATCCAAAGTGACTACTTCTGCATCTGGAGTGACTGTTGGTCTGTATCTTCCAAGATTGCTCGGACACATTCATCACCATGCCTATTGTTTCACTGATCTGGAGATGAGAATGGTCTGATGCATCGATACTCCATCCCACTGCTTGAGAAAGGAATTCTGCAGGACTCTCATGTGCCATTGTGACCATTGCACCATGGGTATAGTTGCGGACATGGACCCCAGCACACTCTGGCTGGTAGATGACTTGTTGACAACAGTTTCCGCATTTTTTGTTTTAGGGGCTGAACCTTCTCTTGCGAGAGTTGTACCCTGTTTGTTTTGGTGTTCAGATCTGCTCCCAGAAATACCATATTTTGAGTGGGTTGCAAACTGCTCTTTTTCCAATTGATTAGCCATCCAAAGTTTTGGAGAGTTGTAAGTAGGATTTCTCGATGATAGATCAGCATCTCCCGACTTTCTGCTAAAAGGAAGATATCGTCCAGATAATGGTGGATTCGTAATCCCTTCTCTCTGAGGAATGCCACCAAGGGTAACAGGACCTTCGTGAATGTCCTGGGTGCAGAAGAGATGCTGAATGGGAGGCACCGAAATTGAAAATGACACTGGTTGATGGCGAACCGGAGAAACTTTTGAAAAACCGGATGAATTGGGATATAAAGATAGGCATCCGATAAATCTACTGATAGCATCCAATTTTTCTATTTTGAAAGCCTCCATCTTGATGCCCTTGTTGAGTTTTTTGAGATCTAATACAGGTCGCAAGTCTCCTGTCTTCTTCTTTACCAGAAACAAAGGGGAGTAGAATCCTCTCCCCCTCTGACATGATGGGACGTCCAAAATTGCTCCCTTTTGTTTCAACTCTGCTACGTATCTTATTAGTAGACTTCTTCTGGTTAGTGAGGATGGCAACCTGGTTGGTTGGAAGTGATTTCCTGGGAGTCTGTTCATGAATTTCCACTTGTGCCCAAATTTGATTGTGGACAGTGTCCATAGATCTTTTATATGATTTGACCAGACTTGAATGAATTTTTTGAGCCTGGCACCACCTGTGCCGGGTGGGCGGGCGAATTTTCAAAACGATTTCTGCTGCTCCCCTGCCAGGGTAGTCTTGGACTTCTGCATCCTTTTGCATTTTTCCAGTCTCTTCTAAATTCCCTACCAGGACGGTAGGATCTAGATTCCCTGTATTTATCCAGTAGGTTGCGTCTGTAGGACGGCCCTTTCCGGGCCTTGGGTCTCTTATCGGAGAGAATCAATCCCGAATTTCCTCCTGTTACTTTGGAGATGGCGGAGTCTGATTTAGCTCCAAACAGATTTGAGCAATCGTATGGAATTCTGCACCAGTTTGTTTTGGATGCAGTATCAGCCATCCACGGTTTAAGCCATAAGGCCCTTCTTGCTGTTACTGAGGCTAGCATTGACCTAGCTTAGGATCTTATAATATCAACTGAGGCCTCTGCTACAAAGACGCCCGCCAGTCTAATTTCCTGAAGAGAGAAGATTATTTTTACCAATTCAATGCCATCCTGCAGATCTTTTCTATCCAGGTTTCCCATCCTGAGATGGCCTTAGCCACTGCTGCTGTGGATATTGCTGGCCTACAGGAGCCCCCGGCCGTGGAATATGCTTTCTTCAACTCCAGGTCCATTTTCCGATCGAGAACGTCCCGAAAGGAGACAGCATCCTCGATTGGTAGAGTGACGTGGCGAGCGAGACGCATTAAGGAGGAATCGACAACGGGAGTATTAATCAAAGATTTTACTTTAGACTCGTTTAAAGGGTACATTTTGGCCAGTCTGTTGGTAAGACTAGATCGCTTATCAGATCTCTCCCATTCGTCTTTAATGAGATCCTCAAGTTCTCCTATAAATGGGAAGGATTCCGGACCTCTTTTTAAATTTGGAAAATATTTCCGAATTTTCTGTGGTTCTGCCTTATCTTCTTCCCAGCCGATCGCTTCATTGACTGACTTTGCGAAAGGCTCAACTAGAGAAAAATCGAACCCTGCTGACATGTCTTGATCTTCATTTTCGGAGGAAGATTCTGACGCTTGGGTGCGATGGGGGTCTGCTGATGATGTACTAGGAGCAGATCTATCCATTATTGGCGCTGTTGCTTCCAGTATGGACTCCTGCACTGACTCTCTGATGAGCTCTGTAGCCATCCTTGTGTGTGATTCCTTCTCCTTGGTAGCTTCATTGAAGCAAGAGCGGCAGGCTAGTTTATCTGGCAGGGCCGGAGCGCCACATACCCAGCAAGCGTTGGCTGGAGGTCGGGTGTGGCGGCTCTGACGGTGTGATGAAGGAGACCGCCTGCGGTGTGACCGACTATGACGGGAGCGGCTGTAGCGTGAACGGCTGTGACGTGAGTGGCTATGTCTTCGGTGACGAAATGGGGATCTTGAGCGGCTTCTGCGGGACCTCCTGCTTGAAGCATGGCTTGATCTTCTCCCATGCCTAGAACTTGCAGCTCTTGATCTGGTAGGGCTGCCAAAATAATGCAGCATTTAGCGGTCTGACACTCTTTTTTCCTCCCCTTCAATACTTACCTATGATGGTACGGCCTCTGTCTGTATTTAAAAATGGCGCCATTGCGGCCGCCAAATGATGCTCTCATGCATGCGCAGAAGCATCCCGAGCGTCCCGACGTCATCTTGGAAAAGGGCATAGTAATAGCCTGCAATTACCTGGCTCTGCACATGCGCAGAGTAGAGGAAAAACTAACGGCGGCCATAACGGCTCCAGCGGAAGACAGTAAGGACCAGCAGACCAGGGAGAAAGAAAATAAATATTATTTTTAAAAGGAACAATAGAAAAAAAGGGTGATAGAGGGAGTCCACTGCAAAAAATTAAGCTTCTTTAAAGCTTACTTGTGCAAGGATCCAACCTGTCAGGTGAGGATAAAAAAAGAGAATGCAGCAGGGTGTCTCCCCTTCAAATTTAGACCCCTTTCACACCAGGGCGTTTTGCAGGCGCTATAGCGTTAGAAATAGCGCCTGCAAAACGCCCTAAAGAAGCTGCACCATTGTGTGTAGTGTGAAAGCCCCGAGGGCTTTCACACTACAGCGGTGCGCTGGCAGGACGTCAGAAAAAAGTCCTGCCAGCAGCTTCATTGGAGCGGTGTGTTTACCGCTCCTCCACCGCTGCTGCCCATTGAAATCAATGGGGCAGCGCTGTAATGCCGCCGGCAAAACGCCGCTATTGCGGCGTATTGCCGGCGGTTTTAACCCTTTCGCGGCCGCTAGCGGGGTAAAAGCGCCCCGCTAGCGGCCGAAATGCGCCGCAAATCCGGCCGAAATGCGCCGCAAATCCGGCGGTAAAACGCCGCTAAAAATAGCGGCGTTTTACCGCCGACGCAAGTTGCGGTGTGATGTGAAAGGGGTCTTATAGTTAAACCAATCCTGTCAGGTTGTGGGGGCGGAGTCACAACCCAGTGTGTGCTGCCATGAAGGCGTCAGGAAAGAGGGTTTTTACATCCCCGAAACCTTGGTTTGGTTTTTCCTCCTCTCTCTTTTACCAGGGTCTGGCTCAGTTTTCCTTTACATTACACTATCAAAGAGACTGAATGCCTGTATGTATTTCTGAATATCAGCTTAGAGGTTTTAGATGTAGCTCATTGTACCCATAGTCATGCATTTTTTTTGTTGCTATGATTCAACCTTGGAGTGAATATCTTTGTTGTTTTATGCTTGATGTTAGATGACATACCGGTACTTGGTTACCTGTACCTGTTTTATAATTGTATGCATATGCCTAATACAAGCGTATTGCTAAACCAGTTTGGCTATGTGATGTGCTTACTCAATATATTCAAAACTATTGTACAAATTGATACACCGTGGAGCACCCTAAATAAGAATATATTGTTGGTTGGTGGTTTGCAGACCTTTATTGCTAATTACAGCCCATTAAAGTAGACTTGAAAAAACTTTAGGATTACTAGCTTGTAGGTAACATTTTAAAAAGTTAATTGTACCCAAGCAGTACCCTTACAAAAATGTACCTTGTGATTAGAAGTCATCCTAAAAAAATAGCAATGTGCTTCTTGTGCCTACTGCCTAGCCTGTATTACTCCACTAGCTGTATATCTGTTGAGAGTTGAACTTTAGTCAGAAAATTAGGTTCTGCTAGATCACTTCACCCTGGCCCCTTTTGCAGGTATAGCTATGTAAAACTTTAAAAACAAGTGTCTATACTGTTTAAAATCCAGCAATACACTGTCTCACCCTGATCTGCACATGCTCAGTTACTCTTTTTTTAGGCACTGCACAATTTTTAGAAGGAGGTCTGCTGAAAGCCTTAAAGTGGAATTAAACCTTCCTATCCTTTACAGCCAAGCCAAGGAAGCTGCTTCTGTTTGATCTGCACCTGCCATGATGCTGCACATGTGATCGGTTATGACACCAGCCATTTGATGGTTTGACAGTTTGGTTGAGGATTCAAACAAATGTGACAGTTAGCAATCCCAGCATTCCGGAAATTAAACAGTTTTTTTAAACCTTTAAATAATTGGGTCTAGTTCTGCTTTATGATTTACTGCTGTTCAGGGGCTCTGGACTTCAGCAATATGGCAGCCTCCAAGAGCAATGCTGGTGGTAATTTACAATACACACTAATTTTGGTAGCATGATTATTAATGTGGAATGTACAGTGCCTTGAAAAATTATTCATACGCCTTGACATTTTTCACATTTTGTCATGTTACAACCAAAAACATAAATGTATTTTATTGAGATTTTATGTGATAAACCAACACAAAGTGGTACATAATTGTGAAGTCAAAATAATAAATTATTTTCAATTTGTTTTACAAATAAATATCTGAAAAGTGTGGCATGCATTTGTATTCACCCCCCTTTACTCTGATACCCCTAACTAAAATATAGTGGAACCAATTGCCTTCAGAGGTCACCTAATTAGTAAATAGAGTCTACCTGTGTGTAATTTAATCTCAGTATATATATATATATATATATAGCTGTTCTGTGAAGCCCTCAGAGGATTGTTAGAGAACCTTAGTGAACAAACAGCATCACAAAGGCCAAGAAACATACCAGACAGGTTAGGGATAAAGATGTGGAAAAGTTTAATGCAAGGTTTGGTTATAAAAAAGTATCCCAAGCTTTGAACATCTCATGGAGCACTGTTCAATCCATCATCTGAAAATGGAAAAAGTATAACACAACTGCAAACCTACCAAGACATGACCGTCCGCCTAAACTGACAGGCCGGGCAAGGAGAGCATTAATCAGAGAAGCAGCCAAGAGGCCCATGGTAACTCTGGAGGAGCTGCAGAGATCCACAGCTCAGGTGGCAGATTCTGTCCACAGGACAACTATTAGTTGTGCACTCCACAAATCTGCCCTTTATGGAAGAGTGGTGTAGCGATATCCCCGCAGGAGCTGCTTAAGTTAGTTCAGTCCATTACTCTGCCTCTCAATCCTAGTAACAGCCTCTGCCCCCTTGGCACACCTGGCAATAGTGTAAGTGCAATGACCAATGAGAAACACACATGTTATAAAAAAAAACACAGAAATTGTCTTTACTGCAATATTTCTGTGGAAGAATAACAGACAGTAACAGTATATAGTCAAGTAATCATCTAGAGAGAGCAATAACTGAGATTTAAGAGAAATATAGCTCTCAATCCCATATTCAAGCAGCTTTCAGGAGATTCCAAACCTGAGAATGTCCCCAAGAGCAGAGGCACACTTATATGGCAAATAAAGCACAATATGACACTTAAAATTTGATTGGTTAGATTTACTCAGGTTAGCTCTATGAGTCCAGGCAGGAGGAGAGCAGAGGAATGACTCCCTTTGTGTCAGGCCTCTCTCTCCTGTTTCCTGACACCATAGGCCCAACTTTAAACCCAACAGGTAATGGCTTAACTTCTTTGATAAACTGTCCCACACCCCCAATGCATATACAAAGAATATGTGTGTGCGGATCTGTATGGCACTAGTAGCTTTAGTCCTTTTGAAGAAAAGATAATATTTTGTGTCTTCAGCTAGCCACTTCCTTTGGTGCAATTAAACTCAATTAAACTCCTGTATAGCGGGCCCAAACAACACAACTGGCCCAGCTCATCAAGTGAAATAGGCAGGATTCTCCTCAGCAAGGAGAGAGGACAATGATGTCTGTATACAGTGCCCCAGAAATGGATAACCTTATCCCTGTGGCACTACAAGTGTCAGCAAGATGACTGCCAGCAATGATGTCTGTATAGGCCCCTTTCACACATGCAGACCGTATGTCCGTATTTCAGCCATCTGTTTTCAGATGAAATACGGATATACATGCATCCCTATCGGATAGCGGGTGTCAGCGGATGAATATCCGCTGACACTCGATATCATCCGTCCCCGCTATGGTCCGATTCTGCAGATGGAGAAAAATCCTATTCTTCTATCCATCTGCGGAGCAGATCGGATGAACACGGACAGATAGTGCGTGTTCATCCGATCCCCCCATAGGGGAGAGCGGAGATATAACAGGGAGGTCCCTGCACAGTGTGCAGGGGCCGCCCTGTCATCCACCGGCTCAGCGAGGATCAATGGAGCGATCCCTGCTGAGCAAGCGGATGTTCATGGGACAGATCATCACGGATCCGTCCTGTGTGAAAGGACCCATACAGTGTTCATACTCCTTCTATTGTGCAGTGTCTCTGTTCCCTGCAGATGGGCAAAATGCCCTCACCCCAAATCCTGTGATTAAGGCCCAAACGAATGATCTGGAACAGCAGGCTTTCCGGCTGACCCAACTAGTAACCTCAAACTAGAAGGCTTCACCGTCAGTGCAGGTGCGCCTCCATATGCACCTGGAATCTCTATCTCTCAGGCTTGATGTCCCGACTGGCGGTGGATGCCTGAATTGCACAGAAAGATCATCTGAGAAACAACATCTCTCCTACAGGTCTGATCTCTCTCACGGCATCATCGTGACTGACTTTCCCTCAGGACACAAAATGGAGTCCTCAGCTCCTTTTTGTGCAGAGCATCCAGGGCTTTGTAGTTTCTCTCTGTATATCAGTCTATGGAGCTGTTTTGTGAGGGAACTGCATGTCCCAGAATCCATTGCAGCTGCTTCCTGCAGTTCAGTACTGTCTCCCTGATTGGCAGCTGTAACTGTGCCTTTACATAGTAGGTGAGGTTGACAAAAAGACACAAGTCCATCAAGTCCAACCTATGTGTATGATTATATGTCAGTATTACATACTGTATATGTATATCCCTGTATGTTGCAGTCGTTCAGGTGCTTATCTAATAGTTTTTTGAAACTATCAATGCTCCTCACTGAGACCACCACCTGTGGGAGGGAATTCCACATCCTTGCCGCTCTTACAGTAAAGAACCCTCTACGTAGTTTAAGGTTAAACCTCTTTTCTTCTAATTTTAATTAGTGTGCGCGTGTCTTGTTAAACTCCCTTCTGCAAAAAAGTTTTATCCCTATTGTGGGGTCACCGGTATGGTATTTTTAAATTGAAATCATATCCCCTCTCAAGCCTCTCTTCTCCAGATAGAATAAGTTCAGTGCTCGCAACCTTTCCTCATAACTAATATCCTCCAGACCCTTTATTAGCTTGGTTGCCCTTCTTTGTACTCTCTCCATTTCCAGTACATCCTTCCTAAAGGACCAGAACTCAGAACTGGACAGCATACTCTAGGTGCGGCCGGACCAGAGTCTTGTAGAGCAGGAGAATTATTGTTTTATCTCTGGAGTTGATCCCCTTTTTAATGCATGCCAATATTCAGTTTGCTTTGTTAGTAGCAGCATGCCATTGCTGAGCCTATCATCTACTATCATCCCCCAGGTCCTTTTCCATCCTAGATTCCCCCAGAGGTTTTCCCCCAGTGTATAGATTGCATTCATATTTGTGCCACCCAAATGCATCTTTTTACATTTTTCTACATTAAACCTCATTTGCCATGTAGTTTCCCATTCCATTTGTTAAGATCTTTTTTGCAAGGTTTCCACATTCTGCGCAGAATTTTTTTGCCCTTCCTAGCTTAGTATCATCCACAAATACAGAGATTGAACTGTTAACCCCATAACAGAACCCTGGGGGACCCTACTACCCACCTCTGACCATTCCGAATACTCCCCATTTATCACCACCCTCTGAACTCACCTTTGTAGACAGTTTTCAATCCATGTACTCACCCTATGGTCCATGCCAAAGGACCTTATTTTGTATAGTAAAGGTTTATGGGGAACTGTGTCAAATGTTTTTGCAAAACCCAGATACACCACATCTACGAGCCTTCCTTTATCTAGCTGGCAACTCACCTCCTCATAGAAAGTTAATAGACTGGTTTGGCAAGAACGATTCTTTATGCTGATTACTGCTAATGATACCGTCCTCGTTACTAAAATCTTGTACATAGTCCCTTATCATCCCCTCCAAGGGTTTGCATACTATTGACTGGTCTGTAATTCACAAGGATGTATTTTGGGCCCTTTTTAAATATTATGCTACATTGGCTTTTCTCCAATCGCCTAGTACCATTCCAGTCAGTAAAAATTAGGAGCAATGGTCTGGCAATTACTTGACTGAGTTCCCTAGGTATACTCGGATGCAAGCCATCTGGTCCCGTTGATTTATTAATGTTAAGTTTCTCAAGTCTAATTTTTATTCTGTCCTCTGTTAACCAGGGAGGTGCTTCCTGTGATGTGTCATAAGGATAAACACTGCAGTTTTGGTTACTGAAGCCCCCCCCCCCCCCTGATTCCCTCGTGAAGACTGAGGAGAAGAATAAATTCATTACCTTTGCCATCTCCCCATCCTTTGGAACCAGATGTCCTTCCTTATTCTTTATGGGGCCAATATGGTCCGTTCTCCCTTTTTTGCGGTTTACATACTTTCTTGGGATTTTTTTGCTCTCCTCTGCTATGTGTCCTTCGTGTTCTATCTTAGCCACCCTAATTGCACCCTTACATTTCTTGCTGCATTCTTTATAAAGTCTGAATGCTGATGATGATCTCTTAACCTTGTATGTTTTGAAGGCCTTCTCCTTTGCTTTTATGTGCATTTTTACATTGGAGTTAAGCCATCCAGGACTTTTGTTTGCTCTTTTAAATTTACTGTATTACTATTGCATTGCATTGTATTGGAGACATTGGCTAGTGCCCTTATTTAATATGCTCTTAAAGCAAACCCATCTCTTCTCCATGTTCTTTGTTTTATCCCAATTCATGCCTTCTAACAAGGTTCGTAATTTAAGGAAGTTGGCTCTTTTGAAATTCAGTGTCTTTGTATTCCCCTTATGTTTCCTATTTGTATGATTTAAACTGAATCCAATTGGCCATTGATCACTGTTTCCTAAATGACCCCATATTTCCACATCCGTGATCAGTTGGTGCGTCTACCATCTGAACAATGAAATTGTCCCGCAAGACATTTAGGAACCAGTGAGCCTTAGACAAATTCGTGGTTCCCTCCGCCCAGTCTATGTCTCGATAATTAAAATCCCCCATTATGATAACACTTCCCATCCTTGCTGCTAATCCAACTTGTGATAGGAAATCCGTCTTCCATCCTCCATCAGGTTAAGAGGCCTATAGCATGCTCCCAGTAATATTTTCCCCTTAGCTTCATCCCTTTGGAGCTCTACCCATAAGGATTCCACCTCCTCCCTAACTCCCTTAGTAATGTCATCTCTCACATTCACTTGTGCATTATTCTTGATATATAGGCATACCCCTCCCCCTTTTTTACCCTCTCTATCCCAGCAGTAAAGGGTATACCCTTGAATGGTTGCCAGCCAATCATGAGAGCTGTTGAACCAGGTTTCTGAAATTCCCACAAAATCCAAATCCTCCTTGTACACCAGTATCTCTAGTACACCCATCTTGTCCGCCAGGCTCCTGGCAATTGTGAACATGCCACGTAGTTTAGACCAGTCACATACTATCCTCTTATTGGGTGTTCAAAGATTGCAACTAGGACTTGTTACTATACTACCTTGGGTTTACGTGCTTTAGTCAATCTATCACTAATGCCCCCAATACTACCCTCTAGAATGTCCTTTAATTGGCTTTCTTCTTCCTGCCAATAGGGGCACAAGGAGGCTAGAGAATGAACAGCTCTGTGTGTGTGAGCCCATATTACATTAGACTCAGTCAGTGAAAAAGGGAGAAGGAGGGGGGTAAAAAGCCCATGCAGACACTGACAGGTGCTCTCTCCCTAACTCAAGCTGGAAAGCCTGTGTACATTGCTCTGGCCTGCTTGGCGGGGTCGCAGGAGGAACAATACAACCGCTACAGTGGCAAGAAGAAAGCCATTGTTGAAAGAAAGCCATAGGAAGTCCTGTTTGCAGTTTGGGAGAAACTATGTGGGGGACACAGCAAACATGTGGAAGAAGGTTATATGGATAAGGTGCAGCGCTTATTTATATAACCGGTCCATAGAAAGTAAATTCAGGAAACGGTACTGTATTCAACTCAGTTCAAGCAATGATAAGTAGTAGGAAGGTAAATAAAAGAAACCATCACCGTCACCCAATCACACAGCCGCTTACCCTCCTTAGTGGACCCTCATTACAAAGACCACATAAGCATATGAATAAAGTAAGGATGTTACTGATTAAAATTTTCATGTTCGATTAATCGATTTTTTAAAATCGATGAATCAACTAATTTCAATAAATTATAACGCACATACAGATCCAACTACTTTTAGCTGATCTCCTTGCATTGCAACTCTGCATTAGTCAGTGGTAAATGTGATATACACTATATACAATCACCCGACACTAGTTAGTTTCCACAATCCATGACTTAACTTCACAGTTCACACAAATACGTTTTAAATTCAAACTGTAGCACTGACCTAAGTCATTTTTTTTTCCACAGTAGCGTGACAATCCCTCCACCTCCGGCCTAACTAATCACTCTCACCTTATGGCATGGACCCTTGTGCAAACAGGTGGTCATGCAAGCGTGTATCAAAAGGGACCATAAACTTCTCTCACGTTTCCTTAGATTTCAGCAAGGATGCCAGGTCATGGATAGAAAAAAAAGATCTAAGTGCTCACCGCTTAAGTATAAGATTTAATTTTTGTGTTCAAACACAAACTACTCACATAACGATGATAAAAACACAGCATGTAAAGCTGACAATCGTGGTTAGTTCCATAGGGCATCAGCAGGTGACGTCTTGCGTAGCTCCTCCCCCATACACGTTACACTCAATCAGAACTTCAATGTCACCGGACTCCTCCCCTTCCCTTCCTTAGCAGACGGAGGCACTTGGGGAAGGGGGGAGAAGTCCAGTGATGGTGATGTCCGTGATGTCACCGGATCTCTAACGGAACTCACTGAAGACCTGGAAGCCGGTGGAGAGATGAGTACTGATCAAAAGAATTTATCGATTAATCAAGGAATTAATCTTTCATTTTCACAGCCCTAGAATAAAGATAGGAAACCCATTAATCTCCATACAGCATAATCCTAAAACAGCAAGCCGAAATATGGGTGCAGCAACCCCTGGTAACACCTTTCCTTTTCCAAAAATGCTCCAATAATATTCACCACACATATGTCATCCCATGTTGATAAAAGGAGATAAACCTCATTGCACGGTAAATATCATCCAGCGTTTTATTGTAGATAAAAACAATGGAATGAACTTGCATTTTTAGCTTTAAAAACAGACTTATGTTTGTATACAAATCCAGCAATCCCCACCAGCAAGATGGCCACGGCATCTCAGCATACACCAGAGTCACGTCGCCGACTCCTCCCTGTGTCGTTTTGTCACAGAATGACGTAGTCAGAGGCATGGCTAGACGGACGCTCTATTGATTTATATATGCGGGAAAAAGTAATTGAAAGGCGGAAGTAGGCTGCGCTCCAAACACTGGATGTAATAAAAACTATCACGTCCATCAAGACAGCAGCATTAATCTTTAGAAATCCATTTAATATATTAATTCATTCAAGAATTAAAAAAACGTCAAAATGATCTATGATTGGAAAAGTATTGAACCTTTGACAAACACTAAAAGGTGACATTTATTAAAAAATTATAAAAACTCATTGCAGAAAGTGACACTCAGACGCAGCACCATCTTGTGGAAAAAGGGGATACTACATCAAAATAATCTACAGTAATAACATTTTTAAAAATGATCAGCGTCTACATAACATATGAAACTCAAAACTTATAATATACCATAGCTCATTCTAAACAGAAAGAACTATAAAATCCATTATTCATGCATTGCTGATAAATGCATTTACTTCCCACTCTATGTTCATGCCATAGGGCAGTGATGGTGAACCTTGGCACCCCAGATGTTTTGGAACTACATTTCCCATGATGCTCATCCACTCTGCAGTGTAGTGGAGCATCATGGGAAATGTAGTTCCAAAACATCTGGGGTGCCAAGGTTCGCCATCACTGCCATAGGGGCTGTAAGTTCTAGCCTTATAGATCCATTGGGGTTATCTATACAAAAAACATTGTCACCTTGGGATTCCGATTATGGTGTAAGAAGATGCTCTGGTCAGATGAGACCAAAATTTAACTTTTTGGCCAAATGGAAAACACTATGTGTGGTAAAAAAAAACTAACACTGCACATCACCCTATACACACCACCCCCACCGTGAAACATGGTGGTGGCAGCATCATGTTATGGGGATGCTTTTCTTCAGCAGGGACAGGGGAGCTGGTCGGTCTTGATGGGAAGATGGATGGAGCCAAATACAGGGAAATCTTATAAGAAAACCTGTTAGAGTCTGAATGGTTTAGATCAAAGCATATTCATGTGTTAGAATGGCCCAGTCAAAGTCCAGACCTAAATCCAAATGAGAATCTGTGGCAAGACTTGAAAATTTCTGTTTACAGACGCTCTCCATCCAATCTGACAGAACTTGAGCTATTTTTCAAAGAAGAATGGGAAAAAGTCACTCTCTAGATGTACAAAGCTGGTAGAGACATCCCCAAAAAGACTTACAGCTGTAATTGCAGCAAAGGGTGGTTCTACAAAGTGTTGACTCAAATGCAAATGCACACTCTTCACATATTTATTTGTAAAGAAAAAAATGAAAGTCATTTATCCTTTTCCTTCCACTTCACAATTATGTACCACTTTGTGTTGGTCTTTCACATAAAATCCCCATATCCATTTACGTTTTTGGTTGTAACATGACAAAATGTGGAAAATATCAAGGGGTATGAATACTTTTTCAAGACACTGTATGTTCCTTGTTAAATAACATTATTTTTATCAAGTAGCTATGGGTAAAGTTCCATTTTAAGGTACTACTGCCTCTCAGATTTAAAGTGATATTTGATGATGTTACTACTGCACTGCTCACTGTTGTTTTTGCTGGAGAGGAAACTGCAACTAAGGGCCTATAGTGCAAGGATGACCCTGCTACTACTTCTGTCGTTCCGTGCTTTCTCCCCATCTTCTGTTGATTCTATTCTATCCTCCACTGGTCATTTAGATTAGTGGTCATCAACCCTTTCCTCGGGGCCCACTAACATGCCAGGTTTTATGTATTACCTTGGGGAGATGCAGACTAGAATACTGAAATCACTGAGCAGCAAATGATATCACCTGTGATGTATTTCAGTTATCTTGAAAACCTGGCCTGTTAGTGGGCCCTGAGGACAGGGTTGATGACCACTAATTTAGATCACCAGTCATGAGAGGGTCAGTTCTGACATCTACTAAGCCGCTTTCACACAAAGACACAGTGGAGAGCAAGTCATGGTACGTCAGTAATAGGAAAAAGAATCAGCTGCAGTGAGTCTACAGTCAATAGTCTTTTGTCCTCTTCTTGCCTTTTTTTGGGAACATCTTATATAGTCCAGGTTGAAAAAGTCAGATCTCAGGTTTCCGTTCGACCTTGATTTTTTTAGCTTGAACAGTCATTCTTAGACAAAATGTAAAGCTGAATACAGGGGCAATTGTAAATATTTCATAAGCTGTCTGCATACGTTTTTTTTTTAACCTGAATAAGCTTACGGTAGTTGTGACTGTTTCTGTTTAAAGTTCAAAAAAGCCTACAGGCAAAGTCATTGTTTTTACTTGTAAAACCACATGGTTGTTCCTGTGAATGTCTTATATGGAACAAAAGGTTTCTAAGAAAGTATGTTCTACAAATTAGCAATCATATTTCACCCGATTTCCCAACACAAAGAACTGAATGTGGCCAAAGATTGTACTATACATGGTGTGTCCGCTGTTCAGGTACACAATGGGGGTTATTTACGAAAGGTAAATCCACTTTGCACTTGGAAGTACAGTCGCTCTAAATCTAAGGGGTAGATCTGAAATGAGTGGAAGCTCTGCCGATTTTATCATCCAATCATGTGCAAGCTAAAATTATATTTTTTATTTTCCTTGCATGTCCCCCTTAGATCTACAGCAACTTTACTTCCAAGTGCACTTTCAGTGCACAGTGGATTTTCCTTTAGTAAATAAACCCAAATGTGTTATGTGGCATTTTAGTCTGCATTTGTATTCATATGTGAAGGTGAAACCTGTAATGACCCAGTTGGCAGTTAGGCTGGATTCACACCTATGCACTTTTAGTGCTTTTTGCATTTTGCAGATTTGCACTACAGTCCATTTAACATGGTTTCCTATGGAACACATTCTGTAGTGCAAATCTGCAAAATGCAAAAAGCATTAAAAATGCATAGGTGTGAATCAGGCCTTAGGGAAGAGTAGAAATGTTACAGCATTTGTTATGAAAAACTCCACCCTTTATCAGAATTCAACCTTTATCAGAAAAATCAGCCAAATACCCTGTGGGTCATTCGGGTTATGGTATACAGTATATGTATGGCGTGGCAGAATAGGAGTTGAGGCAGTCAAGAATATCACCCTTGTTTCTGCCCCCCAAAGCTCTATAGGCAGCATTTCTGTTACTTTATTTTAAGACACCAAAGCTTGCATTTGTAAAGAATGATGACGAGTTAAAAAAAAAAGAGTAAAAGCTTGTTCCCTCTGTGTTGGTCAGCAGTGGGGAACCCTTATCGTTGCTTTCCAAATAAACTGACCTCACTAGGCATAGAAGCATAGTCAGTTTTCTGGCTGTGCAGGGATCACAGCCTGCCTGTCATCCAATGGCCAAAACTTGTGCTGAGACAACCCCCTGAAAAGCCAGGATCTGAACCCACATGCTCTTCTGCCTTCAGCAGTAGCTCTTCTTGCTGAGATGGTGGACAGCTCCCATCTAATTCTTTGAACATTCTTGCCTTGTCTCTTGTTTCTGGTAAACCTTTAACCCATGTCTCTGTACTTCGTTCTTGCCAGATTATTGTGCTCTCTCCAGCCAATATCTTGCTCCTTTGCATACCTTCAGCAATCCTTACCTCCATTAACGACCTTTGGCTACACTACACTTCCATTTGATCCCAACCTGCAACCACTTGTTACCAAACCTTTGGCTTGTTTATGGACTACACTTCTGCTTGAGCCCTACCTGCTATATGCTACTGGACCCCAGCTTGCTCACCTCCTGGTGGGACGATGCTGAAGACCTTGGCCTTGTACGAACATGATTAAAACCAATCTCCACCAGCAGGCTCTCTGGTGAATACCAATAGGTGCTTAAACCCTGCATCTTGGTAAAGCCTGTACCCTCTGTCAGGATGACCTGCTTATTTACTTGCTAGTTAATTCTGAAGACCATCTATGACCTTGTACAAATATGATCAAAACCCATCTCCACCATTGGGAGCTCTGATGAATATTGATAAATACTTAGACCTCGCACCTCAGATGAGCATGTGTCATCACACCAGGGTGACCTGCTTGTTTACTTATCGTGCTAGTCGATTCTGAAGAATGCATGAATGTTTAGCCTTGCAGATCTATTTTAAGGTGAATGGGGTGTTTTACAATGTACAGATACTTTAAAGAACATTAAACCACGGCTCTCATATGCAGATAACGCGCTGTGCATATAAATTAATAATCCCTATTTTTAGCTCAGCCTGCACTCTGTCCATCACACAACATTGTACAAGCTCCAGAAGTGGAATATATGTGGAATTATTTGAAGCAACTCGTCCTGGAAAAAGGAAGAGTGGAAGATTTGTACGAAATGACACATGGGTGCACAAAAAGGTGGCTTTTGTCTGATACAACCAGAGTCCGTAGAAAGTCGAGAATCTGGTTGCTATGAGTGACTTCATCTTAATATACACTGTACATGACAGGCAGATAAAAAAAGATGTCACTCATACAGAGAAGTTTATAATCTCTTCTCTGCTTTAACAATCTGTCCGTTAGTCACATGTCAGCAGCAGCCCCCACTTTCGGATGTCATTTTGTTAATATCCTCCTGTTTGGTCTGTCACATCCTGTCCTGCACAGGATCATGGTGACATTAGGCCTGAGAACGGATTGTCACGTGTACTACGAGCAATACTCAGCAATGGAGACAGCTTAATCCCACAGCCCTGCAACTTCGATAATGGGATGTGTGCAGGTGGAACAGATCTCCTGGCTACATTCACAGGCATATGAATAGGAAAATCCCTGAGAGCCAGTGCATAGGGCAGCAGAGCTATAGAGACCGCTACAATACACATTCTTTACATGTCACATAAAAAATAAAAAATAAATAATCTTTCCTCAACTGAAAAACAATACACATCACTAGCATGGTCAGGGTTCTATTTTTTTTTTTTATATATAAACCGTGGCAACCATACCTTAACCACAATTAAATTGATTGTAAATGACTGGGTAAAACAACCCAGTTTACAATAGAAATGTAAGGAAAAATATTTTAGTATAGATATAATAAAAAAAAAAAAAATAAAAAATAAAAAACCTCTTCCCCCCCCCCCCCCCTAAAAAATTAATAAATAAATAAATGATCACTTCTGTTCTTAGCTGCATAAGAGCTGGAGGGAGGAGAAGCAACAGCTCACTGGGCATCCCAGCGAATGGCTGTGCAGGACAAGTCTGATCAGTTTCCAGCATAGCTAGAGAGCTGACTACAGTGTGCTCTCCTAATTAGTATGGTCAGTTTTTTTCGTTTTTTTATAGGAAAGCAGAGGGACTGACAAGAACACCAGGGATTGCACATAAAAGAAGCAACCCAAAGAGAACAGGATTCTTTTTCATACAGGTAAATACATGGTACAACAGGCACATATCAAGAATATTAAGTGTTGGGGTAACAGTGAAGCCTGCGAGCCAGGCCTTCTTCTCCACATCAGTGCCTGACTTCACAAATGTGCTTCTGGAAGAATGGTCAAACATTCCCATATACACACACTCCTAAACCTTGTGGACAGCCGCCCCAGAAGAGTTGAAGCTGTTATAGCTGCAAAGGGTGGATCACTTCAATATTGAACCCTACGGTCTAAGGCTGGGATGCCATTAAAGTTCATGTGCGTATAAAAAGACAGGGCTCCCAATACTTTTGGCAATATAATGTAGATTTAAAAATCACCCACAAATCAGCATTTCGCAGGTGTAAGCTCAGGCTCCTGCAGACAGTGTGTCTACACAACGACAGGAAGGCTCAATGAACTACCTAGAGTGCTCACTAGTGCCCTGGTAGTTCATTGAGAACTACAAGCCATCAGCTGCACAGTCTGTCAGTACTTGTCATTCACAGATCTCTCTGAATGAATGACGCAGCTAGGTGACCAGAGCCCCACAGGGTCACATTATTTTCAAATTGTGACAGCAGGTGTGGGGAGAAGATCCCCAGCCCACTACCACGATGAGGTACCTCTGGAAGAGGCTGCAAAAGGCTGAACTTATTCTTTAACCACTTGAGATCCGCGCTATAGTCAAATGACGGCTACAGCGCGGATCTCGATTGCCGGGACTACGTCTATTGACGTCGTCCCCTTTAATGGCTCCCCGCGCGCTCCCGAGAGCGCGCATCGGGGAAAATCTGTGTTCGCCCTGTCCCCTGGACACAGCCAATCACAGATCGCTGTAAGCGGCCAATCACAGCGGCCGTTTACAGCGCGATCGCCGCCTCCAATGGGTGATGATCTCAAATGTAAACAAATGAGATCATCTCCCATTGCCGAATCTGTCTCCTCACACAGAGACAGCGTGTGAGGAGAGAGATTCTGTGAGTTGAGATAAAAAGTGTTATTAGTGCCATCTGTGCCCGCCAGTGCCCATCTGTACCCCACCAGTGCCCATTACTACCCCGCCAGTGCCCACCTGTACCCACCTGTGCCATCTGTGCATCATCTGTGCACCATCTGTGCAACGTCAGTGCCCATCTGTGCACCGCCAGTGCCCATCTGTGCACCGCCAGTGCCAATCGGTGCCCATCTCTACCAATCGGTGCCCATCTGTACCATCTGTGCCACCTCAGCAGTGCCCATCTGTGCCGCCTCAGTGCCCATCTGGGCCGCCTCAGCAGTGCCCATCTGGGCCGCCTCAGCAGTGCCCATCTGCTGCCTCATCAGTGCACATCTGTGCAATAAATCTGCACATCTGTGCAATAAATCAGTGCACATCTGTGCCGACCCATCAGTGCCCATCTGTGTCACCTCAGCAGTGCCCATCTGTGCCGCCTCAGCAGTGCCCATCTGTGCAATAAATCTGCACATCTGTGCAATAAATCAGTGCACATCTGTGCCGACCCATCAGTGCCCATTTGTGCCACCTCAAAAGCGCCCATCTGTGCCACCTCAAAAGCGCCCATCTGTACAATCAGTGCCCATCTGTGCCACCTCTGTGCTGCTTCAACAGTACACATCTGTGCCATCAATCAGTGCACATCAGTGCCACTTCATCAGTGACCATCAGTGCAGGCTTAACACCAGCAACCATGTCTAAACGAGTCTTTTCCGCCGAGGAGGCGTACAAAATTCTTTCCACGGCCGACGAGAGCAACAGGGAGCTCTCCTCTTCAGATTCTCTTTCAGATTCGGATTCTAAAGCCGACATAAATTATGAGCCAGTCCTCAGCAGTGAAACACTGACTGAATCCGAGGAGGAAGATATCCGGCCCATCAAATGAAGGCGCTCTAGTGAGGCAGTGCCGTCCACCAGCACCGCAGTGCCCCGCAAGAAAGGCCAAGTACCAGTGGGGTGTCATCTCAGCCCCAAAGGGTTAGGAGCCATGCCGGCCTTCCCTATGCCCTTCAGAACCCCTTGTGGCTTCCTCCTAATTCAGGAGAGGCCAATGTTCCCCCTTTCACTGCCCAGCCAGGAGTCCAGGTGGACACGGAAAATTTTACCCCAATAGATTTTTTAAATTAAATTTTTACGGAGGATATGTTGTCGTCAATTGTGGCCCAGTGCAACCTGTATGCACAACAATTTATTTTGAAAAATCCGACATCTTATTATGCCCATCCCTACGAATGGAGAGACCTAAAGGTGGAGGAGTTCAAGGTTTTTTTAGGCCTCACATTTAACATGGGACTCAACAAAAAAAATCAATTGCGTACCTATTGGTCAACCCACCCCCTCCACCACACACCGCTCATCTCCGCGGTAATGCCCAGAACCAGGTATCAGATGATCATGAGGTTCTTACATTTCAGCGACAATACCCAGTGCCTTCCACAAAATGACCCAAATTACGACAGGCTTTACAAAATTCGACCAATACATCATTATTTTTCACAAACATTCCCCAAATTGTTTACCCCGGACCAACACATATGTGTGGATGAGTCCCTTATTAAATTTAGTGGTAGGCTTAAAATGAAGCAATTTATGCCCAGCAAAAGGGCCCGCTATGGGGTGAAGATCTACAAATTATGCGACCGAGCCACAGGGTACACATATTCATTCATAGTGTACGAAGGGAAGGACACCCAGCTGCAGCCCCCTAATTGTCCAGACTACTTGGGATCCAGTGGAAAAGTTGTTTGGGACCTCATATACCCCCTATTGCATAAAGGCTACCACCTGTATGTAGACAACTTCTACACATCTCTGCCCCTGTTCCAGAACCTTCACCGGAAGAAGACGCCAGCATGTGGCACCGTAAAAAGGAATCGGAAGGGCTTTCCTCAAAGTCTTGTGAATAAGAAGCTGTGAAAAGGAGAAACCGCAAGTCTGAGAAACAAGGAGGTTCTGGCAGTGAAGTGGAGGGACAGAAGGGATGTGTATATGTTGTCTTCTATCCAAAATGATACATTCGTGGAAATCCCCAGAAGGAATGGCCCCGTAAAAAAACCAAAATGCATTTATGAATACAATTTGTTAATGGGGGGAGTCGACTTCAACGACCAAATGATGGAACCATATCTTGCCACAAGACGGACATACCATTGGTACAAAAAAGTAGCAATTTATTTTTTTCAATTGGCCATTTACAATTCCTATGTCATTTACCGCAACGCCACCCAAAACCCCAAACGTTTCTTTGGCTACCAGGAGGAAGTTTTCACTGCCCTTATTTTCCCAAATGGCCCACCAGAAAATATCCGATCAGACGTTATTAGTCGACTCTCCGAGCGCCACTTTCCCGATAAAATCCCTTCCAAACCAACAGGCCAAAGACGTCAAAAAAGATTTAAGGTGTGTACTAGAGCAGGAGTCAGAAGAGACACATCTTATTAATGTGCACAATGTCCTTCCCAACCAGGCCTCTGCATAGGCGACTGTTTTCGGCGTTACCATACTTCAATACATTTTTAGTGAAGTATGGTAAACATAATCCTCAGTTCCTGCCTTCATACACGTTCACACCCCTTATGCCACTGCCTGCTCTGTAACTGACCCTGGCTTGTTATTTGACCACTCTTATGCCTGCCGATTCTGTACATACCGCTGCCTGATCTGGAACTGACCCTGGACTGTTATTCGACCATGCTTCTGCCTAACGATTCTGTACATACCTCTGCCTGATCTGGAACTGACCCTGGACTGTTATTCGACCATGCTTCTGTCTAACGATTCTGTACATACCTCTGCCTGATCTGGAACTGACCTTGGACTGTTTGACCACGATATTTGCCTGCCTCTTGGACTGATCTTGTATTCTGCAACTGGACTAGTGGGATTCAACATGGGGTCTCACATATGTGAGGGGCTCCAGTATAGTTTTTCTGGATGAAGAAAACAATTTTCTTTGTTTTCTTATTCCTAGATTAGGGTCTGGAGACTCGGAGGCTTCAAAGAGATTTGGGAGGGAGAAGCCTCTACCCCTATTCCCCATTCTGTCCTGAACGAGGCTCTCCTTCTGTCTGCTGCCTGTAGGACTTACTGCTGTCATGCCGCACTGACCACACCACATGGACCTGCCTACTAACAGGACCAATATTTTTGGCACTGCTGACAATATCTCTGCACTGACCCTGGACTGTATATGGACAGTATCCCTGCCTGCTGCCTGAAAAATTGTGTTTGCTGACCAAGTCCCTGCCTGCTGCCTGGACCAGTGATATCCTCCTGTGGACAACTGCACTTCTAAAACCACAGGTAATCTTTTCTTTACCCTTTGCTCAGCATAATGTATTTGGGGGTGTAATTCTTGGTATGTGCAGGCTATGTGTCCCTGGAACGCCGACGGTGTTCCTTGCATGTTGCGCCTCTGTTTGTGGCCAGGCTGTGTAAACGTCTCACACATGTGGTATTGCCATACTCAGGAGGAGTAGTAGAATGTATTTTGGGGTGTTATTTTTGCTATGTAAATGCTATGCGTTGGAAATATCTTATAAACGGACAACTTTGTGTTTAAAAAAAAAAAAAAAAAAAATGCGTTTTCATTTTTTTTCCCACATTTTCCAAAAACTTCTGGAAAAAAAAGTAACCATTGAAAAGACTCATTATGCCTCATAGATTATACGTTGGGGTGTTAGCTTTCCAAAATGGGGTCATTTTTTGGACGTTTCCATTGCCCTGGTGTTCCAGGGCCTTCAAAACTGTAATAGGTGGTTGAGAAATGAAATGTATAATTTATGCTCCTAGAATGCCTGAAGGTGCTACTTCAAAATTAGACCTCTGTAAGTGGTCAGGCTGTGTAAAAGTCTCACACATGTGGTATCGTTATACTCAGGAGGAGTAGGAGTATGTATTTTGGGGTGTTATTTGTGGTATGCACATTCCGTGTGGGAGAAATAAGTTATTACAATGAAAATTTGGTGAAAAAAAAAAAAAATTCTTAATTTTGCAAAGAATTGTGGGGAAAAAAATGACAATTTAAAATAACTCACCATGCCTCTTACTAAATACATTGGAATGTCTACTTTCCAAAAAGGGGTAATTTGGGGGGCATTTTTACTTTCCTGGCTTGTTAGGGTCTCAAGAATGGAGATAGGCCTTAGTACATCAGATGTGATCTTTTTTTGCAAATCTTTATGATTTGCACCATTGCTTATAGACTCTATAAATTTCACACAGATCATATAAAATGCAATAATTTGGGTTATTTTTACCAAAGATGTGTAGTAGTATAAATTGTGGCCAAAATTTATGAAGAAAAATTTCTAATTTGCAAAATGTTATCACAGAAACGAAGAAAAATTCTTTTTTTTTTTCAAAATGTTCGGTCTTTTTTCATTTATAGCGCAGAAAATAAAAAACCGAGAGGTGATCAAATACCACCAAAAGAAAGCTCTATTGGTATGAAGAAAAGGACAAAAAAACCATTTGGTTACAGTGTTGCATGACTGAGTAATTGTCAAAGTGTGAGAGCACTGAAAGCTGAAAATTGGTCTGGGCATGAGGGGGGTTTAAGTGCCCAGTAGGCAAGTGGTTAAGCTGGCCATACAGTATACTAACTTTTATACTTAACAGCGGAAAGGCCCTGCCAGCTTGACAAAAATTGAATAAGCAAATCAAGTTTTGTTGAAAGAGCTGGGCAGAAAATTGGCAGCTGAACAGGGGCTGCAGCCATTTAATTTACTCCAAGGGGTTGATTTACTAAAGAAAAGCATGTTCATTTGCAAAGTGAATTTTCAGCTTGCTTAGTGAATGAGGTGGACCCAAGTGAAAAGAACACCCAAGTATGTGCAATAAAACACAAAACACACACTTCTGCTTTCACCTCATTCACAAGTCCAAGTGAATTTTCACATAGCAAAACGAATGTGCCCTACTCCTTAATTCAGCTCCATAGCATCTACAGTATGGTGCATCCAGTAAACCCCAAAAAGTGTCAGTGATGGTACCTGTATCATGGAGAAAAACTGTTGTGGGAGCATTCAGACGTATGTATCATCAAAGTTGAACCAAATTTCAGTATATAGGGCACAGGTACACTTTAAAGCCTCATGCACACAGGCATAACAATTCCTTTTCCAAATACACCACATTTTCTCTGCTAGAGCTTGGCAGAAAAAAAAAAATGCCTCTAATGTCACATATACACAAGTATGGCATTGAGCACAAGCACATTCTACTGGCCAGAACACTAATTTCTTCTGGCCATTGGAATACATTTCTGTGCTGCTTGGAAGTATGCCTGTAAATGACAAAATGTGCACATTAGACAACCTAGAGCTGCTTTCAGAGGTGTAATGAAAAAAAAAAATAAATAAATAAAAAAAAGGTAATTTCCGGGACACCTCGAACAGCCGCATTTTATTCTGCCCATGTACACGAGGCCTAAACCACTCTACAGTGGTCACTTAAAACAGAAGGTAAACCACTTTTGGACAAACTAACCCACTAAACCACTTGCTTACTGGGCACCTAAACCCCCCTCCTGCCCAGACCAATTTTCAGCTTTTAGCACTGTCACTCTTTGAATGACAATTGCGCGGTCATACAACACTGTACCCAAATTAAATTTTTATCATTTTTTTCCCCCACAAATAGAGCTCTCTTTTGGTAGTAGTATTTGATCATCGCTGTTTTTTTTTTTTGTTTTTTTTAAACAGCACACTTTTTAATAAATTTTGCAAACAGGTAATTTTTACTCCATTGATGTACGCTGATGAGGCTACACTGATGGGCACTGATAGGTTGACACTAGGAGGTGACACTGGTGGGCATCAATAGGTGGCACTGATTAGCACTACTGGTGGGCATTGATAGGTGGCACTGGAAGATGGTACTTGTAGGCACATATGAGGTGGCTTCACCTCTCCCTGCTCGGGACCGATGTCCCTTCAACAGAGGGCGTTGATCAGTTTTTTTTTTTTTAAAGGGAAAGAGAAGATTACCAATTTTTTTCGGTCATCACGTGATCAGCTGTCATTGGCTGACAGCTGATCACGTGGTAAGGGGTTGGGATGATCACAGCGTGTGCCCTTCATGGGGGTGTGGCCAGCTTGTAAAGGGGAGGATGTCTATTGATTCCCTCCCAGCAAAGCAGATCCGTGCTGTAGCCATCATTCGGCTATAGCACGGATCTTAAGGTGTTAAGGCATTAGGTACATAGAGATGGTCTTACAGGTACAAAAACAGCTCCGACAAAGCTTTGAAACATCTACAAATTTACTTTATCTTATCCAGCATTTGGTACAGAAAGGTTTAGCCAATCTTTATTAAAATACAACTTTGCCAAGAAATAATTGAGAAAAAAAAAATTCACTGGTGAATAAACATAAAAAAAACAAAAAAAAACACTGAAATACATTAATAAGTTAGCTATACAGCATGAGAATTAACCCTTTCAGCAAAAAGTAGAGGCATCCAAACTCGACTCTTGAGATGTACTTGGATAAGACACTATTAAAGAGATGCAAGATCTTCGGCATAAAGCAAGAAAGGGTTGATTCGCAAAGTCCAGATTGTTTAGGTGCGTTAAGAACACACAGGTTTGGTTTCAATGTTCCGATTGTAACCCCCTTCAGCTTTGCTCCATTCTTCATTTAGTAAGAGGTTAACCGTGACTAGAAGTCAGGTTTGCTGACATGAAAGGGGTTAACATGACATTCAAATGCACATCTTTACTGTAAAGGTATTGGGGGGGGGGAGGGGAGGCTGAGCCCCATCCTTCCGAAGAGAGATCATGTTGGGGTATGATTAATATATAGTCTGTTTTACGTGTTCATGAACAAACGATTAATACTCAACACCACTCTGCAGCTTAAATGACATTTGTTTGTTTTTGATGTACAGTATATATGGTGATACTTTGTACCACTATACATCTTAGAGGAATGTTTGCATCGAACAGACAATGACCAGGTAATCCCCCAGCTGGGGGACCTGTGGTAAGGGACAGCTTAGTGGGAAATCTGATCTTGCAGTAAAAACTGAACACACATCAACAGACAACGTTAAAAAGACCTTCTCCACATTTGATAATGGAGCAAGGATAGTGACCCAAGGGCAGTGTCGATTTGACTGCCCCCTGCTGGGGATGGAGAGGGCTAGACATTAGCAGATTTGGTAAATCAGCCCCCTGAATATCATGTTTGTTCATTGTCCTGCATCTGATCGGCTCCGCCCAGCTCACGTCACATGATTCCGCAGCATGAGTTCTGCTTCCGCGCCTGAGGGTAAAATGAAGGGAAGTAAAGAAGATTTAAAATAGGCCATTAAAGCATTAACAAAAATTGTACAGATTAGTAAAGTTCATACATACAATATGAGGAGCTCAACCCCCATCCCTGACACTCTGGGCAGAAAGTGTGCATTGAATAGTATAGATTAATGGACAGGAGCACTTTGCACTGAAATGAAAGCAGACATTCCCATCTACCTGCTATCATTAAGCTTAATGCTTTACCCATGGAGGACAAGGTTCAAATATGAGTGACAAACATACTGTGCCACCTGGGTGTGCAAACCAAAAAGCCTTCACAAAGTCACCAGCTAAGGTATTTTACCCGTCAGAAAAAGTACAATCTCCTCTCTGTATACCCTGCGATACTGTAACCGTGTTTATCAATCATCTACACACTGCAAACCATGAGTACTCTCTCCCACTACACTACTAACCAGGAGAGAGATGTATGGTAGGGAGCTGTGGAAGTGAAGTCATCCCAAAATTACATAGAACCAGAGAATAACCTCCATACAGGGAGACTATTGTAGGCACGCCAAGGCATGGGTACAGGCATACCCCACTTTTAAGTACACAATGAGGTTTATTTACTAAAGCTGGAAAATGCAAAATCAGGCTCCCTTCTGCATAGAAACCAATGAGCTTCGAACCCCAGCTTGTTCAATTAAGCTTTGGTAATGAAACCTGGAAGCTCATTGGTTTCTATCCAGAAGTGAGCCTGATTTTGCGCTTTCTAGCTTTAGTAAATAAACCTAGGGTTGCCACCTGTCCGGGATTCACCCGGACAGTACGGGTTTTGAATCATGTGCCTGGGTCTCTGACCACCTGAGACCCGGGCACATTATTAATTTCAGAAACGTCAGTGGCTCCCTGCATGGCCGTGTCTCCTCAATTTCGGGTCCGCAGGGGGGTAGCACTGCTTGATTTCAGCTCCTGTTCAGCTGTCAGTGCAGGACGGGAGTCGTGACACAGAGGCAGAGGCGTAGCCTCCATTGTGCTCTCCTCCAATCCTCTGGCTGGCTGCAGAAGGGACAAGGAGGTGGGCAGAGCCTCCCCATTCCCTGCTGCTCTGGAATGTGTGCAGAGATCGTGCTGGGACTGCAGCCAAGCTTGTAAGGGAAGTTTTTTCATTGTCAGGATTGCATAGTACTCTCACCTCTCCTCCCCCCACCATACACTATATACACCCCCCTCCCCCCCACCATACACTATATACACCCCTCCCCCACCATACACACACACCCCTCCATACACCATCCATATATACAGTCCCCCCCATATATACTGTTCTTCACTCCCCCAGACACCATCCATATATACAGTTCTCACCAGGTGACACTGCCCTACTGATAGTAAGGTAGGCTATTTTCACTGACCTTTCTTTTATTAATCAAATCATATTTTATGGGTACACTAAAAATGCTTTTGTTTTATTTCATCATGCCCCTTTAAGTCCCCCCACTGTAAATGCAATTTGGCTATAGCAACTGTTCACTGTAGCACACTTCATTACTACTCTTTTAGGGTAACCCAAGGTATTTTATAATCCTATAGCGTGTACTACAAAAAAATTGCCATGCGCCGTGAAAATGTTCAGGTTTGGCTTGAAGAAAAGGTGGCAACCCTAAATAAACCCCATTGTGTACTTAAAAGTAGGGTATGCCTGTATAAACAAAAAAACTACACATTTTATTGAGTGACATGATAAATGGTCTAAAATAGAGGATAACAGGGCTTATATGCATATACAGTGGATATATAAAGTCTACACGCCCCTGTTTAAATGTCAGGTTTGCGTGATGTAAAAAAACGACACAAAGATAAATAATTTCAGAACTTTTTCCACCGTTAGGCCCCTTTCACACATGTGGATGGTATGTCCGTATTTCATCCATCCGTTTGCGGATGAAATACGGGCCATACATTCATCCCTATGGGATAGCGGGTGTCTGCGGATGAGCATCCGCAGACACCCGCTATTGTCCGCCTCCGCAATTGTCCGATTCTGCAGACGGAGGAAAATCCTATTTTTCTGTCCGTCTGCAGAGCGGATCGGATGAACACGGACACACGGTCCGTGCTCGTCCGATCCCCATAGAGGAGAGCGGAGAGCTGACAGGGCGGTCCCCGCACAGTGTGCGGAGACCGCCCTGTCCGCAGCCGGCTCAGCGGGGACAACAGAGCGATCCCCGCTGAGCGAGCGGATCATCACGGGGCGGATCTTTACTGATCCGCCCCGTGTGAAAGAGGCCTTAAACTTTAACTATAAACTGTACAATTCAATAACAAAACAGATCTTTTATTTATTTTATTTATTTATTTATTTTTTTTAGGTGGAGGGAAGTATAAAAAAAAATAAAAAAATAAAAAAATGTATATGGTTGCATAAGTGTGCACACCCTTAAACTAATACTTTGTTGAAGCAACTTTTAATTTTATTATTACAGCACGCAGTCTTTTGAAGTAAGAGTCTATCAGCATGGCACATCTTCACTTGGTAATATTGCCCACTCTTTGCAAAAACTAGGGTTGTCCCGATACAGAGTATTTGCAGGAGTACTTTTACTCTTGCAAATGCATCCAATACCTGGACACATTGGGATGATCAGTGCGGCGGGGGAAGTTATAATCACAATCTCCCTTTGTGGCTTTCATTAAAGCAGCTGACAGATGCTTCTCCTCCTCTCCCCTCCGTGGCTTTCAGCTGCTTTAATGAAAGCCACACAGAATGGTAAATATAACTTCCCCCCTACTGGCTCACCGATCACCCGTGAGGGTCCCTTGTACCCCCCTCTGGCTCCCCCATGTGCTCCTCCGGTAACCCCCCCCCCCCCCACTTCTTTCCGGAAGGAGGAACTGGTAAATGTGTCATTTACCGGCTCCTTTCTTTTCTGAATGAACAGTCAGTGATCACAGACCCTGTCCATTCATAACTGAGCATCATAAACGGTCTACAATGCTTCAGTTTATGAATGAAGAGGAGCCGCTGTCTCCTGTCCAGTGCAGCCGAGGCTGCTGAGAAAGGGACTGGGGGGGGGGATCTCTATCCTTGGCCCCTTTCCATGTCTCAAAGTGGAGACCCCATATATCTCAGTTAAGCCCCCTAAACCCCCAACAGGATTGAAAAAAAAAAAAATAATTATTATATATATATATATATATATATACAATATACATTTTTTTATATTACTTTTACAATGATTTAAAAAAAAAAATGTTTTTATCATGCGACAGTGGCACTAATATGCAGCACTGATGAGGCATGGACTGTCAGTTTTTTTTTTCCTCCTAATAAAACTACCGACGGTCCACACCTCCTGTGCTGCATTAGTGCCACTGTCACATGACATGACAAAAAATAAATTAAAAAAAAAAAGCGCATCGGTACTTGTACTCGGTCTTAAAAAGTGTTATTGGGACAACTCTAGCAAAAACCCTCCAATTCTGTCAGATTGCAAAGGCATGCTCTGTGCTTAGCCCTTTTCAGATCACCCCATGGATTTTCAATGGGATTCGGGTCTGGACTCTGGCTGGGCCATTCCTAAACTTTAAATCTTCTTCTGGGGAAGCAATTCCTTTGTCGATTTGGATGTATGCTTTGGGTCGTTGTCATTCTGAAAGATGAAGTTCTTATTCATGTTCAGCTTTCCATCACAAGCCTGAAGGTTTTGTGACAATATTGACTGGTATTTGGAACGGTTCATAATTCCCTCTACCTTGACTAAGGCCCCTACATGATGCTGCCACCACCATGCTTCACTGTGGGCATGCTCTTCTTTTGGTGATGTGCAGTGCTGTTTTTGTGCCAAGCATATTTTGGAATTATGGCCAAAAAGTTCAAGCTTGGGTTCATCAGACCATAACACATTTTCCCACTTGCTTTTGGGAGACTTCAGATGTGTTTTTGCAAAATTTAGCCTAGGCTTGGATTTTTTTTCTTGGTAATAAAAGGCTTCCGTCTTGCCACTCTAACCTATAACCCAGACATATGAAGAATACGGGAGATTGTTGTCACATACCACACAGCCAGTACTTGCCAGATATTCCTGCAGCTCCTTTAATGTTGCTGACCAGTTTATGTCTCCTCTTTTCTTCAATTTTGGAGGGACGTCCAGTTCTTGGTAATGTCACTGTTGCGCCATAATTTCTCAACTTGACGACTGTCTTCGCTGTGTTCCATGGTATATCTAATGTCTTTGGAAATTAGATTGTACCATTCGCCTGACTGATACCTTTTAACCTTTGGAAGCTTTCTGCAGACCATGGCTTTTGCTGTAGAATGCGACTAAGACTGGCCATACACCTATAGATTATCTGCAGATTTTCTATGGTCAGATGGAAAAAGTGGAACAGATTCCTCCATCTACGCTGAACTGTGTAGATGGAAGAATCTCCCATTGGCCCAAGATTCCATATCTTGCTAGTCGGCCCGCTGGCTCTCACAATACCTGAACATTCTGCTTGGGTGCAGGCATTGTTTAGATTGAGAGACAGTGGGGCCGACTAGCAAGATACTGAAGCTTGGCCCAGTGGGAGATTCCTCCATACACACAGTTTAGCATCATGGAGAAATCTGTTGCACGTTTTCCCCCATCTAACCATAGAAAAGCTGCAGATAATATATAGGTCAATGGCCAGCTTAAGAATGTCAGGAAAGACCTACTAGAACAGCTGAAATTTGGTGTTAATCAGAGGCACGTTAAATGATGGCAAGTGTGTGCTGACTACTTTTAAACATGATTCTGAATGCGATTGCTTAATTCTGAAAAACAGCAACTTTCCTAGTTTCCCCCCCAAAGAGATTTCAGCTTGTTTTTCAATTGAGGTTTACAGTTTATAGGTCACATAAAAAAGGTGGAAAAAGTTCTGAAATTATTTATACTTGCCTAATTTTTTATAAATCACAGAAACCTGACATTTTAACAGGGGTGTGTAGGCTTTTTTTATATCCACTGTATACATGCATACAAGCCCTGTGCCCTTCTCTTATTTTAGACCATTTTATCCTGTTATTTAATAAAATATATACCTTTTGTATACACATGCTTTGGAGGTTTTTTTGTTCGATGTGCCTACAATAGTCCCCTCTTGGAGGGTATTCTCTGGTTCTACACTACAAACCAAAAGAAGCCATCTCTCTCTCACTGGGCTCAATTCAGAAAATCATAATTGCATACAGTATTTGGGTCACAAGACACATTTTATTCCAAATATCATATACGATACTGAAAACATCAAATAACTAATCATTATTTACCTCAAAAAGCAAAAATTTAAAATACCACATAAAACAGCATTAAAGTCAATTCACGTAAAGAAAAAAATTATGTGTGTGTGTGTGTGTGTGTGTGTGTGTGTGTGTGTGTGTGTGTGTGTGTGTGTGTACACACACACTGTGGCAGGTTGGCTCTTCTGGGTGAGCCGTCGCAGCTGTAAGTCGGCTCTTTAAGACACGGTAGGAGGCGTGCAGCGTGTCCCCGGAGCTGATGCGAGTGCCGATGGGCGCAATGACCGCCAGGCACCCACGATCGCTCCGTGACAGAGTGAGAACCAGGGTCTCTGTGTGTAAAACACACAAATCCCGGTTCGATCAGGGGAGAGGAGACCAGTGTTCATACTAAGTATAAAACACTGATCGGTCTCACCACCTAGTCAGTCCCATCACCCCCAAAGTTAGAACACACTTAGGAAACAGTTAACCCCTTCCCTGCGAATTACATTATCAGTGCAATCAGTAATCAGTGCATTTTTATCACTGATCGCTGTATAACATGTCACTGGTGCCAAAAAAAATAATAAAGACATAAATCTATCTCCTATTTTGTAGACGCTATAACTTTTGCACAAACCAATCAATATATGCAGTGTTTTTTCTCAAAATTTACGCTCTTGTTTATGGCGCAAAAAAGAATCAAATACCAACTAAACTTCAGTTTTAACAACATGCATCAACAAATGAAAATAATAACACACCACACCCCCCAAGGGGTAGTAAAGTCAGATCTTACAAAAACTCAGACAGACAGGGTTTTTAGAACCTTAGGAGGTCTCTTCTGACCACATTTATGGCCCTCTCTCCGTACAGCTGCGATGTAACTCCCATGTACATGCGCAGGAGTGACATCGCCCTGGCACAGCTAATCAAGTACAGGCTTTACTACCTCTTTAAGCCTATGGGATACATAACTTAACGGTCATGGTTTGAAACAAATTTTTGCTAAACACATGGATTTCAGACTATTGGCACTTACTGTTTTGTAGAATGCTTTGGACTGGGTTCCCAGTACTTCCGATTTACTGACTAAGTCATCCAGTTTTTCTCCACGCTGTAGTAAGGACTCCATAGTGTTGTGCTGATGAAGATAACAGAGACAGATATAAAAAATACAGACAAATGATGCTTGGTGGCTTCACGTTCTGTAGGGCTGAAATGTAAAAGGTGTGTGTAAGATTCACCCCCCTCTAGCATAAGCTAATGGCTAGCAGAACTAATTTACTTTGTACCAAGCTTACCAATTCTTATTCGAATATCAAGGTTGGCTTATAACACCAAAAAATATTTTAGGACACTGACACAAGGACCAACGGCATACAATTTTCATGTGAACATGCTGCATTATAAAGCCAGCACAACTTTCACAAATGTAATGCATTGCAGCAGATACCAGTGTTGCTATACAGCACTGTTCTTTGTTCAGTATCCAAAAGATATATATTAGCTTTAGAACATACAAATAAAAAAAAAAAGGTTAACCTAAATAACCTATTCTAAAATTAGACAGGGAAGTAGAGAAACTACATTTCTATTTTCAAGAGCAGAGCCAATGCTGAGCCATCTCTTTCTATATATATATATATATATATATATATATATATATATATATATATATATATATATATATATATATATATATATATATATATATATATATATATATATATATTATTCTGGAAGCACCAGTTATGAGATACTTTTCTGTAAAATAATCCTTTTAAAAACACATTCCTTCCATTCATTGCTTATTTTCATGCAGCATTAAGAGGAAATCCCATGGTTGACGCAGCTTAGAGTCAAGGCCTAATCACACGTGTGCATTACCAAAACATGCTGCAATGCACACCAAGAGTGCAAATTTAGCCTTATAGATTTGTTTAACATGGACCGTCTGTAAGCCCTTCAATCATTTTGAATCTATGTATTTTTTTCTACATTCTATCAGAGATGATGGGATCCATTCAAAAACCCTTTCCATATCCAACCCAACTATATCTCTTAATTTTGTGGCTCAACAATTCTCCACAACTACTAAATTCTCTCTCTTCATCTCTATATCATACTGTAGAGCAGGGATATGCAATTAGCGGACCAACAGCTGTTGCAAAACTATAAGTCCCCTCATGCCTCTGCATCTGGGTGTCATGCTTGTGGTTGTCAGAGTCTTGCTATGCCTCATGGGACTTGTAGTTCTGCAACAGCTGGAGGTCCGCTAATTGCATATCCCTGCTGTAGAGCATTGCCAGATTTATACAGCAGGTTTTACTGCATTGGGGAGATTTCCTTCATTACCCATTCACCCTGACAGGAAGAGTTGGGACAATTTCCCATATGGCTAACAGAAGCAAAAACAACAATTACTTTACAATGGTGGGAAAGAGTTAGAACCACTGCTGGTTTTTATTGAGGTCTGTCTGCCATTGGTGGCATCCAATTCCATGTAGTATTTGTCCTGGTGTCACTGGAATAGACAGGAGGAGAAATCTCTCCAATGGGAGAAATTCAAAACATTCTTCATGCTATCCTAAAATAAGATGTGAAGACTTAGGGAGAAAACATTGCTTTTACCAGGATAATTTTGGTTTCGTCCAGCTCAGCCTGTACTTTACTCATTGGATCAGCATCTCGAGGATTCTGAAAAGAAAAGAAATAATATAGTGAGTGATGCCCTGTCCCCAGTGACAATGTTTAGGACGACAAAATTTTCTCTTTTTAAAATTTAGTAGCCTCCAATTTTCCAAGTTTTTAATTTACCACCATGTCACATTAAAAGCAGAGTTCCACCCAAAAAAGTGTCTGCTCCTCTGGTTGGGAGAAAGAGTAATGGGCATCTTGGTTTTGACAGGTACCCATCCTCATTTCCGTCAGACCACGCCGCAGCAAGGTAGGTGTGAGAAGTTTTTGCCCCACGCCCTCCTCCTCCGCCGGGCCAGTTAGAGAGGTCAGCCCGTTTCGCTCATGCACAGTGGGGTACCCACTGTGGAGCCGGAAGGGGGGGTATGATTGATAGAGGTTTTAGCACTGCATGGGGATATGCACAAAAGATATCTGCATGAAAAGGAAGGAAGGAAGGAAGGAATGGAAGGAAGGAAGTTTACCTGTCATATTTTTAAATTACACGGGATTGCCAAGGACTAATTTTTGGATTGCACAAATTGGCAGCTCCCCCTCCCTCCAATCTTCTGGGACACGTCACAGTTCCCAGATTGCCCAGCCATTCAGAACGCACAGTGCTCATCCCGCTGTGAAGCCACAAGCTATCACAGCCAGGTGCCCAAACGTGCAATGCAGACACCGCAGAGAAAAGCAAGGCTTCCGATGGCTGCATCGCTGGACTGTGAGACAGGAGAGGAGAGTGTCTGTTTATTAAAAGTCAGCAGCTACACTTTTTTGTAGCTGCTGACTTTTACTAAACACAGAAATGGGTGGAACTCCGCTTTAACAACATACATCTTATATTTGAGGCATGATGGAGGATTGGTTTAGTTTAATTATGCTTTATTAATAGGATTTACATTGATCAGAAGAGATAGTGATATATACAGGTGTATCTCCAAAAATTAGAATATCAAAAAGTTAAATTTCAGTAATAAAATTCAAAAAGTGAAACTCATTTTATAGATTACACAAATAAGTTTCAAGCATTTCTAGCTTTTAATTATGATGAATATGGCTTACAGCTAGTGAAAATCCAAAATTCAATATCTCAGCAAATAAGAATATTGTGAAAAAGTTCAATATTGAAGACTCATCGTGTCACACTCTAATCAGCCAATTAAATGCCAAACACACATACCAAGGCTTTATACAGTGCCTTGAAAAAGTATTTATACCCTTTTTTACAATCAAAAATGTTAATGTATTATATTGGGATTATGTGATAGACCAACACAAAGTGGCACATAAAATTGTGAAGTGGAACGAAAATGATAAATGGGTTTCAATTTTTTTTTACAAATAAATGTGAAAAGTGTGGCTTACATTTGTATTCAGCCCCCCCCCCATCGATACTTTGTAGAACCACTTTTTGCTGCTATTACAGCTGCAAGTCTTTTTGGGGATGTCTCTACCAGCTTTTCACATCTAGAGAGATTTTTGCCCATTCTCTGCAAGAAAGCTCAAGCTTTGAGAGCATCTGTGAATAGCAATTTTCAAGTCTTGCCACCGATTCTCAATTGGATTTAGGTCTGAACTTTGGCTGGGCCATTTTAACACATGAATATGCTTTGATCTAAACCATTCCATTGCAGCTCTGGCTGTATGTTTAACCACTTACAGACTGGACCATTTTGCTGGTCAAAGACCAGACCACTTTTTGCGATTCTGCAATGCATCACTTTAACTGACAATTGCGCAGTCATGCGACGTGACTCCCAAACAAAATTTACGTCCTTTATTTCCCCCACAAATAGAGCTTTCTTTTGGTGGTATCTGATCATCCCTGCGGTTTTTATTTTTTGCGCTATAAACAAAAACAGAGCGACAATTTTGAAAAAAATAAATAAATAAATACGCATTTTTTACTTTTGTTATAATAAATATCCCCCAAAAATATATAAAAAAACGTTTCCCTCAGTTTAGGCCGATACGTATTCTTCTACATATTTTTATTTAATTTTTTTTACCAAAAACACAATAAATGATTATTGGTTTGCGCAAAAGTTATAGCGTTTACAAAATAGGGATAGTTTTATGGCATTTTTATTAATAATTTTTTATTATTATTATTTTTTTTACTAGTAATGGTGGCGATCAGCGATTTTTATTGTGACTGCGACATTATGGCGAAAACATCGGACATTTGACACATTTTTGGGACCATTGTCAGTTATACAGCAATCACTGCAGTGATTCCTGTGTAAATGACACTGGCAGTGAAGGGGTTAACCAGTGGGTGGCAGTGTAGGGGGTTAAGTGTTCCTAGGGGTGTGTTACTAACTGGGGGGGTTGGGCTTTCATTTAGTGAACACTGATCTCTGCTCCAATCACATGGAGCAGAGATCAGCGTCACTAGTTGCTAGGCAGAATGGAGAAATGCTGTTTAGAAACGGCATTTCTCCATTCAGCCGTCCCGTGAGACGATCGCGGGTATGCCTGCAGCGATCGAGTCCGCGGGACCTGCGACTGGACTCACGGGGGTCCTGTCCGGCACGCGAGCGTGCCGCCGGCGGAGCGCTCGCGATGGCAGGGTAGCATTGAAGATTGGACGTACCTGTACGCCAATATGCCTGCCCGTGCCATTCTGCCGACATACATCGGCTTGCGCTGGTCGGGAAGAGTCTTTTGCAGACTCTAACAGGTTTTCTTCTAAGATTGCCCTGTATTTGGCTCCATCCATCTTCCCATCAACTCTGACCAGCTTCCCTGTCCCCACTGAAGAAAAGCATCCCCACCACCATGTTTCATGGTGGAGATGGTGCTCGGGGTGATGTGCAGTGTTAGTTTTCCGCCACACAGAGTTTTGCTTTTAGGCCAATTTTGGTCTCATCTCACCAGAGCACCTTCTTCCACATGTTAGCTGTGTTCCCAACATGGCCTCTTGCAAACGGAACATCTTTTGGCTCTCTTTCAACAATGGCTTTCTTCTTGCCAAAATTTGTGGAGTGAACAAATAGCTGTCAGGTGGACAGATTGCCCCACCTGAGCTGTGGATCTCTGCAGCTCCTCCAGAGTTACCATGGGCCTTTTGGCTGCTTCTCTGATTAATGCTCTCCTTGCCCGGCCTGTCAGTTTAGGTGGATGGCCATGTCTTGGTAGGTTTGCAGTTGCACCATACGCTTTCCATTTTCAGGTGATGGATGTGCTCCGTGAGATGTTCATAGCTTAGGAATTATTATATATTTTTTTTTAAATAACTCAACCCTGCTTTAAACTTCTCCACAACTTTATCCCTGACGTGTCTGGTGTGTTCCTTGGCCTTCATGATGCTATTTGCTCACTAAGGTTCTCTAACAAATCTGAAGGCTTCACAGAACAGCTGTATTTCTACTGAGATTAAATTACACACAGATGGACTATTTACTAATTAGGCAACTTCTGAAGGCAATTGTTTTCACTAGATTTTAGTTAGGGGTATCAGAGTAAAAGGGGCTGAATACAAATGCACTTCACACATTCCAGATATTTGTAAAAAAAAAAAAAAATTAAATATATAAATTGAAAACCATTTGTCATTTTCCTTCCACTTCACAATGATGTCTATCTCATTAAAATAAGAAAAGAGGTTTAACCCTAAACTACGTAGAGGGTTCTTTACTGTAAACGCGGCAAGGATGTGGAATTCCCTTCCACAAGCAGTGGTCTCAGCGGGGAGCATCGATAGTTTCAAGAAACTATTAGATAAGCACCTGAACGACCACAACATGCAGGGATATACAAGGTAATACTGACATGTAATCATACACATAGGTTGGACTTGGTGGACTTGTGTCTTTTCGACCTTACCTACTATATACATACATATACTACATATGTGCCACTTTGTGTTTATCGCATAAAGTCCCAATAAAATACATTTATGTTTTTGGTTGTAACATGACAAAATTTGAAAAACGTCAAGGGGTGTGAATACTTTTTAAAGGCACTGATTAAGTGGTGCCCGCATTAATTCAATTGTCACTTATTAGTTAAAGCCCTGGGATGTCATTCCCTTTGGAAAAGTCACGTGATGCAACAAGTCAGGGGTGAGGCATAGTGACATCAGCGCACATACCTAGGAAGACTTCACCCTGTGTTTGCCACTACCAACAAAACAGCCAAGTGATCCTTAAAAAGGGGCTGCACACCCATAAATGTGCCATGTCTGATCTGAGTGCACCAATAAAATGTGAGTTTTACGATTTTAAGGTATTTTTTTTAAATAAAAGTTCCTAAAATTATACCAAAAATGTGGTGAAAGAGATTAGTGCCGTCCTCCGAAAAAGAGCCTCTGGCACATGCGTATGCATCCACCTCATAGCTGCATAGTGGCAGCCAATAGAAGTGAATGCACATACAACGCTGGCACGAGCACAATCGCATGTGCGGAAGGGGTGGGTTCATAGAGGCTCTGCATTCCCATCTGTGCACCCGCTCCTGCCAACATGTCAAATTTTAAAATGCAATTTTATCTGTGTCGGTGTTGTGCGCAAATTCACGTCTATAGGCTACCTGTATGCAGCTCCTAGGTGGATGCACACGCATCTGCCAGCTGCTCTGCATGGGGGACAGCACTAATCTAACATCTGAATGAGCCCTAAATCTTACATTTTCAGGACCTGTCATAAACACTCTAATATTTCAAAAACAGAAGGGGGAGGGGAAAAAAAAAAAAAAAAAAAAAAAAAAAAAAAAAAAAAGGTACACTAGATATACTGTATACCAGTCTGCTGCAAAATCTAGGTAAAACTATGTGCCCTTCTGACACACTCCATAAATAACCTATGTATGGCTCACCAGTTCCTAATAATGCCTGGACTGAAATTTGCAAATTTTGGGTGTCCATGGCAATAAAATGCTTACCTGATACTTAGCCAGATAAGAATCCAAGGCGTTGTACTGAATAGTGGCTGGAGAGCCAGATGGCCAGTCTATCCTGTCCACCTGGGTGGAGAATTCCTCCAGGACCTGAAAAGAAAAAGAAAATCAGCTTCAGAATACAACACGTACAGTGAATATAAAAAGTCTACAACCCCCTGTTAAAATGTCAGGTTTCTGTGCGATAAAAAATAAAAGAGGGGGGGGGGGGGTAAAAATAAAATTATGTGGTTGCATAAGTGTGCACACCCCCTTATAACGGGATGTAGCCGTGTCCAGAATTAAGCAATCACATTCAAACTCATGTTAAATAGGCATCAGTACACACCTGCCATCATTTAAAGTGCCCCCGATTAACCCCAAGTAATGTTTCCTGACATTTGCAAAGTCGCATCCTACAGCAAAAGCCAGGGTCCACAGAGCAGCTGAAGCATCAGAGGGAGCTCATTGTTAAAAGGTGTCGTCAGGAGAATATATTTAATGGCATTAGATATACCATGGAACACAGTGAAGAAAGTAATCCCTCAAGTGGAGAAAATATGGCACAACAGTGACATTACCAAGAACTTTACATACCCTCCAAAACTGATGGGAAGTGGTCAGGGAGGCTGCCAAGAGGCCTACAGCAACATTAAAGGAGGTGCAGGAATATTTGGCAAGTACTGGCTGTGTGGTACATGTGACAGCAATCTCCTGGGTTCTTCATGTCTGGGCTATGGGGTAGAGTGGCAATATGGAAGCCTTTTCTTATGAAGAAAAACATCCAAGCATGGCTAAATTTTGCAAAAAACACATCTGAAGTCTCCCTAAAGCATGTGGGAAATGTGTTATGGCCTGATGAAACCAAGCTTGAACTTTTTGGCCATAATTCCAAAGGATATGTTGGGTGCAAAAAAAAAAAAAAAATAAAAAAAACCACTTCACATCACCAAAAGAACACCATACCCACAGTGAAGCATGGTGGTGGGAGGATCATGCTTTGGGGCTGTTTTTCTTCAGCTGGACCAGGGACCTTAGCCAAGGTAGAGGGAATTATGAACAGTTCCAAATACCAGTCAATATTGGCACAAAACTTCCAGGCTTCTGCTAGAAAGCTGAACTTGAAGAAAGTCATCTTTCAGCATGACAACGACCCAAAGCATACATCCAAATCCAAATTCCATCAAAGCAAAGGAATGGCTTCACCAGAAGATTAAAGTTTTGGAATGGCCCAGCCAGAGCCCAGACCTGAATCCCATTGAAGATCTGAAGAGGGCTGTGCACAGGACATGCCCTCGCAATTTGGAGTGTTTTTGCAATGAGTGGGCAAATATTGCCAAGTCAAGATGTGCCATGCTAATAGACTCATACCCAAAAAGACTGAGTGCTGTAATAAAATCAAAAAGGTGCTTCAACAAAGTATTAGTTTAAGGAGTGCACACTTATGCAACCATATTATTTTATTTATTTTTACTTCCTTCCACCTAAAATATTTCAGTTTGTTGTTCAACTGAGTTGTACAGTTTATGTCACATTAAATAGGTGGAAAAAAAAAAAGTTTGTCTTTTTTTACATCACAGAAATATGACATTTTAACAGGGGTGTGGATACTTTATATCCACTGTAACCAAAAAAATAAAAAATAAACACACCATTGTCCTGTGCAGAAGTAAATGTTCTATAAAAACATGAAAGATATAGATATATCTATATAAAACCTACCCAAAAAAATTTAAAAATCCCAGTAAGCATATATTGATTGGTTTTGCACGAACGTTATAGCGTCTACAAACGATGGGATATATTTATGGAGTTATTTATTTATGAATACCAGTAATGGCAGCGATTAGTGACTTATAGTGGAACTAAGATATTGCGGCAGACATTCTGACACTTTGCCTGGAACCAGTGACACTAATAGTCATCAGTAAAAATATGCACTATCACTGTACTAATGACACTGGCTGGGAAGGGGTTAAAAAGGCGATCAAGAGGATAATTGTGTGCCTAGCCAGTGTTTGTATGCTGCTTTTACAAGGGTAAGAAATGGATTCTAGTTCCTGCAACACAGAATCCACCCCCCCCCCCCCATCAGAACTGAGATATGCCTTGTTTACATTTGGCATATCTTAGACCTCTGTATATTGCCAGCGGTCAGTGGGTGCAGGAAGAGGAGATCAAATACCCAGCACCCGCAGATCGGCTTCTGTTGTTAATTATCACAGCAGAAGCAGCCCACCAGGGGCAGGCGAAAGGCCCATGAAGGCGGAAGACCAGAATAATGTATAGATACAGGATCCGGCGCACAGCTGCCGCTCTGTAGCAGCTATTGGGCGGATGGCAAAAGGATTAAAAACAAAAACAAAAAAAAAAAAAAAAAAACAAACGCTGAAAATGTATACTGGTAACACAACTTTGCAAAGTTATTTACAATTGATAATAGAGCAAGAACACTCCTATTGCCACATCCATAAACTATGACAGTAGAAACAAAAGAACAGGTCAAAAAATGATCCCTCGGTTGGACTTTAGAGGCACATAAGCTTTATTGATACAAAACTATATATTGTGCAAACAGAGCAAGAAACAATAAAAATAAAAAAAAACTTGTGTACATGGCGCAGATGGATACTTGCACCATGTAAGCACAGTGAGCCCCTGTGCAGCGACGCGTTTCGATATTTTGCTTCATCAGGATTTTCAGGGGTTGTTTAAAGAAAAAAGGTCTCACTATCTTGTCAGCATGAAAACGCATGCAAATGAAGACAAAAGGTTTCCTTGTCGGTCAAAAATCACCACGTGAATAGAGTAACATATTTCCTAAGTACTTGTAAACGTATGGCGAGATGACTAGCTGTCACAATATAAAAAAGCATAATTCAGCAATGTCCAAGGGTATAGGGGAGGTGGAAATATCCACAGAGCTGCATACGGCTGCTAATCCAGGAGTATATACACCAACCAAAGCTAGTCCAATCCCTACAACTGGTGCAGTCTATCCTATAACAAGAAAATGGTTTTGGTACTACATAGAGTAATAGCCCACCCCAGGGAGGTTGTTCTCCATGGGGGTATTGCCAGTAGTATAGCTACGAAGGCAGACACCAATCGCAGAAAAATGTGCCACGCGCTCCTGCTCCTTTTTGGTTGACAATCTTTGCGTAATGCCTTTTGCCGCGACTGCCATGGGATTCTGTCATGTGACAAATATCTCACCGTGTTTCAGGTGCCATTAAGAATGACAGGCACCCAAACACGTGTGGTGCAATTTGCCACAATTGCAGTGGGATTTGGAATTATGGTCCAAATAGCAGTGATTGTGAATGGGGCCTAAAGATAGCTGATGAGCAGAAAGTCGGACAGATGATCGGATAAAAAAAAAAAAAAAATAAATAAAAAAAAAAAAAAAAAAAACCTTCTGCCTTTACAGCCCCATTAAGCAATCTATTTACTAAGTGGGGTCAAAACGTTTCATTTTTATTTTGTTTAAATAAAAAAAAAAAAAAAAAAAAAAAAAAAAAAAAAGGGACAATTCTGCCATACCAGTGACTCTGAATTTGGTTGGTTCTTCTCATATCATGACATTTTAGAGTGAGCATATTTCTTAGCTGATGCCATTGTATATAAACATTCAACCTATAGCAGTCCTACCTTTTCAAGGAGTGTGAAGCAAACTCTTTGAGGATACTCTGCATCGGCAATTACTACGCCTGCCAGGGAGTCATTCCGCACATAAACATGGCAAAGATATTCTGTGGGGAGAGGAGGATAACGTCACATTGATAAAGCTTGCTACCAAGTACATGGCTATACTTCCAGCTGAGAGATAAGTAAATGAACTCCATCCCAGAATGCAGTGGCCCAGAATACCACTCCTAGCAGGGTTGTGCCAGGTAGATTTGCCCCTACCCTAAATGATAGGTTTCACCAGCATCATTCTCTAATATCTAAATCAGTGTAGAAGACAAAATATATTTTTTGGTTTTGGTGAGTGGAAGGGATCCTTTGTTAAAAAGCAAGGAGAGCTTCCCATGACAATAACCAATAAGAGGTTCTCACCTTTAAATATTTGTATTTGGGAAAGCAGCAGCATTCTGCAAGCTGGTCATGAGAAAAAATGTAAGAACTGCCATTGCTGGCAACTCCTAAAAATGCTTGCTGCCATGCAGACCCAGAGCCAGTCAACAAGCATTTTCCGAAAGAGGTCAACAATGATGGTCTCCTTATTTTGCTTTGTGCAGGTTTAAAGATAATTGTTGAGATACAATATCAGCATCATGTGGAATGCACTTTTTTTTTTCTTTTTTTTTTTTTGAGTAGCGCTACAATAGAAAAAGAAGATGAGCATGCAATGAACCAACATAACTCCCCCATGAATATAGCCAAGTACAAATATATATACACATATATAGAATTTTTTTCTTTCTTCTTTAAGCCATACATTTACATTGAATGGACCTTCTTAAAGACAAAAAAAACTCAAAACAAGGAAGATTGGATACACAACACATTACTGTTATGTTCTAACTCCATTCTAAAATTCTATGTAGAATTATTATTTTTTTATTTTTTTAAAACACCCCACCAGTATCCTCTTATACAAAAGAAGGTAAAAAGGCTCCAAAGGTGGCAAGTGTTCTGGGGGTGGTAAAAACGTAATGCGACCATCTGTTTTTCCCCATCCCTTTGCTGCCTGCATGAAAAGAGGCCCTAGAGTTTTTCCCAAAACTCTTTACTTAAAGAAGCCTCCCCAGCCCCCAGTATAGGTTATACATTTTGAGAGACTAGGTTGTTACAAACATATATAAAATGCGAACGTTTCCTTTGGCATCGCACTAGTGTGAACCAGGCCTGACATCACATGTGATTCGCACCACATTGCTGTTCAGATAACACGCAATGTGATTTCAGCCATAAAAACTGTATGGCGGAAATTGCATCACATTTGCACCAAAATGGTGAGGGACCCTTTTTTTGGTCCACAGTGGAATCGGATCGCATGGGTGTTCACACTCATGCGATTCGATTCCTGCACCAGTTCACAGTTCGCACTGCGATCAGCTGACCAATCTGGGGGTGTCATTAACTTTACACTGACACCCGCAGCAGATCTCAGTGTGAACCACTGTGCGATGCGGAAACCCGCACTGAATTTACAGGGTTCTCGCATCGCACTAGTGTGAACTGGCACGCTGCTGTGAAAAGGGGCCTTATAGTCCATTGTGCAAAATTGACACCGTTGGTTTTGTTAACTTTGCAGTAGTTGGAATTTAGACTAGAATCTCCTAGACATAAGATCCAGAATTTGATTCAATTTGTCATTAACCTCACAAATCAAGAGTTTACGAAGATTGTCCATTATTTTCAGTTTTTATTATTTCTGCCACACAGCCTGATCTGAACAAGAGAACAGGGTAAGGGTGAAGCTACTTTAAAGGTGTTGATTTCTTTATTTTTTTTTTTTTTTTTTTTTTTAAGTTGATCCCAAATTCCCTCAATGTTTCCTCGAACTATTGCATGGCTTTGTGTACCAACCATTACAATCTTACCTTGTTCTTTCACTGACGATCGGCTCCCTTTCTCTGACCGCTCAACAATCAGCTGGCTGGTAAATGTCATAAACTCTTGCAAACTGTAAAGACATGGAAAATAGGCAGGGAGGGGGATATGTGCCAAGAGAAAATGTAACATAAAAAAAATAAAATAAAAAAAAATAATCTATGGGTCAACTTTTAAAAGAAAGTGATGTGTTGCCAACCAAAACAGACTGGCTTAAATTACAGCATTATGGCCTTGCATGGCCAAACTCCATTGGCTAAGAGCACTGATCGGAAGCCAGTTGGTAGACCTTTTTCCGTCATGCCCCATGGACAGAAGCCAGATCAGCTGCCGTACACACGGGCTGAATGTCGGCCGGTTTGTATTGAACTGGGCGATATTCAGCCCATCTGTATAGGGCTTAAGCTAGAATCAGACAAGCAAGGGCTCATTCAGATGGTCATAAAATAAATAAAGAAGGATGGAAGGAGCATATAGCTTCTGTTTTTTTTTTATGCATCTGTACACGGCAGTAAACAAATCTATGGACCCATTCAGACAGCTATGGCTAATGTTGTACCCTATATAGCAGCATTGGTGGAACATGTAACCATTTTGTGTGTAAAAATGTTTTTGTTTTCAATAAATCACAATTGCAGCAATTCTTGTACTCATTTATCTCTATATGGCCATTGGGAGAGGGGGAATGGATATTGTAAACTCCATGACTTCCCTAAGGCTACTTTCACACAGCAGCACCTGGCCATTAGTGCTAAAGTGTTTTTGCGGCGCTTTTCGTCCACTAGCGGGGCAGTTCTTACTTTAAAAGCCAAGATAAAAAGTCCAGTTTTGTGGCGCTTTTAAGATATTTTGGAAGAGCTGCCCATTCATTACAATGGGCAGGGTTTTGGGAGTGCTATTTACAGCGCTCCCAAATCCGCCTCAAAGATGCTGCTTGCAGGACTTTTCATAACATCCTGCAAGTGCACAGCCTCAGTGTGAAAGACACACTGCAATAAATGGGAGGCGGTTTTCAAAGGCTTTTTGTAGCGCTAAAGCACCTGAAAACCACCTCAGTGTGAAAGTAGCCTTAGTAAAAGCACCTACCACTACAGAAAAACAATGGCTATGCACAGTTATCCCTTTGATCACCTTAAATGTTTAACCCCTTCCCAGCCAGTGTCATTGTATATTTTTAGGTATAAGTGTCACTGGTTCCCACAAAGTGTCAGTGTCTGATTGTCCACTTCAATATCATGGTTTCGCTACAAGTCGCTCATTGCCACCATTACTAGCATAAAAAATAAAAACTTGTACATCACAGTTTGTAGACACTATAACCTTTGCGCACACCAAACAATATGCACTTACTGGGATTTTTTTTATACCAAAAATATGTAGCAGAATACATACTGGCCTAAATTTATGAAGAAATACGATTTTTTTTATTTTTTACATTGGATATGTTTTATAGTAGAAAGTAAAAAACATTGTTTTTTATTTTTTAAAATATTGGTTTTTTTTGTTTATAGTGCAGCAAAAAAAAAAAAAAAAAAAAAGCCATAGGTGATCAAATACCACCAAGAAAAAGCTACATTTGTGGGGGGGAAGAAAAAAAAAAAAAAAGAAGGGGGACACATTTTGTGTGCAACGTTGCATGACCATGCAATTGTCAGTTAAATTAGCGCAGTGGTGTATTGCTAAAAAAATGTCCTGTCTTGGGGGGGGGGGGGTTTAAATCTTCCAGAGATCAAGAAAAACAAATTGTACAATATACTGTGTTAACCTGTTCCCGCCCACATAACGTGTGGTGGAAAAAGGGTGGGCCTTAACATCCACATGTTGCACTTATGAAACACTGGTGGCTGAGGTTTCTGTGTTGAGAGTGCACTCCCAGCAGGGAGACTGAGCTGTCAGACAGCTCTCGGTCCCCACTAATGGTCGGTAGCCAGTGGGACCTGCTTCCGATCATGTGACTCCTGACCAGCAGCTGTTAGGACTGAAAACTAGTAGCAAGGCTGTGCAAAGACTTGTCTTTCATAGAAATCTGTGAATGAATGAATGACAAAGTCCCATCTTCCATTGCAGCAGACAGACTTTCAGTTCTCAATGGAATAGAATTGAGGTATTTAGGAGCACTCTTCGTTTATTCACTCTTCCTCCAACACTCTAACTGAATGTCCATACAGGAGTATGCGAAGAGAGCTGGAAGAGGAGTAAGCCAGACACTGCACCCGCCATCCACTAATGGTGGGTGCAATGCTTTGCAGGCTACTGTGGGAAAAAAAAAAATGCATTTTTTTGGGCTGTACGTATGCAAGCGTAGCACTAATGTTACTTGTGTACAGAACAACTTTAAACATTGGATCCTTCTGGCAAACTTCTGCATTAATTCCTACACCCATTTGTAGAAGTCCCAGTTGGCTACTATGAAAAAAAAAATGACTAAAGACTGGATACATTGAGAACTGATTACATCACCCAAAACAACTAGCCAGGCTTCTGCTTTCATTTTCAAACTTGGAGAAAAAAAATGAAACCTGCCATGCCTTGTTCTGCACAGCGGTGACTCATGTACACGCCTTTAAAGATTTACTGTGCAGTGACCATGGCGAACATGATAACAAAGGAGTTATTACTGTCAGCACAGCCAATCAGAGCACTGGAATGGCATGCCTGCTTCCTTGTAGCACTGTGACTTCTATGGACATCAGCAGAACATTGGTACTTTGAGAAGGGAAGACGAGGCTTTACCTGGACCTCTGGAAGAAGCTGAATGAGGAGACATCGTAGGCACTTTTAAGAAGGTGGACCTTGTAATCCCCCTTGTAGAGTATACTCAAGCTGTACAACTTCATGGCGGCTTCTGCTGGAAGAAGGACACACAATTATGGTTACACACTGCTTTATGTTTTCAGATGTAGGTCTTGCTCACACAGGGCAATGTGATCCGTGCCCCATGCAGGGCCACATTTTACTGGCATGCACAGTGTTGTGTGCATCAGCATGCCAGCAGCCCCATAGATGTCCACTGGAAGGAGGTGACTGCATAGATGCAGCCACTGCTCCTAATGTAACATCCATGCGGGTGCACAGCTTCTAATGAACCCTAGGCCGTACACCCACACGGATCTCACACTGGGAGCAGCGGCTTTGTCCAAACAACCGCTGCATCTAGGGTTGCCACCTCATCCCCGAACACATATTAAATTACACAGGTTCTGTGGCTGAGTAAGGTGGTAATTAAACTCACTTAGGGCCTTATCTGCAATAACCTGGCCTCAGAACCTGTGTAATTAATATGTGTTCAGGTTTAACGGGATCAGGAGACAAACCTAGCTGCATCCCAACTGACCACTATGGGACTTTCAGCATGGGGGGGGTTCAAGCAACACCTGTAGATCCCTGCTCCGGTGCACAGGGCCCTGCACACTGTATAGATTATTGTTCATAAAATGCGTGCAACGTCCAGGTCTGCATGCGGAAAAATCAACTGGACCATCCAGACAGGTGTGATGGGGATGTTTTGTCGCCAATGTAAAAAAAAAAAAAAAAATTATATATATATATATATATAAAAACATTTTTTTTTTTTTTTTTATAGAGCAGAGATGCGCCTGCGGCCACACAGCCTCTGCATCTTTTCTGCATGTATGTGCGCAAATGCTTCTAAATTCTAAGGGGCAGAACGTGTCAAACGCTACAGATATAAACTCGTCTTAAAGTGTCTAAACAGATGTGGTTTTCTGCCAACAGGAACCCGAGTGCCCCTCAAAAAAAAAAAAAAAACACACACACACACACACACACACACACACACACACACACACACACACACACACACACACACACACACTTCCATGTGAACGAGGCCATAAGCAAGCAATCTACCTGACCCCACTAGCTGTATAGGAACAACAACAACCCTCAGCATGTCTGACCAACTCTTCCACTGCATGATGGGACTTGTAGTCCTCCACCAGCAGCTGAGTCGGCCAAGGCATGCGGAGTCCTGAAGTCCTTCCAAAGTCCCTGTAATGTGTGTGCAGAGGCATGCTGGGACTTGTAGTCCCCCAGCTGGGTCTGGTAGCTCTCACATACACACAGTGTACTCGCAGCAGATACAATGTATGCAGAGCCTCACCTCAGCCTCTCCTCCCTTCTCGGTCGGAGTCTCCTCTTTCTCGCTCGGAGTCTCCTCTCTAACCGCTCTGTCAGTCCAGCTGAAAAGCCCGGAAGCGGCCCTTCCCGTACACGTCACACACCGGAAACGGGTACATCTCCCAATTTTTTCCGTCAGGAACACTACGTCTCCCAGGGTGCAATGCGCTGTGCACGCCAGTAAGGGTGTCGGGTGGGGGGTGCTGAAAGCCAATCAGAAGCTCAGTGGCGGGATGGGGGCGGGGCGAATGGGAACTTTGGAAAAGCAGCTGCAGTGTATAATGTTAATAATAGTAGTGTGTGACAGTGACTAGAGTGTAAGCTCTTCTGGCAAGGGTGCGAATAAATGTGTGTTCTCTCTACAGCACTCTGTAATATATCAGAGTGATAGAATTATCTAATAATTACAGTGGAGGCAGCATTAGAGTGTAAGCTTTTCTGGTAAGTAGGGATGAGCTTAGGCGCGTTCGCATGCTCCACGTGCTGAGCCCGCCAGGAAGTCGGCGCAGTGCTAATCACAGGCAGTGAGACATTGCGCGATCTCTGCAGCCGCATATCGACTTCCTGGCGGGCTCTGCACGTGGACCATGCGAACACGCCTGAGCTCATCCATACTGGTAAGCATGTCACGTTCGGCTACCCATCACATTTTGCTACAGAAGTGACGTTCCACTGAGAAATTCCACACTGCGCATACGTAATTTGCCCATCTGCATTTCAAACGTTTTTACGACAATACAGAGCAGTGAAACCGTCAGATAATGTCACGGAAGTGATGTTACAGACAAGCTCTTCTTCTGTATAATTATTGATTGTAAGACACCAGTTTTCAACAGGTCCCCTTGCGGGCTCACTTCGCTCGGCATAATTATATTCTAACTCTATGTCCACTTGGATGGTGGGGCTTGAACCTGGACTTAGGGGTGGAGCCACATAATAACTTCGCAAACACAGTTCAACGTCAGTTCCGTCACACTATCTGACAGTTTTAGTCTGCTTTGTTGTAAAAATGTTGGAAAGCATGCACACTCCAGTGGGTAGCCAAATGTGATGGGGCGTCATATGTGACGATACACCACCCAACATTTTGAGATGGGAATGAGGGACACCTACTTACAAATGTATGTAGGCATAGGACACGCCCCCGACCCACACCCCCTTAAAGGATAATTACCAAAAAAAAGGTTAATTAAATCCACAAGGACTTTTTTTTTAACCACTACTATTCCTTTATATTGGCTTTTAAAATTTACACTTTAGAAATTGGATGAAAGGTTTAGCACTGGGAAACACTTTTTGAAAGATAAAAAGTGCATTTTATATACAACTATATAGATCAAACCAAAACGAGGGACAAAGGGACATTGCTCCAAATGAGGGACAGTCCCATAGTTGCCAACAGTCCTGATTTTCCTGGGACAACCCCAATTTTGGGACCCTTGTCCTGATTATTTTCCCAAGATTTTGCTTTTGTCCCAGGAAAATCTGGAATGTCTTTGGCTAAGAACGGCAGTGGCTACACAAAAATGGCCGCCACCACAAGTGTTGTTTCCCCTTGTGTTCAGTGCAGAGGGGCAGCTTCTCTCTTCAGTGTACAAATAGAAAATTCTATTGTACACTGAAGCCTATTGGCTGCAGGGATTGGCGACCCCTCCCTGCTCTCCACTGAACACAAGGAAGTGATCTAGAGGACAGGTAGGTCAATGTACTGGTCAGTATAAGGAATCAGGAAGGTCAGTGCAGGTAAGTGTAATGGTCAGTCTAGGAATCATGTAGGTCAGTGTAGTGGCTAGGTAGGTCAGTTTAGGAATCAGGCTGGTAATTACTACTGTAGGAAGGGAAGGGACTCGGGGAGTACTAAAAGTCCATAGGTTAGGGGGTGCAAATTTCTTGCCTTGCACCAGGCGCTGACAACCCAAGCTACGCAATTGCTGCTGGGGGCACCTGATGCAGGGACGGACTCTGCTGGGGGCAACTGATGTAAGGACGGACTCTGTTGGGGGCACCTGATGCAAGGACGGACTCTGCTGGGAGCACCCGATGCAAGAGCGGACTCTGTTGGGGGCACCTGATGCAAGGACGGACTCTGTTGGGGGCACCTGATGCAAGGACGGACTCTGTTGGGGTCACCTGATGCAAGGACAAACTCTGCTGGGGCCACCCGATGCAAGGACCGACTATGCTGGGGGCACCTGATGCAAGGACAGCACAGTGGTGTAGTGGTTAGCACTCTCACCTAGCAGTAAGAAGGGTTGCTGGTTTGAATCCCAACCACAACACTACCTGCCTGGAGTTTGCATGTTCTCCCTGTGCCTGCGTGGGTTTCCTCCGGGTACTCCGGCTTCCTCCCACAATCCAAAGACATACAGGTAGGTTAATTGGCTTCTGTCCAAAATTGGCCCTAGAATATGAATGGGGACCTTGGATTGTGGTCTCCTTGAGGGTAGGGACCGACGTGAGTGTGCAATGTACAGGGATAGGGACAATTGTAGACACTTACTCAGGTTGAACTGGATGGACTGGTGTCTTTATTCAACCTTACTAACTATGAAACTATGAAGGACGGACTCTGCTGGGGGCCACTGATGCAAGGACGGACTCTGCTGGGGGCACCTGATGCAAGGACAGACTCTGCTGGGGGCACCTGATGCAAGGATGGACTCTGCTGGGGGCACCTGATGCAAGGATGGACTCAGCTGGGGGCACCTGATGCAAGGACGGACTCGGCTGCAGGGGAACTTGATGCAAGGACAGACTCTGCTGGGGGGGCACTTGATGCAAGGACGGACTCTGCTGGGAAGGTGCCTGATGCAAGGACAGACTCTGATGTGGAGACACCTGATGCAAGGACGGACTCTGATGGCACCTGGTGGCAGGCGACGTGGGCAGGTGACACGCTCAGGGCTTCCACTGATTCTGCATTATGGTGAGTTGAATGATTTTATTTTATATTAAAATGTAATAATAGAAATAATGCGCTTCAATCACCCTGACACCATAACAACCATGGTGCCAGGATGATTGAAAGCGCTAACCCCAGGTGTTTGGAGTATCTTTATCTGCTGATTTGTTAAACTTTCTAGAATACATATATTTCTATTGTTGTGTAGGATCTTGGCCTTCCTTCCTTCCTATCAGACTCTAACCACACCCCCTTTCGAGCCACCTTCTTTTAAGCCAAGCCCTCTATTCTGAGTAAACCACGCCCATTCATCTCCGAGGCGTGATTTGCATGCTGCATTTTACTGTTTTGCTATTTCAAGCCTATAAACAAATGCCCCGTCCCCTAATTATAGCAAGGCTCTGCCTACATACAAAAAAGTGCCCCTAAATTTTTTTTTACAATGTTGGCAACTATGCAGTCCCTCAGAATCAGAGACAGTTGGGAGCTATGGGTAAGGGTGTGAATAGCTCAGTGTTTTCTGTACAGCGCTCTGCAATATATCAGGGTGATAGAATTATATAATAATAATAGTAGAGCGGACATTAGAGTGTAAGCTCTTCTGCTAAGGGTGTGAATAGTTCAGTGTTCTCTGTACAGCACTCTGTAATATATCAGTGATAGAAATATGTAATACAGCAATACCTCGGTTCATAAACTTAATTTATGAAACGACTCAAATTGTTTGCGAACCGAGGCAAATTTCTGATAGGGTTCAATGTAAATCAGGTTAATCCGTTTTTTTTTTTTTTTTGAACCACGGAAACAAAGTACAGTAGGAACAGAGAGAACACTAACCTTGCTTGAGACAACTTCTGGCGTGGAGGAACATTCCTGTCACCTTCATTACCGCTCTGCACTTTCTTTTCAACAACATGCTTGCTCTGAACAGTCTTGTCACCTTCATTACTGCTCTGCACTTTCTTCTTACCACCATGCTTGCTCTGAATTTTCTTTGGAACCATACTGGATGTCTGGTACAGTACAGTATGTGATAAAAAGCACACAAAAAAGCTTTACAGCAAGTGTGCACAGAGATGTAAAGTGCAGTACTGTACAGTATGTGCTAAAAAGCTTCTCAATATAGTGTCAGAGCACGGTAGAGGCCCACGGCCCATGTTTGTGAATTGAAGCCGAGTTCGTGCACCGAAGCAAATTTTTGTGAACCCTTCTGTTCGCGAACCAAGTTGTTCGTGAACAGAAGCGTTCGTGAACCAATGTATCACTTTATTAGATTGTGTCAGCAGAGGGGGCGAGTGCAAGCTTATGTGGTATAGATGTGAATGGCTCAGTGTTCTCTGTACAGTACTCTGCAATATATCAGAGTGATAGAATTATTAAACAATAAGAATTTATAGTAGTTGAGGGGACATTTGAGTGTAAACTCTTCTGGTAAGGGTGTTGTTAGAGAAATTTGATTCTTATTTTATAATCATTTGATGCATGCTTGAAAAAGATTGCTTAGAAGTAGAATAGATTCAAGTTACACAGAGTTGTTTCGAGTCCTTGAAATGCATATAAATCACAGAGATAAGATAGTTCATCTTTAGTTTACTAATGAGAAAATAAACTTTTGACAGCTACAGCCTGATAAGATAAGAACATCTTATACAGGTGGTTTAGAAAGAATTATGCGGAATATGGGAAAGTTATGTACAGTACATTAAGTTTGACAGGGTGAAACAAAGGTCTGCTTGTGCCCTCATTAAAATTGTTAAAATACATTGAATAAGAAAACACTGATATGTATGTATATATTAATAATTAGACAATATTGAATAAAGTAGTTGGCCTTTTGTATATTATTTTTTTATTTTACTTGCATGTCCCCCTCAGATCTACAGCGACTTTACTTCCAAGTGCACTTTCAGCACACTTTCAAGTGCACTTGCAGTGCAAAGTGGATTTTCCTTTAGTAAATAACACCCATTGCATAGTTGCAGGATAGGAGCATGTAGTGAAAGACAACTCTCAGTAAGTAACCATTTACCATCCCTTTCCTTTGAAAATATATTGCAATATGTTCAGTTTATCTGAGGGTTTGAGATACAGTGCCTTGCGAAAGTATTCGGCCCCCTTGAACTTTTCAACCTTTTGCCACATTTCAGGCTTCAAACATAAAGATATAACATTTTTATTTTTTGTGAAGAATCACCAACAAGTGGGACACAATTGTGAAGTGGAACGAAATCTATTGGATTTTTGAAACTTTTTTAACTAATAAAAAAATGAAAAGTGGGGCGTGCAAAATTATTCAGCCCCCTTGCGTTAATACTTTGTAGAGCCACCTTTTGCTGCGATTACAGCTGCAAGTCACTTGGGGTATGTCTCTATCAGTTTTGCACATCAAGAGTAGAGGTCGACCGATATATCGGCCGATATTTGCCGTTTTTTAAATAATCGGCATCGGCTGATTGTGCTGATAAAAAGCAGATATAGAACTACAGCGGGACTTTGAAATGACTTCTGTAAGAAGTCAGTGTGAGTTGCCTGAGTCGTCATAGCAACACTTTCCTCCTCTCTGGGCAGACTGCCAAGAAAATAACTAAATGATACAATGTTTACACTTCTGAATGAAATCATCTCTGTGTGTAAAGTTCTCAGTTTAACCATTTAAAGACTAAGGCCTCTTTCACACTGACGTCCCGTTCAGGCCCGCCTGTCAGTTTTTCAGGCGGACCTGAACGGGTGCTCCATAGAGCTCTATGGAGCGTCGGATGTCAGCGGTGACATGTCCGCTGACATCCGACCCGCTCCGATCCGAAAAAGTGTACAGGAGGAAAAAGCTATTTTTCCATCCGTCTGCGGATCGGATCGGGTGACGACGGGCACTGCGGTCCGTCGTCATCCGATCTCCCATAGGGGAGAGCGGCGCTGTGACAGGTCCGTCCCTGTGCAGTCTGTAGAGACGGAGCTGTCATCTCCCTGCTCAGCGGGGATCGGCGGAGTGATCCCCGCTGAGCAAACGGATATCCACGGGGCGGATCAGAACTGATCCGCCCCGTGTGAAAGGACCCTAAATCTTTTCTGACACTTGTTGCTTACAAGTAAAAATCCTGTGTTTTCTGCCAGAAAATCACTTAGACCCCCCAAAAATTATATATATTTTTTAGCAGAGATCCTAGGGAATAAAATAGCGGTTGTTGCAATATTTTATGTCACACGGCATTTGCACAGAGGTCTTTCAAATGCATTTTTTTGGGAAAAAAAGACACCATTTAAAAAATAAAAATAAAATAAAAACAGTAAAGTTAGCCCATTTTTTTTTTTTTTTGTCCAAAAGTTTTGACTACCCGTTTTTATTTAATATATTGTTTTTTTTTGTTTTTTTTACATACAAGTAAACTGATTGGAGGTTTGTTTTGTTTAATAAATGTTTAAAGCGGGAGTCCGCCGGGACTCCGCGTTTTTTTTTTTTTTTTAAAGCCAGCAGCTACAAATACTGCAGCTGCTGACTTTTAAAATAGTGACACTTACCTGTCCAGCGCGCCCGCGATGTCGGCACCCGAAGTCGATCTCTAGATCGACACTCGAGTGCTGCCGCCGCCATCTTGGGTATGGGAATCAGGAAATGGAGCCTTTCGGCTTCATTTCCCGGTTCCCTACTGCGCATGCGCGAGCCGCGCTGCGCAATGAGGACGGTCCCCGCTGCCTCTGGGATCTGTGTGTTTCCCAGCAGGCAGCGGGGCACTTGCGGAAGGGGGCGGGCACTTGCGGAAAGGGGCGTAATGTACGCCCCTTTCCGCAGAGAGCTAGCCCGGAAGTGGGTGCAGTTACCTGGATTATCCAGGTAACTGCACCCCCTCCCCCCTGAAAGGTGCCAATTGTGGCGCCGGAGGGGGGGAGGAATCCGATGAGCGGAAGGTCCATTTTAGGGTGGACCTCCGCTTTAAGTGTAAGAAATTTTCTGTATCACTTATGAAGACTGCTTCCACACTGGAGCGGGCAGACGTTGATGGTAAAACGCAAGTTTTAGCGGCTCTTTACCATCATTTTAGCAGTGCTATTTGGCTGCTAGTGGGGCACATATAACCCAGCTAGCGGCCAAGGAAGAGGTTAAATGCGCCCATTAAGCACCGCTGCCAAATCGCATTGCATGCGCTTCGGCAGTGGTGCCCATTCATATCAATGGGCAGGAGTGGTGGAGGAGCGGTATACACCACTCCAAACGTGCTGCTTGCAGGACTTTTTTTTTAAGATCCTGCCAGCGCATCGCCTCCGTGTGAAAGCACTCTGTCTTTCACACAGACTGCAGGGGAGCCATTTTGCAGGCACTTTACAGGTGCTATTTTTAGCCCAAAAGCGCCTTAAAAAACGCCCCAGTGGGAAAGGTGTGTTAGATCAAGGGGGATTAAAAATAAATAAATAAAATAAAATCGGCCTAACATATCGGCCCAAAAAAATCGGCATCATATATCGGCTATCGGCCGCCATGATTTCTAAATATCGGCATCGGCATCGGCCAGAGAAAAACCCATATCGGTCGACCTCTAATCAAGAGACTGAAATTCTTGGCCATTCTTCCTTGCAAAACAGCTCGAGCTCAGTGAGGTTGGATGGAGAGTGTTCGTGAACAGCAGTTTTCAGCTCTTTCCACAGATTCTCGATTGGATTCAGGTCTGGACTTTGACTTGGCCATTCTAACACCTGGTTACGTTTATTTGTGAACCATTCCTTTGTAGATTTTGCTGTATGTTTGGGATCATTGTCTTGTTGGAAGATAAATCTCCATCCCAGTTTCAGGTCTTTTGCAGACTCCAACAGGTTTTCATCCAGAATGGTCCTGTATTCCATCTTCCCCTCAATTTTAACCACCTTCCCTGTCCCTGCTGAAGAAAAGCAGGCCCAAACCATGATGCTGCCACCACATGTTTGACAGTGGGGATGGTGTGTTGAGGGTGATGAGTGTGTTGATTTTATGCCAAACATATCGTTTTGCATTGTGGGCAAAAAGTTTGATTTTGGTTTCATCTGACCAGAGCACCTTCTTCCACATGTTTGGTGTGTCTCCCAGGTGACTTGTGGCAAACTTTAGACAAGACTTTTTATGGATATCTTTGAGAAATGGCTTTCTTCTTGCCACTCTTCCATAAAGGCCCGATTTGTGCAGTGTACAACTGATTGTTGTCCTATGGACAGACTCTCCCACCTCAGCTGTAGTTCTCTGCAGTTCATCCAGAGTGATCATGGGCCTCTTGGCTGCATCTCTGATCAGTCTTCTCCTTGTCTGAGCTGAAAGTTTAGAGGGACGGCCAGGTCTTGGTAGATACGCAGTGGTCTGATACTCCTTCCATTTCAAAATGATCGCTTGCACAGTGCTCCTTGGGATGTTTAAAGCTTGGGAAATCTTTTTGTATCCAAATCCAGCTTTAAACTTCTCCACAACAGTATTACGGACCTGCCTGGTGTGTTCCTTGGTCTTCATGATGCTCTCTGCGGTTTCAACAGAACCCTGAGACTATCACAGAGCAGGTGCATTTATACAGAGACTTGATTACACACAGGTGGATTCTATTTATCACCATCAGTCATTTAGGACAACATTGGGTCATTCAGAGATCCTCGCTGAACTTCTGGAGTGAGTTTGCTGCACTGAAAGTAAAGGGGCCGAATAATTTTGCACGCACCACTTTTCAGTTTTTTATTTGCTAAAAAAGTTTAAAATATCCAATAGATTTCGTTCCACTTCACAATTGTGTCCCACTTGTTGGTGATTCTTCACAAAAATTTAGAATTTTATATCCTTATGTTTGAAACCTGAAATGTGGCAAAAGGTTGAAAAGTTCAAGGGGGCCGAATACTTTCGCAAGGCACTGTAGCTGTCTCAACCTTCTCTTAAAGTGGTTGTATACCCACTGACATTTTTTTTTTTTTACACACCTGTAAGGCAAAAGGCATAATGAGCTAGTATGCACCGCATACTAGCTCATTATGAAATACTTACGTTAGAACGAGGCCCCGACATCTCGAACCACACCAAGGGAGCTGACATGTTCCCTCGCCGTGTCTTCCGGGTATTGTGGCTCCGGCGCTGTGAGTGGCCTGAGCCGCACTTTCGTCAGTCACACGCATGCGCGCGGGAGATTTCTTTCCGTCAGGATCCGGCGTCTGCCGGGCTTTCAGCTGAGAATCCCCTGTGTGCATGTGCCGCTGCAGTCAGGGGCTCATTGCGAGGGGAATATCTCCTAAACCATACAGGTTTAGGAGATATATTTTTTTTACCTACAGGTAAGCCTTATTATAGTTCAAATTTTGACTATACAGCCACTTTAATGTTATAGATGTCTGTATTCCCCTGAAGAAGATTGTATATAACATTATGATTGAAACGCGTTGGGGTTACTCTAAACAGTGGCTTCCTTGAGATTAATAATTGTATATAATGATTTCACATCTGCAGTTGCCAAGAACACTTGTTCCTTCTCGATATTCACTTAAGGTGCTTAGTAACTCTCAAATAATTTCTTTTTTTTTTCTTTTTCTTCTCCTTCTGCCTCTTGATAGGGTTTGGCAGGGTGTGGGTATAAGTTTTATATTTTATTGATTATGTGTGTTTCTTAAATTGTTTTTTTTTTTGTGTTTTTTTTTTTGTGTTTAGTTGTTTTCTTAAAAAATTTCAATAAAATTAGAATTAAGAAAAACAATCTGAATTGTGCCAAAAATAATTGTGCTGTAAACCATATTCCAAGCATTTAAGAATAAAATGTTTTTGTTTATGTACTAAACTTGTCAAGCGCCCATTTAGATGCTTGTATGGCTTCCTTGTGATTAATAATTGTATATAATGATGTCACATTCTACAGTTGCCAAGAACACTTGTTCCTTCTCGATATTCACTTAAGGTGCTTAGTAACTCTCAAATAAGAACGAGTCTTTGGTACCAACGGCTGTAAAAAGAAATCAATGAATTCTCCTAAGCGTGCATTCACTGATTGTATTCCATTAACAATTGTTCTTCCTGGTGGATGCACTTGGTTTTTATGCAATTTAGGAATAGAGTAAATCACCGGTACTCAACATGAATTAGGCACCAGGTATTTAGCCTCCTTTTCATTCAATTATTATTTTTTTATACCCCTTTGTATCAGACTTTACCGTTCCTTTTTGTATTTCTTTGTCAGATTGGCCATTAGCTTAAGGTATAAGGTATGTGGATGAATCATTCAATTGTCTCATCAATTCATTGATATAAAATTCTTTGGACAGAACTACAACCCCCACCCCTTTTATCAGCATGTTGTATCACCAGGTTCTTTCTTCCAATTCCTTAATTCCTTATAATACATCCGGATGGTCTTTCATTTCTCAATCTTATAAAACCATCTGATTAAAAGCATCAACATGCTCATAGTTATAGACAGAGGGGTTAAACAGTGATTCGTTTCTCAAATGGCTTGTTAGAATGTCACTGACAATGTCACAGAAAATTCTCCTACCACTACTAGCATTTTGTATATTCAGCATATATTTCTGAATATTCGAAGAGGAAAAATGTAGCGCTAAAAAATGTGAAATCAATCAATCGTGAAAATAAGAAAAAAGTCCACTAGAAGTCCATCTAGATGGATGGTGGGCCACAGAAACTCAGAAATCAATCCTGCACAGGGGGAACCAGCAGTTGACTATACTTTGAGAAGTAGTGGGATCCAAACAAATGGATATGTTAAAACACTCTTACCAGAATTGGTGGACCTGTAGTCAGCGACACCAGATCTTACAGGCATGAAAAGAAAACCACTTGGAAAACAAGCTGTACATGGTCCTTCACCATCAGCAATCATCTGGGAGGTCCAGTAGGCCAAAGCACAGGCACCAAGGAGGTCCAAATATGTGTTTCTCAGAACAATCAATGCAAACGTGGAGCAAGTGACATGTAAAAACATAAAAAAGACAAGCTTAAAATGGTGTAGATCTGAGAATAAGTGTTGGCGTTTTTATTTGCAAAAAAGGGCCAGCAAATAAACAAGATTATAATGACAAAATATAAAAAATAAATAAAAAAATTGTGATCACATAATTTTAAAAAGCAATATGGGAAGCATAAGAAGCATCCCTATGTGTTTCGTCCAAGTTGGACTTCAACTGGGGCATCAAACAGCTCCCCCATATTGCTCGGCTTTATATATACATATCCTGTTTGTATACACCCATGACATCACTCCAGAAAGGTCAATGAGCATAGTGGCCAATGAAAGAAGGGCAGACATAAATGCAGCTATATCCTACCCAAACATTGGCCGCCACAATATGTTTAAAACCTAAGTAATTGGCCACCGCAAGTGCCCGTGAAAATTCCCACCAATCACGGGGAGGCAACAGACAACCTATCATATCTAAAAAAAGTCCAAACTGGACATATTTACCCAATCGCAAGCCGGTTTCATACAGCAAATAACCACCCCACTCAAGGCAGCCAATAAAATGTAGCCATCAACATACCCCAAATGTATGCACACCATCATCAAGCAAAAATGTGAAGTGCAACAAAACAGCATGAAGGCCCTCCCTCGCGCTCCACACACCAACATGGCATGGAAAGCAAGCGATAAGGATGCAACCTGACCGCGCACATGGTAACCTACTTCCGCCCGCGCTTCTCACGCCAGTATGGCGTGGAACGCAAGCGGTGAAAAGCAGGAACAACGTCACTTCCTCCCGCTCTCAAACCACCAATATGGAGTGGAACACACACATGAAAGGGCGGAAGTGACATCACTTCTGGGGAAGCACCTGGATTAGGTCACATGTCCGGTACACACACACCGGAAGTGACAGGGGTAGATAAACAAAACAAATTGGACGGACGTCACCTCCGGCAAAGAATAATATTATCCATATCCATTTGTTTGGATCCCACTACTTCTCAAAGTATAGTCGACTGCTGGTTCCCCATTGGTAGGATTGATTTCCGAGTTTCGGTGGCCCACCATCCCTCTAGATGGACTTCTAGTGGACTTTTTTCTTATTTTCACGATTGATTGATTTCACATTTTTTAGCACTACATTTTTCCTCTTACATTATTATATGAATTTTTGTCACATTCGTATGTAGCTGCTGTATGTAATTGTATTATTATTTATTATTTCTTTCACTGTATTATAGCGAATATTCAACTTCCTAGTATATCTCTGTATGTCTATATAGGTGTCAAATTTACTAAGATTAAGTTTTGGGGCAAACTTGAGCCCTTTACCTAACACTCTAATTTCATTCTTAGAGAACTCAACCCCACTTATATTGTAAATTCCTTCACCTATTGGTCTCTTTTTCTTCTGGACATTCTGTCCTGCTCTGCAGCCCCTCTTGGATTTGGGCTTGTTCTTTGATCTCCCATCCTTTCTTGTCGAGGTTGGGATCTCTCATGTCTCCATTGGTCTAAAAAAGGACGAGGGGGTCCTTCTTCTTAATGATTCCTCAAGGGTTCAAACCTTGATGTATGTATTGGACTCCGCCTTGGATCATAACTATTGTACTGTGGGTTGCGAGGTCTATTACCATACCTATTATTGTGCCAATTACTGTTACCATTATTGTTCCCATATTTATTGCCATAGTTGTTCCAGTGAGGTTTCCTTGGGGATTTATACCATGGTTTCTGATTACCCTTATTGTGCTACCAAGTTTGAGTGGTCCTGGGTGCTTGCTGATTTCCCCTAGGTTCTTGTCTTGGGGGAAGGGTAGGTGTTCTATAGCCTGGACCCCCCTGAGGGGAGGCTATGCGTACCTGCCTTTCAGGTGTGCTGTTAGCAGAAAAGGGATTGCCTGGGCATAATTGTAACTGCCACTTAAAGTGGATGTAAACCCTTACAACACACTTTGACCTACAGGTAAGCCTAGATTAAGGCTTACCTGTAGGTCCAAGAAATATCTCCTAATCCTACACAGTTTAGGAGATATTTACTAAAATACAGCAACAGCTGTCTACGGCGCATTCACTGTAGACAGTGGCACGCAGGCGCCATGAGCGCGGCACCGTCAACGACGAAGATACCGCGCGTTTCGGCTCCCGTGCGCATGCGCGGGAGTGACGTCATCACGGCTTCACCGAATGACAGCGTCGGAGCAGCGAGACCCCACCGAGAAGATGGATGCGCCGGACTACAGGGGACAGCGGTGACTTCGCTGGCTCCTGTGTCAGGTAAGTGACACATAATGGACTACTATGCGATGCATAGTAGTCCATTATGCTTTGCCTTTGCATGGAATGAAAGAGGAAGTAAACTCATCAGGGTTTACTTCCTCTTTAAAGACCTGATCCTGATTATAGTCATTAGTTTCCCTCATATATTTGTTATTTATTCTCTTTTACTTCAGAATCTTTTTGTTATAGGACCCTATTATTTTGATTTGTAAGTGTTGTGAATTGTGTTGTATCCCTATGTGGTTCAAGTTTGTCCTTACATTCAGTTATTTGTTGATTAATTGTACTAATTTTCCATTGTTTTCTCTTAATCAAGAACTGTAATACTTCTAGATCTTTTTCATCAACTAGTGCATTGTCATTCATAAAGCCTCTCTCCTCTTGAGACTCACCAAGTTGTGGCAATAGTTTGATCCCTGCAAGTCCACAAGATCAAATCCAGCTGAGGATACGTATTGGTCATAGCACTGCTTACACTTTTTTAGACGGGTCTCTCATCCACTCACCTTTGCCAGATGAGGGAGCTGTTGAGATTAGTAAGACTACACAGTGCCTAGCCAAATGAGAAAAGGGTTTTTCAGGTGTTGAGGGAAAGGTTACATAGTTACATAGTAGATGAGATTGAAAAAAAGACACAAGTCCATCAAGTCCAACCTATGTGTGTGATTATAAATCAGTATTACCTTGTATATCCCTGCATGTTTTGGTTGTTCAGGTGCTTATCTATTAGGTTTTTGGAACTATCGATGCTCCTCGATGAGACCACCACCTGTGGAAGGGAATTCCACACCCTGGCCGCTCTTACAGTAGGGAACCCGCTACGTAGTTTAGGGTTAAACCTCTTTTCTTCTGATTTTAATGAGTGGCCACGTGTCTTGTTAAACTCCCTTGTGCAAAAAAGTTTTATCCTTATTGCAGGATGACCAGTATGGTATTTGTAAATTGAAATCATACCCTCTCAAGCCTCTCTTCTCCAGAGAGAATAAGTTCAGTGCTCACGTCACAACCTTTCTTCATAACTAATATCCTCCAGACCCTTATTAGCTTTGTTTCCCTTCTTTGTACTCGCTCCATTTCCAGTACATACTTCCTGAGGACTGGTGCCCAGAACTGGACAGCATACTCTAGGTGCGGCCGGACCAGAGTCTTGTAAGTTGGTGGTAGGTGTGGTGGTACTGATGGCAAGACTGGTCACAGAACTTTGTCAAATGACAGAGGTATTAAGGATCTTGGATCTATACCAGGCATCACTAAATGGCGGACCGCGGGCCGAATCCGGACCGAGTAGCAGCCATATCCGGCCCGCAGACTCGCAAATAGTGGCCTCTGTGTTTTTTATCCACTGCCGGATTGCCAGCCCGCCGCTGCCGCTAAAATCCTTGGTGAGGCTTGGCATCATTGCATCACTCCCCTTCCTTATTCACACAAGCCTGGAAGCGCTGCAGGTCCGGACAAAGGGCGGGACTTATCAAGTTACGAAGTGGGTGATTGGTTGCTAGGCAGTGGGGCGGTCCAGCAACCAATCACACCCTTTTAACTTGAAAAGTCCCGCCCTTTGTCCGGACCTGCCATGCGTGCTTCCCGGCTTGTGTGAATAAGGTAGGGCAGTGTGGGGAGGGGGAGGAAGGGGGAATGCTGCGGGAATGCTGCGATGATGAAAGGGACAGTCTGACGCTGTAATGTTGAGGGAGGACTGTGATGGAGTGGGATCTGTAATGGGGGGTCTGTATTACGGGGGTCTGTGATGGAGTGGGGTCTGCATTGGGGGGGGGGATCTGTGATGGAATGGGGTCTGTATTAGAGGGGTCTGTGATGGAGTGAGGTCTGTGATGCAGGGGGATCTGTGATGGAATGGGGTCTGTAACGGGGGGCCTGTGATGGAGTGGGGCCGTTAATGGGGGATCTGTGATGGAGGGGGATCTGTATCGGGGGGGGGGGGGGTCTGTGATGGAGGGGGGATCTGTATCGGGGGGGATATTTGTGATGGAATGGGGTCTGTAACGGGGGGGCCTGTGATGGAGTGGGGCCGTTAATGGGGGATCTGTGATGGAGGGGGATCTGTATCGGGGGGGGGGGGTCTGTGATGGAGGGGGGATCTGTATCGGGGGGGATATTTGTGATGGAGTGGGGTCTGTATTAGGGGGGGATCTGTTATGGAGTGGGGTCTGTGATGGGGGGGATATGTGATGGAGTGAGGATCTGTGCTGAGTGGGGGGGGGGTCTGTGGTGAAGAGGATCTGTAATGGGGGGGATCTGTGTTTGTGGGGGGGGGGGGTCTGTGATGGGGGTCTTTAAAAGGACACATTGTGATGAGTCTGTAATGGGTTGCGGGGTTTCTGATGGTGGGACTGTGATGTAAAAGTGAGAAATGTGCTGTGAAGGGGGGACTGAGGGCACTGATGTAAGGGCTTGTCCACACTTGTGCAGAGATCTGTTTTTCTGCCCTAGAAAAACCCAGGTATCTACAAGGGCAATAGAAAACAATTGTGATGTGCACAGGAAGGTTGTAATGTGAAGGATCGGAGTCATGACCAATATGACATTCGGACCTCCGCGGGAAGAAAATTTTACTGACCGGACCCCCGTGAATTTTAATTCAGTACCCCTGATCTATACCATTCGTGTCATACCTCCTTTTCTAGGGGGGTTAGTATTTTTATAAAAAGGGGGGTTTCATTTAACTGCCTCCAGGTGAAGATAGATGAACAAGGAAGGTACATCTTCCTATATGGTATTCTAGAGGGAAAGACTTTGATTTTGGCCAATGTTTATATACCACCACCATCCACTATGGATATCTTATATGACATGGTTGAATTTGTGCTGGACAAACCGGAAATCCCACTGATATTAATGGGAGACTTTAACATGGTCATGGATAAAATATTGGATAGATTTCCTAATGGGAGGGCTCAGCAAGGGGGTATAAATGAGAGTCGCTTGTCGCAGTTCCTGGGAGAAATGGGTCTGAAGGATCTCTGGAGACTCCAGAATCCAAAATCCCGAACCTTCTCGTGTCTCTCCACCACATATTCAACCCTGTCAAGGATAGATATGATTTTGGGGAATGATGAGGCGGTAGCACTAATAAATAAAATAAGCTATATGCCAAGAAGTCTATCGGACCACTCAGCAATAAAGAGCTTCCTGGATATAGGAGAGAGAAGCCAGCGAAAAGGGTGGAGATTCAGCCCCACTTGGTTGGAGCTTATGAGGGAACCAAAGGTTGTATCGCGCTCTCTTAAAGAATTTATTAATTTGAACGCAGGTTCAGCTCCAACAGGGATGGTATGGGATGCACTGAAAGCCTACCTCCGAGGGCTTTTAATACAACAGATGTCTATAATCAAAAAACAGTTTAGGGAAAGGGAAGAGAATGCCTCAAGGAGTGTGGTAAATTTAGAAATCCAGTATATTAAAAACCCAACATTAGATAACCAGGGAAAATGGATGAAAGCGCAGCAGGCATATCGTCATATAATGCTGGAGAAGGCCGAAAATAAATCTTTATTTCAGAAACAACTAGCATTTGGGGAAGGGGAAAGGGTAGGGCGGATGCTAGCATACCTGGCGAAAACAAATTCCGCTCCATCTACGGTACCAAGGATTAGTATGGTAGATGGCAGGGTATCTACTAACAATTCAGATATTGTAGAGAGATTTAGAGCGTACTATGAGGACCTATATCAATCTAACCAGGCCGAGATGAGGGAGGAAATGGATATATTCTTCAACCCCCTGGCTATTCCACATCTTTCGAAAGAAGATGGGGATATGCTAGACGGTCCTATAACGATCGAAGAGATTCGGCGTATAGTACAAGAAATGGCAGGTCAGAAAGCCCCAGGCCCAGACGGCCTTCCGGTGGAGGTCTATCGTCACTTTGGTGAGGTACTAATTCCGGAGCTTCTGAAAGTCCTTAATTGGGCGTTAGAAGCAGGGGAACTTCCTCCCTCAATGAGAGAATCAAATATAATAGTGCTGCCAAAGGAAAACAAAGACCCTCTTGTCCCCTCATCATATAGACCCATCTCTCTGCTGAATCTGGATGTTAAGATCCTAGCTAAGGTCCTGGCAAATAGACTGAATGTAGTGATAGGGAAAATTATTCATCACGATCAATCAGGATTTATTCCTGGGAGATCCACAAGTACAAATATAAGACGGGTATTTTTGAACCTCCAGATTCCAGTGGATGGAGATGGCCAGAGAGCGGTTTTATCCTTGGACGCTGCTAAAGCCTTTGATTCTCTAGAGTGGAGCTATCTGTGGAGAGTCCTGAGAGAATTCAAGGTGGGCCCGGTATTCATAAAATGGGTTAAAATGTTATATAGATGTCCGGAAGCAAGAATTAGAGTCAACAACGAAAGCTCGGTTGGGATCCGACTGAAGAGAGGTACGAGGCAGGGGTGTCCCCTGTCTCCCCTCTTGTTCGCTATGGCGATCGAGCCTTTGGCTATATCCTTGAGATCAAATATGAGAATAAAAGGTTTTAGGAGAGGGGAGGAAGAAGAAAAAGTAGTATTATTCGCAGATGATCTCCTTTTGCTTCTTGGAGATGTTCAGCATTCAATAGGGGAAGTGATGTATAGAATTACTAATTTTGGACATCTTGCGGGCTTAAAAATAAACTGGGACAAATCTTGTATATTGCCTATAGACCCATTAGTTAGCCCCCTACCTTGTGAAGCTGCACATATTCAGATAGTGAGTAAGATGAAATATCTGGGTATCTGCATCTCTAAAGACCCTAAGCAATATGTGATAAATAACTTGGTTCCACTGGTATTCAAATTTAAACAAAAAATTAAGATATGGAAGAAATTACCACTTTCAGTAGCAGGTCGATGCAACCTTATTACGGTAAAATGATTCTTTTGCCGCAACTTCTCTATGTACTACATAACTCCCCAGTATGGATATATAAGGACTGGTTCCATAAGATAGAATCCATATTTAGAGAACTGATGTGGAAGGGGGGTCGAGCACGTATTGGGTTAAAGACTCTGCAACTTCCAAGTAATGGAGGGGGAGTTGCGCTCCCACACCCGTTTAATTACTTCATGGCAGCTCAGCTACAACACCTATCAGGAGAGGAAGTGGGGGGAGAGGGGTGGAAAAAGGGTTCCCCCCTCACACAATTCCTCGGAAGGTCACTAGTAGTAGCATTAGAGGCAGGGGCATTCATACGGGAGGTCCCTACCCTAGGATTAATGATTAAGGTGTGGGAGACAACTAAAAAAATATTGGGTTATGAGGGATTTACAGAATATTCCCCCTTATGGGCAAATAATAAGTTGGAAGAGGTTTTAAAAATAGGACAAGTAAGGGAATGGGAAAAAAGGGGTATACACTTTGTTCATCAGATCTATCGAGACGGTAGAATGAAACAATTCCAAGAGTTAAGGAACCAGTTCCTAATTCCGAAAAAATCATTTTTTAGATACTTGCAGATCAGGCATGCTTTGGATAAACAGTTCCAGGGTATAGTAATGGAATGGAGTCAGATACCCGTAATAGAGGACATAATACGAGCAAAATCAGGGAAAGGTTTAATATCCAAAGTGTATGTCGAGTTGTGTAAGAAATCTCAGGAAAAAAAACAGGCTCAAAAAAACAGGAAAAAATGGGAGTCTGATGTGGGTGACATCTCGGAGGACCAATGGGAGAGGATCCTCGAGGTGGCGCCATGGGTGTCCATTTCCCCATCTCAAAAGTTCTCACATCTACTGTTATTGTATAGAGCATACTATACCCCCAAGAGGTTGGCCCAATTTGGTAGAAGGAGCGATGCAGCGTGTCCGAGATGTGGTAGGACAGAAGGAGATATGATCCACATGTTTTGGAGATGTCCTAAGCTACATCGGTATTGGAGGGAGGTTGTGATGATAGTTAGCAGGGTTTTTGAGATGGCAGTGGAAATGGAACCAATGGGATGTGTATTGGGATGGATCAAGGGGAGTAGTGACCCCAAGGATAGTAATTTAGCCAAAGTAAGGTGTCTCTTTCAGGCTAGAAAACTCATAGCCCAGAAATGGCAATCTGCCACACCCCCCACGAGTGGCGAGTGGGTGCAAAATATGAATAGGGTTATCCTTAAAGAGAGAGTAGCGTATATGAGACAAGGGGGTATTAAAAAGTTTGATAAGATATGGAAAGAATGGTGTGCAAAAATGATGAACGAAGGTACCTCTTAGTAAGAAGGAAGTATGATGAATGGGAGTGTATGAGTGGGGTAGGTGATGAATGTAGGAAGGGAAGGATGGGAGAGAGATATGTAAACAGGTATTGTGTTAATACTGTTTTTTTTATTGGAAGGTTGTATGAGTTGTATTTAATTGAAAAAGAAATTAATAAAGATATAAAGTATAAAAAAAAAAAAAAAAAAAGGATCTTGGATCTTGAGGTGGCCACCCCCTATTCATGCGCCCGGCCCATTTCAGGGCACCGGGTGCATGAATTACAGCGGACAGTTTTTTTTTTTAAGCACCTGATTAGAGTCAAAATAGGGTGGGCTCGGGTTGCAGCAAATTAATATTCGCTGTTGAAACACTATATTAGTGTTTCAACACTATTATTGTTGAAACACTAATATACCACTATTATATTTGTGTGTATGTGTTTGCATGCATGTCAGGACCCTGCAGAGTAAAGGACCACGCTATATCAAGATGGAACTCAACTCTCAACACTGACCCTCAATCCGGCAAATCAGAAGCGGGTGTGGGAACCGTTTTCCAAGTGGCCGGAAAGAGAAGACTCCGATTGGCCACCAAGGAGGAGGGAGCAGACGGAAACCATCCTCTGTCAGAGGCTTCATACCACGAATGGAGTTGCCCCCACGGGCATGCACCGGCTGTGTTATCCTGATCACGTCATATGACATCTGGTCAAGATATCACAACCACTTTGCCACCGTCATCTTTACCTCCGTGTTAGTCCCGGCACATATACGGTGCATCCCGAAAGAATTCACAGTCCTTCACTTTTCTACATTTTGTTATGTTACAGCGTTATTCCATAATGGATTAAATTCATTATTTTCCTCAAAATTCTACAAACAATACCTTATAATGACAACGTGAAAGCAGTTTGCTTGAAATCTCTGCAAATTTAATAAAAATACAAAAGAAAAATCCCATGTACATAAGTATTCACAGCCTTCGCCATGGCAATCAAAATTGATTGGAGTCCACCTGTAATAAATTCAGTTGATTGGACTAGATGTGGAAAGGCACACACCTGTTTATATAAGGTTACACCATTAACAGTGCATATCAGAGCACAAACCAATGTGCTCTGATATGCATTGAAGGTCCCAATGAGAACAGGGGCCTTTATCATCTGTAAGTAGAAGAAGTTTGGAACCACCAGGACTATTCTTAGAGCGGCCTGCCTGGCCAAACTGAGTGATCGGAAGAGAAGGGCTTAAGTCAGGGAGGTGACCAAGAACCCAATGGTCACTCTGACAGAGCTCCTGCATTTCTCTGTGGAGAGAAGAGATCCTTCCAGAAGAACAACCATCTCTGCAGCACTCCACCAATCAGACCTGTATGGTAGAGTGGCCAGACAGAAACCACTTCCCAGTAAAAGGCACATGATGGCCCACCTGGAGTTTGCTAAAAGTCACCTAAAGGACTCTCAGACCATGAAAACTCTCTGGTCTGATAAAACAAAGATTGAACTCTTTGGCATGAATAGGAAGTGTCATGTCTGAAGGAAACCAGGCATCGCTCATCACCTGGTCAATACCATCACTACAGTGAAGCATGGGTGGCAGCATCATGCTGTGGGGATGTTTTTCAGCGGCAGGAACTGGGAGACTAGTCGGGATCGAGGGAAAGATGAATGCAGAAATGTACAGAGACATCCTTGATGAAAACCTGCTCCAGAGCGCTCTAGACCTCAGACTGGGGCGAAGGTTCATCGTCCAACAGGATAACGACCATAAGCACACAGCCAAGATAACAAAGGGGTGACTATGGGACAACTTTGTGAATGTCCTTGAGTGGCCCAGTCAGAGCCAAGACTTGAACCCGATTGAACACATCTCTGGAGAGATCTGAAAATGGCTGTGCACCGAAGCTTCCCATCCAACCCAATGGAGCTTGAGAGGTTCCTCAAAGAAGAATGGGAGAAACTGCCCAAAAATTGTTGTGCCAAGCTTATAGCATCATACTCAAAAAGACTTGAGACTGTAATTGATGCCAAAGGTGCTTCCACAAAGTGTTTTTGCAAAGGCTGTGAAAACTTATGTACTTGTGATTTTTTGTTTTTGTTTTTTATTTTTAATAAATTTGCAAAGATTTCAAACTTCTTTCATGGTGTCGTTATGGGGTTTTGTTTGTAGAATTTTGAGGGGAAAAAATATAATTCAATCCATTTTGGAATAAGGCTGCAATATAACGATGTGGAAAAAGTGAAGTGCTGTGAAAACTTTCTGGATGCACTGTACACACATAGACACAGGCTGGAGGGGCTTGACACAGCCTGTGTTGCAGAACCTCCTCCAGATCCCCTTACACAGTGTGAACAAAGTGAAAGCTTTTGTCAGTCAACGTATGCCCTGTACACATGACACCCGATAGGAATATACGATGAAAAGCTTCCGTCTGACTTTTTCTGTCGGACATTCCGCTCGTGTGTACACGGCATTAAACTCTGCCTACACCATGTTACTGAAAAAAAAAAAATTAAACATTTCCCTTCAAATATAGATCTGTACTAAATAGTACTAGAAACTCCTCCTCAGATCTTTCTAGTTGACAGGAAAGAACTGTGAAATGTCATGCAAATCCTGAACAGCAATGATTACATTTAAGTATGTAAGCATCAGTGGATTTGAGAAGGGAGTTGGGCAGCTCCAAAATTTTTTAGCCATGCCCCCCATCCCTCCTCTGGAGCTGACTTCACTCTCAGCTGCCGGTGTCTGGTGTTCTATGGCTCTGGAAGGCTTCCTAGCAGTGGCGGCCCGTCCCTTAGGGGTGCATGAGCACCACTCCCCCATCAATGCGTCTGGTCCTGTGATCTACACACAGGGCGCTGGATGCATGGATTCCAATGGGGGGGTGGCGGGGTTTTGAAGCATGTGATTAAAGTGATTAGAGCCAGAGGCACTAATAGGCTTCAAAAAGGGATTTGTGTGACAATAGCAAATAAATTTTCCATATTTTCACACTGATTCTCCTCCCGGCCAATCAGGAAGCGGGTCTGAGACCCATTTCCCAATTGGCCAAAAGGATAAGCGTTCCAATTGGCCGCTGAAGAGGAGGGAAGAGGAGACGGAAGCTGCCATGATGCCTGTGGAGGAGAGCAGGGGAGGGGGAAGCCACCAGTGTTATGCGGAGGAGGAGAGCAGGGGAAGGAGAAGCTTCCATAGATGGGGTAAGTGCTACGGTGCTTCTGGTGACCAACCTGACCGGACCAGGGGTTTTGCTGTTTGCCACCCCCCCCAAACAAATTTACCACCAGCCACCACTGCTTTCTAGTTCCTGAAAACACAGCGATCCTTGGCAGTCCCTTACCCGAGTGGAGCAGCAGATCCCCGTGACTCTTTACATCTTCATGAGCCCTGGCCACCTGACTGTCGATGAGGTCTGAGAAATGCTTTTCCATTCCCTCAATGTGAGATGTAATTTGTCTTAATAAACTTGCTTTTAATATGACATGCTGCACTTAGAGTGGCGCTCTTTGTTTTTATTCAGAGTGTGGCTAAGCAGTGTTTGACAAGTATATGTAGTACCCTCTAACGTAGTGTACTGTAGACATGTGCAGAGTAAAATATTTCATTTCGGAATTACGTTTTCGTCCGTAAAATTTATTTATTTAGTTACTCCCGAAATTCGTTTTTATTTATTTAGTTTTTTGTTCAAAAATTGCATTCGTCCGAAAATCCACATAAATTACGGTCGAATCTGTCTTTGAAGGCTTATGGTGTCTGTCGAATGTATAAAGAAGATTCGACGGAGCTAGTATATAGCATAATTCGTGTGAACTTTAGAACCCTATTAAAGTCTATGGGACTCCAACGTTCAAAATCTAAAGTGCTAATTTTAAAGGCTAATATGCAAGTTACTGTCCTAAAAAGTGTTTAGAGACCTGGGTCCTGCCCAAGGGTACATGTATCAATGCAAAAAAAAGTTTTAAAAACTGACGTTTTTTCAGGAGCAGTGATTTTAATGATTAAAGTGAAACAATAAAAGTGTAATATTCCTTTAAATTTCGTAGCTGGGGGGTGTCTATAGTATGCCTGTGAAGGAGCGCATGTTTCTGGTGCTGTCCCTGCACAAAGTGTAATTTATGCAGGAAAAAAAGTCCTTTAAAATCACTCGCAGCTATTATGAATTGTCAGCTCCGTAATACAAAGAACACTCATTGAAAGTCATAGATAAAATAAATAAATAAATAAATAAATAAATAAATAAAGCGTGGGGGTCCCCCAAATTCAATTACCAGGCCCTTCAGGTCTGGAATGGATATTAAGGGGAACCCTGCATCAAATTTAAAAAAAAAATTGACGTGGGGTTCCCCCTAAAAATCCATACCAGACCCTTTATCCGAGCACGCAACCTGGCAGGCCGAAGGAAAAGAGGGGGGGTGAGAGAGCGTCCCCCCTCCCTCCTGAACCGTACCAGGCCACATGCCCTCAACATTGGGAGGATGCTTTGGGGGTCTGTGACCCCTCAAAGCACCTTGTCCCCATGTTGATGTGGAGAAGGACCTCATCCCCACAACCCTGGCCGGTGGTTGTGGGGGTCTGTGGGCGGGGGGCTTATCAGAATCTGGATCAATCCCAGATCCCGACCCCCCCCCTGTTTGAAATGGTAAGGGGGTACCTACCATTTCACAAAGAAAGTGTAAAAAAATTGTTAAACAAGACAAACACATTTTTGAAAATTCCTTTATTAAAAATAAAAAAAGATTCCAGCGGTGGTAATCCACTCTTGCTATCGAGCGACGGGTGATATCTCTCCAGCGATGGCTGATCTGATCCAGTGCAGCAAATCCATCCATCTTCTGTCTCCATGGAGGAGACACTGCGGGGATCCCGGCGGCCTGACGTTTGTTATATGTGGAGGGCGGGGCCACCCGTCACCTGACCCCGCCCCCCTCTGACGCAAGGGGAAATCCGATGTAACACAGGCAGGTTTCCGTTACATCAGAGGGGGGCGGAGTCACCCATACATCACGGGGAAGCACGGGTTTCCCCTTGCGTCAGAGGGGAGAGGGGTCAGGTGACAGGTGGCCCTGCCCTCCGCATATAACAAACGTCAGGCCGCCGGGATCCCCGCAGTGTCTCCTCCGTGGAGACAGAAGATGGATGGATTTGCTGCGCTGGATCAGATCAACCATCGCTGGAGAGATATCATCCATCGCTGGATAGCAAGAGTGGATTACCACCGCTGGAATCTTTTTGTTATTTTTTTTATTTTTAATAAAGGAATTTTTCAAAAGTGTGTTTGTCTTATTTAACTATTTTTTACACTTTCTTTGTGAAATGGTAGGGGTAGTACCCCCTTACCATTTTAAAACAGGGGGGGGCCGGGATCTGGGGGTCCCCTTGTTAAAGGGGCTTCCAGATTCTGATAAGCCCCCCACCCGCAGACCCCCACAACCACGGCCAGGGTTGTGGGGATGAGGCCCTTCTCCACATCAACATGGGGACAAGGTGCTTTGAGAGGTCACAGACCCCCAAAGCATCCTCCCAATGTTGAGGGCATGTGGCCTGGTACGGTTCAGGAGGGAGGGGGGCCGCTCCCTCGTCCCCCCCTCTTTTCCTGCGGCCTGCCAGGTTGCGTGCTCGGATAAAGGGTCTGGTATGGATTTTTAGGGGGACCCCCACGGCAATTTTTTTTAAAATTTGACGCGGGGTTCCCCTTAATATCCAGACCAGACCTAAAAGGTCTGGTCTGGATATTTAGGGGGAACCCCCCGTCGATTTTTTATTTGATGCAGGGTTCCCCTTAATATCCATACCAGACCTGAAGGGCCTGGTAATTGGATTTGGGGGACCCCCACGCTTTTTTATTTATTTATTTATTTAATCAATGACTTTCAATGAGTGTTCTTTGTATGACAATTCATAATAGCTGCGAGTGATTTTAAAGGACTTTTTTTTCTGCATAAATGACACTTTGTGCAGGGACAGTTCTAAGCACCAGAAACATGCGCCCCTTCACAGGCATACCATAGACACCCCCCAGCTACGAAATTTAAAGGAATATTACACTTTTATTGTTTCACTTTAATCATTATTAAAATCATTGCTCCCGAAAAAACGGCCATTTTTAAAACTTTTTTTTGCATTTATACATGTCACCTGGGGCAGGACTTAGGTCCCCAAACACTTTTTAGAACAATAACTTGCAGAATCTTTTCTCTCTGTCAAATCTTTTTTCTCTGTCGAATATTTTCTCTATATAATCTTGGACTAATAGAGGTAAGGTTAGGCACATTCGACCACAGGTTCTATAGACACAGATTGTTATTGTCAGAGTCACGTCGAATCTCCTATTCCATATCGAACTGTTGTAACAACGAAAACTAAAATAAAGCATTTATTTATGTTGGATCTTTCGTTTTTCGGATTCTGTGCTTTCGTTATCATTTGTCAAAATGAAAACAAAAATACCCGAAATTCGGACGAAAATGCATTCGGACAAAAACGAATGCACATGTCTAGTGTGCTGGGTATACATAGTTTGTAAGCTGTAGTATAGGTAAATTTAGCCTGGCTGATGGCCAGGCTGGGCTGAATCTGGGTCAGGGGTGAGTGACTCTGGGAGGCTGGATGACTCACCAGGCAGCACCTCTGGTATCTCCCCCTACTTGCTGAAACCTTGGAGAAGCTTCCAGAAGAATGGATAGGAGGTTAGGAGGAGTTGCTTGGAGTATCGAGGAGGACCCCAACCAATCCCCAGCAAGTGGGCTGGCAGGGGGTGGGCACCTCTTAAATAGTGTGTTGCAAGATGGAGATGGAGTTCTGAGGAGGCTGTCGGCGCCCCTCGAGGGTGCTCCCTAGTCTGGAGGGGGGGGGGTGACCTTGGGCCTGCAGTTCAGGTGCTGGAGGGACCCTCTACAACATAAACAGGACTCCTTTCCTGGATGCATAGGAGCAGGTGTGTGGACAGCAGGAGAGAGTCAGCACATCCAGGAGATCTTCAGGAGAAGTCAGCTGGGTGGGCTGGTGAATTTGCAGTCTGGGAGGACTGTGTTGGAGAAGTAGCATGGTGGGCTAGTGAAAGGAGCTGCTGCAGGCTGGCAGTGCCTGAAGAGGTGGTGCTGAGATCAGTAGCCACACGGATTTAAGCTGGACATTGTACTTTGCTACACAAACCAAGGGCTCCAGGGTCCCTGCCTGTAAAGGGCTTTTGCTTAAAAATCTGAGTGTTGCCTTTTTGTCAGATTAATTATCAGTGTGCCAGCTAGGATTTCTGCAAGCAAGTGTGCTGGAGAAGGCAGTGGAGTGTATATAGACTGTACATAGGAAAGTTGTCCCTGGAGACTGGACATCCCATAATACCCCTAATCCCCATTCAAGTTTTATCCCCTCAATAAAAATACAAAACTAGCACTAGACTGTTTTCTGACTCTGGGAGCCTGTGAAATTCAGTGTGCCTGGCTGTGCAGGGTTGGGGATCCCATTTCACCAGAGGCTCCTGTTGGAGATACAACAGCTTTCAGTTTAGCCTATTGACTGCAGTTCACAAACAGGACACTAGATGTCGCTAATGCTCAGTGATATGCTATGCTATACATTTTTCTATGATGTGTTGTATTTCCTGTATGTAATGCTGTACTTGTTGGTTTCCTTTTCCTGTCTGTTTTTTTCTTACCATGTGAAGTGACATTTTAGCTAGTGTGGTTATGTTCCAATAAAGAAACCAGTTCCTGTTACTCCACAATGTCTAATCTGAATTGAATCTGCTGCACCCAGCAATCATACTCTGCAACAGGTTATGGGCCCAGTGTCCGGATAAAGTCTTATGACCAGGTGCGGCCCAAGCAGAATAAAGCCTCGAATGGGAGACAGTGTGGCTGATGCGGAGATTGACATAAGGAAGTTTTCCAGTGACATCTCCTATAGACAAGTAAGACTGTTCATATATAAAGGAGAAAAAAAAATGTCCGGAAACTCAGAGCCTAAACTCTCAGTGGCCAAGCTGAACAATGACAATTATCAGTGTAGTGCCGGTACTCCTGAAGAGTACGCGCTATGTATGTCTTAGGAAATTTTTTTTTTCCTAAGACTATAGTTGGTCTTGGGGTTAATTTCATTAAATTGTGGTTTTGGCATCAGTTTGGCTGGACTGTACTATGTTCTGCCTGGTCATAGGTGTAGGTATCACCTTCGACAGGCATTGGAACTCAGTCTGGTTGGACGCATTGGGTACCAATCTCTCTCTCGGATTCAATCAGTGTATGCGTTGTCTAGCTGTGTATTCTGAGAGAGGGTACTTAAGGTGCTGAAGTCACGTGGTTCTGGGTTCTGGCTGCAAGATACTGGTACTGTAAGTAAGTTCCTAATTTCATCTTTCAGTTACAACTAAGTTCCTGTGAGAGACTTTCAGTGTTCATCTTAAGTTTTACAACCAAGTCTGTGGCAGAGACTTTGTTAAGTTTGAATCACTTGTTGGCTGCTAGATCCACAATCAAGGATTTATCCAACAGTGGAAGTATCCAGTTGCGAATGGCTATTCCCTGGATCATCTAGAGAGAAACATTATTAAGTGTCATCAGTTTCCAAAGTATCTGAGCTTTCCTACCCATACCCTCTATTCCCAACTGAGAGACTGAGTTTGTGTTCAACGTTTTATGCAAATTTAAAATTCCTAAAGGAATTCAAGTGTCGGTCTCTGCAGTTATTGGGCCATCAACCTCAGCAACCCCTAGACAAGAACGACGAGCTACGAAGTGGAGAAGGTAAACGGTAAGCCCAAGAAAACCAGCCGCTCCTTGGGGGGTCAGTTCCACACGTGTGGGCTCGTAGTCCGGGATGTACCGTTACCTCTCGCAACGGAGAAGAACTGTACATGTGAGTTTATGGAAGTTTTTTTGACTGCGCCTTTTTGAGAAAGGTAAAAGACATTCATTGTTGATGCGTAAGCGTGGGAGGAGCCTTGGAGAAAAGCCAGCAAAATTGCGCAACCAGAGGAACCAGTGGGAGGAGTCTGCGCCTGTTTCGTCTTCCTACAAGAGGCACCACGTGAGTGTGTCGTAGGAAGAGAGTGAAGCCAGTTGTGTTTTTGCTATTGCAGAGAGAAAAAGTTCCTGTAAGAAAAAATGTATTGTGTTCCAGGTACAACATCATCTGTTCCAGGACCCAGGATGCCACCGTTAAGGGGTCCCACAAGAAAACAAGCCGCTTCTTCGGGGGTCAGTGCTACATCAGCTATGGAAGTTCAAAGTAGAAATGCTATTATCCAGAGATGACTTGTGGGAGGTTACCACCACAGAGAGGCCACAGGATAATAATCAGTACTGGGACAAGAAAAACAGACAAGCACGGGCCACCATAAGTTTACTAGTGGAGGATGATCAGCTTATTCATATACCTCATGAGGACACAGCGAAAGGTATGTGGAACGTACTGAAAAAACTGCATGAAAGATCCAGTTTAAACAGCAAGCTGTTTTTGCTGCGGAAACTTTATAAAATTACACTTGGCAGAGAACAGGACATGCAGGAGCATATAAATGCAATGCTGTAAGTAATTGCGCAACTCAGATCAATCAGGGAGAATATAACAGACAGTCACACTGTAGCCATGTTATGCAGTTTGCACGATACATATACTGCACTAATCAATGCACTGGAGACACGACCTGAGACAGATCTGATGGCATTTGTAAAAACCAGGCTCATACATGAGTATCAGAGAAGAAAAGAATTAGTGCATGACTCCACAGAAACTGACACAAGAACTGCTCTTAAAGCTACAGATGCAAGATTACACAGGAAAGAGACCAGAGTGTGTTCCAGATGCCAAAAACAGGGACACATAAAGAAACACTGTACTATATGGAAAGCAGAGCAAATGAGACAGCATCCCTCTTATGCTAAACAAAAGGTCAAAACCACAATCAATGACCCATGGGAAGGAATCTGGAATGCCACATTTAAAACGACAGGCAACAATAAATGCCAATGCTGGTACATTAATTCGGGGACAACCAGTCAGATGACGAGTGATAGAAGTTTCTTCACAGAACTTGATCTGAACAACAAAGAAACTATTTATCTTGCAGATGGAAGCAAAATACATGCAGAAGGATATGGGCATGGAACCCTCATATGCCCGGATGATGTGGGAAACAATTTAGCCATACCAGTGAAAGATGTGCTTTATGTTCCTAATTTAGAAGGAGGACTCTAATCTGTGAAGCATCTAACAGCCAGAGGACTCACTGTAAAATTCCAAGGTGACAAGTGTTCTATTCTGAATGGCAAACAGACAATAGCAAGTGTCAAGCTGGATGATCGTCTTTATCACCTCGACCCAGTGAAGGAAAAGGTGAGACTATGTACACACAAGCACAAGGACTGTATACATATATGGCACAGACATCTAGGTCACAGACACCCAGAATGCATACAGGAACTACAGAGGAGAAATCTGACAAGGGATCTAACAGTATCCCCTTGCCCAGTTACTGTTAAGTGTGAATGTTGCATTAAATCCAAAGCTACAAGAGCAGCACTTCCCAAAGTCAGTCAGAAGAGAGCTTCAAGACCACTTGATTTAGTTCACAGTGACATGTGTGGTCCCCTAAACTCACCAACACCTGGAGGCAACAGGTACATAGTGACTTTCATAGACGACTATTCAAGATACACAGTCACCTACCTAATGCAACACAAGAGTGAAGTTTTTGACAAATTGCAAGACTATATAATAAAGACTAGTAACAAGTTTCAGAGGAAGCCTCTCATACTTCGGAGTGATAATGGAGGTGAATTCATAGAAGGTAGGATACAAGAGTACTTAAAACAGAATGGAATAGAACATCAAAAGACAGTCCCGTATACACCAGAACAAAATGGAGTAGCTGAAAGAAAGAATAGAACTCTGACTGAAATGATCAGATGTTGGCTGACAGACTCTGGACTACCACAAAAATACTGGGGTGAGGCAGCCATGACAGCTACATATTTGCAGAAAAGACTTCTTTCCAGAACAGCGGAGAAAACCCCATATGAACTATGGCACAATGAGAAGCCAAGTGTAAAACACCTAAGAGTTTTTGGTTGCAAAGCATTCATCTACATACCTGAAGAAAAACGCACCAAACTCCAGAACAGAGCGTTTGAAGGTATCTTAGTTGGATACAGTGACAATGTCAAGGGTTACAGAATCCTAAATCCCAAAACAAACAAGGTTACCATTAGCAACAGCATAACCTTTGTTGAAGATTTAAGAGATAATGTAATGACAACAGTGGAAGCAAGAATAGAAGAGAAAACCGACATTGACCAGCCCATCTCTGTAACTTCCGAACAAACAATTGAAGTGAGTGCAGACTCAGCGAAAAACTGAATAGCAGACACAAGAAGGCTCAGACACAAAAACAAGATGTTCAACAAGAGAAAACAAAGGTAAACCACCTATACGTCTCTCATACAAAGAAAGTACTGCCAGTACCAACGAACCTGTAAGCTGGAAAGATATATCTCAACTTTCAGAACAAGAAGCAAGTAAATGGATAACGGCTGCTGAGGAAGAGATGAAATCCATACATGACACTAAAACATGGACACTTACAGAACTACCACCTGGAAGGAAAGCCATAGGCTGTAAATGGACTTTTAAAGTGAAATACAATGCAGATTGAAAGGTACAAAGCAAAACTAGTAGCCAAGGGCTATTCTCAAAAATATGGAGAGGACTATGATATGAGACGTTTGCACCAGTAATCAAGCACAGTAGCCGTCACAAGAAAAATGCAAGTGAAACATTTTGATGTGAAAAACACGTTTCTACACGGCGATTTAACAGAAGAAATTTACATGGAACGACCGCCAGGATTCAAAGATGAACAAAGGTTAGACCTAGTGTGCAAACTTCGCAGTAGTATATATGGTCTAAAGCAAGCAGCCAGAGTGTGGAATATAAAAATAAATGAAGTGCTTACACATCAAAACTTTATAAGGAGTAAAGCAGACCCCTGCTTATACACAAAGAAATTGGCAAACAGATGGGTCTATATGCGGATGATATCCTGATTTTGCTTGAGCAAGAAGGGGACGAAGCAGAAATACTGGAAAAAACAAAATCAGCACTTTGACACCAAAGATCTTGGCAACATAAAGAATTACCTCAGTATCCAGATCGAGAGAGAGGAAGATGGCAGCTTTCTTTTGAACCAAAGACACAAAATACAAGAAATAATTGAAACATTTGAAATGGAAGGCGCCAAACCAGTAAAGTCTCCCATGGAAACCAACTACCTAAAGGAGATGAATTGTCAAGATAAGCCATTACCTACTAATACTCAATACAGGAAAGCAATAGGGAAATTGCTGTACCTTACTACTGCTACAAGGCCGGACATTGCAGCAACTGTTGGAATCCTATACAGAAAGGTTTTGATGCCATATAAAAGGAACTGGACTGCTGTAAAGCGAATCATTCGCTATCTTAAATGGAATTCACACTACAAGTTAAAGTTACTAGTAAGTGATGAAAGCACCTTAAAAGGATATGTGGATGCTGACTGGGCAGGAGACACCAGTGACAGAAAATCTACCAGTTGCTACTTATTTTTTCTGTCAGGAGGTGCCATCAGTTGGACTAGTAAAAAGCAACTCTCTGTTATACTGTCATCTACTGAAGCAGAATATGTTGCTGCAGCACAGGGGAAGCCAAGAAGTTATTTGGCTGAGACAGCTATTAACAGACTTGGGTCAACCACAGTTGAGACCAACAGAAATATATGAAGACAATCAAGGATGCCTTGTACTTGCGCACATGGAAGGAGTTCATTCAATATTCAAGCACATTTATGTGAAGTTCCACTTTCTTAGGGATCTTCAAGAGCAAGGTCATCTTGAGTTACATTATTGCCCAACTGAGGATATGACAACAGATATCCTTACAAAGCCCCTGACCGCTGAAAGACATTCAAGGCTTGAAAAGAAGATGGGCTTAACAGACTAAGCCTTAGCTGTTGAGAAGGGGTGTTGGAGATACAACAGCTTTCAGTTTAGCCTATTGACTGCAGTTCACAAACAGGACACTAGATGTCGCTAATGCTCAGTGATATGCTATGCTATACATTTTTCTATGATGTGTTATATTTCCTGTATGTAATGCTGTACTTGTTGGTTTCTTTTTCTTTCTTTTTCTTGTCTGTTTCTTTCTTACCATGTGAAGTGACATTTTAGCTAGTGTGGTTATGTTACAATAAAGAAGCCAGTTCCTGTTACTCTACAACGTCTAATCTGAATTGACTCTGCTGCACCCAGTAATCGTACTCTGCAACATCTCCTACATGGGGTGCTCTATCTGTAGAGCCCCCCCTCTAACCATATGTTATCATTTAGGTGGGCGATCTGGGGGATTTAAAAATGTAGCTCAACCACATGTTTTTACTCCTTTCTTGCCATCTGTGTGAAAGAGGCCTCAGTCAAAGTACTCAGAGTTTACTGCAGTGATAGGGCACAAAGAAGCTCACTAGAAGAAGACTAGAAAGATTTCCAGAAGCAGCTTAGAATTGTTGGGACTGCTAATTCGATATGGCGTGTGTGCTGCTATCTATAAACTAAAAGGGACTACAAGTCTTACCAACTTTCTTGTATTGTCAAGGGCTTCTGGGGTTTGTAGCTTCATATTATCTGTGTCCTACTTTTTGGACACTAGGACTGCTAGGACTTCTAGTTCCATATTAGCTATAAGCATCTATCTGGGCATTGGGACTGCTGAGACTTGTGTTGCTACCCTGACACAGAGTATGATGGTTGCTGGACTACCAGGTAGGGTTACGGGATTCTTATTTTGTGAACTGTTGGAAGTCTGACCCATGCTTCTTATATTTGCTCCTTCATCCTTGTCCTTCCCGCTCTACAGTGTACCAAAACCCCCATATGTGCATAGTGTGTGTTCTCTCTCTCTCTCTCTCTCTCTCTCTCTCTCTCTCCTTTCCTAGGTCATCACACCACACAACATCTTCCCCACCCACCCTGAGTTGACGTCAGAATCCCTTTATAGCCAATGAAGACAGGTTGGATAATCGGATCTGACTGAGTGGAGGTTGCTTTGTGCTCCAGGTGATGAAGTGTTTTCTGGAGATGATGGCTCATTACCTGAGTGACGTGATTCTGCATGAACTGCCTAATGTCTAATAACACAGGGCTTGTTGGCTTTAATGGAGAAGATGGTATTGTGTGGATCAAAGGGTGTTAGAGTATAGCTGTTATGCCAAACATTAAATAAACTTCAGGCTGTCTTAACAGATACATGCAGGAGAACCTGTCATACTGACATACTCCAGGAGGACCCCTGGGACGCTGTAGCCCCTATCACGACAGGTTTAGCCAACAATTATAATTGTCCCCTTTTATTAAAGAAGACATTTTAAAAAAAGGCTGCATGTAAAATTCAGCAAATGCAGCGCTACAGAAGGCTGTTAGAGAATGGAAACATGCTACAGGATGTTTCTCTCAATAAAATTCATCATACCATATATACTCGAGTATAGGCCGACCTGAATATAAGCCGAGGTCCCCAATTTACCCCCAAAAAACTGGAAAAAATTATTGACTCGTGTATAAGCCGAGGGTGAGACATGCCTGTCCATCCCTGTGTGTCGTCCATCCCTGTGTGTGTCCATGCATCCGTGTGTGTGTGTGTCCATGCATCCGTGTGTGTGTGTGTGTGTCCATGCATCCGTGTGTGTGTGTGTGTCCATGCATCCGTGTGTGTGTGTGTCCATCCATCCCTGTGTGTGTGCATGCATCCGTGTGTGTGTGTGTGTGTGTGTGTGTGTGTGTGTCCATGCATCCGTGTGTGTCCATCCATCCCTGTGTGTGCATGCATCCGTGTGTGTGTGTGTGTGTGTGTGTGTGTGTGTGTGTGTGTGTGTGTGTGTGTGTCCGTGCAGCCTACCTGTGTCCAGCCTGCCTGTGTCCGTCCAGCCTGTGTCCGTCCCGGCCTGCGTCCCGTCCCGGCCTGCGTCCCGTCCCGGCCTGCGTCCCGGCCTGCGTCCCGTCCCGGCCTGCGTCCCGGCCCGTCCCGCAGCTCTTCGTCGGTGGCCATTCTAGGATTCAAAAGCCGCGCCTCCGTCGGTGATAGGCGGAACACTCAATTTCCCACTGACTGCTGGGAAATTGAGTGTTCCGCCTATCGGATGTCCGTGATAGGCGGAACACTCAATTTCCCAGCAGTCAGTGGTCCGCCTATCATGGACGTCCGCTCATCCTCATACTACGGACGAGGATGAGAGGACGTCCGTGATAGGCGGAACACAGACTGCTGGGAAATTCAGTGTTCCGCCTATCACAGGCGAAGGCGGAGACGGAGGCGCGGCCTTTGAATCCTAGAATGGCCGCTGTCTGTCTGCTCGACACGCTGATCGGGCAGACAGACAGCGATGACTCGAGTATAAGCCGAGGGGGGCACTTTCAGCCTCAAAAAAGAGGCTGAAAATCTCGGCTTATACTCGAGTATATACGGTAAACAAGCAGAAGAAAGAAACATAACATAAAAAAAAGAAAAGGGACAGGCAGCACCGACGCCAGTTATACTAATGTGAAATAAATAAATCAATGAACTACTAGAATCCACACTACATACGGTAGTTACATAGTTGGTAAGGTTGAATAAAGTCACCAGTCTATTCGGTTCAACCTGAGTTAATGTGTGTATATGTCACTACCATTTTCCATATCCCTGTACTTTGCGTTAGCTAAGAAACGCAAATAAACGTTTTTTGAAATTATCTACATTCCACCAACTGTGGAAGGGTGTTCTAAATCCTTACCACTCTAACAGTGAAGAACCTCTTATGCAGTTAAACACAGAATTTCCTCTTGTTCAACGTCATTGCATGGCCTTGTGTCTTTTTTCAAAAATTTAAGGTAGCTTCTTCCCAATGCTAGAGTCTCCATTTAAAGATTTGTCAATAATGATCAAATCCTCTCTTATGGATCTCTTTTTCAGGGAGAATACGTTTAATATTTGTAGCTTTTCCTCATAACTGAGGTCCTCCAGCCCCCTTGTCCTTTCTCTGGACTCTCTCCAGTTCAAAGACATCTGTTCTTGAGGAGTGGCGATCAAAACTGGACTGCACATTCAACGTGTGGCCGAGCCAGACTTTTCTAAAGTAGTAGAATAATAGGGGTTAATTTACTAAGGGCAAATAGACTGTGCACTTTTGAAAGTGTAGTTGCTCCAGAACTCAGTAAATGAGATAAAACTTCACTTTACAAAGAACACATACAAGGAAAAAAAAATAATAAAAAAAAACATTTTTTCTTGCACATGATTGGATGATGAAAGTCAGCAGAACTTTTGCTCATTTACTAAGCTCTGGAGCAACTGCACTTGCAAAGTGCAAAGACAGAAGGAGAGCAGCATCCATAAAAGACAATTGGTAACTCACAAAATGTATGAGATGTCAGCGCATAGGGAATTAATAATGTGGTTCATCCGCTCATGGGGAAGACGATCTTCTCACTGGCGAAGAGGCAGGTGATGGGTCGAGGGACGCCAGTGGTTCCCAGTGCTTCCAGACACTCAAGACAGCTGACAGACAGTGGTGTACGTCACTTCAGGCTATCGATAGCTAGGTAGGTAGGTAGATAGCTAGGATAGCTATTGTAAGCCTGATGAAGAAGCACGCATGCTCCACACACGCACTCCTCCCCACTCTCTCTCCAACCAGAAGCGACGTACACCGCTAGCTGTTCTGAGTGTCTGGAAGAGCTGGGAACCACCGGCGTCCCTATACCCATCAGCTGCTTCTTCAGCAGTGAGAAGATCGTCTTCCCCGCGAGCAGATGAACCACATTATTAATCCCACATGTGCTGATATCTCATACATCTTGTGAGTTACCAATTGTCTTTTATGGAATAAAATGTCTTAATGCTGCACTTCAATTTAGCTGCTCTCCTTCTGCCTTTGCCTTCCACAGAGTTACTTCTAGCCTGTCACAAGCTGGCAGCAATCCACAGTCAGCTTATCCAAGAACACTTCAACTGTCCTTGTGCCACACATGTACCCCTCCACATTAACTTTAGTAAATCTACCCCATAGTCTTAAAGTGGTGTTGCCACCAAAAAAAAAAAATAGTTTAAAATTCTTAAAAAATAAAATAAAAATTATTGTAATTTTTTTTATTTTACTCACCTCTAAATGCCTGTTGCTAGGGGGTCTGCCTTCTTCATTGCCCGGGCTGGTGACATCACTTCCCCTCGCGCCGCACAGTCATCTGGGACTTGTCACGTGTCCCAGATGACTGTGCGGCATATCACGGCGCCCCCACTCGACTGCACTGTGACCCCGCATGGTTGGCCAATCACAGCTGTACTGAGTAGTACACACCCCACACTATATAAGGCAGCCAGCACGGCACCTTGTGTAGTGTGTTGGCGTCTGAAGCAGTTAGTGGGTGTTCTGTGTAACACAGTATACACCGATAGTTATCGGCCGATTTTTGTTCTTCTGTTGTGGTTGTTGTCTGCGTGCCCTGACCGCAGTATACACCGCTTTATTCACCTATATAGCTAGCGATATATCTATCTTTTATAATAGAGCTGGCAGTCAGTGTTAGGAACTTGTGCGTGCTGTCTGCGTGCTCTGAACCCAGTACACACCGCTATATCCACCTATATAGCAAACTATCTTGCTCGTTTTAAATAGAGCTTGCAGTCAGCGGTAGGAGCTTGTGTGTGCTGTCTGCGTGCTCTGAACCCAGTACACACCACTATATCCACCTATATAGCAAACTATCTTGCTCATTTTAAATAGAGCTTGCAGTCAGCGGTAGGAGCTTGTCTGTGCTGTCTGCGTGCTCTGAACCCAGTACACACCGCTATATCCACCTATATAGCAAACTATCTTGCTCGTTTTAAATAGAGCTTGCAGTCAGCGGTAGGAGCTTGTGCGTGCTGTCTGCGTGCTCTGAACCCAGTATACACCGCTATATCCACCTACATAGCTCTTCTCTATTTGAGCCATCTGCAGGAGTTATTGGAAGTTGTGTGTGCCTCCAGCACAGCACAGTATACATCTGTATTTACCCTTTATTGGTGGTGTTCTATAATAAAGGCCTCCAGCACAATATACACCTGTATCTACCCTTTATTGCTGTTGTCTAATAGAGCCATCTGCAGGGCTTAGTGGGTGTTGTGTGCCTCCAGTACAGTATACCCCTTTATCTACCCTTTATTGCTGGTGTTCTATAATAAAGGCATCTGCAGGAGTTAGTGGGTGTTGTGTGCCTCCAGCACAATATACACTACCCAATTGCTGTTTTACCCAACTCCCTTCAGGCCATTACCATGTCTGGAAGGCCAGCAAGGAGAGGCAGACAGGCGCGAGCCGATAAAAGAGGGCAAGCAGGCTCTGTGTCTAGAGACAACAGTGCTGGTCGTGGACGCGATGCATCGTCATCATCAGCACGTGGCCATGAGACACGCTTGTCCTTTTCGGCAGCTGGACATGTTGAGCCGCAACATGCCAACGACTTGGTAGAGTGGATGACCAAGCCCTCTTCATCCTCCTCATCCTCTCTCACCCAGTCTCAAGTTACTAGCAAAGCAGCTGCCAACGCATCGTCTTCCCTCGTCTCAATGTCATCATCAGTGACTCCTTCCCTAGACCCACCACGTCCTCCTGAGGAGTCTCCTGAACTCTTTGAGCACAGTGTTGGGTACATGCTCCAAGAGGATGCCCAGTGTTTTGTAAGCTCTGATGATGATACTCAGCTAGAGGAAGGCAGTAGCGTGAATGCAGAGAGAGGGGATGCTCAAGAAGGACAGCAATCTGGCAGTCATGTTCCACAAGCTGCAGCATACTGCCAGGTTTGCTACAGCGATGAAGAGGGAGGGGATGATGAGGGCACTGACTCCACGTGAGTGCCTGGTAGGAGAGAGGAGGAGGAGGCACTGGTCCAACGAGGCAGGATGCCCTCCGGGGGCCAGCTTAGTGGCAGCACACCGACTGAATCACACCGCAGAGCTCCGCCTTTGCAGGGCGCTGCCTCTGCGCGTTATTCTAAAAGTTCTTTGGTGTGGGCCTTTTTTGAGACGAGTGCATCAGATCGCACCGCTGCTATTTGCAACATATGTCTCAAGCGTATCTCGCGTGGCCAAAACATCAGCCGCTTGGGCACCACATGCTTGACCAGACATATGTTGACCTGCCATGCAGCTCGTTGGCAAGCGTACCTCAAAGACCCACACCAAAGAACAAAGCGGACCTCTCCTTGCTCCTCATCAGCTGGCATCTCCAACCCCACTAGACCTTCAGTCCTCCCTGAAACCTGCTCTGAGGTTGAAGGTGAAGAATTAGGTGTGTCACAGCCAAGTGCTTCCGGGCACTCTGCTAGCAGTACACCCACGTCCGATTATAGCAGGCAAATGTCCCTGCCCCAGCTGTTGGACCGGCGAAAGAAGTTCACTCCCAGCCATCCACATGCCCAGCGGTTGAATGCTAGCTTGGCTATATTGCTGGCACTTCAACTGCTGCCTTTTCAGTTGGTAGACTCGGCCCCCTTCCGTGAGTTTGTACAATGTGCGGTTCCTCAGTGGCAGGTCCCCAAACGCCACTTTTTCTCACCGAAGGCGATTCCGGCTCTCTACCGGCATGTGGAAGGCAATGTCCTTGCCTCGCTGGACAGGGCGGTCAGCGGTAAGGTGCATATTACCGCTGACTCATGGTCCAGCAGGCATGGACAGGGACGTTACCTTTCTTTCACGGCCCATTGGGTCACCCTTCTGGCAGCTGGGAAGGATGCAGGACAAGGTGCAGTAGTGTTGGAGGTTGTTCCGCCACCACGCCTCCAAAATGCTACTATTGGTTGTGACACACCTCTCTCCTCCACCCCCTCCTCTTCTTCTTCCTCCATGGCCTCTTCCAGTGCTCTGTCCTCAGAACCAGCGGTGCTCCGTAGACGTTCTAGGGGCTACGCAAGTACGCAGGCAAAACGATGCCATGCCGTGCTTGCGCTGGTTTGTTTGGGGGACAGGAGCCACACTGGGGCGGATGTATTGTCAGCTCTGCAGGGGCAGGCCAAGAGGTGGTTGACGCCACGCCAGCTTAAGCCAGGAATGGTGGTTTGCGACAATGGCACCAACCTCCTCTCCGCCCTCCGACAGGGACAACTGACCCATGTGCCCTGTGTAGCTCACGTCCTTAACCTGGTGGTGCAGCGGTTCTTGGGCAGGTACCCGGGCTTACAGGATGTCCTGAAGCAGGCCAGGAAAGTCTGTGTGCATTTCCGCCGATCATTTAATGCCTGTGCTCGGCTGGCTGAGCTCCAAAAGGAGTTGAACCTGCCCAAGAACCGCCTTATATGTGACATACCCACCAGGTGGAACTCAACGTTGGCCATGCTGCAGCGGCTGCAATGAGTACCTGTGCGACTACAGCACCAGGACAGGGTCAGGGGAGCTCGGTTTTTTTCTCACCACGCCAGTGGGGCATGATCAGGGATGCATACACTGTCCTGTCACCATTTGAGAAGGCCACAAGGATGGTGAGCAGTGACAGTGCATGCATCAGTGACACTGTACCTCTTGTCCACCTCTTGGAGCATACGCTGCGTGGAATAATGGACAGGGCACTTGAGGCAGAACAGAGGCAGGAAGAGGAGGACTTCCTTGCCTCTCAAGGCCCCCTTTATCCAGACAGTGTTGCTGCTGTGCCACCCATCACACAGGAAGAGGATGAGGAGGAGAAAGAGGAGGAGGAGGATGATTGTGTCAGCATGGAGGTGGAGGCTGGCACTCAGCATCAGCAGCTGCAGCAGTCTTGTAGGGATGATTTACAGTCCCAAGAAACCCGTGGACTTGTACGTGGCTGGGAGGAGGTAGCTGCGGATCATGTTGTCCTTAGTGACCCAGAGGACTCTGGACCGAATGCCTCAGCTAACCTACGCTGCATGGCCTCTCTGATCCTGCAAAGCCTGCGGAAGGATCCTCGTATTCTTCGGATCAAGGAGAGAGACCATTACTGGCTGGCCACTCTCCTTGATCCACGGTACAAGGGTAAGGTTGCCGACCTTATCTTGCCATCGCAGAGGGAGCAGAGGATGAGACATCTCCGGGAGGCCTTGCAGAAAGGTCTGTGCAACGCGTTCCCAGAGACTGGGAGGTTACAAACTCCTGGTCCTGGACAACGTGTTGCTGAGGCATCGGTCAGAAGGAGCGGTGGAGAAGGTGGCCGTCTGACTGATGCTTTCAGACAATTTTTTAGTCCGCAGCCCAAAGGTATGATCGGTTCCAGCACAACCATCGCCAGCGTCTGATTTACATGGTGCAGGAATACCTAGGGGCAAGGTCAGACTTGGACACCTTTCCCACCGAAAATCCTCTGGCTTACTGGGTCTTGAGGATGGATCACTGGCCAGAGCTTGCACAGTATGCAATTGAGCTACTGGCCTGTACTGCATCCAGCGTTCTTTCGGAACGCACCTTCAGTGCTGCTGGTGGCTTTGTTACCGATCACAGGGTGCGCCTGTCCACCGAATCAGTTGATCGACTGACCTTCATCAAGATGAATCAGTCTTGGATCACCCGCAGCTACCAAGCACCTGAAGCTGATGTAACCGAATAATTTTTTTTGAAATATCATATCCCTTCAAGACTGCCTATGCTGATGCTGAGTGACTGTCCTGTTATGTTGATTGTCTATCCTCTTCCTCCTCCGCTGATATGTTGGAAGAACATTTCTGGTTCTGGGTGATGCCATCAGCCCAATTTTTCTGCCCCTGTTTAACAGGGGCATTTAATTACAATTTTTGATGCAATGCTTTGCAGCAGGGCTAATTCCTGCACTAAAACTAGAGTATATGGAAGAGGTTGCAGTGTGGTGGCACCAGCGCCTAAGGCCCAATTTTTCTGCCCCTGTTTAACAGGGGCGTTTAATTACAATTTTTGATGCAATGCTTTGCAGCAGGGCTAATTCCTGCACTAAAACTAGAGTATATGGGAGAGGTTGCAGTCTCGTGGCACCAGCACCAGTGCCTAAGGCCCAATTTTTCTGCCCCTGTTTAACAGGGACATGTAATTACAATTCTTGATATAATATTTCACAGGAGGGCCCGTTCCTGTGCCCACCCAGAGTAACTGTGAGGACTTATAGTGTTGTGGTACCAGCACCACAACCACCAAAGGTCAATTTTTCTACCACTGTTCAACAATGGCATGTAATTACAATTCTTGATATAATCGTTCACAGCAGGGCGCTCCAGCGCCCACCAAGAGTCACTTTGAGGGCTTACAATGTTGTGGCAAAACCAACACCTTGTTCCGCCATTTCTGTAGAGCATATAACGCAGGCCCCTACTTTCAAACATCCAACTTACAAACATCTCCTACTTGCAAACGGAAGGAGACAACAGCAAGTGAGATGAAAAAAGATGGACGACAAAACAAATTATACAGGGGTGATAACCCTTCCCTATGTTTTCCAAAAAGCTTAAAAAATTTTTTTTTGACTGGAGCTACACTTTAAAAATGTACCAGTTGAAAATTACAAACAGATTCTACTTAACACAACAAACCTACACAGTCCCTGTCTTGTTTGCACCGCCTGTATACTGCTGTTCTGAGTATATAGGGCCTGGGGGCCACACGTATTTCCTTTTTTTAATATGGGTACGGGGTTCCCCTTAATATGCGTACAAGACCCAAAGGGGCTGGTAATGGGTAGGGAGGGCTACCCATGCCATTTTTCTCAATGATTTTCAACCATATTGCAGGAACCAGATATAACATTAAAACCGCAAGCAGTTTTAAATGATGTTATTTCCGTTAAATGTCATTTTGTGCAGGGACTGTTCTAAACACGGGAAACATGTGGCACTTCACAGGCATACTACAGACACCCCCCAGGCACTATATTTAAAGGAATATTTCACTTTTTTTTCACTTTAATCATCATTAAAATCAGTGCTCCCGCCAAAACGGTAATTTTTAAAAACATTTTAGGCATTGACCCATGTCCCCTGGGGCAGGAGCCAGGTCCCCAAACCTTTTTTAGGACAGCATCTTGCATATTAGCCATTAAAATTAGCACTTTTAATTTCGAGCGTTCGAGTCCCATAGACTTCAATGGGGTTCTAAAGTTCATACGAAATTGGGGTCCGTTCGAAAGTTCTGGTGCGAACCGAACCGGGGGGTGTTCGGCTCATCCCTACTGCTGACTTTGACTTTTGCTGTGGCTTGGTATTGCATGCACACCTATATTATAATTGCAAAGTTGCTATATCCTATTGTGAACTTATTGCCCTTGAACACACTAGTCAAATGAACTGGACTTTTGGATCAAATGACCAGGGTACAGATAGCCTGATGTGAGTATACCCTAGGTGCCAAAGCCTCAAGTTGAGCACCAGGGTCTTAGATAAATGTTTTTCTAAAAAAAAAAAAAAAAAAGTGTTAAACTTGGATCTAAACAGATACATAACCGGACTAAATATTTTAGTGAATTTAGTGTAGCACCCTCCTAGATAGGTTGCTAGTTAGCGATATAAACAGAGACTGCCTAGAGTTCCATGTGGCTTAAATTAATTTACTGATGAGGATCAGATCCTTTATTCTGATCATCAGGGTGTGAAAAGTAGAGAAAACACCACATTGTTTGTAAATTTTTTTAGCAGGGGCTGCTGGTTTGCCTGGGTTTTTTTCCAAACGTGTGCAACGTTAGCCAGGCATGCAGCAACATCCAACTTCGGGCTCAATGAATAGTCTAGGGGTTGCCTTTTACTAATTTATTGATGAATAACTTGCGGAGGGTGTAGGGAGCTATTCCTGTAGGATACTCCAGGATCTCAGCACACTCTCCATTTTAACACTACTGTCACAGTTCTTCTAAAAATAGCCCAGAAATAATGGACATCACTGGGACACTATCAGAAATGTCCCATGCCAAGCAAGCACTAGTTTAGATGAAAAACAGGACTAGCAGCTGCCACACTCACCAGTATCCCACACTGTACTCACAAGGTCACTTGATATTTGGATGTCTCCTTCCAATATTAGACACTTCTGTAGTGAACTCCTCAGACCTGACTCTTAGTAAAAAATCCCCTTCTCAGCTTCAAGGACATTTAGTACCTGTGCCAAAGCTTGGACCTTGATGAACACGTGTAGATTTTCAGCTGGGGCTGCCTACAAGGGCAGCAACCCTTCAGACTGAGAACTTCTCCCGCACAAGAACCCAGCTGCCTCATGGTCCAAACTATTTATGCACTTCCCCAACCACCCTCTGGGTGGCTGGAACCACAGAAAACGACATTCACCTAACCTAATAAGCAACCTATCTAGGAGAATGCTACATCAACCCCCACCAAAAATGAGGCCCTGTCCTCATGGGAAAACCAAAAGAACAAAAGTTCCTTAACCACTTAAGGACCAGGCCTCTTTTTCAAACTCTGTGTTTACATATTTAAAACAGTTTTTTTTTGCTAGAAAATTACTTAGAATGACCAAACATTATATATTGTTTTTTTTTTCTAACACCCTAGAGAATAAAATGGTCATTGCAATACTTTTTTTCACACCGTATTTGCACAGCGGTCTTACAAGCACACTTTTTTTGGAAAAACTTTTTTGAATAAAAAAAATAAGACAACCAAAAATATTAGCCCAATTTTTTTCATATTGTAAAAGATAATGTTACGCCGAGTAAATTGATACCCAACATGTCATGCTTCAAAATTGCGCCCGCTCGTGGAATAGCGTCAAACTTTTACCCTCACAAATCTCCATAAGCGACATTTTAAAAATTCTACAGGTTGCATGTTTTGCGTTACAGAGGAGGTCTATGGCTCTACCGATCGCAGCGATACCTCACATGTGTGGTTTGACTACCGTTTTAATATGCGGGCGCTACTCACGTATGCGTTCGCTTCTGCGTGCGAGCTCGTCGGGACGGGGTGTTTTAAATTTTTTAAATTTTTTTTCTTATTTATTTTACTTGTTTTTATTTATTTTTACACTGTTTAAAAAAAAAATGGATCACTTTTATTTCTATTACAAGGAATGTAAACATCCCTTGTAATTGAAAAAAGCATGACAGGTCCTCTTAAATATGAGATCTGGGGTCAAAAAGTAAAAAACAAAAAAAAAAGTCATGAAAAAAATGACATTGAAAATGTTTTCCTTTAAGAGGTATGGGCGGAAGTGACCTTAATGTTATAGAGACGAGTGGGGGCCATCTTAGCCTCACTCATTTCCATACCCAGCAACATGAAGGACCCGATCGCCTCCGCCGCTACCGATGGCTCTGTTAAGCGACAGAGGGCACGGGACAGCGGCGGAAGGGGGGTGGCACCTCTCCCACCGCTGATAACGGTGATGTCGCACCGAACCCGCTGAAGAGACCACCATTATCGTAAACAGGACCGCCTCCTGTAAAGAAAGATATCTCTTGGCAGCAGCTGCTGCCGTTACCGAGATATCCCTCTTCAAAGTACCGACGTAGGAGGTGGTCCTTAAGTAGTTAAAAAAAAAACCTGGAGTATTCCACAAAAACAAGGAGGGGAAAAAGGAAAAATAGCCAGTAACAGACCACATGTGGCATTTCACATGAGAATAGAAAAAATATTCTTACGCATACAAATAAGCCTGTCAGGGCCTGCACTTGAACCCAGAACCTCTGCTGGGTCAGGCAAAGTCTCTTCTTGCTGAGCTAGCTTTTCAACCTGTTAGGGGTCAGCAAGTTGTGAAATAACACTACTATGTGGTTGCAGCAGGACAGTGGCAGGTCCAGAGAGAGAAAAACAACACAAACTGGAGAAAGTGACCTATCTAAAAGAATCCGGGTCAGGGACCTGCAACATGTGTCCATCTGGGCCCCAGATATTTACAGACCATTCTTGCTCTCTCTGACCTGCCTTAATGGTCACTTTAATATACTCCAACTGTCCTTGATACTCAACCTTTTGCCAGAACCCAAGGATGTCTGAGCTCTGATAAGGTTTGGGAACATGCAGGAACTTTCACTGTCTGTCATTGATGTTAGCGGATAAGCAGGTAAGGATCAAACACAATGTGTCAGTAAACAAAGTCAGTAACAATTAGGTGCAGGTTGGGATCAGGTAAAACCGTAGTCGAGGAACAAGCCAAGGGTCGATAACAACTGGTAAAAAAATATGGACGGCATCAGAGAAAACCGGAGTGAGATACTGGCTGGAGAGAGCACAATAATCTGGCAAACAGGAAATGTAGCGACATGGTTCTTGTCCAGGAGGAGAAGTTCCCAGTAGAAAGGGTTGCTGCCCTTGTAGGCAGCCCCAGCTGCAATTCTACATGTGTTCATCGAAGTCCCAGCTGTGGCAGAGGTGGGGTCCTGTTCTGCTAAGAATTCTTGAAGCTGAGAAGGGAATTTCAATGAGAGACGGGTCTGGGGAGATCACTACAGAGGTGTCTGACTGATATTGGAGAGAGAGATCCAAATATCAAAGGACCTTGTGAGTACAGACCTAAGTGGTGACTGTGGCTGCTGCTACCGCCTTTTTGCCTGGCCTGAGGCACTGCTCATGGTGTCCCAGTGCTGTCTATTATTTCTGGGCTATTTCTAGAAGGACTGTGCTGAGCAGCCCAGATAGCTGAAAGTTTGAAAATTACTTTCTAGGCTATTGCTAGACTTGCCAAGCTTAACAAATTTGATGCACAATTGCAGCAAGTCCGCATTGCATGACTCCAGATCAGCTTTCTTTGCAAAAATTCTGCAAGTCTACTGCAAGTTCTGGTTCAGTTATGTTGTGCAATAGTCATCCCACCACAGGGGTCACCATGGCTGAATTTACATGCTGTAGACTTGCAGAGCTCTTGCTGTAGATTTACCACTGCAACTTTGCTCTTGCTAGTAGTGTTAACTTTGGCAGCAAATTTCGATTTAGTTTTAGTCTTAGGACTAAAATGGCATTTTAGTTTTAGTCTAATTTTAGTCTTTTGCAAGTGTTTTAGTTTTAGTCATATTTAGTCGACTAAATTTCCAGTACATTTTAGTTGACTAAAATGTCCTAACTCACCCCAGTTGAAGTCTTTGGGGTCTTTGGGGATCTGAGTCTGCTCCCTGTTATTACACCCCTTTGTTCTTCCAATGTGAACACTACAAGGAGATGTTTTCTACCTTTTTTATAAAATCCGCGGTCAAACGGTTTTACACTATGTGGAGGTCTCTTGTTTTTTATGGATGTCGGAGTTTATAATTTGACAATTGGCCCAGCTAGTGTAGAGAACCTTGCCATCTACCCTTGGATACCATACCTGTGACTACCATCCTGACCATCATTACTATATTCTAGGTTAAAGCTGCCTTATGGTAAGCGTATTCAATCTCCTCTTCTGGGTGGTGGATGCACTCATCGTGGTGACTCTTTAAGTCAACTTTTGGATTTCCAGTTCATAATCACCACTGAATATGAACTTTTGCCTTTTTCAAAATTTTGGACTATTTAATAGATGAAGATATGTCACTTATATTTTTTCATTTTGCATTGTGCACTTTGTTATGCTGATATGTCATTATTATTGGCTGTTTAGATATATTTAGCGCTGCATTTTATGTACCTCACAGTACATTTTAGTTGACTAAAATCATTTTAGTCATCTAAAATCTAATGGGTGAAGTTAAATTATAATGCATTATTTAAGCATTTCTCCACAATTTCCAAACTCATTATATACTACGGCAGGAGTGAAAAATCTAATAGGTTACTATTTATGGTATTAAGGTTGAACATGCACTACAGACACAGATTTAGTCATTATATAACGTTTCTATTTAAGTAAAACTGCTACGTCAAGAATAGTGATTTTTTGACAAAAGGGTAACGTAAAAATACAAAAAAATACAAAAAAAATACAAAAAAATAAACTCTTTGTGTAATCGTGATGGTGCACCAACTATGCACTGCACAATCATTTACATGAACTTAACAGTTCAATAAACTAAAACTGCAACAGAACACAACAAAACATTTCAACAGCTTGGGTGGCCTGGTGTCCAGAAGGACAACAAAGAGGCCAGGCCACTATCTCACTCCAGCAAAAACATCAGTTACAGACTCATATTCTGCAAAAGGTACAGGGATTGGACTGCTGACAACAAGTCGACTGGAGTAAAGACATTTTCTCTGATGAATCCCCTTTCTGATTGTTTGGGGCAACCAGAAAAATCCTTGTCCAGAGAAGAAAAGGTGAGCGTTACACTATCAGTCCTGTGTCATTCGCATGCCAACAGGAAAGCACTCTGAGACCATTTATGTGTGGAGTGGGTTGCTTCTCAGCCAAGGGAGTGGACTCACTCACAATTTTGCCTAAGAACACAGCCATGAATAAATGGTACAATAACAGCACAAACAGACAGCATACTGCACAGGCACTGTCACTGCCAGTCGGACACAGGCACAGCATAATAAACCAATACTTGAGGGTAATGCATATTTTTTCAATAAGAATCGATTTACTGTCAGTTTATTATTTCAACAGTTCTAATTCTCAGAATCTCAGATACATTCAAAGAAAAAGTGCACAGTCTACATTTAATGCTATTAGTGTGTGTATTGTAACAGTCATCACTTTTTTTCAACTCCTCTCTCTCCCAGCATTCACCAAGAGAGTACTTGATAAAAAGTGGTGGTTATTGTTCCACATACTAATGGCACTTGTAGCCTCAGTCTAAGCATTTTTCCTATGAATTTAACCACTTGCCGATCTACTGCTCCCAGTGATTGGGAGCAGTGATCTCTGTCATGTTCTAGTGAGCCCATCCCCCCTACAGTTAGCAAATTAGCAAAAAAATATAAACCCTTGTTTGCGCTCCAAATCCAACAAAATGCGGGGAGCAAAAGGAGCATAAGGTTCAAACACATCAATAAATTCTTCCATATCTTCTTCTTCACAGCTGACTATTCTGGATAAGAAAAAAATCACATAAACACAAATGGAAGTCACCAAACAGAGAATTACAACTCACTAAAAAGCATATGGTGAAGGCTGCTTCTATCACTCATCATAAAGATATTTTGGGTAATCAGGTAACTGATTCACGTGGTGGCTCATCTGAGCAATCTATGTCTGGTGTGTCTTCTATACAAATAATGCGATTAATGATGGTGATCCTATGGGGGATTCCAATCTCAACTCAACTAATATTACATCATAGCCATGACCACATGCGATTTCTGATAATCGTCTGACTACACTCTATCTGCGGATGAAACATCCATTCTGTCAAGAGGTCTAAGCTTCTGTCCCGAATCTGATGTAGATAAATTTGAAGTTATAAAGAATCTGCAATTATTTGCTAGAAAACTACTACTAAAAAGTATGTATAGCAAAATTGATCCAATTCCAACAAAAGAAAAAACTCAGCATAAAATTGATTTGGAAAATTTGATGGATCAGAGGACCAAGATGGCATAGACCTCATTGACAAAATTGACCTAGAAAGTCTGCTTGCAGAAAATGGTTCCAGTAAAATGGACAAAACACCTAAAAGCCTATCATCTCTAAAGAAAAAATCTGACAAATTTCCTGCTATTGGTTCCAACGTTAATTTGGGAGCCTTTCTTACTATGACCACTAGGGAAATAAACAAACTTAGCTCCCGTTCCAACAATCTGACCAATATGTCTAAAGAAGAAAGAAATGCTCTGAACAATCTGACTAAACAGACACAACTGACTATTAAACCGGCCGACAAGGGGGGTAATATTGTCATAATGAATAATTCACAGTATAAAGATATGTGTCTGAAAATTTTGAACAATCAGGCTTGGTACAAACAGATCTCAAGATGACTGATTGATACATTTAATAAAGATTTTTATTCATTGGTAGACACCGCATATGCAGATAAAATTATTAACATGCAAATTTGGGAATTCATTAGGATACTTTACCCTAAAATATCGACTTTTGATAGTCTCCCTAAAGTGCATAAAAATAATACCCCCAGGACGCCTAATTGTGTCAGGATGTGGATCTCTTACAGAAAATTTGAGTAAACTTATTGATGAACAAATTCGACCTCATGTCAATAATTTACCATCGTTCATCAAAGACACCATGCATCTTCTTCAAAAGTTGGAGGAGATGGTTGTGCCTCCTGATGCCCTGCTGGTGGCAGTTGATGTTGAAGCTCTATATAGCTCCATCCCCCACCAGCAGGGCATCAAAGTTATAAGTCACGTTATTTTCCAATCACACAGAGACAATCATCCATTTGATCATTTCCTTCTTTTGGCTTTAGAACACATTCTAACAGGTAATATGTTCTCATTTGATGGTTCCCACTACCTCCGGGTACAGGGTGTAGCCATGGGGACATGGTGTGCCCCATCCTACTCCAATTTGTACCTGGGGAAGTTTGAACAATCTTTTTTGTCCGAGGAGGCACTTTTTCCTCTGGCAAAGTCAATTTTAAATTGGATTAGTTATATAGACAATATCTTAATCGTTCGGGTTGGCCCTTTAGATCTATTAATTTCCCATTTGGATGCCATGAATAAAAACTCCTATAATTTGAGATTTACCATGACACATAGCATCTCTTCGATTAATTTCCTTGATATTACAATATCAAAGGAAAAAGATAGTAAACTAACTAGCGCACTGTATCGAAAGGATACCGCTTGCAATACTATTTTGCATGCAGGTAGTGCTCACCCTGCGTCCCTCATTAGGTCAATTCTGTTCATCCAATATTTACGTTTGCGTCGGAACTGTACACATGATCTAACTTTTCAAAAATAAGCAAACGATCTGAGAGATCGTCTGCTCTTGAGGGGCCATTCACTTACGTAGCTAAAGAAGGCATTCAAGAGGGCCGCCTTAAGATCACGACAGGACCTACTATCCAAAAAGACAATTACAATAAAGAAGATTGAACCTAAACCCAACACTTTACGAATCATTACTAGATACACGAAACAGAACCATCAAATTAATAGTATTATCTCTGAATATTGGCATCTTCTAAATATAGATCCGTTATTAAATCCTTTTGTGTCATCCAAATCTTCCATTACATACCGTAGAACGAAATCTTTAAAGGATACCCTAATACAGAGCGAATTCACAGGGGAATTCCGTGCTGATCCTTGCAAACGTCCTGGGATGTTCCGCTGTGGCGGTTGCAATTTTTACCAATATATTTATATTGGGGAAATGTGATCTTACCTAATGGTAGTGTTTTCAAACCAGCCCACTACGCAAATTGCAAAACCATAGGCGTCGTCTACATGTTGGTGTGCCAATGTGGTGCATTTTACATGGGCAAAACCAAACAACCATTTTATAAAAGAGCATTAAGACACATTGCCAGTATGGAAAAATCTTGCCCGGATCTTCCCCTGGGTCACCATGTAAGGGACGTTCACGATAATAGGATTCCAAAAATTAAGTTTCATATATTGGATAGAATACACCCAAACAATAGGGGAGGTGACTGGAATAGGATCTTGCTGCAGCGAGAAACTAGGTGGATAGCAATATTAAATGCTACATCAGCTCTGGGTCTTAATGATGTAATAAGTTACCGCCCTTTTTTTTAGAAGGTTTTGCCTCAGGAGGTTAGAAGGAATAAACATACTAAGCATCAATTTTTGTATGATGTTTGGTTTTTAACTTCCTCCATATAGTACTTATTATATAGTAGATGTGATTTATGCCTAATATACCCTTTGGCAGTTCAGAGTAGTATGTTACAACTTATTGATATGGTTTGAGTCTTTGGCCATTCTCCTTCTCCCTCCTTCATTCCCATGTATATTCATATTTAGTTTACAATGCGGGTTCTGCTGTGTCCCATATGACATTGTTTTATTTTATTTTGTAGTTTTCCTTAATTTTGGGTTTCTGTGTGTTTCCCACCTGGCGCACCCAGGGATGTACTCGCCAACTGTTTGGAGATGACATCCCGTTTTATTCATGGCTTCTGCCATGATTATATGTCGGTGCACACTTAGCGCAGGGTCCCACTCCCTCCTTCCCCCTTTTTTGGGGGTGGGGCCATGCGCTTTCTGTGCAGGGGGTCTTTATCTTCTCATAATTGAGACATCAATTAGCTGTCTCTTTGATACCAGTGTGTGTGTGTAATGTTCCACTATGGTATCGCATATGTAGGACTTATTACTTTTCCCAGGTGCTCGGTTGGAATGTTTTCATGGGGCTATTGATTGCTGACTGTTAAAAACAAGTCCTTTACAGATATTTTTCTCTCTCTCCTGGTACAGTCATCTCTGGTCTTTTGAGACAACACTATATTATGCCATATAATAACTAGGGGTATATGGACTGATAGCCCCTAGGCTCAGTGCTGCAGATGCCTGCCTTATAGTATTAGTATATCTGTATATATATATCCCTTTCATGACTAAGCCTATTTTTGGAATTTGGTGTTTACAAGTTAAAATCCATATTTTTTGCTAGAAAATTACTTGGAACCCCCAAACATTATATATATTTTTTTAGCAGAGGCTCTAGAGAATAAAACGGCGATTGTTGCAATATTTTATGTCACACGGTATTTGCGCAGTGGTGTTTTAAACGCAACTTTTTGGGAAAAGGGACACTTTCATGAATAAAAAAAAAACAAAACAGTAAAATTAGCCCAATTTTTTTGCGTAATGTGAAAGATAATGTTACGCCGAGTAAATAGATACCAAACATGTCACACTTTATAATTGCGCGCACTTGTAGATTGACGACAAAGTACGGTACCTAAAAATCTCAATAGGCGACGCTTTAATTTTTTTTTACGGTTACCAGGTTAGCGTTACAGAGGAGGTCTACTGCTAGAATTATTGCTCTCGCTCTGACGATCGCGGCGATACCTCACATGTGTGATTTGAACACCATTTACATACGCGGGCGCGACTTCCGTATGCGTTTTCTTTGCTTCGCGAGCTCGCGGGGACGGCGGGCGCTTTGAAAATTATTTTTTTTTTTTAATTTATTTTATTTATTTTAAAATGACTAAATTGTTTTTAAAAAAAAAAAATTTATTTGATCACTTTTATTGCTGTCACAAGGAATGTAAACATCCCTTGTGACAGTAATAGGTGGTGACAGGTACTCTTTATGGAGGGACCGGGGGTCTAAAAGACCCCCCACCCCTCCTTTACACTTCAATGTATTCAGATCGCCGAAAACGGCGATTCTGAATACCGGATATTTTTTTAAAACCGGCGCCATTGGCAGCCGAGTAAACGGGAAGTGACGTCATGACGTCGCTTCCGTGTTTACGATGTGGAGACTGGAACGAAGCCGATTACGGCTTCGTTCCAGTTCCTCCCCAGCAGCCAGAGCCGACGGATCGCTAATCGGTGCTCCCGATCGAGCGGGAGCACCGGTAACAGCGGCGAGAGGCGGCGGGAGGGGGGGACATCCCCTCCCGCTCCTCCGGCATAACAGCCGAGCGGCTTTTAGCCGCATCGGTTGTTATGGCTGGAAAGCCAATCGCCCGCTGTAAAAAACGGTACCGGGATGATGCCTGCAGGTGCGGGCATCATCCCGGTATACCCCCCGGAAGCCGAGTACGCAGATCTGCGTACGCTCGGCGGGAAGGGGTTAAATATCAGTATATCAGTATAAAATTCCAGAGAGAACTATTGCCTCACCTAAATTGTAGGACATTAATGCATGGCATCTGGAGAGGATGCTGGCGCTGTCTGTTCTCCGCCTTTCCAGACGCTTTTCCAGTTGAGCCAAAAATAATGACTAGTTTATCTCTTTTAAGCTAAACTTTTTAATACTTTAATACTTTCTTAATAACCTTTTATTTTTTTGTGCCATCGACCAGAGGATCTTCTTAAATAACCATTTATTATATGCACCTCAGAATCCTGGGCCTTTCTGGATAGCTATCTGGTAGTTTTTGAGTCTAGCGGTGGCTTATCTGTGACCGCTAGGAAAACACCTGCTTGAAGACTCCCTTGAATTGGCTTGATTCAGCTTGTTCATGCGATCATGAAGTGCATCTGAGAAGTCTGAAACCACACATCACCGCTGTCGCAGAAAAATTGAACTATTTAATGAGCAGTCTAAAACAAACAAATCCTGCCTCATTCATGATCATATCCTGGATAAATGTCTGGACTATATGTGCATTATGGAGACCTGAACCAACCAAACACCTTTTCCTCTTTAAATGAGATCTGTCCCCAAGGATATAGCTATCTGCAAAAAGCTTGCAGCACAGGGCGTGGTGGAGGCCTGTCGGTCATTTATCGCAGTGATTTGGCATTATCTCTGCAACCACTACTTGAACTGTCTTCATTTGAATGCCTTGCATTTAAATGTAAGTCCCCTTCCCCTGTGCTGTTTCTCCTCATCTTTCGACCACCAAAACCAAACCCATCATTTATTACTGAGATGTCAAACCTTCTCACAATTTTCTGTACATCCTCTGCTAATGTTATAATTTTGGCCGATATGAACATCCACATTGACACCCCCTCCTGTTGTTTTTCAGCTGGATTGTTTTCATTTAAAACAACTTGTTGATGTCCTCACACACACCAGGGGGCATACCTTGGATCTGATCATTACAAACTCTGCTCTTCTTACCAACTTGCAGGTGTATGACCTAGGTGTGTCTAATTACAAGGCCATTTCTATGGATTTGCCATCCTCATCCAGCCTCTAAAGCCTAAGCGGAATATCTGTTTCAGAAACCTAAAAAACATAAATCCAGAACTCTTGGCAACAGACTTTCAGCATCTCTCTACACACTTTTCATCAGCCAACAAAGCAATAGATTATTACAACAGCCAATTTAGCAGCCTCTTTGACCTTCACGCCCCTGTTAAAACGAGAACAGTCACCTTCCCTCGCTCCGGGAGCAACAACACATATATGCAAAGTCTCTCAAAGAGTTATGGTCACAGTTTTACTCCAATGCCATCAGAAATAGCCCAGGAAATTCCAAGCAGCTTTTCTCCACTATAAATCAGCTTCTTAAACCAAATTCACCTCCACTTACTGCCCTTACAGAAGAGCAGTGTAATAAATTCATGGATTTTTTCACATTAAAAATTGCTCATATCCGTTCTGCCCTTTCTGGTCCTCCCACTCAAATTGTCCCACCAACATATATTGTCTCTCAACCCCTAAATTGCTTTCCTGAGGTATCATTGGAAGAGGTGCAGAACATCATAAGGAAGATGCAACCCTCTACCTATCCCCAGGACCCTCTCCCAACCTCCTTGGTAAAAACTCATATCAATGTCCTAAGTCCCCTGATCACCGCTGTTATAAATCATTCTCTCCAAACTGGCCATGTTCCCTCTGTTTTAAAAAATGCCATTATCATACCATTGCTCAAGAAACCCCCTCTTGATTCGGAAGTCCTATCCAATTATAGGTCCATTTATATTCTCCCCTTCATATCAAAAGTGCTTGAGAAAGCAGTTGCCATTCATCTTCAGGATCACCTCAAACATAATAACCTCTTTGAAAAATTCCAGTCAGGTTTTTACTTTGATCACAGCACAGAGACTGCCCACGTCAGAGTTACAAACGACATCCTTATATCATCTGATACTGGCTCTCCCTCCCTCCTTATCCTCCTGAACCTTTCAGCTGCATTTGACACTGTTGACCGTGGCATTCTTTTAAACCGGCTCCATCACACCATTGGACTCAATAACACAACCCTTAGTTGGTTCAAATCATATCTCATAAACAGGACAGAATATATTTCTCTGGGCCACTTCAAATCAAATCCGCATACAGTTACTTGCGGTGTCCTCCAGGGGTCAGTTCTTGGCCCCATTCTTTTCATTCTCTATCTCACTCCTCTTGGCCAAATCATTAGCCACCATAAAATTTAATTTCACTGCTATGCCGATGATACACAGCTATATGTAAATGCAACAGCTGAAACCCCACATTTACAGTCATCCCTATCAGTACTCACCACCTGTCTGGAAGAGATAAAGGTATGGATGGAGCATCATTTTCTTCAACTAAACAGTTCCAAAACTGAAGTCATCATGATTGGCACTCCTTACCAGACCAAATCATCATTAATAACCAGCATCACCTTTTCTGGTTCTAATATCCCCCTTTCATCAACAGTCACAAATCTTGGTATAAAAATGGAATCCCAACTCACTTTTGAAGCCCATATAAATCACCTATACAAGACCTCTTTCTACCACCTCAGTAATATTTCTAAACTCCGTCCCATTCTTAACCTCCCAGATGCCAAAAAGTTGGTTCATGCTTTTGTCTCCTTCAGACTGGATTACTGTAACGCACTTCTCATTGGGATTCCTAGAAGGAGTCCGCAGAGGCTTCAGTACATCCAAAACTCTGCAGCTAGGATCCTGATGTGAGTGCAGAAACATGAGCACATTACCCCTATTCTCCACTCACTCCACTGGCTTCCTGTCTCGGCCAGGATTGAGTACAAGGTCTCTCTCCTCACACACCAATGCATACATGGACATGGCCCTCCTTATCTCAAAGAACTTCTCAAATTACACAACACATCACGCTCCCTCCGCTCTACTCACTCAAACCTTCTTCAAATACCTAGAACTAGACTGAAGACAGTGGGAGACAGGGCTTTTTGTGCAGCTGCCCCGCGCTTATGGAATGCCCTACCTGACAGTTTGAGGGCCCCTCAATCCACTGACTGTTTTAAAAAAAGGTCTTAAGACATTTCTTTTTAGTAAAGCTTTTTGTTCATTTTAGATGTCTGCTTCATTGTGTAAATTGTTCATTTTTCTTTTTTTTTGTTTCTAACCTGTAGCACTTTGAGATCTTTTGATGAAAATGGCATTATAAATAAAATGTATTATTATTATCGTGATGATCTCACAATATTTTCACATCAATGCGCCTGGTTGTCGTCCTGGTAACGCTATGCTACTATTCATATGTCTGTGTCATTCATATGCAACGCCTGCTATTTACCGTCGTGATTACGTCATCTCACCCTTCAGCATCACTGCGCATGCGTGGGAGTCTTGTCTTGCTATTTAAATCGTGTAGCAGCAAACGTACACCAGCTGGGACAGTGTACATTGCGAAAATACACCCATCTATTTTCTGTTATACAAGCAATAAGGTAAACTAGTTGCTTTGTCACTCACTTACCCTTATGCCTTCACTTTAGAACTTTCTTTTTGGCATTCATGCTAGCTGTACACTTGCATCCTTAGACATACCTATTGGATCGTAGGACGACTTTGTTCCTCGTTCCATGCTGGGATGCATGCTGCTGTATGACTGGACTTTTTGGGTTACCATTTACTGTTTTGATCCTTAAATTTGGGTAGGTGCTTCATTTTACTTGAGCCCCCAAGGTACCTTAAAAGGTACTGCTTATTTTGCTTTTTCAATTCTATTTATACAACTTATTTGTTATTTTTAAATCTCTAATCTGCGATTTGTCTCCTTTTTTGGAAATTGTGTGGGGACCCTTGCTGGGACTCACTGACTCTTTGGATAACTTTTTAACATCAGCTGTATATATTTTTCTTATGTGGGATACCATGCAGAACCTTCATTGATGTAAGATCTTTTTTGTCCTTATGAACTTGCCCCTGTACATTGCACATGCAGAACAATACGTTTTGATTTATATACTAACGTAATATGTTTTTTCTACTAGACATTTTGGCTCTATACGTTTGTAAATCCCTGAAGAAGGGCATCAAGCCAGAAACAATCATTGGGTCTCACTAAGAGATTGCTTTTTATATGTATTCAATCTACTTTCTAATTGGATTTGTATATTCCACATGATATATTTTTTAACTCATGAATGTTTGTATTATATAAAATAAACTATATTTTTTCATACTTTACTGTTTCCAGTCACTTTTAAAATCCCATTCCCAAGGGGGTTTTTTATTTTTTCTAAAGTATGGAAAAGGTTCCATTCTATTATTTTAACACTTAACATCATATGGGAATACTTTTACACAAGACTACAAATAAAGTGGAAAAATAACAAAGCTGCACCCATAGGGTAGAGCAGATAGCACCCCCATACCTGTCATCTGAAATCCATGTGATAATTGACTGCTGTCAACCGTGTCATGATGTAAAAGAATAATAAAAATGGCTCATTGCAGATTATCAATTTCGGACTCAGAGTCACTTTCCATCAGGGGGAAGTCTTCCTCACTAGAGCTGGGTGTTTGTTCTGCTGCTGCTGCAGTTTGTTTAAATTCTGCCACCATTTTGCTCCCGTTATCTGTTTATCAGTGTAAGGATCTTCCTTTTTGGTATTTCCCACTCTTGCAAGTGTAGCACTGACCCCCGAAGGAGCTGCTGGTTTTATTTGGCTTACCGTTACCTCCTTTACCTCATCTCCGTCTAGGGTTTCCTGTGGTAGATGGCCCAAAGAAATCCAGAAACTGACACTGGATAATCGTTTTGGGTTATTTATTTGAAAGATAAAACAGGCTCTCTATTGAGGGTAGAGGGTTAGGAAGAAAGTTCAGGTAATTTTGGACTGCAAAGGTAGAAAATCTTTCACAATAGAAATCCAGAGAATTACTGTTTCACAGCTGGATTCTCACAACTACCGGATAGACCTCCTCTCACTAGGCCTAGCAGCCGGTAGGGTGATAAGTAAAGCAAAGTCTCTGCCACAGACTTGAATGTAGGATACTTGAACAAAAGTCTCTGCCACAGACTTGAATGTAGAACACTTGAGACTCGGAATTGCATGGATCTGCACCCCAGGACAGGAGGGCCATGGGGGCTGATCAGGAGGACCAGGACCAAACAGACAGAAAGCTCTTCTGGACCAGAACCCAGAAGCATGTGATGTCAGTACCTTAAATACCACCTCCCAGAATGCACAGAAGGAGAACACTCCCACTGGGCTGGTTTAGAGAAAAACGTGGCACTCAATACGCCCCGCTAAACTGCGTTCTCAAACTTGCCAGCGGTGACAGCAACACCTGCGGCCAAGGAGAACTCAGTGCAATCCAGCTAGACTGATACTGAAACCATAATTTGGAAAAATTAGCCCTAAAACCCAACTATAGTTTCAGGAATATTAATTTACAAAACATATAGTGCATGCTCGTCAGGAGCTGGCGCTACACAAGCATTTGTCCACACATGATTTGATTGACTGTGCAGTCAGTGGAGTTTGGAGTGTGACTGTTTGAGGTTGTGGACAGGTGTATTTTATACTGATAACAAGTTCAAACAGGTGCCCTTAATACAGGTAATGAGTGGAGGACAGAGGAGCCTCTTAAAGAAGAAGATACAGGTCTGTGAGAGCCAAAAATCTTGCTTGTTTGTAGGTAACCAAATACTTATTTTCCACCATAATTTGCAAATAAATTCTTTCAAAAATCAGACAATGTGATTGTCTGGATTTGTTTCCACATTTTGTCTCTTATAGTTGAGGTACACCTATGAGGACAATTACAGACCTCTCTCATCCTTTTAAGTAGGAGAACTTGTACAATTGGTGGCTAACTAAATACTTTTTTGCCCCACTGTATGCAACATGGTGCCTGTATCTGTGCCACGGTGCCAGCACATTTCTGGTGTTTCCGGATACCATGCATGAAGCATGGCCGGGGTAAGGTACTAGTTTGTCAGGATTTTGTACAAGGTTTCTTGGATATAGCACTGATAGAGCATTTGTGAGCTAGGCTGCCGGCATTATACCATTGATCATCTGTGAAGGTAGTTTTGAAAGCTTGTTCCCATTCTTTCCTGTGTTTGCTAGTGGTGTCTTCTATATTGGATTGTAACCAGTTGCACATTAGGAATGTCGCTTTGCTAATAGGGGCTCCCTCAATACATAATTTCTCAAAATATGTCATCTGTCTCATGAAGTGTTTTTGGTTTGCATGACAGCAGATGTAGTCATGGAGTTGCCTGTACTGCCAATGTGTGAAGTGTCTTGATTTAAATTCCGCTCATAGCTGTTCAAATGGTTTAAGTTTACCTTTATCCACACAATGATGGATTACTAGGGGAGTCGAGTCTTCTCTGTGCGAAAATGATGCTGTGGTGTGACACAGTGCAAAATCCTGATTGTGTACCAATGGTGTCAAAGGGCCTGGTGAAGAGGCTAGCTTGTATTACATCTTGTATCTGGGTTATCATTTGGAAATTTTTCAGAGTCGGTCCTATGGTAGGGTGCGACTTAAGTTCAGCAGGATATGTGGTTTTGTGAATCCAGGGTAAGAACCTTTAGAGGTGTCCCAGTCTGCATTCCCTCGATATGTACCCAGTCTTTAGAGTTAATGTGACAAAGTAATAGTGTGGCAAAGTAATAGTGTTTGAAATTTGGTAGGTTTATTCCATCAGCCATTTTTGGTTTAGCTAGCGTTTGCATACTAACGTGTGATCTCTTTCCTGCCTAAATACATTTGCATATTATGAAATTCGTATAAATACGCTGGTTTAGCCACCGTCTTTATATTAATGCGTGATCGCTTTCCTGCACAAATAAATTCACGTATTATGGAATTTAATTGGGAAAATAACCTTTTAGGTAAGATAATGGGAAGGTTGTGGAAAAGATAAAGCACTCTGGGTAGTATCGTCATCTTCACCACTGATGCCCTGCCAAACCAAGAGAAAGGTTATAAATTCCAATTTTGGAGATCCTGTTTCAAATTGTATAGAATACGGTGGAAGTTTTGTGTATAAAGGTTAGCCAAATTAGGGGTAAGCCATATTCCCAAATATTTAAGTGAAGATGTTACCCATGTGAATTTGGGTATCTTTTAACATCTTGGGGTTGAGAGATATATATTGAGTGCCTCGGACTCAAACTCCTTTAATATGTTTGGGATAGAAATGTGCGTTTGGATAAGGGTGAAAAGGACATCTGCATAAGCGACAATTTTGCAGTGTGTTTGGCCTAGATTCAGTCCTTTATTGGACAGGTTTAGGTTTACAGTGCGTATGAAAGGTTCTAATGTGAGTGTAAGCAATATTAGTGATTAAGGGCACACCTGTCTGGTACCATTGCATATCCGTACTGGTTCAGAGAGGGTGCCATTTATTTTCAGTCTGGCTGTAGGGTTTTGGTATAATGCTGAAATCCAGGTTAACATGTTGGTTTTTAGGTTAATGTGCATGCACACTGAAAGCATGAAGTCCCAAGCTACCCTGTCAAAGGCCTTCTCCGCATCCATAGACAAGAAAAGGCCCTCTCCAGTGTTTTTCTTGAGGAGGTGGATTAGGTGTAATGCCTTTGTGACATTATCACGCACCATCCTGCCCGGCATGAAACCCACCTGCTCGGGCCATTGATATCTGCAGGTATGTGCCAAGTCTCATTGCCATGATCCTTGCTAGAATGTTTACATCTAAATTGAGCAAGGATATTGGCTTATAACTGGAACAGTCAATAGGGTCCTTGCTGGCTTTGGGAAGTACTGTAATGTGAGCCATAGTAAAAGATGGTGTGGTAGAACTTGGGTATTTCTTAGAAATTTCTGTGTGTTAAGCAGTGGTTTTAGTGGGGTAAAGGCTTTGTATTATATGTCCGAAAAGCCACCCGGGCCCAGGCTCTTACCAGCTTTCAGTGTTTTGATTGCCTGTAAAAGTTCAGTTATGTCAATGGGCTTGTCAATGTCATCTGCCTCAGAGACAAATAAACTTGGTAGCCCACTTTGTTCTAGGTATTGCTGTACTTGCGGCCTAGAGCCCTCTAGGGATGCTTGTTTGTGAGGAGAAGGTGAATTATAAAGTTTAGAATAGAAGCTGTGGAATTCCGACGCTATTTGTTCTGTGACATGTATCAATTTAGTGTTTGGGCTTTGATCTGTGAGATATGGGTCGAGGATTGGATATCTCTCAATGTTCTAGCTAGAAATGTAATGCTTTTATTGCCATGATCGTAAAAAATCCCCTTTTGAGGAACAGTATTTGTTTAGCTTTGAGATCTAGTTTGTCTTGTAGTTCCTTTTGTGCTGGCAGAAGTTCACTAGCAGGCTGTATTGCTACTAATCTCTTATGTTGTGTTTCTAATTTGGATATTTTATCTATTAGAGATCGCAGTTCCTGCTCAGATTCCTTTTTGCACTGAGTGGCTAGGCTAATTAATTTCCCTCGCACCACACATTTATGTGCCCCCCAAATGGAAAGTACAGAAACATCATCAATTGTGTTTTCGCGAAAATACGTACGTATGGCTTCTGAAATAGGTTTCACAGTCATGGGATTAGTCAGCAGAGTGGGATTGAGTTGCCACATGCAGGGTTTCGTAGAGGCATCATGCAGTTGTAATACAACCAAGGTAGGTGCATGGCCTGAAAATGTCGGATTCCCTATATGGGCTTCTTTTAAAGTTGCCAGGTCCCTCTGTGAAATGAAAATGTAATCTATTCTCGAGTATTTATTATGGACTGTGGAATAGTAGATCTTTCCCTTGCAGATTAGTCACACGCCATGAATCTACCAAGGTCAGAGAATGTAACATTACCTTGATTCTCTTGAATATGCGAAAGGCAATGGCTGATTTGCATTGGAGGTGTCCTGAGGAGGATCCAATGGAATAATGAAATTCCCCCCAGGGACAATGCAGCCAAAGGCAAACCAGGACAGTTCATCAGTTTTACGACAGAAAGATGTGTGCAGTATTAGAAAAATACACATTGGCTAGGGTGATTGGAAGATTCGCCAGCTTCCCTTTAAGAAAGAGATACCGACCCTCAGGATCCGCTAATTGTTACGTAAGCGCAAATCTTGAGTCTCTTTCTATCAGTATGGAAACACCTTTAGTCTTGGTCACCTGAATAGTGGCGTGAAAAACTTTAGTGAAAAAATTATTGGTCAATTTAGGGATTGATGGGAGATTGGGTGATGTGTACTGCTAAGGAAGTTTGCTGTTAGGTTTCTTATTGTCAGGTGAGCAGTGTAAATGACTCACACACTAATGGAGTGATTACTTGCCTTATTTCTCAAGCTATGAAGACAATGCAATGTGTACACAGTACGTTGCTCCAGCCATTTATGGGAAGTCAGCTGCTGCATACACTTAAATAAACAAGTCATCTAATTGCATGTTATTGCAAGAGGACCATTACATATTGCCATGTGCCTCGCAGCTCAATGATGTCATGGGCTTCTCATGAAGTGATGGGCTGCATTTTCAGTAACTAAGACAAAGAAAGTAAACAAATTGCATCTGTCACCTATAGCAGCCATTCAGCTGCTATTTTTTATTTTGACCATATAGGTTACAGACAGAAGGGTGAAACTTACAGTGATTGTAAACGACCTCCTTGTAAAACAACACATTCATTTTAAAATAGAAATGAAAGGCAAAACATTTTTTGTATAGATATAAAAAAAAAAACTTTAAACAAAGAAAATAATCTGCACTAAATGTCGTCATCTAAAATCAGTGATGAATGATTAATAAACAGCTGTACTCACTATATTGCGCATCCCAATTTCTAAAACATAACAATCAAAAAAATGTTGTTGTGCTGTGACTATACTCGAACATATATTCAAATAATCAAAACCCTGTAGTGCTTATTCACTGATGAAAATAAAGTGTTATAAAAAAAAGAAAATTCATTCATATATACATGTACAGTGCCTTGACAAAGTATTCACATACTTGAAATTGAAATTTTCCACATTTTGTCATGTTACAACCAAAAACGTAAACGTATTTTATTGGGATTTTATGTGATTGACCAACACAAAGTGGGACATAATTATTAAATGGAAGGAACAAGATAAATGGTTTTCAAATTTTTTTACAAATAAATACCGTATTTATCAGTGTATAACATGCACCTTTTCCCCCTGAAAATAGGGGGGAAATCAGGGGTGCGTGTTATACTCCGTCAGCGTACCTCGGAGAATGAGGGGGATGAGCGCATTTTTTATGTTAAAAATGATCGGATTAGCCCACACACGATCAGATTGTCCGACAGATTGATTCCACCAGACCTAGTCTGCCAGAAAGTCCAGTCATGTGTATGCGGCATTAGTCGTGCACTCCACAAATCTGGCCTTTATGGAAGAGTGGCAAGAAGAAAGCCATTGTTGAAAGAAAGCCATAAGATGTCCCATTTGCAGTTTGTGAGAAGCCATGTGGGGGGAGACAGCAAACGTGGAAGAAGGTGCTCTGGTCAAATGAAACCAAAATTTAACTTTTTGGCCTAAAAGCAAAACACTATGTGTGGTGGAAAACTAGCACTGCACATAACCCTGAACTCACCATGCCCACCGTGAAACATGGTGGTGACAGCATCATGTGGGGATGCTTTTCTTCAGCAGGAACAGGTAAGCTGGTCAGAGTTGATGGGAAGATGGATGAAGCCAAATACAGAGCAATCTAAAGTCCCGTACACACGATCTGACTTTTCATCAACAACGGTCCGATGGACCTATTTTATTGGACAATCCGACTATCTGTATGCTCCATCGGACAATGGTTTTTGTTTTTTCAACGGACAAATGTTCGCTGTGCATGCCCTCAAACTTTCCAGTAACAAATGTCCGATGGAGGATAATCCGATCGTGTGTACACAAGTTCATGGGACTAAAGTCCAAAGTACAGACACGCATGCAATTTATGAGATCTCAAAGTGCAGAGCACATTCTCTTCTTCTTTATAATGAGATAATAATAAAGCTGCTTTGCTGGTGATCCTGACAGATTAATGACAAACATATTTGCAAAGGATTGTTGTTCTTTTGATATCAAGAAGATTTTCAACTTTTTTTGTGTCAAGTTAGCACAACCCCATTATCCCCTAGTAGTTTAGAAGCTCAAAGCTCTGTTTGTGTCCCTTGTTATTAATTTTAGATTGTATTTTAAGAATGTATCTGCTTACTCTCAAATTGTCATTAGAAGTTAAACACATAAGCAAGTTTTTTTGTATTAATTTTTTATTTGGAATAGTAAGCACAAGAAGGGCATATAAATATCAAGAGGAAGGCAGCAATGGATCAACTGGTGGAATTGTTGAAGCCTCTGTACCCCAGGGCAGACATAAATTATGTGAGAAAAATTGGGAACTTGAGGAGTACATGAAATAGGGAGCACAAGAAGGCCATGGACTCCGAGAGATCGGGAGCAGCAGCAGATGAGATATATGTCCCCAAGCTGTGGTACTACAACAGGCTGTGATTTTTGAATGACCAGACCAAAACATGCCCATCGCTCTCCACACTTATTTCCACATCAGCTGAGGCCATTTTGTTTCTTCATTCATAACAAAAATAAAATTAAAAACTTATTAGACATATTCTCTGTCATCAAAATTAACAAACTGAAACCAAAAGAGCAAATCATACACAGAAAAGGAACTAAAGTATAACCAAGAAAATCATACTTAAATTAAAAATTAAATATATAAGTTAGGAGCCTCAAAACTCCCCAGACCAGTGGCCTGGTTGGGGATCATTGGGCAGAATTTTCCACTGACCACCATGATGCTGGTGTGGGTGGGGTTGCTGAGGTTAGTAGGGTTGCTGAGGTGGGTAGGGTTGTTGTGGAGGCGTGTGCTCCAAATCACACATGTGTTTTTGTTGTCATCTCACGTTTCCTTGCCTTGCTGAGGAGCTGGACAAATTAGCCCCTCACATAACTCCCTTTGCTCCTCGTCCACCTCCCAGAGCTTATTTGCAGTGAAACCCTTCAGCACAGAGCCTCCACTGGACTGAACATCCCCAACGAAAGACAGAGGGTGGAAGAGTGCAACAAGTTGAAGAAACTACTTTTGAGCCTCTTGTTTGCACCAGTAAGTATTTTTGTAATCTGGCTTCAAATGTGTATACATGTCAAGTGTTTAGATGTCAAAACCAAACACCCACTCCACACATTAGCAAAGTATATAGTGCCTTTAACATTAGCATGGAGAAGGAAGAGGTGGCTAGGCACCAGAGCCAAGATTAGAGTAGTTGCAGTGTGTACATTACTAGTAGTGTAGGTGTCTGAAGGGCAAGCAGGTTGCAAGCAATAATAGACTGGTTAGGTAAGTATTTGCACAATTTGCCTACCAACGTGACCATAATTCCCTATGTAGTGCCTCAGCCACTTGACCATCATTCCCATTAAATACTTTTTTCTATTCTTCCAAGGCCACGAACTTCCAAGATGTGCTATTGGTTGTATCAGTGCTGTTATGCTGCAGGCATTGATTGAGCTCGAGAAAATAAAGGAGGCTGCCACTGGTTTACAGAAACAAATACAGGATAATGTAGACATGTTAGCCAAATTTTAAAATCTTCAGACCTTACGTTTTTCTTCAACTTGTTGCCTCCTGTGTTTTTTTTTTTTTGTTTTTGTTTTTTTTTTGCATCTTTTGACTACTTTGAAGCACAGGCTCACATTGATGCTACTTTAAAATTGTGCTACTTCATTATAACTACTGCAATTTCAAAGTAGCAAGGAACAGTACCATTGACTACAATAGGCTGTGACTTTTCATGCGATTTGACCTCTCAAATCGCATGAGAAATCTCCAAAAATGTGAACATGGGCCTTTTTATTGTCTGAGGTCAGTGTTTCTCCACTCCACTTCTCTAGGTGCACGACCATGTCCTGTTTTCTTTATTTTATGAAGTATAAAAACGATTAAAAACCTAAAAAATGACCTCATCACCTGTGGCAAAAGTAACAAATAGACAAAACAGGACCTGGTAATACATCTGGAGAAGGGGAGTTGAGAAACATTGCCCTAAGTAATGTTTGGATTTTTCTTGATGTGTTTTTTATAATGGCAAAGCCCAAATTTGAAGAAGCACACAAATTGGGACACAAACCTTAAAATTCACTCATGATCCCATGTCAAAAATGTGTGACTTTATCTACATGGAGTTTGTAAAAGCCACAAAACACACAGTGGGGATTATTTACAAAAGGACAATCAGCTTTGCAATACAAATGCACTACCAGTGCCTCTTCCAAATTTGGCTTTTAAAGGGGTGAATTCATTATACCTGAGGAAGGCAAGATCTTCACAGTTTGAGAATACTAATGTCAGGAAGGGCATACCAGCACCCAAGATGGCTGCTGAAGAAGGTGACCTGTTACCTCTGCCTGTCGGGAAGAGCATACCAGCACCCAAGATGGCTGCCGAAGAAGATTACCTGTTACCTCTGCCCCTGTCAGAATGCCATTGGTGCGCACGCACCCTGTGACATCTTTTGCCACCCAAACAGGCTATTTAAACTCAACCAGTTTCCAGACTTAGTCTGTCTGCTCTACAGCATTCCCGTGTGTTCCCGTTACTTTGTATCTGATACCTGTTCCTGTTAACAGACCCGGCTTGCCTCTGACATTCCTGCTTCCTGCCTGTACCTGACCCGGCTTGTTTGACTCCGCATCTGCCTGCTCCCTCTGCTACCTTGCTGCCAGCCCATCTTTGATCCGGCCTGTATCCCGACTATGCTTCTGCTGCGGCATCTGCACCTGACATGCCCTCCAGTGTATGACCCGGCCTGCCTGTACCTGCCTTCTCTTCTGCTTGAAGAATCCTACTTAACTACCATCCCTCCTTCAGCTGTCCCGGCTTCACTGTCTGAGATCCACCTGGCACTCGTGCGACTCTGCACTCCTGCGCCTCCTGTCTGCTCTATCAGGGGGCCTTGAGTCAGAGGTATGGCCTTTAAATTAAAAAAATTGAACTTTGTAAGTTCCAGAGTTGAGGATGTGTATGCTCTGTTTTAAAAACATGCCTGTTTAGCCATTAAAATGCTATAGAATGGCAAATATAAATGTTATAGACAAATTAAGATGTTGGTTTGTTCTAAAACCATAAAACGCACATGTGAATGTGCTTGTAGTAAATTCCTTTTTTCAAAACAACGTGTGGCTTCTTATTTCAATGCTCAATACCAGTGTATTTGTTAAATTGGTGTAGTTACAGTGACAGTGTGCTCAAAAATGTGTGTAGCAGAGCCACAGCACAACATAATAGTTAGCTCAAGACGAGACTGTGAACTCATGCAGCACATACAGTAAGGTACGTTTGCACTATTGGAGAGAATGACAAAGATTAAGGCCATTTGCAAACCTAGTAAACACAGACAACAGTAGTTCAAATGAAATAGTAGTTTTATTTGTTCATAAACATTTAGTTATGATCAACTACATTTTGCTGCCTAGCCACTGCCCCTCTACCCACAAAGTAGTCCATATATTGTTAACGGACAAGATGGGCATTCTGGGAGGACAAACCAGCACGTCCACTTCCTAGAGCTGGCATCACAGCCTCTTCAGCTGGGTGGAACAATTAAAAATGCGTTTCTCTGGGTTGAGGTTCCTCATAGGAAAGGGCTTTAGAAGATGTTCCCCCAGAGCAAAGGCCTCATCTGCCATAAAAACAAAATCAAGTCCCTCGGCATTGTCCTGAGCATGTGGCAAATGTAAGGTGCCATTCTGTAGCCGATCATAGAATTCGGTATGCATCATGACATCTCCATCCGAGTGGCGGCAATTCTTCCCCATGTCCAGGTACAGGAACTCGTATGTTGCAGACACTACAGCAAGCATACAGTATCTCACAAAAGTGAGTACACCCCTCACATTTTTGTAAATATTTTATTATATCTTTTCATGTGAAAACACTGAAGAAATTATACTTTGCTACAAAGTAGTGAGTGTACAGCTTGTATAACAGTGTAAATTTGGTATCCCCTCAAACTCAACACACAGCCATTAATGTCTAAACCGCTGACAACAAAAGTGAGTACACCCCTAAGTGAAAATGTCCAAATTGGGCCCAAAGTGTCTATATTTTGTGTGGCCACCATTATTTTTCCAGCACTGCCTCAACCTTCTTGGGCATGGAGTTCACCAGAGCTTCACAGGTTGCCACTGGAGTCATCTTCCACTCCTCCATGATAACATCGCAGAGCTGGTGAATGTTAGAAACCTTACGCACCTCCACCTTCCCTTTAAGGATGCCCCAAAGAGGCTCAATAGAGTTTAGGTCTGGAGACATGCTTGGCTAATCTACCACCTTTACCCTCAGCTTCTTTAGCAAGGTAGTGGTCATCTTGGAGGTGTGCTTGGGGTCGTAATGTTGGAATACTGCCCTGCGGCCCAGTCTCTGAGGGGAGGGGATCATGCTCTGCTTCAGTATGTCACAGTACATGTTGGCATTCATAGTTCCCTCAATGAACTGTAGCTCCCCAGTTCTGTCAGCACTCATGCAGCCCCAGACCATGCCACTCCCACCACCATGCTTGACTGTTAGGCAAGATACACTTGTCTTTGTACTCCTCACCTGGTTTCTGCAACACACGCTTGACACCATCTGAACCAAATAAGTTTAGCTTGGTCTCATCAGACCACAGGGTGTGGTTCCAGTAATCCATGTCCTTAGTCTGTTTGTTTTCAACAAACTGTTTGCAGGCTTTCTTGTGCATCATCTTTAGAAGAGGCTTCCCTTTGGGACGACAGCCATGCAGACCAATTTGATGCAGTGTGCGGAGTATGGTCTGAGCACTGACAGGCTGACTCCCCCATTCCTTCAACCTCTGGAGCAATGCTGGCAGCACTCATATGTCTATTTCCCAAAGACAAACTCTAGACTTTTTCAAAGCACCATAAAGCTGTAAGCATGTGCATTCATAAATGATATTATTAAATAAAATGCCAGGTAAGGTATACAGATTGAATATGTTCAATTAAAGTGTCAATTAATCTGTGCAAAGCATAAAAAAACTCAAATAATGTTCATCTAGATTCCAAATCTTCAAATGTGGCATAATATTGGTGAATGATATAGACAAAGAAATCCCAATTCCAAATACTGGTGGTGACACAGGTGCTCTGAGCGTGCTTAATTACTGTCTAAAAGTGTTCCAAGTGATCCCTTGTCCATGCTCCACCATACAGTGCCTTGAAAAAGTATTCATACCCCTTGAAACGTTCCACATTTTGTCATTGTCCTGCTGGAAGGTGAACCTCTGCCCAATCTCAAGCCTTTTGCAGACTCTAATACCCCATACACATGAACGGATTTTCCGACAACAAACGTTGGACGTGAGCTTGTTGGCGTAAAGTAATTGAATATTATTAAAAATGACCTTTCCTTTTCAATCTGTAGCTCTGTAATTTTCTGAAAATGCAATATGGCAAGATGGAGGTGTTCTGTACACAGAAAGTGTACAGAACGCCACCCCAGAAACATAATTTCCTGCTTGTGTGACTGGCTCACTGATTTTCCCAGAAGTCTGCTCTAAGATACAAGTCAGATTTCAGGCATCCCCTGCAACAAAAATTTCATTTTGGTGAGATACTTCCAATAGGAGATCACATCTAAAAAGATGCAGACCCAGAAGCTTTCCTTATTAGTGCCCTAAGGGTGCTCCAGCTGATTGATAATAATGAAAACACTCCCAATGAACTTTCCCACACAGATACAGACAAACACATAGGGATTTCTTCAGAATAACAAAGGGTAGGTATCTGCAACAAAGTTTGTTAAAATCCTTGCAATGCACATAGATCAACCAGAGAGGAATGTTTTTTTCTCAAAAAAAAGCGGAGTTACGCTTTAAGAGTCTTCTCCAGACCAAGAGGTGACATGAATTTTAATTAAATCTATTTAAAAAAAATTGTGAAAACATTTATAAAGAGACCCACAAGTGCGCAGAAACACATACGTATAAATGCTGTCTGTTTTTCGACTTTTTTTAAAAACAAGGTAAGGATAATGAGGCTATCCGCTGTTAGATGCAAGAACATGCCCAGTATATGTAAAAAGCTCATTGCACATAACTGCTTTAAAATATCCTTCTCCTTTGACTTTAATGCATTTATCTAGAGCAGTGTTTCTCAAATCCAATCCTCAAGGCGCCCCAACAGGTCATGTCTTCAGGCTTTCCATTATTTTGCTCAGGTGATTTGATCAGTTTCACTGCCTACCACAGCTGTTTTATCTGAGAGAAATGCTGAAAACATGACCTGTTGGGGGACTGGAGTTGAGAAACACTGATCTAGAGTAGCATATTTCTCAAAAATGTGCCAGTTTCCTTAGATTTTATATTTCAGGGATATGCAAATTGTTAAATCTCCCCATCGGCAATCTTTTATAGTAAACTCTATTTTAATTTACTGTGATATTAAATCAAGCCTGTCTTCATGATTCTGCTAGAGCCTCAGAAACCTAAAGTATGAGAATTTGTGATTTTTAAATCTTACCAAGAGGCATGCCTTCACTTCAGCCCACAATGCAAGACAGGATGGCTTCCCTTGGCGTAGAATGCCTCTCAATAGGTTGCTGAGGCTTTGCATAGTGGGAAGCACTGGGGATGTGATCTGGGGCCTCTTGGGGGTTTATGTACATCAACAGTGTGAAAAACTGAAAGTGCCAATGATTTCAAATTATAATTATACAGTTACATGAGACAGATATAAGAGACTCATATTCCTATAACCATTAACCTAACTGCTCATCTTCAAAAACACTGAGTATGTTTTAATAAGATTGGGGGAAAAGTGCTTGGGTTACATGCTGCAAACAAGAATCCGGCTTTTATTTTTCTAATGTTGGTTAGAAAATGAAAGCTAACATCCTATTGGCTGATATGGGCAATGCATTTTTCTTCCTTTTAATTTTATAAATGATTATGACCTATCAACGCAGCTGCCACACACAGTAGTATGGATAAGGAGAATTTATGCTGATGTTATACAAACGTTCCAGGAAAGGGTTAACAGATGAAGCATCAGCTAAAGGTTCAGTGAATCGTGCGTTCAGCTATATAGAGAGCCCAGTGCCACAGGCCAGCAAGTGGGGACTGATACTTGCTTGGTGAACTTTTGGACCTTTTGAACTACTTCATGTTGTTAAGTTGTGAATAGAAGAGTCTAGAGCAGTGTGGAAAACCAACATCAGGGGACAGTTGTGTGCAGGTGGTAGTAGACTGACATCAGAAGCATCCATCTCTACACAAGTAGGAGAACAGGGATTTGGTGCACAGGGATCAGCACCACGACCAGTGACCACCCAGCTAAGACATCACAGGCGCTGCACTATCTTTGGTCCTCATGCTTGATAACAGGAGTAGGATGGAGGCCACCCAGATGCAGAAGGTAAGAGGTCTACTCCTCTATATCTAAATACACTTTCTCTATAAGGAAGATCGGCTTCCACATAATGAAAGTCTGACTGTGCCTTTCTAAAATGAAAACATGGAAATTATTACCATGAAGATACAATAAAGTTTTGACCTTATTAATATATATTTTTTTTCATTTGTATTCAATATTCCTCATGTTGTATGTATTATTACCATGATGAAATAGATATACTTTATTTTTTTATCAGACTTGTCCAGCAAGCTAGTGAACGTTGCAAGTTTCAGCAACGCATAGCAGATCAGGAAGCAGTTGAATTCTCAGTATTTGGTACTGTGTTCTGCATATAATATTTGGCCTTTGCATTGATTTGTAGAGAAGCATAAGGCAATGGAGAATGGGGTTTTAGCTTTTAAACTCATGTATATTGTTTTTCAGCATGTCTGTGTTTATTGTGAAGTTTATTTAGTTTTATTGCAGTTACAGATATAAAACTGGCAAGCTTAGCAGGTGCAATACTTCAAATAATAAGTCTGTTGCTTTCCTTCTTTGTGCCAGGTGTTTTTTGTTTTTCTTGGTTCATCACTCGATTGAAATACATTTCGAGTTTAGATTGTTTTGTTGTGGGCAATTGAGCATAATAAAGCAAGCCCCTAAATATAGTGCAACTCTAAATCATTTTTTCATCCACTTGTTATTTAATGATTTCAATGAAAATCCTTTTTAGACAATTTCTGGTCATCCAATGGCTTGTTAAAATTTACTATGAACTGGGAGGGGGCTGCTTCATATAACCATTAACCTAACTGCTCTTCTTCAAAAACACTGAGTATGTTTTAACAAGACTGGGGGAAAAGTGCTTGGGTTACATGCTGCAAACAAGAATCTGGCTTTTATGTTATGTTGGTTAGAAAATGAAAGCTAACATCATATTGGCTGATATGGACAATGCATTTTTCTTCCTTTGAATTTTATAAATGATTATGACCTATCAAACGAACATCCAACAAAGTATCCATTCACCTTAAATAATTACCTTTAAACAAACACAGGTACACCTGATGGTTCCAAACTGAAAACAATCTGATGTGCTACGGAACATAACATGTTGTGATTACAAGCGTTACACTTAGGATTAACCCTTCGTGTAATTGGTGTTTTTTGTTGGTGTGGATCAGCCACTGACTCATACTGTAAGCACATTTTTGTTCATCTATCTTCCGTGTTTCCCTGAAAATAAGCCTGGGTCTTATATTAATTTTGGCAACAAAAGACACAGTAGGGCTTATTTTCGGGGTAGGTCTTACCATGTAATGTGCTGTCTTCTCTCCCTGTCTCCCTCCCTGCCTGTCAGGAATCCCCAGTGTGAACCAAGTTAAAATGCTTATATTCCCCTCTATTACAGTAGTATATAATGTACAATATGTGTGTTTCTGTAATATAATTGTGCCAAATACCTTTGTTATAGTGCTGCTTAGCGCTTCCGTGATCAGCCGGACCTCTCGTCCCCGCTCCGAGCACTGCAGAGGGGGCGCCGAGATCCCCCGCTGGGAGAACAGCCGGAGGTCAGCTGAGCGCTGAAGGAAACCGAAGGTATTTGGCACAGTTATATTACAGAAAACACACATTGTACATTATATACTACTGCAATAGAGTGGATTATAGGATTTTACAAGCATTTTAAACTAGAGCTTATTTTCGGGGTAGGGCTTATATTGCAGCCCTCCTGGAAAATAACACTAGGTCTTATTTTCAGGGAAACATGGTATTTATCTATCTAAATGATTATTAGATTTTGTTTTCCAAATAGATTTTTATTAATTTTTCCATATTACAATGGTGAAAATATACAACACAATGTAAACACAAACAACTGTATGGAATGTAGTATATTCAACAAAATCATGTAGCTATATGATATTGAGAGAAGGTATAACTTATAGATAGTAATGAAGGGTTCGTGTCCCTTTGTCGGCCACCCCTTCTGGGAACTAACTGTGGCCGCCAGGGGAACGCCCTTCCAGCGAATCAAGGTCTGCTGAAAAGTAATATCAGTAAATCAGCAAATAATATAAGTATGTCAATATTCACCATATGTCAATTACATTTGATAAACAGGAAAAAACATCAGAATTAAATAAATGAAATAAACTCTGCGGATTTACGGATCAAGCAAGACATACAAGTAATATGGCGTGGGTTGAGAACAGTATTGTATATTCAATGGTATACATTATTAATCAGTTATAATTAGATTTATGAATGTCATACCAATTGGTCCATGCCTTCCATTGTGGTGTGAAAGTGGCTTATTTGCCTGCTATGCTTGCAAACATATATTTGTAGGTGTAATGATTACTAGATTTGATCTACATATAGTTGGAATTGTCAATAGGAACAGTAGGCCTGTGTTTATGAGTTTGTGACAAATATTACTTCCCATTGTCCCCCTTATGTCTACCATGTTAGGCCCCTTTCACACAAACGATCCGTTCAGGTCCGCCTGTCAGTTTTTCAGGCGGACCTGAACGGATGCTCCATAGAGGTCTATGGAGCATCGGATGTCAGCGGTGACATGTCCGCTGAAATCCGACCCGATCCAATACGAAAAAGTGTGACGGAGGAAAAAGCTATTTTTCCATCCGTCACACTGCGGTCCGTCGTCACCCGATCTCCCATAGGAGAGAGCGGCGCTGTGACAGGTACGTCCCTGCGCAGTGTGCAGAGACGGACCTGTCATCTTCCTGCTCAGCGGAGATTGCTCCGGCGATCCCCGCTGAGCAAGTGGATATCCACGGGGAGGATCAGTACTGATCCGTCCCGTGTGAAAGGACCCTTAGTGTGTAAAAAAGGATCTAGTTGCCATAAAAAGTACTCTACTTTTTAGCTTGGTCCTAATAAATATTTAGCCAGTAATAATATTGGTAACATTTTGTTAGTGTTTTATGAAGAAACACCCTGTTTAGGAGTAGTTCAGCTAGTGTGTTAGACATCATTCACATAAGCGCAAAGGTAAAATACCGTTAATGGGTCAATTTTTTCCTGCGTCCCTAACCAGCAGGTGCTGCATGCAGGCAGCCCATTCAAGTCTATCAGCCGCAGTGGCAGGCATATGGGTGCATGTACAGTAAGTGACCCCAAATGCATACAGTGTGTGTTCTGGGCCACCCATGCATGTCTATCACATTATGACAAATGGCTGTTTTCATGCAACCAATGCATCCTAATAGAATTGAATGGGCTACCTGTTGGCTAGGGATGCACAAAAAACCCCCCACCGTTCATGGTATACAGGCCTCAGCACCCAAGCCTAAAAACTGAACTCCATTTTTTTGTTACACTTTACATAATTAGTTTTTGGGTGAACTTGGCCAAAACTAACTATATACAGAAAGTGATGTATTTTATCAATGATTACAAAGCTTCCTGTGATTGGCTGAGTCAGAGAGGAGGGCTGGTGATGTCACTATCTCTGACACTGAGCACTGCTGTGATAGACTCTACTGTATTCTGGGTATGAGATTGGAAGTCTCGGCTCGAACCCTGAAAACAGCGTGGTGTGCTGTATGTAGCCGCCAGTGATGTAAGTAACTCAGTTAAAATAAACGGAGTTACTTAACGCAGTTACTTTAGAGGGTAACGAGTAATCTAACTGATTACTCTTCCCCTCATGGTAACTCAGTTCCCATTACTTGGGCTGTCTTACCGACTGTCTGGACTGCTCCATCCCGCCTCGCCTATCTAGAGAGAGAGAGAATGTAGGGAGGCGGGGCGGACACTGAACAATGAAGTCAGCTGACCAGCTGACACCAATTGAGTGAAAAGGAGGGTCTCTCTCTCTCTCCCCACGAGGAAGGGCATCCCTGGAGGCATTCAAGTAAGTGACTGTCTGACGATGATGATTCGAATTGCAGTGCAATCAATCCATCCCAAGTCCTTCACCACCTCTGCTTCTTACTGATCCCATCCCTACCCACCCACCATCACTTCTACAACAGAGGTGATGGGGGGATATGGTAGGGATGAGATCAGTGGTGGTGGGGGATGGGATCAGTAAGAGGCAGAGGTGGTGGTGGGAGAGGATGGCACCACCACCGCTGCCACCCCCCTAAGTACCACCGCTGCCTGCCCCCCCAAGAACCACCACTGCCACCCCCCCCCCCCCCCAAGTACTGTACACCACCACCACTGCTACCCCCAAGTACACCACCACCACTGCCACCGCCCCCCCAAGTACCACCGCTGCCATCCTTCAAGTACCACAGCTGCCACCCCCTCAAGTACCACTGCTACCACCCCTGTCACAGTTACTTTGCTGAGTAATTAATTATTTTTCCAATGTAGTAACCGAGTTACTAATTTACAATTACTTTTTGGGAGAAGTAATTTGTAACTTATCTAATTACTTTTTTAAAGTAAGATGACCAACACTGGTAGCTGCAGCCACACATGCGCATGAGAGCCATGCAGGTCGCAGCACAGCACTGAATGGATGGTACGCCGTCCCTTCAGAGTGCAGTGCACATGCGCCAGTGACATCACTACTGTATATGCAGCTTTAAATTCATCTATGCAATACGTCATTAAAGTGACATTAGTGTAAATACCTAAATTTGACCTTGTATCGGCCTCTTGGAATCCCCTTTATAGTAGAGCCTAGACTGGGAAAGAGAAAAGCAGCACAAGGAGCCAATCAGCTGTGCTGCAATGCTCATGTGCTAACAAGGAACATGGTGACAGGAGAAGAAAGCGGAACAAGAGCGATTAGCTCATCAGCCTGCTGCTTCTCGTTTCGCTGTCCAGTCATAGGCTGGTGAAGTGACAAGACCTGTAAGTGTTGCTTAACTGCAGAAAGACTGAGATGTGTGGCAGAGTTGTGTAAATCTAAGAACTGAATAGACAGTTATAATCCTCTGACAGGGTAAAACAGATTTTTTTTATCTATGTATTTAGCAGTTTGCCTGGAGTTCAACTTTAAGTTAATCCATTTCCACCCAACCCCAGCATCACTTTAATAGGTTTGGCACCACTGGGGGACAGGAAGGATCAGCGGTCCTGTGACCATTGTGATTGGCTGTCACAGTGGTCACATAAGTGGGAGTTGGATCCACCAGCTACCATTTATTAGCGAGGACCGAGAGCTGCCATTGAAAGCTCAGTCCCTGGGAGCATGCAGTGAGCGCACTCAGCACAGAAACCTTGACTGCCCAAAGCCACATATGTGGGGTGTGTGGGCGTTAAAGCCTACCTTTTTGCTGCCACACATGTGCTAAGCGGGTTGCAAGAGGTTAAAGTGACTTCCAGGAGCATCTGATTCCTAGTACCCCACTGTTTGCTGTGGTTCCACCAGCTGCCTGTAACATTACTACAGGACAGTAGTAATGTAGCGACCAGCAAATTGATCCAGTACGCCAGGGGAAAACCATGCATCTGACTTTTCTAGAAGTTTGTCAGATGCTAAAGATTCTTGGACTGGTGTAGTTCTTTTAGAGAGTGGATATCCAAAGTGTCAGTGGCAGTTCAGGTTAAGCATTACACCACTTATTTTACATTCTTTTTTTTTTTTTGCAACAAAGTCAATTTAAGAATTAAACAAGATGACAACCCTTATAAGAGAGGTTACGGAATACAAAAAAAAATAAGCAGCCATGCTCACCTAGATGGTTACAGCACCGATCCTAGCTGCAGCTGTCCCCCCTGGCTCTACACCGTTAACTGAGCATTCAAAGAGTCCTGATTACTCAGTTTTCTCTATTCAGTCTGCAGAGAGCCGGTGACTGTCAGTCACCATCTCTCTGCCCCTCCACCGCTCACTGGAGCGCCGGGCTGTGGAGGGAATGGCTGGCTCAGGCTCTCAGCGGTGCACTGAAAGACTGAGCCAGCTGCCAGTCCAGGCATCTGGGTGAACCCTGACTGTAAAGTCAGGCTCTCCCAGGGCCTGGATTAGCTGTTAGGTGACAGTGGCTGAAATTGGGTCACAGGAGTGCAGAATGAAGGGCACTCCTGTGAGCCATGGAATTAGGGCCAAAATAGCTTTGGCCATAATTCTCCTTAAATTTTTTAGCATTACACAGCCCACACATTGTAAAATATATAAAGTAGGTCTAACTCTCCAAAATATAATAAGTGGGTCTAAGTTTAATATGTGTGCATTTGTCCCGCCTGACCTCTGATCTCAGTATGTACCTGCACTGTCAGGTAAACACCACTCTACTGCCATAACATGCTGATTAATAGGCCCTACAACCAGTGGGACTAATAGGGGAGATAACAGGCAAAAGAGCCATCTGCTGCTGGGATCCATCAAGATATACACACAAGCACTCACCCATTCATGAACATCTGAGTATGGGAATAGTAGAAAGAGGGAGGGGGATGGTACATGTGCTTGGACGTTGTGTCTCATTTCATATCTATAGAAAATTCCTGCTTGTTGAATCACTGCTGTGAAAAAGTATTTCTCCCTTTTCCATTTTATTCTACCTATGTAGGCTTGTATCTAAAGCCATTTTTGCTAGTTCTGTACAGAGTAAAGAATAGTCAGAACCTTAGATTTTGAGTTGTCACAAGGCAAAAGTAGAGGGGACATTTTCAATGGGGACACTTATATGGGTAACATTTGTCTAAGAGAAAGTTCAAAACAGGCCGTAAAGCTAAATCTAATTTTAGCTTTAGATACAACCAGCAACACCATTTTGTTTATAATTGAAAAGGATGGAGGAGAGTTAATTTGTAATTTCTGTCTGATACCATCAGGGGTGGATGCAGAGTCTAGTCTCGGGAGGGGCACTGCTGGAAAATAAGGTGTTGCTTACGGAACTAAATATAATGTATAGTACAGTGTACAGTGTGCAGAGGTCATTAGAATGTAAGACAGTGTACAGGGATCAATAGAGCAAAGGACTATGTGTTACCGGAGGGGGGGTCAGAACGGCACATGCTGGGGGGGGGGGGTCAGGGGGGCATACACTAGGGAGATTGGGAGGGCTTACACTGTGGTGGAGCAGGAGGGCATACATGGGGGGGGGATCAGGAGGGCATACACGGAGGGATCAGGAGGGCATACACTGGGGGGGATCAGGAGGGCATACACTGGGGGGGATCAGGACGGCATACACTGGGGGGGATCAGGAGGGCATACACTGTGGGTAAATCAAGAGGGCATACACTGTGGGGGATCAGGGAGGCATGCACTGGGGGGGGGATCAGGAGGGCATACACTGGGGGGCATCAGGAGGGCATACACTGGGTGATCAGGTGGGCATACACTGGTGGAGGATCAGGAGGGCATACACTGGGGGGGGGGGGGATCAGGAGGGCATACACTGGGGATGGGGAATCAGGAGGGCTTACACTGGGGGAGATCAGGAGGGCATACAATGGGGGAGATCGGGAGGGCATACACTGGGGGGGATCAGGAGGGCATACACTGGTGGAGGATCAGGAGGGCATACACTGGGGGGGATCAGGAGGGCATTCACAAGGGGGGATCAGGAGGGCATACACCAGGAGGGCATACACGGGGGGAGGTGCGGGAGGTACAGGGGGGCAGAGAGTGCAATCCCAAGGTTTCTGTGCAGTAATTCATGCTTAGAATGGCTGCGACTTGTCTCGGCCACGGCTCTGGTTACACGGGGTGCACTCGGCCTTGGAGTCTGTAATATTTTCTCGGGGGGAGCAATTGCCCTGTTGCTCTCCCCCCCGGATCCACCCCTGGATACCATATTGGGAAGAGATTTCCTCACTTCCTGTCTCAGTGACACCCATATGATAAATGGGAGGTGCAGTTGCCACTGGAACAGGAAGGCACCGTCACTAACAATGCATTGTGAGATGTTCTAAAAATTCCCCAGAATGCTAAAACTATGTTTTTAGATGTGACATGACAGGAAGTGAGGAGAAACCCCTCCAACAAGACCACAGACAGTTATAAAAGAGGCTCTAACTCTTCCCTGCTTTATGCAAAATGATATAAAACAGCTGGCTGTAACAGTATCAGTATGTAAACAAACTCACAGCTGCTGTAGCAGTCACAAGTTGATCTAGCTGCAAGCTGTAAGATGTATGTGACACTGTAGGCTGCCTGATCCCTTCTATATGTGACCAGGGCCGATGATAAAAATCATGGGGCCCCGTACAGCCTACCTGACAGAGCCCCCTTCAGCTCCACCCCTGGCCCCGTCCATGGTCCCTCCTTCAGCCCCACCCTGTCCCAGCCCCTCCCCAGACCCCGCCTTGAAACAAAGTGCAGGTTTGTCTACAAGTGATAGGCATAGCTGGCACTGTCTGCAGCACATTGCGGCATTGGCAGCATGGGTGGCACTGTCTGCAGCACATTACGGCATTGGCAGCACTGTCTGTAGCACATTACGGCATTGGCGGCATGGGTGACACTGTCTGTAGCATATTACAGCATTGGCGGCACAGGTGGCACTGTCTCTGCAGGCAGCACATGCGTTATGGGCCATAACGCATGTGCTACCAGCAGACAGTGCCGCCAAAGCTGTAACGTGCTGCAAACAGTGCCAGCCGTGACACTAATGGCATAACGCATGTGCTACTTGCTGACAGTGTACCCATGCCGCCAATGACATATTGTGCTGCAGACAGTGCCACCCATGCTGCCAATGGCATAATGCCATTGGCAGCATGGATGGCACTGTCTCTGCAGGCATCACATGCGTTATGAAATTAGCATCATGGGTGGCACTGTCTGCAGCACAATATGGCATTGGCAGCATGGGTGGCACTGTCTGCAGGCAGCACATGTCTTATGGGCCATAACGCATGTGCTACCTGCAGACAGTGCCACCCATGCCACCAATGCCATATTCTGCTGCAGACAGTGCCACCTATGCTGCTAATACCATAATGTATATACGCTGCTGCATCAGTAGTAGATCTTGAATTCCCCCCCAAGCAAGCACACACCTGTGTCATTTTTAGCTAGGCTCCATGAGGCACTTCTTCCCTGACCCTGCTGCTACCTGGACTGGAGTGTCCAACTGTCCAGAAATGATACCATTCAAATGCGATCATGTCAATGATGCCAGCTACTTATTTTTTGTGTTCTGCCACCGCGGCTCGCCTCACTGGCACTTCTCGCAAGAGGAGGGGGAGGAATCACTCCACGGCGCCAAGGGGGATGGCACGATAGAGGACATACTGGCTGGGACTTGAGCCACAGCCAGCATGAAGAGCGGGTGCAGAAGAGGTATTCTTCCGCACCCGAAATAATAGAGGAAATAGTCCCTCCCCTGTCGCCACCTAGTCTGCAGATAGCTATCTGCACAAAAAAAAAAAAAAAATTAAAAATAACCGGGGGGTGGTGGGGGCTATTTGGTTGGTAGTTGAGCCAGATCGGCCATGGCTGGAGGATTTTTTTTTTTATATTAATTATTTATCTGCTCAGCTTGCCCGGGCCCCCCTGCTGGCCAGGCCCGGTACAACAGGGCCAGTTGTACTGGCCTATCAGCGGCCCTGTATGTGACAGATGATGTGCCCCATCCATGTGTTCCAAACACATGGATGGGGCACAAATAAGGTCCATCCAAAGAAAAAGACAGGTTATCCTTAAGGTAAAGGTGCTGCCACATGGACGTAGTACTGTAGGTGCCGAGCATGTGACCTAAGCCTCTTTTTTCCTCTACTCCCCTTTCCTCTTCACTTCTTTCTCCTTCTACTCTATGTGATTATGAAATGAAATGAAACCACCAAGCTCCTCGTTCACTCCTCATTCACATGGGATTACTCTGAAGAAACAACTCCTCCGTTATGTGGCACAAAGTCCCTGGCCTGAGTGCACCCACATTAATTTCTATTTTTTCTTTGTAAGGCCATCCCTGCTTAGATCAAGCAAACGTGAAAAGGGACAGAAATTTAAATATTTTAAAAACCCACAACTTAAAATTGTGTTCTGTTTGCGGGAGCCTGTACAGTGCCCCCTGTAGTCTTTTCCATGGCATAACACGCTGGAGTAAGCAAACAGTGCCCCTGAATCATACATAGTTACTTAGGTAGTCAGGTTGAAAAAAAGACAAAAGTTTACCTAGTTCAACCAGTAAAAAAATAAAAATCATACAATCCCACATACACACTCCTATATCCACAGTTGATCCAGGGGAACGTGAAAAAAAACATCAAAGCATGCTCCAATTTGCTCCACTAGGGGACAAAATTCCTTCCTGATCCCCAGAGAGGCAATCAGATGTTCCCTGGATCAACTTTACCTATAAATGTTAGTATCCAGTTATATTATGTACACTTAGGAAATAATCCAGGCCTTTTTTAAAGCAATCTACTGAGCTGGCCAGAACCACCTCTGTAGGGAGTCTATTCCACATTTTCACAGCTCTTACTGTGAAGAAGCCTTTCTGTATTTGGAGATGCAATCTTTTTTCCTCTAGATGTAAAGATTGCCCCTGTGTCCTCTGTGATGACCTTAAAATAAATAACTCAACACCAAGTTCACTATATGGACCCCTTATATATTTCTACATGTTGATCATATCCCCCTTAATCTCCTCTTCTCAAGAGTGAATGAATGCAGTTCCTCTAATCTTTCCTCATAGCTGAGCTCCTCCATTCCTCTGATAAGTTTGGCTGCCCTTCTCTGCACTTTCTCCATTTCCCCGATATCCTTTTCGAGAACTGGTGCCCAAAACTGAACTTCATATTGCATATGCATACATGATAAAGAACTGATAAATATAGATCTCTTACTCCAGTTCATATTTCTACCAGCCGTTACACTTTTTTCTGTGTATTTTTATTCAAAATTATTTAAAGATATTCTTTTTAAAAGGTTTATTTTTCTTTTTTTCCTTGTTAGGCCATCCCTGCCCTGGTTAAATAAGCATGGACAGGGACAGCAAGGCTATAAATTTTAAATGGACTACTGGGTGCTGAGGATATTTGACTAGCCTGAGGTGGCCTAATATGTGCTCAAGGCAATGGGCTGCCCTGATGTATGTGTCATGTCAGAGGGCCTTGAATGCAGTGGAAGGATTTGTGACTGAGAATCTTTTTTTAAAATTAATCAGGCCTGAATCACAAGAAACTACCAAACACCCACTGTAGATGCAACTGATAATATCAATATAATTATTCTACAACTGTTTAATGAAAGACCAAACAATTGGCCCTCTTTCTCTAGATATGTGCAGAATGGAAAAATTTGTTTGGTTTCGGATAAATTTGTTATGTTACTAATTTTGTTTTGTGGATTTGTATCAGAATTCGTTTAGTTTAGTTTATTTATTTTCTAATGAATTCCAAATTTTCAGAACGATTCTAAACCGTCCAAAATGTATTGACCAATCAGAATTCTGTGTGAAGAATAGCTGGTTGTTAAGGAGTGGGCCAGGAAGCCGGCCGCAGCATCCTTAACAGCTGATGACTTATCAGCTGTCAGGGGGTTTCTCCACTGACAGCTGAATGTAAATAAAAAATACCAGCAATAAATAATAAAGAAAAAAAACATATACCGTATATACTCGAGTATAGGCCGACCCGAATATAAGCCGAGGCCCCCAATTTACCCCCAAAAAAACTGGCAAACTTATTGACTCGTGTATAAGCCGAGGGTGAGACATGCCTGTCCATCCCTGTGTGTGTGTCCGTCCATCCCTGTGTGTCCGTCCATCCCTGTGTGTCCGTCCATCCCTGTGTGTCCGTCCATCCCTGTGTGTCCGTCCATCCATCCCTGTGTGTGTGTGTGTCCATCCATCCATCCATCCCTGTGTGTGTGTCTCCATCCATCCATCCATCCATCCCTGTGTGTGTGTGTCTCCATCCATCCATCCATCCCTGTGTGTGTGTGTGTCCATCCATCCATCCATCCCTGTGTGTGTGTCTCCATCCATCCATCCATCCCTGTGTGTGTGTGTCTCCATCCATCCATCCATCCATCCCTGTGTGTGTGTGTCTCCATCCATCCATCCCTGTGTGTGTCTCCATCCATGTGTGTGTGTGTGTGTGTGTGTGTGTGTGTGTGTGTGTGTGTGTGTGTGTGTGTGTCCAGCCTACCTTTGTCCCGAGCCTCCGTCCCGTGCCTTGCCTCCTTGCCTCCGTCCCGTGCCGTGCCTTGCCTCCTTGCATCCGTCCCGTGTCGTGCCTTGCCTCCTTGCATCCGTCCCGTCCCGTCCCGTGCCGTGCCTTGCCTTGCCTCCGTCCCGTGCCCTCTTCGTCGGCGGCCATTGTAAAATTCAAAAGCTGCGCCGCCGCCTTCGCCTGTGATAGGCGGAACACTGAATTTCCCAGCAGCCTGTGTTCCGCCTATCACAGACGTCGTATCATCCTCGTCCGTAGTACGAGGATGATACGATGTCCGTGATAGGCGGAACACAGGCTGCTGGGAAATTCAGTGTTCCGCCTATCACAGGCGAAGGCGGAGCCGGAGGCGCGGCTTTTGAATAGAATGGCCGCTGTCTGTCTGCTCGACACGCTGATCGAGCGGGCAGACAGCGATGACTCGAGTATAAGCCGAGGGGGGCACCTTCAGCCTCAAAAAAGAGGCTGAAAATCTCGGCTTATACTCGAGTATATACGGTATGTGTGTGTATATATACAGTATCTCACAAAAGGGAGTACACCCCTCACATTTTTGTAAATGTTTTATTATATCTTTTCATGTGACAACACTGAAGAAATTACACTTTGCTACAATGTAAAGTAGTGAGTGTACAGCTTGTATAACAGTGTAGATGTGTTGTCCCCTCAAAATAACTCAAAACAGCCATTAATGTCTAAACTGCTGGAAACAAAAGTGAGTACACCCCTAAGTGAAAATGTCCAAAATGTGCCCAAAGTCTCAATATTTTGCGCTCCTCCACCTTTTATTTGAGTATGCTCCACAGATGCTCAATAGGGTTTAGGTCTGGAGACATGCTTGGCCAGTCTATCACCTTTACCTTCAACTTCTTTATTAAGGCAGTGGTTGTCTAGGAGGTGTGTTTGGGGTCATTATGTTGGAATCCTGCTGTCACGTACCTTTCAGCGGAGTCCAAAATGCTGAGGGTGGCCTCTTGCACGGTTCTGGTCCCAACACCCCTGGTAGTGATGACAGGGAGTTCTGGGACAACAAAAGGGTGCAGGTGCCTGCAGGCTGAAGGCTGGAGCTTGGAGATACAGGATCCTCTCAGAGGAAGGAGTGAAGACCGATCACCAGAACTGTTCAGCGGAAGCCAGGCAGGTAAGTATGAATTCAGGAACAACTGCAACGTCACGAACAGGTAAAGGTTGGCAACTGGCTGGCAACAAGGTACATGAATGGAAGGCAAGTTCATAGTCAAGGACAGGCAGAGGTTGGCAACGGGCTGGCAGCGAAGTACATAATCAGGAAGCAGAGCCGTGGTAGAGAATCCAAGCTGAGGTCTGTATAATCTGTAAAGGTAGATAACAGGCAGGGGTGATCCAGGAGAATGGTCAAGGAAGCCGGGTTTGTCAGAAGCAAGTAACGGGTCAAACAGAAATCAGGAACTCAGGAATAGGGATGAGCTTCGTGTTCGAGTCGAACGCATGTTCGACTCGAACATCGGTCGTTCGTGCGTTCGCCGAATTCCGAACGTTTGGGCCGTTCGCGGCAAAATTCGTGTGGCCCACAATGCACTGCGATGGCGCAATGCATTGCTGTCTCACGATTGGCCAAGCATGCACTGTGACCCCGCATGCTTGGCCAATCGCAGCGCCAGTAGCGGGAAGAGCAATGGTTGGCCACAGGCATCTTGCCTGTGGCCAATCATAGCTCAGACTGTGTAGTGCACGCCCCACACTATATAAAGCTGCCTTTCAGGCGGCCTCGTGTAGTGTTTGTTAGCATCTGAAGCAGTGGGTGTTCTGTGTACCTTCAACACAGTTACACACCAATCGTTTTTGGCTGATTTACTATTTTGCTCTTGTGTAGTGGTTACTGTCTGTGCCCTGACCGCAGTATACACCACTATATTCACCTCACCTATATAGCTAGTGATCTAGCTTTAATAATAGAGCTTGCAGTCAGTAGTGTTAGTGCGTGCTGTCTGCGTGCTCTGTACCCAGTACATACCACTATATACACCTACATAGCTGTTCTCTATTTGAGCCCGATTGTCATTTGCTGGAGTTATTGGAAGTTGTGTGTGCCTCCAGCACAGCACAGTATACATCTGTATATACCCCTTTAACTCTGCTGTTTTCTTGTTATTGTCTGCGTGCCCTGACCGCAGTATACACCGTGATATTCACCTCACCTATATAGCTAGTGGTCCATCTTTAACAATAGAGCTTGCAGTCAGCAGTGTCACTCAGGAGATCACCTGAGTATAGTATACACCGTGATATTCACCTCACCTACAGTGGTGTGAAAAAGTGTTTGCCCCCTTCCTCATTTCCTGTTCCTTTGCATGTTTGTCACACTTAAGTGTTTCGGAACATCAAACCAATTTAAACAATAGTCAAGGACAACACAAGTAAACACAAAATGCAATTTGTAAATGAAGGTGTTTATTATTAAAGGTGAAAAAAAATCCAAACCATCATGGCCCTGTGTGAAAAAGTGATTGCCCCCCTTGTTAAAACATACTATAACTGTGGTTGTCCACACCTGAGTTCAATTTCTCTAGCCACACCCAGGCCTGATTATTGCCACACCTGTTCACAATCAAGGCATCACTTAAATAGGAGCTGCTTGACACAGTAAGGTCCACCAGAAGATCCTTAAAAGCTACACATCATGCCGAGACCCAAAGAAATTCAGGAACAATTGAGAAAGAAAGTAATTGAGATCTATCAGTCTGGAAAGGGTTATAAAACCATTTCCAAAGCTTTGGGAATCCAGCGAACCACAGTGAGAGCCGTTATCCACAAATGGCGAAGACATGGAACAGTGGTGAACCTTCCCAGGAGTGGCCGGCCGCCCAAAATTACCCCAAGAGCGCAGCGACGACTCATCCAAGAGGTCACAAAAGACCCCACAACAACGTCCAAGGAACTGCAGGCCTCACTTGCCTCAGTTAAGGTCAGCGTTCATGCCTCCACCATCAGGAAAAGACTGGGCAAAAATGGCCTGCATGGCAGAGTTCCAAGGAGAAAACCACTGCTGAGCAAAAAGAACATCAAAGCTCGTCTCAATTTCTCCACAACACATCTTGATGATCCCCAAGACTTTTGGGACAACATTCTGTGGACCGATGAGACAAAAGTGGAACTCTTTGGAAGGTGTGTGTCCAAGTATATCTGGTGTAGAAGGAACACTGCATTTCATAAAAAGAACATTATACCAACCGTAAAATATGGTGGTGGTAGTGTGATGGTCTGGGGCTGTTTTGCTGCTTCAGGACCTGGAAGACTTGCCGTGATAAAAGGAACTATGAATTCTGCTGTCTACCAAGAGATCCTGAAGGAGAATGTCCGACCATCTGTTCGTGTACTCAAGCTGAAACGAACTTGGGTTCTGCAGCAGGACAATGATCCTAAACACACCAGCAAGTCCACCACCGAATGGCTGAAGAAAAACAAAATGAAGACTTTGGAGTGGCCTAGCCAAAGCCCTGACCTGAATCCTATTGAGATGTTGTGGTATGACCTTAAAAAGGCCGTTCATGCTCGAAAACCCTCTAATGTAACTGAATTAGGACAATTCTGTAAAGATGAGTGGGCCAAAATTCCTCCAGGACGCTGTAAAAGCCTCATTGCACGTTATCGCAAACGCTTGGTTGCAGTTGTTGCTGCTAAGGGTGGCCCAACCAGTTATTAGGTTTAGGGGGCAATCACTTTTTCACACAGGGCCATGATGGTTTGGATTTTTTTTCACCTTTAATAATAAACACCTTCATTTACAAATTGCATTTTGTGTTTACTTGTGTTGTCCTTGACTATTGTTTAAATTGGTTTGATGTTCCGAAACACTTAAGTGTGACAAACATGCAAAGGAACAGGAAATGAGGAAGGGGGCAAACACTTTTTCACACCACTGTATATAGCTAGTGGTCCATCTTTAACAATAGAGCTTGCAGTCAGTAGTGTCACTCAGGAGATAGTGCGTGCTGTTTGCCTGCTCTGTACCCAGTACATACCGCTATTATCCACCTACATAGCTGTTCTCTATTTGGGCCCGATTGACATCTGCTGGAGTTATTGGAAGTTGTGTGTGCTTCCAGCACAGCACAGTATACATCTGTATATACCCCTTTAACTCTGCTGTTTTCTTGTTATTGTCTGCGTGCCCTGACCGCAGTATACACCGTGATATTCACCTCACCTATATAGCTAGTGGTCCATCTTTAACAATAGAGCTTGCAGTCAGTAGTGTCACTCAGGAGATAGTGCGTGCTGTGTGCCTGCTCTGTACCCAGTACATACCGCTATTATCCACCTACATAGCTGTTCTCTATTTGGGCCCGATTGACATCTGCTGGAGTTATTGGAAGTTGTGTGTGCTTCCAGCACAGCACAGTATACATCTGTATATACCCCTTTAACTCTGCTGTTCTATAAAAAAGGCATCTGCAGGAGTTAGTGGGTGTTGTGTGCCTCCAGCACAATATAAACTACCCAACTACTGTTTTACCCAACTCCCTTCAGGCCATTACATGTCTGGAAGGCCAGCAAGGAGAGGCAGACAGGCGCGAGCCGATAAAAGAGGGCAAGCAGGCTCTGTGTCTAGAGACAACAGTGCTGGTCGGGGACGCGGTGCATTGTCATCAGCACGTGGCCATGGGACATGCTTGTCCTTCTTTTCTGCAGCTGGACATGTTGAACCGCAACATGCCAACGACTTGGTAGAGTGGATGACCAAGCCCTCTTCATCTTCCTCATCCTCTCTCACCCAGTTTCAGGGTAGTAGAAAAGCAGCTGCCAACACATCGTCGTCCCTCCTCTCAATGTCATCATCAGTGACTCCTTCCCTAGACCCACCACGTCCTCCTGAGGAGTCTCCTGAACTCTTTGAGCACAGTGTTGGGTACATGCTCCAGGAGGATGCCCAGTGTTTGGTGGGCTCTGATGATGACACTCAGCTAGAGGAAGGCAGTAGCGTGAGCACAGAGAGAGGGGATGCTCAAGAAGGACAGCAATCTGGCAGTCATGTTCCACAAGCTGCAGCATACTGCCAGGTTTGCTACAGCGATGAAGAGGGAGGGGATGATGAGGGCACTGACTCCACGTGGGTGCCTGGAAGGAGGGAGGAGGAGGAGGAGGAGGAGGAGGAGGCACATGTCCAACGAGGCAGGATGCCCTCCGGGGGCCAGCTTAGGGGCAGCACACCGACTGAATCACACCGCAGAGCTCCGCCTGCGCAGAGCGCTTCCTCTGCGCAGAGCGCTTCCTCTGTGCGTTATTCTAAAAGTTCTTTGGTGTGGGCCTTTTTTGAGACGAGTGCATCAGATCGCACCGCTGCTATTTGCAACATATGTCTCAAGCGTATCTCACGTGGCCAAAACATCAGCCGCTTGGGCACCACATGCTTGACCAGACATATGTTGACCTGCCATGCAGCTCGTTGGCAAGCATACCTCAAAGACCCACACCAAAGAACAAAGCGGACCTCTCCTTGCTCCTCATCAGCTGGCATCTCCAACCCCACTAGACCTTCAGTCCTCTCTGAAACCTGCTCTGAGAGGAATGAAGGTGTAGAATTAGGTGTGTCACAGCCAAGTGCTTCCGGGAACTCTGCTAGTGGTACATCCACGTCCGATTATAGCAGACAAATGTCCCTGCCCCAGCTGCTGGACCGGCGGAAGAAATTTACTCCCAGCCATCCACATGCCCAGCGGTTGAATGCTAGCTTGGCTAAATTGCTAGCACTTCAACTGCTGCCTTTTCAGTTGGTAGACTCGGCCCCCTTCCGTGAGTTTGTACAATGTGCGGTTCCTCAGTGGCAGGTCCCCAAACGCCACTTTTTCTCACGGAAGGCAATTCCGGCTCTCTACCGGCATGTGGAAGGCAATGTCCTTGCCTCGCTGGACAAGGCGGTCAGCGGTAAGGTGCATATTACCGCTGACTCATGGTCCAGCAGGCATGGACAGGGACGTTACCTGTCTTTCACGGCCCATTGGGTCACTCTTCTGGCTGCTGGGAAGGATGCAGGACAAGGTGCAGTAGTATTGGAGGTTGTTCCGCCACCACGCCTCCAAAATGCTACTATTGGTTGTGACACACCTCTCTCCTCCACCCCCTCCTCTTCTTCTTCCTCCATGGCCTCTTCCAGTGCTCTGTCCTCAGAACCAGCGGTGCTCCGTAGGCGTTGCAGGGGCTACGCAAGTACGCAGGCAAAACGATGCCATGCCGTGCTTGCGCTGGTTTGTTTGGGGGACAGGAGCCACACTGGGGCGGATGTTTTGTCAGCTCTGCAGGGGCAGGCCGAGAGGTGGTTGACGCCACGCCAGCTTAAGCCAGGAATGGTGGTTTGCGACAATGGCACCAACCTCCTCTCCGCCCTCCGACAGGGACAACTGACCCATGTGCCCTGTGTAGCTCACGTCCTTAACCTGGTGGTGCAGCGGTTCTTGGGCAGGTACCCCGGCTTACAGGATGTCCTGAAACAGGCCAGGAGAGTCTGTGTGCATTTCCGCCGATCATTTAATGCCTGTGCTCGGCTGGCTGAGCTCCAAAAGGAGTTGAACCTGCCCAAGAACCGCCTTATATGTGACATGCCCACCAGATGGAACTCAACATTGGCCATGCTGCAGCGGCTGCACACGCAGCAGAGGGCCATCAATGAGTACCTGTGCGACTACGGCACCAGGACAGGGTCAGGAGAGCTTGGTTTTTTCTCACCACGCCAGTGGGGCATGATCAGGGATGCATGCACTGTCCTGTCACCGTTTGAGGAGGCCACAAGGATGGTGAGCAGTGACAGTGCATGCATCAGTGACACTATACCTCTTGTCCACCTCTTGGAGCATACGCTGCGTGGAATAATGGACAGGGCACTTGAGGCAGAACAGAGGCAGGAAGAGGAGGACTTCCTTGCCTCTCAAGGCCCCCTTTATCCAGACAGTGTTCCTGCTGTACCACCCATCACACAGGAAGAGGGTGAGGAGGAGGAAGAGGAGGAGGAGGATGATTGTGTCAGCATGGAGGTGGAGGCTGGCACTCAGCATCAGCAGCAGCAGTCTTATAGGGATGATTTACAGTCCCAAGAAACACGTGGACTTGTACGTGGCTGGGAGGAGGTAGCTGCGGATCATGTTGTCCTTAGTGACCCAGAGGACTCCGGACCGAATGCCTCAGCTAACCTACGCTGCATGGCCTCCCTGATCCTGCAAAGCCTGCGGAAGGATCCTCGTATTCTTCGGATCAAGGAGAGGGACCATTACTGGCTGGCCACTCTCCTTGATCCACGGTACAAGGGTAAGGTTGCCGACCTTATCTTGCCATCGCAGAGGGAGCAGAGGATGAGACATCTCCGGGAGGCCTTGCAGAAAGCTCTGTGCAACGCGTTCCCAGAGACTGGGAGGTCACAAACTCCTGGTCCTGGACAACGTGTTGCTGAGGCATCAGTCAGAAGGAGCGGTGGAGAAGGTGGCCGTCTGACTGATGCTTTCAGACAATTTTTTAGTCCGCAGCCCCAAGGTATGATTGGTTCCAGCACCCATCGCCAGCGTCTAATTTACATGGTGCAGGAATACCTAGGGGCAAGGTCAGACTTGGACACCTTTCCCACTGAAAATCCTCTGGCTTACTGGGTCTTGAGGATGGATCACTGGCCAGAGCTTGCACAGTATGCAATTGAGCTACTGGCCTGTCCTGCATCCAGCGTTCTTTCGGAACGCACCTTCAGTGCTGCTGGTGGCTTCGTTACCGATCACAGGGTGCGCCTGTCCACCGAATCAGTTGATCGACTGACCTTCATCAAGATGAATCAGTCTTGGATCACCCACAGCTACCAAGCACCTGAAGCTGATGTAACCGAATAATTTTTTTTGAAATACCACATCCCTTCAAGACTGCCTATGCTGATGCTGAGTGACTGTCCTGTTATGTTGATTGTCTATCCTCTTCCTCCTCCGCTGATATGTTGGAAGAACATTTTTGGTTCTGGGTGATGCCAACAGCCCAATTTTTCTGCCCCTGTTTAACAGGGGCGTTTAAGTACAATTTTTGATGCAATGCTTTGCAGCAGGGCTAATTCCTGCAAAAAAACTAGAGTGTATGGCAGAGGTTGCAGTGTGATGGCACCAGTGCCTAAGGCCCAATTTTTCTGCCCCTGTTTAACAGGGGCGTTTAAGTAAAATTTTTGATGCAATGCTTTGCAGCAGGGCTAATTCCTGCAATAAAACTAGAGTATATGGCAGAGGTTGCAGTGTGATGGCACCAGTGCCTAAGGCCCAATTTTTCTGCCCCTGTTTAACAGGGGCGTTTAAGTAAAATTTTTGATGCAATGCTTTGCAGCAGGGCTAATTCCTGCAATAAAACTAGAGTGTATGGCAGAGGTTGCAGTGTGATGGCACCAGTGCCTAAGGCCCAATTTTTCTGCCCCTGTTTAACAGGGGCGTTTAAGTACAATTTTTGATGCAATGCTTTGCAGCAGGGCTAATTCCTGCAATAAAACTAGAGTATATGGCAGAGGTTGCAGTGTGATGGCACTAGTGCCTAAGGCCCAATTTTTCTGCCCCTGTTTAACAGGGGCGTTTAAGGACAATTTGTGATGCAATGCTTTGCAGCAGGGCTAATTCCTGCAATAAAACTAGAGTGTATGGCAGAGGTTGCAGTGTGATGGCACCAGTGCCTAAGGCCCAATTTTTCTGCCCCTGTTTAACAGGGGCGTTTAAGTACAATTTTTGATGCAATGCTTTGCAGCAGGGCTAATTCCTGCAATAAAACTAGAGTATATGGCAGAGGTTGCAGTGTGATGGCACCAGTGCCTAAGGCCCAATTTTTCTGCCCCTGTTTAACAGGGGCGTTTAAGTACAATTTTTGATGCAATGCTTTGCAGCAGGGCTAATTCCTGCAATAAAACTAGAGTGTATGGCAGAGGTTGCAGTGTGATGGCACCAGTGCCTAAGGCCCAATTTTTCTGCCCCTGTTTAACAGGAGCGTTTAAGTACAATTTCTGATGCAATGCTTTGCAGCAGGGCTAATTCCTGCAATAAAACTAGAGTATATGGCAGAGGTTGCAGTGTGATGGCACCAGTGCCTAAGGCCCAATTTTTCTGCCCCTGTTTAACAGGGGCGTTTAAGTACAATTTTTGATGCAATGCTTTGCAGCAGGGCTAATTCCTGCAATAAAACTAGAGTGTATGGCAGAGGTTGCAGTGTGATGGCACCAGTGCCTAAGGCCCAATTTTTCTGCCCCTGTTTAACAGGGACATGTAATTACAATTCTTGATATAATATTTCACAGGAGGGCCCCTTCCTGTGCCCACCCAGAGTAACTGTGAGGACTTATAGTGTTGTGGCACCAGCACCACAACCACCAAAGGTCAATTTTTCTACCACTGTTCAACAATGGCATGTAATTACAATTCTTGATATAATCGTTCACAGCAGGGCGCTCCAGCGGCCACCAAGAGTCACTTTGAGGGCTTACAATGTTAAACCAACACCTTGTTCCGCCATTTCTGCAGAGCATATAGGGCAGGCCCCTACTTGCAAACATCCAACTTACAAACATCTCCTACTTGCAAACGGAAGGAGACAACAGCAAGTGAGATGAAAAAAGATGGACGACAAAACAAATTATACAGGGGTGATAACCCTTCCCTATGTTTTCCAAAAAGCTTAAAGATATTTTTTTTGACTGGAGCTACACTTTAAAAATGTACCGGTTGAAAATGACAAACAGATTCAACTTAACACAACAAACCTACACAGTCCCTGTCTTGTTTGCACCGCCTGTATACTGCTGTTCTGAGTATATAGGGCCTGGGGGCCACACGCATTTCCTTTTTTTTAATATGGGTACGGGGTTCCCCTTAATATGCGTACAAGACCCAAATAGGCTGGTAATGGGCAGGGAGGGCTACCCATGCCATTTTTCTGAATGATTTTCAACCATATTGCAGGAACCAGATATAACATTAAAACCGCAAGCAGTTTTAAATGGTGTTATTTCCGTTTAATGTCATTTTGTGCAGGGACTGTTCTAAACACGGGAAACACGTGGCACTTCACAGGCATACTATAGACACCCCCCAGGCACCATATTTAAAGGAATATTTCACTTTTTTTTTTCACTTTAATCGTCATTAAAATCAGTGCTCCCGCCAAAACGGTAGTTTTTAAAACTTTTTTTTGCAGTGACCCATGTCCCCTGAGGCAGGAGGCAGATCGCCAAACCCTTTTTAGCACACTATCTTGCATATTAGCCGTTAAAATTAGCACTTTCCAATTCGAACGTTCGAGTCCCATAGACTTCAATGGGGTTCTAACGTTCGTACCGAACGCGGGGGTCGTTCGCAAGTTCTGGTGCGAACCGAACCGGGGGGTGTTCGGCTCATCCCTACTCAGGAACAAGCTGAAGATGATCCAGCACTGGTATCAGGCAGAGACTCTGTTTATATAGGGCACCATGCACCAGGATTGGTGGACGTGAATGTGCGTGCACGAGTGCGCACACACATTCGCATGGGTGTGTGAGTGCGCACACACGTTCGCATGGGTGTGTGAGTGCGCGCACACGTTCGCATGGATGCGAGAGTGCGCATGTTAGTTCGGGAACTCGTTCGCCTCTATCGGCATTAGCTGAATGGGAATTAGCCACTGCTGCACGGAGACGGGCATTAGCACTGTGAGTTCTCTGAGACCTGCCCTGCAGCTCAGTCTCTGAAGGGAGGGGATCATGCTGGCATGTTGGCATTCATGGTTCCCTCAATCAACTGTAGCTCCCCAGTGTCTGCAGCACTCATGCAGCCCCAGACCATGATACCCGCACCACCTTGCTTGACTGTAGGCAAGACACACTTGTCTTTGTACTCCTCACCTGGTTGCCTCCACACATGCTTGACACCATCTGAACCAAAAAGGTTTATCTTGGTCTCATCCCACCACAGGGCATGGTTCCAGTAATCCATGTCCTTAGTCTGCTTGCCTTCAGCAAACTGTTTGCGAGCTTTTTTGTGCATCGTCTTTGTGCTTTTGGCCACTGTGCTGCAAGTCAGTTTCAGGGTCTTGGTAATCTTCTTATAGCCTATGCCATCTTTATGTAGAGCAACAATTCTTTTTTCACATCCTCAGAGAGCTATTTGCCTTGAGATGCCATGTTGAACTTCCGGTGACCAGTATGAGAGAGTGAGAGCAATAACACCACATTTAACACACCCACGCTCTCCATTCACACCTGAGAAATTGTAACACTAACGAGTCTTGTGACATCGGGGAGGGAAAATGGCTAATTGGGACCAATTTGGACATTTTCACTTAGGGGTGTACTCCCTTTTGTTGCCAGCGGTTTAGACATTAATGGCTGTGTTGAGTTATTTTGAGGGGACAGCAAATGTACACTGTTATACAAGCTGTACACTCACTACTTTACATTGTAGCAAAGTGTAATTTCTTCAGTGTTGTCACTATATAATAAAATATTTACAAAAATGTGAGGGGTGTACTCACTTTTGTGAGATACTGTATGTGTATATATCACACACTGTGTTTATATTTATGGTGTAGAGCCCTCTGACCGATACGGATAAGGATGAAAGACAAGGATAACATAAACTCGCTTACTTGAAATGGACCTGAAAGTGTGCCCTGGTCTAACGTACGGTATACCAAAATAAGGGGGCATACCTTAAAATGAAATGAATATGAAATGGGTGAAATGAGTACTCATATGAGGAATGTGCTAGAGTAAAGGCCTGATAAAGGGGCGGGTGGGTGGGTATCGCGCACCGGAACCGACGAGGAAGGATGGGCGAACGGCTGATTATATACCACCGGGCTCCACCCATAATTTCAGGCCACCATACTGGCCTTTCTATTTATGGTGTAGAGCCCTCTGACCGATACGGATAAGGATGAAAGACAAGGATAACATAAACTCGCTTACTTGAAATGGACCTGAAAGTGTGCCCTGGTCTAACGTACGGTATACCAAAATAAGGGGGCAAAACACTCAGGTAGGGGAAGCATTTTATTGAACCAAGACTGTTACTGGGTAAGTTTGACAAAGGCCTGGGCCATCTCAATCTGCGGATTGGGTACGTAACGTGCAAAACAGGAGGACTTCCATCTACCCAACTTTTTGATAACATGGACCGGGACCCCTTGGCGGGAGGCCGTTGAAGCTGCCCCGATGCGAAATGAATGTCCTGAGTAGTGCGCAGGATTGAGGTGAAGGATGCCCAGGAGTATCCTGACATGCTCCATGAACTGGGCTGCGTTGAGAGGTTTTGAGTGAAAGGGTAGAAGTGGGCCAGTCCCTGGTTGATCAGCCAAAAGGGTCAACAAGCGGGAGAGGACAGTAACCGGACACCAGCGGTTGTAGGTCTTATAGAAATGTATGTCCGTACCTGGGCCAAGCTGCTGTGTCTTGGAAACTGCTAAGTGCAAGATGAAATGGTCCTCGAACCTGACTAGATGATGCTTGCACAGCATACGTGCCGAGGGGCTACTGCAGGTAAACTCGCCTGGCCGCAGGAAGCCGTAGAAGGCCAGATGTATGGCTGCTTGCAGGACGACACTGACATGGAGACCGAAAGGTGAAGAGGCCAAAATGTCTGACATGTCCCTGAACACTTCGCCTGTGATAGGCAGCCGTTTGATGCTGGAAACTGGCCGACGTTTCTGAATGCCGCGCATGAGAGCCCGGACGGCGTGAAAGGTAAATAAGGAGGGCTTGGTAGGGTCCTGGAGGGACGTAAAGTGTTGTACCCCGGCCAAGTACAACCGGATTGTGTTGAAGGATAATGCCAAGTCCGAATGGCAGTAGGAAAGGAAGGCAAGGACTTGTTTGACCCGGGAGGACTCTGTATTGTGAGATGATGCGAAGCGACTAAAGGCCCTCCAGGCCGACTGATAGGCCTTGCGGGTATTGTCTGAGAGGGAGTGATCGATGAGTTGAGTTGCTGCTGACAAGTGTGGGGCTAATCCAAGATCAGTTGAGACCAGTCCGGGATAGCTGCTGATGTTGGTTCGGCTCCGGGTACCTGATCAAAAAATGAAACAAAGTTAAAGCGGGAGAGAGCATCCGCCGCCTGATTAAATTTGCCGGGAACAAGGGAACAATGAAGGTTGAACTGAAACAATAATGAGAGCTGGGTCAGTCGCCGCAGGAAGGACATAATCTGTAGAGACCTGGACCTGCCTTTATTAACAATCTCCGCAGTGGCCAGGTTATCTGTAGAAAAGACCACCGTCTGGCCCGACCAGCTGCGGCCCCAGGTGTGTGCAGCGGCTACAATGGGATATAGCTCAAACAGGGAGGACGTCTCAGTGAAGCCAGGAATAGCCAGTATCTGTGGAGGCCAGGGGGCTGCGAGCCAGAGGTTGCCAAAGATCGCCGCAAAGCCCGTGGAGGCCGCTGCGTCGGTCATCACCCGAGGTGAAAGGGCGGACACGGAGGGGACGAACAGGGACACTCCGTTCCAAGAAGATAGGAATTCCTCCCACATGGCTAGGTCTGCCATAGCCGCGGAATCCAGGCTGAGTACTTGCTCCAGGTCCTGAGAGTGGGATAACAAGGCTAACAGGCGTGACACGAACGAGCGCCCCTGGGGGATGATGCGCATAGCAAAATTAAGCATACCAAGAAGGGACTGAAGTTGTCTCTTGGTACAAGTTCTGGCATGAGTGAAGTCCCTCAGGACCGTCCTGATGCGGGTCAGTTTATCCGGGGGAAGGCTGGCCTGCATAGTGTTAGTGTCTAGGCTGACCCCGAGGAAGGTGATAGCCTGCGACGGACCCTCCACCTTGTGCTCGGCTATGGGGACATTAAGATTATTGAAGACTACCCTCAACTTACCCAGATCTCGTGGAGGAGAGCCGGGTGGCTCTATCAGCAGGAAGTCATCCAGATAATGAATGACTTCCTGACACTGGGCTACGTGTAACAAGATCCAAGCAAGAGCCTGCGCGAAGGTGTCGAAGAGCCAAGGACTACTCTTGGACCCGAACGTGAGTTTAGTGGCAAAGTAGTACCGCTGCCTCCACTTGATTCCATGCCAGCACCAGAGGGACGGATGGATGGGAAGAAGTTTAAAAGCGTTTGAGATGTCGGCCTTGGAAAGCCAGGTACCTGTGCCTGTTTTAAGAATGGCCTGGATGGCCATGTCTACCGATGCATATTTAAGGGAGAACTCCTCAGAGGGAATAAGAGAATTGAGGCTGGGAACCGTAGAGGAATGAGGCGCTGACAAATCATAAACCAATCTGAGTTTATTAGAGAACTTGCCCTTGACAAGCCCAATAGGGCTGACTCGCCAGGTGCTGAAAGGGGGCTGTTCAAAAGGGCCGATGACAAAGTCCTGATCTAGCTCAGATTGCAGCAGTTGGTCGATGGCTTGTTCATCCGTGGCTGCTGACCGTAGGTTCTGGCATTCGTGCGTGAAGTGAGGGAGAGAGATAAGTCCAGTGTGAAAACCTTCTGTGAAGCCCTGGACGAGGAAGGTGGACAGTGAGGGGGTAGGGTGACTGGAAAGGTAGACACTAAGCCATGCGACATTGAGCCGGCTCAGTCAGGACCTTTTGAGCTGCTTGACCTCACACATGAGCCGGGGGTGAGCTCTATGACACTGGGTGCACACATGGAGCAGCCTACACTGACTAAAGTTACACGACCCACTGTTGTAGTTGTTGCAGATCGGAGCACCGCCCATGGTCTTAACTGGGCGCCCTAGCTTATCGGTCTGTGGCGGGCGAGCTGGTGCTTGCAGGCCCTGAGCGGTACCCGAGGTAGATGGACCGTCGAAGGGAGGGGCTGCCACTGAGGTAGCGCACCAGGCCGCAGTATGTGTTGCTGACTGGCATATTGCACACAGAGGGGACCGTAGCCCCGCGAAGTGGCGGCAAAACAGTTCGGTGTCCATGGTGCTCCAGTCCGTAGGGGTCTGGAACTGGGAGAGCCTGGCAGCTGCTCTAGCGGAGAAGGAGCGGTGGTAGTCATAGAATGAAAACCCGCCGTACTTGTACCCCAGGTCAACTACCACATGGAGGTACCGATCTAGCTCCTCCCTTCTGCCAGGGGAGGCTGAGCAAATGATGTCCCTCATCATGCCGAAGGCTAGGGAAAACTCGGTGATAGAGAGTTTCCTGTCTAGTCTGGGATCCTTGGCTTTGAGGACCACTGATACGTCCCCCCAAGTATACGCCTTATTCTCTGCCAGCTCGTGAATCGAGATCAGAAGAGAAGCCAAATTGACGTCTTTGCCCTCTAATATGTCTTTCCTGATGTTTGCTGACACCAAATGAGATGGGTACACTATTGGTGCACCTCCGGAGATACCTGCGGGAAGACTAACAACTGGCTGGGATGCTGGCACTGGCGGAGAAACAGAGGGGTGGGTCTCGAGGAGGGCCACTCGGCCCTGTAGATCAGACATCGAGGTTGTGAGGGACGACACCAGGGTGTGGAGCTGCGAGATAGAGGAGGCGATGGAGCCCAATGAGGCCTGCTGAGCCGAAGCCTCCACCACCGCGGGGGGAGGAAACAGGAGCCGGAAAAGCTCTGCCTTTCTGGCTGTTGCTGGAAAGGGGACGCCCCTGCGTCTCAGCTCGGCTGTCAGCCTGGGAATGGTCCATGCTCTGAAGGCCCTTTGACTGCCATTTTCTGAAACGGATGGAGACAATGGAGCCGTGAGGTCCTCGCTGTCAGCCTGGGACATGGTAACAGAACGTGGGTCTGATGAGGCTACGCCCTCTGATCCGGGTTTTCTCCTAATACGGACCTACAAGGGGTGACATGGATTATAACTGGTTGGAGACTCCTACAGAAATACCTGTTTTAAGGAAGGATGCTTTGCTGAAGGGCGTTTTCCCCCTAGATGATTATGCTTACCGAAGGAGGCACCGTCCGACCAGGTGCAGGCTGGACCTACTGAACTCGACTGACCTGAGGAGATGAAGGTGAAGTTTTTTGTTTGAGACTCCCACCTGATGAAGGCTAGCTAACAGTGGAGGTGAGACTTCAGACATGAGATGAAAATGACACAAATGAAAGAAACAGATGAAATTTCTCTTCTCTTCCCCCCTACCCCCTTTTATTATATATATATTTTCCCCCTTTTTTTTTTTTTTTCCTTTTATCGTGAAATGAGGCTGACGAGCAAGGGCCCCCCGATAAGAATCCAACATTGAAGAATCAACTGGACTAGAAGCGGGAAGCGATACGTGACCGTGAAATGAGTAAATCTGCCATGACAGAGATCCGAATCGCCATGCCACAAACTTGCGACCGAGCACGAAACGGAAACTGGAGCATGTACTGAAATGAGGCCATTCCTGGGGCACACCGGGACGAATTGGACCGTGAATGTGATTTATTCGTACCGGAACGTGATAGGTGAAATGAAATGAAACCCATGACAAAGACTGGAATCAGAAGACGAGCCCATGCACCTAACAGATGAATCCTGTCTTTGGAGCATGTACTGAAATGAGGCGTAGCAGCTGGGCACACCGGGACGAATCGGTGCATCCAATAAATGCAACAAGATTCGAATCGGAGCGTAATAAGTGACAGAAATGATATCCCATGACAGAGACAGGAATCAACGACTGGACTGATGGTAGCAACAAAGAATCCGTCTCTGGCGCATGTACTGAAATGAGGCGTAGCAGCTGGGCACACCAGAATGAATCGGTGCATAAACAATATGCGACAGGATTCGAATTGGAGTGTAATAAGTGACAGAAATGATGTCCCATGACAGAGACAGGATTCAAGGACTGATCTGTAGGTTTACCACAGAATCCGTCTCTGGAGCATGTACCGAAATGAGGCGTAGCAGCTGGGCGCACCAGGACGAATCGGTGCATAGAGGAATGCGACAAGACTCGATTTGGAGCGTAATAAGTGACAGAAATGGTATGCCATGACAAAGACAAGAATCAGGGACCGTGCGTGATCCTGCGAGTGATTCAGTCTCTGGAGCATGTACAGAAATGAGGCCGAACCTTGGGGCACTTCAAAGCGAATCGGTGCACCGGAGGTGCGACAGGATTCGCGCCGGAGCGCGACTAGTGACAGAAATGATTTTGAAACAGTAGAAATGACTGGGACTGAAATGAATGAAACGAGATGAAAATGAGACACATAACACAATTGCATGAATGAAGAGACATATTCGAACTGGAGTAGACCAAGCGAAACGTGCGGACTGTTTGCCTTGTCGTAACAAGCAGTCGGCTGTGAGTCGAACGATTCGACCGCTACAAATAGAAATGCTCGGGCAGTCGAACGGTTTCGACTGCCGTACCTGCGAATGAATCGCCTGACGTGGCGTAATCGAACGTGTCGAACGATGACAACGACTACATCGAAAGTAGAACATAGTGACATGCGTACGAGGCCACCGAAAACATTCGATATGAAAGAATCGAGCGGCTCGTGAGTATAAGCATGATGACGGTACATCGAACATAATGAAAAGAGGGTGCCGAAGCCCTACCTGCGACAGCCGGCCCGAGGCGTAGCGACAAATTCGACGGGTACGACGACACTCCGACGGCGAAACCTACGGATGCTGATGGATGAGAGACGGTTTGTCAAAAAATTGGAGACGAATAACGCGGGAGCTGACGAACAGGCTCACTGCGTCTGGTCTGGATAGTCGGCCCTTGATATCTGACGTATCAGGTATCGCGCACCGGAACCGACGAGGAAGGATGGGCGAACGGCTGATTATATACCACCGGGCTCCACCCATAATTTCAGGCCACCATACTGGCCTTTCTATATATATATATATATATATATATATAGATATATATATATATATCTATATATATATATATACACACAGTATTGTTTACACATTGCATGCACACTAGCACTTTTTGTTTATATATGTGTTTATGTATTCTATGTAATGAAATAATTTGTTTGTCTAGCACCAGCACTTTGGATAATTTTTATAGCTTATAGATTAAAGAGGGGTTCCCAAAATTAATAAGTCAGCAGCTACAAATACTGCAGCTGCTGACTTTTAATAATAAGACACTTACCTGTCCTGGAGTCCTGCGATGTGGGGGGTCGCACCCCCGCCTGTTCCCCCCCCCCCCTCCGCTCAGCGGCGCCGGGCACCCATCTGTGGCGTCACAGCCGAGCACCCACTGCGCACGTGCGAGCCGCGCCGTGTGACATTACTGGCCATGCAATCATCTGGGACCGGTCACGTGTCCCAGATGATTGACAAGATCGAGGGGGGAGAGGCCAGCTCTCTTCCTGCTCCGAGGGAAGTGACGTCAGGAGCCCAGGCACCAAAGGAGTCAGACAAAGCACATTAATACATTTTGGTTTTTTGGGGTGGAACTCCACTTTAAGAAGTAGATGCAGACTGGCACTATCCATTTTTTTAAATCTAGTGCTTCATATGGCTTATTAAAGTTGGGTTGGCTACTGGCTATCATTTTGACATCCCCTTTTCTGTGGCACTGTTTTTCATTTTTCACTTCACTTTAACTACTATGTGGAGCTCATTGAAAGCCTGATAGTTGCTTGTTTAATGTGACAGAGAAGACTCCAGAGAGGGCAGGCTATTTGCTGGCTACGGATGTCATATCTCCCATTATGCTGAGATTGTATAAGGAAGAAGAAACACAGTTTCTTTCTTGCCAATGTTACCATTCCAAAAAAGATTATGAGGTCAGTATATTTTTCCAGAAAAAGAATAACAATTTGCTTGTCTTTGCAGACACAGTAGTATGCACTACAACTCAGGCGCTTGAAAGACTCCAGTATGCACATAAGCTAAAAGAGAACTCTGGTCATGGCTTTCACAATCTGCCAGGATTTGTTCTGCCCTAGGCAGGACTACAATCGGACGCCTTATTTTATTCTAAATACTACACCATTGGAGCTTCCCTTCTCTCTCCTTCCCCCTTTTTTTTATTCCTATCTGAGCCGTTTATCACGGAGAATACTCTCCAGGTCATCGTAATAAGTGTATGTGCTACTGATGGCCCTCTAGTGGCCCAGTATGGAAATCATCATCTTTGATCTGGCACAGTAAGGCCGGGTTCACACCGCTGCGATGCGGGAACGCCGCGAATCCGCAGCGTTTTCCCGCATTGCATTACTCCCGCCGGCAGTTCACACTGCCCTATGCGGACGGCTGGGAGTGTCAATGATATGTTAATGACACCCCCAGATCCGTCCGCATATCGCAGTGCGATCTGCCGACTCGCACAGGAATCGGATCGCATGGTGTGAACCCCCATGCGATCCGATTCTGTTGCGGACCAAAAAAAGGGTCCCGTGCGAGTTTGCTGCGGGACCGATGCGAATTCAGCCAATACTATCTGTATGGCTGAACTCGCATCGCTACGGAGATCGGATGTGATTTGCGGTGCGAATCACATCCGGATCTCCCCCCGCGGCAGTGTGAACCCAGCCTAAAGGACCCTCTTGGTGGCTGGATACGAGGAGTGGAGTGGGATACCCCTTTTGTGATGTGCTTGGTTTTCTTCTTTTTGAGGTGAGAGTTCTGAGAGCCCTTATTCCTGGGATTTTATATCACCGATTTCATCAACTTATTTTTATTATTGGTGCAAAGCCATCCTATCTCATAGCCTCTCTAAGGTGGTATTTCTCTCTTAGTAAAAAGCTACAGGTGAAGTTTTATAGCTAAATATGTGTCAATTCCTTTGTGATGTGCTACTTGGAACAGCCAATGGAGCTGTATTTTTAAAGCAGTATTTTCATTGTAGAATAATAAATAAAGCTGGTCATAGATGGATCACATTTTGGCCGATTCAGCAATGACTGACCGAGATCGGATCCATGTATGGCCAGGCTCCATCCATCGATTTGAAAAGTAAATTGAGCTTTGGCGCTAAAACCTTTTTGTGTACTATAAATCCATCCATCGATTGGCTTTAGTAAAACCAGCCTGTTGGATTTTTGGAAAGTAATTACTGGCAGTGGCTATAAACCCGAGGTATGTATAGTAACAAGTCCTATTTGCAACCTCGGAACACCCAATAAGAAGACAGTATGCGACCGGTCTAAACTACGGGGCATGTTCGCCAAGGCCAGGAGCCTGGCAGACAAAATGGGAGAACTAGAGATACTGTTGTACGATGGGAGGATTTGGATTTTGTGGGAATTTCAGAGACTTGGTTCAATAGCTCTCATGATTGACTGGCAACCATTCAAGGGTATTTCCTTTATCGCAAGGATAGGGAGGGTAAAAAAGGGGGAAGGGGTATGCCTGTATATAAAGAATATTGTATAAGTGAATGTGAGAGATGACAAAACTAAGGGAGCTAGGGAGGAGGTGGAATCCTTATGGGTTTGAGCTCCAAAGGGATTAAACTAAGGGGAAAGTAATACTGGCAGTATGCTATAGGCCCCCCTAACCTGAGGGAGGAGGGGGAGACGGACCTCCTATCACAAGTTGGATTAACAGCAAGGATGGGAGGTGTCATCATAATGGGGGATTTTAATTAACCAGACATAGACTGGGCAGAAGGAACCACGCATTAAATCTAAAGCTCGCCAGTTCCTAAATGTCTTGCAGGACAATTTCATGGGTCAGATGATAGATGCTAGAGCTGCACGATTCTGGCTAAAATGAGAATCATGATTTTTTTGCTTAGAAGATAGATCACGATTCTCTCACGATTCTCACGGCGTAACATCATCTTTCACATTAAAACAAAAAAAAAATTGGCTAACTTTACTGTTTCGTTTTTTTTTTTTATTCATTGAAGTGAATTTTTTTCCCAAAAAATTGCATTTGAAAGACCGCTGGGCAAATACAGTGTCACATAAAATATTGCAGCAATTGCCATTTTATTTTCTAGGGTCTCTGCTAAAATATATATAATGTTTGGGGGTTTCAAGTAATTTTCCAGCAAAAAATATTGATTTTAACTTAAGAAAGAAGTGTCAGAAAAAGATTTAGACTTTAAGTGGTTAAACGTCCTGCATTTACACATTGTTGAAAACTTGGCAGACTACCCAGATTATTTATTTACACAGAAGTTCTATCCCTTTGATCTAAGGAAGCTTAGTTACAATGTTGCAAGTTAAAAAAAACTTGTCAGACTGCCAAGATGTTTTCTTTTGACAGCTGAATGAGCAGATAGTCTCTCCACTTGTTTATATGAAAGAATGGGCAAACTCTGCAGGAGAGATCTCAGAGGGGGTGAATCGAGATCACGATTTTTTAACGATTAATTGTGCAGCTCTAATAGATGCACCAACTAGAAACAAAGCGTTACTAGACGAACTGATTACCAACAATACAGACCTGATCACGGATGTGGAAATAAGGGGTCATTTAGGAAACAGCGATCACAGGTCAATTAGCTTCAGTATAAATCACACAAATAGGAAACATAAGGGGAATACAAAGACACTGAATTTCAAAAGAGCCAACTTCCATAAACTACAAACCTTGCTAAAAGATATAAATTGGGATAAAATCTTATTGGAAATTGGAACAAAGTACACGGAGGAGAGATGGGTTTGCTTTAAGAACATATTAAATAAGGGCATTAGCCAGTACATCCCATTGGGAAATACATTTAAAAGAGCAGACAGAAGTCATGGATGGCTTAACTGCCATGTAAAAATGCAAATAAAAGCAAAGGAGAAGGCCTCCAAAAAATAAGCTGAGGGATCATCATCGGCATTCAGACTTTATAAAGAAAAACAAGGCTGAAGGATCATCATCAGCATTCAGACTTTACAAAGAATGCAACAAGAAATGTAAGGGTGCAATTAAAGTGGCCAAGATAGAACACAAAAAGCCACATAACGAAGGAGAGTAAAAAAACAAAACAAGAAATTATTTAAGTAAATAAACAGTAAAAAAGAGAGGACAGACCATATTGGCCCCATAAAGAATGAGGAAGGGAATCTGGTTACAAAGGATGGGGATATGGCAATGGTATTGAATTTATTATTCTCCTCAGTCTTCATGGGGGAATCGGGGGGCTTCAGTAACCAAAACGGCAGTGTTTATCCTCATGACACATCACAGGAAGCACCCTCATGGCTTACAGAGGACATAATTAGAAATTGAATTGAAAAACTTAACATTAATAAGTCACCGGGACCAGATGGCTTGCACCCGAGGGTCCTTAGGGAACTCAGTCAAGTAATTACCAGACCATTGTTCCTAATTTTTACTGACAGTCTACTGACTGAAGTGATACCAGCTGATTGGAGAAAAGCCAATGTAGCCCCAATATTTAAAAAAGGGCCAAAATACCTCCCTGGGAATTATAGACCAGTTAGCCTAACATCAATAGTATGCAAGCTCTTGGAGGAGATAAGGGACTATACACAAGATTTTAGTAATGAAAACGGTATCATTAGCAGTAATCAGCATGGTTTCATGAAGAATTGTTCTTGCCAAACCAATCTATTAACCTTTTATGAGGAGGTGAGCTGCCAGATAAAGATAAAGGAAGGCCCGTAGATGTGGTGTATCTGGATTTTGCAAAAACATTTGACACAGTTCCCCATAAACATTTATTGTACAAAGTAAGGTCAGTTGGCATGGACCATCGGATGAGTACATGGATTGAATACTGGCTACAAGGACCAGTTCAGAGGGTAGTGATAAATCGGAAGTACTCAGAATGGTCAGGGGTGGAAAGTGGGGTCCCCCAGGGATCTGTCCTGGGACCAATCCTATTTAATTTATTCATAAACGACCTGGAGGGTGGGGTGAACAGCTCAATCTCTGTACTTGCAGTTGCGGACAATACTATGCTAAGCAGGGCAATAACTTCTCCACAGGATGTGGAAACCTTGCAAGTAGATCTGAACAAATTAATGGGGTGGGTAGCTACATGGCAAAACAGGTTTAATATGGAAAAATGGAAAATAATGCATTTGGGTGTCAAAAATATGAATGCATTCACTGGGGGGAGAACCTCTGGAGGAATCAAGGATGGAAAAGGACCTTGACCTAGTCAATGATAGGCTCAGCAATGGCATGCAATGCCAAGCTGCTGCTAACAAAGCAATCAGAATATTGGCATGCATTAAAAAGGGGATTAACTCAAGAGATAAAGCAGTAATTCTTCCACTCTAAAAGACTCTGGTCCAGCTGCACCTGGAGTATGCTGTCCAGTTCTGGGCATCAGTCTTCAGGAAGGATGTGCTGGAAATGGAGCGAGTACAGAGAAGGGCAACAAAACTAATAAAGGGACTGGAGGATATTCCTTATGAACAAAGGTTACAAGCACTGAACTTATTCTCTCTGGACAAGAGACACTTGAAAGGGAATATGATTTTAATTTACAAATACTGTACTGGTGACCCCACAATAGGGATAAAACTTTTCCGCGGAAGGGAGTTTAATAAGACACGTGACCACTCATTAAAATTAGAATAAAAGAGGTTTAACCTTAAACTACGTAGACGGTTCCTTACTGTAAGAGCGGCAAGGATGTGGAATTCCCTTCCACAGGCGGTGGTATCAGCGGGTAGCATCGGTAGTTTCAAGAAACTATTAGATAAGCACCTGAATGACCGCAACATACAGGGATATACAATGTAATACTGACATAAAATCACATACATAAGTTGGACTTGATGGACTTGTATTTTTTCAACCACATCTACTATGTAACTCGGAAAGCTAAATAGTGCATTTTATATATAACTAGATCAGACCAAAATGAGGAGAAAAGAGGGATAGAGGGACTTTGTTCCAAATCAGGGACAGTCCCTCAAAATCAGGGATAGTTGGGAGCTATGTAAAGGGCCCACTCCCCTTAAAGTCTTTGCAAGCTCAAACTAGGTACACAGCTTGAGCAGGCCATGGGACTCTCTAATAGCTGTCATGAACTTGATTATATGTGGTTATGCCCCTTAAGAATCATAGCCATATTTATGGTTCTTGCCCCCCATCCCCAAACCAAAAATCTTGGGTATCTATGGTTCCACACCTATTAACTGAGTCTTAGTATCACAATAACAGCAAAGGTTACAAGGTACACCTAGGGCTAGCAATTTAGTTCAAGGTGTACAGAGCCAGAGTGAGTGACCTGTATACGGGCAGTGCTATTTTATGAACAGACTCTGCCGGAACACCAATAAGTACTTTTCTGACAGGCAGAGTGGCAGTCTTTTGACCTTTTATTACACATGATAATGTGTAACTGACAGCCATTATGTCTGGACAGCTGTGTGCTGCCCCTGACAGTCATGCCACCTTAGGTCACAGCCTCTGTTGGACTATACAGAAATTTGGTCCTGTTAATAATATTTATGACAAAATTTAAATCTATGCTGTATGTGTTTTTGGGCAAAGCACAGGTTAACTTTACAATGAATAAAACCTACCGCATCTGTGGCTGATGATGCAGCCATAGATCACTTTTTTTATACAAACTAGCAAGTCCATGTACTGTCTTGGTACCTAACCTGCAGCCCCTTGGTACTGCTGTGCAGCCCTTGGGCCCTTGCAGCAAGTGTATTCACTGTCTGCTTACTTGGATCTGATCAGCATGTGACCGTGAATGGTGTAAGAAGAACATTTCTTGGCTTCCTTTTTAGCATTGCATCATGTGACCTGTAAGGTAAGTCTAGGATTGCCTCCCTTCAGTCTGCACTAGGTCCCACACTAATCAGGAGGTCAGAAAAAGTACTCTCTGTAGCACCACAATTGCACTAAAAGAAATGCTGCAATGTACTACAGCCCCTATAGTGCCAGAGCTGCTGCTCCATTCTGCGGTATTTGCACTGCCAGGACCAGGACTTCAGGCTAGTGAAAGGAATAATAGGATTTTTGACTTACCTGTAAACTCCTTGTCTTAGAATACTGTACAGGACACATGACTGTTATTCATAGACCATGGGTTATTTGTGGGCCTCCTTCAGGTGATTGAACAACAAACGTGCTAAGGCCTTCCCTACTGAACACTCATATAACTCTGCCCACTCTGTGAAACTCCAGTTTTTAGCAAGCAATAAAGAGTGATCAAGACAGATATTGGGGGGGGTCTCTCAGATAACAGCTTGAAGCTTCCAAAGCCAGCATCAGCTGAAGCCTGAACATCCACTTTGTAGAATGTGTGGACAGAGGGTCAGGTGGTAGCTTTGCAAATATGGGAAACAGATGGTTGATGCTAAAGAGCCCAAGAGACACCAACAGCTCTGATGGAATGAACTCTTATGGGGAAGGGAGGAACCCTTTGGAGGAACCCTTTCCTTAAGTACGTAAGCCCTGGAAATAAGTTGTCTGAACAGGGAGCAGGATGCTCTAAATGAGGAACTATGGGTAGAGTTAAAAGAGACTCCGTTTTGCAAACAGAGGTCATGGCTGGTAGGTAGATGCTAACAGCCCTGACAACAACCAAGCAGTGTAAGCTATTTCCTTGCTCACTTCTTCATAGAAGTGGAAAGAAAAGACCATCTTGGGGAAAAAGGAGATTTAGGTCTCAAGAACACATTGTCTATATGCAAAACAAGACATGTCTCTTCGTTATAATAATTTTCAAGATATGGCTCAATGGTCATATAGAGCCTGGCTTGGGATCAAGCCTGCACAAGTGCCCCCATAGCAAGTGGCTTTCTATGGGGACACATGGAAGGGGGAGGGAGCCAGGAGCGCTGTCGGGAGACTCCAGAACAGGATTGGGGCTGCTCTGTGCAAAGACCACTGCATAGAGCAAGAAAGTATTACAAGTTTGTTAATGAAAAACAAATTACCTTCCCAATCATTTTATGCTTCTTCTTGGGAAGTAGAAGCACGTTTCCCTTACTGACTTAGTTTCCCTTACTGACTTAGTTGAAGTTATCAAAGGATTTACCAAATGGGTGTTCAGGATCAAATGACATACGTGAAAGATACTTCTTACAAGCAGGATCAGTAGACCGAGCTTTCATCCGCAAAATCCTGCGCATATGCACAGTGATAGGGAACATCCTAGAAACTTGGCTAATTACATTTTCTAGAGCATCAAGAGAGCATGGTCCTCAAGACCAAATCTCTGGTCTCTGTTTATGTGGATTGTCCAGTTAGCTTAGCAATGGTCTAGCAAATAGGCATTGCAGCAGGACTAGACCTACAAGGGCAAAGGTAGCTTTTAAAGAAGAAGCTCCCAAACATCTATCAACATAATCCTTAAAAGAATAGGAACAATAGGAACTGTAAGGTGTTTATTGAGAACTTAAATGACAGTATCCACTAATTTTTCCTAAAATCTTTTCCATAGGATACATTTCTGCAAGTGCCCATAGTGGCTTGTTTTTGGCTTTGGAGACTCAGATGCTGTTAGACAAAGACTAGTGCACGCCACATCAATTTAGTGTGTCCAGTAGCTTAAGATGCAGGGGAAGAAAAATCATCCTCTGATTCCAGAACAGGAAGTATAGTGTTTCTGGCCTCTGGAAACCAAAGACTCTAGAAGTGCTGAATGTTTTCCAAAGAGGCAGATAAATGCCTTTACCCTAACCAATCACCTGCCAAAGCCCTGCCAGTATTTTTTTTTTAAACATCTATATTTATTGTAGATAACTATACAGTGCCTTGAAAAAGTATTCACACCCCTTGAAAATGTCCACATTTTGTCATGTTACAACCAAAAACGTAAATGTATTTTATTGGGATTTTATGTGATAGACCAACCCAAAGTGGCACATAATTGTGAAGTGAAAGTAAAATGATAAATGTTTTTCAAAATTATAAATAAATATCTGAAAAGTGTGACGTGCATTTGTATTCAGCCCTCTTTACTCCCATACCCCTAACTAAAATCTAGTTTAACCAATTGCCTCCAGAAGTCCCCTAATTAGTAAATAGAGTCCACCTGTGTGTAATTGTAATCTCAATATAAATACAGCTGTTCTGTGAAGCACTTAGAGGTTAGTTATAGAACCTTAGTGAATAGACAGCATCATGAAGGCCAAGGAACACACCAGGAAGGTCAGGGATAAAGTTGTGGAGAGGTTTAAAGCAGGGTTAGGGAATAAAAAAATATCCCAAGCTTTGAACATCTCACGGTGCTCTGTTCAATCCATTATAAAAATGGAAAGAATATGGCACAACTGCAAACCTACCAAGACATGGCCGTCCACCTAAACTGACAGGCTGGGCAAGGAGAGCATTAATCAGAGAAGCAGCCAAGAGGCCAATAGTAACTCTGGAGGAGCTGCAGAGATCCACAGCTCAGGTGAGAAAATCTGTCCATAAGAAAACGAATAGTCGTGCACTTCACAAATCTGGCCTTTATGGAAATGAGACAAGAAGAAAGCCATTGTTGAAAGCAATCCATAAGAAGTCCCGTTTGCGAGAAGCCATGTGGGGGACACAGCAAACATGTGGAAGAAGGTGCTCTGGTCAGATGAGCCCAAAATTGAACTTTTTGCAAAACGATATGTGTGGCAGAAAACTAACACTGCACATTACCCTGAACACATCATCCCCACTGTGAAACATGGTGGTGGTGGCAGCATCATGTTGCGGGGATGCTTTTCTTTAGCAGGGACAGTGAAGCTGGTCACAGTTGATGGGAAGATGGATTGAGCCAAATTCAGGACAATCTTAGAGGAAACCCTGTTAGAGTCTGCAAAAGACTTGAGACTGGGGCGGAGGTTCACCTTCCAGCAGTAGAACGACCCTAAACATACAGCCAGAGATACAATAGAATGGTTTTGATCAAAGCATATTCATGTGTTAGAATGGCCCTGTCAAAGTCCAGACCTAAATCCAATTGAGAATCTGTGGGAAGACTTGAAAATTTCTGTTCACGGACGCTCTCCTTCCAATCTGACAGAGCTTGAGCTATTTTTCAAAGAATGGCAAAAATGTCACTCTCTAGATGTGCAAAGCTGGTAGGGACACACCCAAAAAGACTTGCAGCTGTAATTGCAGTGAAAGGTGGTTCTACAAAGTATTAACCCAGGGGGGCTGAATACAAATGCACGCCACACTTTTCACATATTTATTAGTAAAAAAATTTGAAAACCATTTATCATTTTTCTTCCACTTCACAATTATGTGCCACTTTGTGTTAGTCTATCACATAAAATCCCAATAAAATACATTTACATTTTTGTTTGTAACTTGACAAAATATTGAAAATTTCAAGGGGAATGAATACTTGTTCAAGGCACTGTATAGCGCTGCAGATTTATGGAGCACTTTACATATATATTGTACATTCACATCAATCCCTGCCCTCAAGGAGCTTACAATCTAAGCTAATTAACTCTAAGGTTACTACTAGGGCCAATTTAGATAGAAGCCAATTAACCAACCAGCATGCCTTTGGAGTGTGTGAGAAAACCGGAGTACCCAGTGGAACCCCATGCAGACACAGTGAGAACATGCAGACTCCAGGCAGGTAGTGCCGTGGTTGGGATTAGAACCAACGACCCAATTGCTGCGAGGTGGAAATGTTAATCACTTAGCCACTGTGCTGCCGACATCTTTTTTTTCCTGTCATCTTCTTGCCGGTCCAAATAAATCACCAGAATGCCTTCCTTTTTGGAGCAAGGAGAGGGTAAGTGAATATTGCACAATATTTTTTGTTATGCAGGAGTAGGGGAATCTTATACAATAAAAAATACTAGAGTTTTACCTTAATTTATGATTTTGCATTGGGAAACATGTTTGTTTAGGATGGCTATAGGGTGCACAAAAGTGGAAGCACTGATTTGCTGTAATAGTAGTGATCTCTAGCAGTCTAAGGTAACATGTCCCCAGTTTCTTACTGTCCTCTATAGACTAATATATCTTCAGTCTCCAACCACTGCAGGGGAATGTCTTTAGTCTCTGAACTTCTTTTGTAGGATGTCCACAGTCTCAAAATATCTCTTGTAGCATATCTGCAATCTTTAGACATCTTCTGTTGTATGTCTGCAGTCTCTGACAATCCCCTACAGCATATTCCCAATTTCTTACCATGACTGTGGCATGTTCATAGCCTCTGATCAGCTCCTGCAGGATGTTCCAGTCTTTGGGAACAACATCTATGATGAACATTATGTATGGCCTTATAGTGATGTCAGGAAGCAACACACTTGGGTCCCCCTATATTACTGCCCAAGGTGAGAGTTTGAACTACTAGTTGATACAGCATTGACAAAGCATGTGTATTACTCAAAACTAAGCAAGAATCTCCCTCAGTTTCTAAATTCCAGCAAAGTTCACATGTAAAGTCTAAGTATTTCTCAATCTGTGATCCTACAGGAGGTGGGGAGGGGGGGGGGGGGTGTTACATAAATGTATATACGTGTGTGGGTTAGGCTGTGTGCTCAGCATTTCTCAAAGGCTCAAAGGGAAGGACACATCTCCTATTAACTGCAGAAGTTATTGATTAACAAAGATCAGGCTCCCGAATGAATTAGTTGGGAATATCTAAGAAGGGCAGCAGGTTCATTCACACATTCGTCTTTCCACATGGGTCCTGCATTCTCCTTTTGGTATTCTGATCATGCAATTTGTATTTCTAATGCACTTGTTTTATAATATTATAACCTAGATTTCGTTCACTTACTCCAATTATTGTCAATGGATTGAATTTGTCTCCAAATCTGACATGACCTTCCCCCCCCCTTGTCTTTTCTGCCCTTTAAATTACATCATACATTGAATCTTTATCAAGTTGAACTGTGGGCTACTCACAACTAGTAGCGATAGGCTGGCATTTTGTAGCAGAAGAGACAACACAGAATCAAATGACCCTGGAGTTACACAACGTATACTACATGCAGTCACATTATGGATAGTAAATGGACAGGGCTTAACTAATACATCCTGGATGGACTTAATTAATACGAGACACTAAATGTTACCAACACTTTGTATGTAGCACACACACAGAGCACTCTTCGGACAAGAAAAGCTACTTTGGATACACAGTGGAAACTGGTGTCACACACCTGAGTATCCTGGTTGATCTCCCTGCTTGGAAGACATGGAAAAAGAACTGCATCCTGATGTAAGTTTTGGATAAGATTTGGTAATAAAACAATGGGGGTGGAGTAGGGTACGGGAATAATATTCTGTGACCTGTCTGATGTAGGATCCTTTTGTTCATTTGGTAAAACATGTATAACACCAGGTGTAATACATTGTATATTCAATAATGTCTTGCTCTGTTATTTTATATTACAATCACACAATGCATGTGCCATTGAAAGTTTTTTTGTTGTTATTAGTGTTATGTTATAAATACTAAAGTGTAAATCCAAAATTCATTTTTAGTATGATTTTCATGATGTCACTCTGTACAATTATTTTTTATTAATCTGTTCCTTGACTGGAGATCCTTCCAGTGATAGCACTTCATATTGCAGCCTGACACCGCTAAGCTACTGTTTTCACAATTAATAGCAGTGTTGTCGGTCTGCCACGTGCATTGTACTGCTTGGCTCTTGGCCTGCCTATCAGGTCTTTTAGATAGACAGCTTAATGGTCAACTTGTAGAGCTAGCATGGCAGACTGACAACACTGCTGCTAATTGTGAGGCAGTGACTTAGGCCTCATGTACACTGCTGCTGGTAAACGGACATTCAGAGGCAGTTGGCTGCTTTTTTCAGCTGCCCCTGAACTCATCCAATGTTATCTTATGTGTACATGTACACAGGTTTGTATAAAGTCGTTTTTAGGCAGTTGCGTTTGTAGGCTTTTCTTTGAAGGCAAAAAAATGAGTTCAGACGCTGAAGTTTCCAACGTTTTAGATGCAAAATGCTGCTAAACGCAGCTAAATTTGGCAAAACACGGTACTAGCGTTTTGCGACAATTTTGTTTATAAGCTTTTTTACAGGTTCCCTATTTTTTAACATTATAAAAAACATAAAAATGATAGCAAATGTAAAAACGCAATTTAAAAAATAAATAGCTTGCTATGGGTTAGGGTTTCCCATTAGGGTTAGGGGGTTATGGTTAGGGTTAGGGTTTTCCCCTTGAAGAACAAGTTTAGAGTTATGGTAAGGGTTATGGTTTCCTGTTAGGGTTAGGGTTTCCGGTTAGGGTTAGGGCTTCTCGTTAGGGTTAGGAGGGTATGGTTATGGTTTTCGCCTTGAAGAACAAGTTTAGGGTTATGGTAATTGTTATGGTTTTCCGTTACGGTTAGGATGTCTGGTAAGGGTTTCCCATTAGGGTTAGGGGTTATGGTTGGGTTTAGGATTTTCCCCTTGAAGAACAAGCTGGGTTAGGGTTTTCGCTTAGGGTTAAGGTTTCCAGTTAGGGGTTAGGGATTCCCATTAGGGTTAGGGGGTTATGGTTAGGATTAGGGGTTTCCCCTTGAAGAACAAGTTTAGAGTTATGGTAAGGGTTATGGTTTCCTGTTAGGGTTAGGGTTTCCGGTTAGAGTTAGGGGTTAGGGTTAGGGCTTCTCATTAGGGTTAGGAGGGTATGGTTATGGTTTTCGCCTTGAAGAACAAGTTTAGGGTTATGGTAATTGTTATGCTTTTCTGTTACGGTTAGGATGTCTGGTAAGGGTTTCCCATTAGGGTTAGGGGTTATGGTTGGGTTTAGGATTTTCCCCTTGAAGAACAAGCTGGGTTAGGGTTTCCGCTTAGGGTTAAGGTTTCCAGTTAGGGGTTAGGGATTCCCATTAGGGTTAGGGGGTTATGGTTAGGATTAGGGGTTTCCCCTTGAAGAACAAGTTTAGAGTTATGGTAAGGGTTATGGTTTCCTGTTAGGGTTAGGGTTTCCGGTTAGAGTTAGGGGTTAGGGTTAGGGCTTCTCATTAGGGTTAGGAGGGTATGGTTATGGTTTTCGCCTTGAAGAACAAGTTTAGTGTTATGGTAATTGTTATGGTTTTCCGTTACGGTTAGGATGTCTGGTAAGGGTTTCCCATTAGGGTTAGGGGTTATGGTTGGGTTTAGGATTTTCCCCTTGAAGAACAAGTTGGGTTAGGGTTTCCGATTAGGGTTAAGGTTTCCGGTTAGGGGTTAGGGATTCCCATTAGGGTTAGGGGGTTATGGTTAGGGTTAAGGTTTACCCCTTGAAGAACAAGTTTAGGGTTATAGTAAGTGTTATGGTTTCCTGTTAGGGTTAGGATTTCCCATTAGGGTTAGAGGGTTATGGTTAGGGTTTTCTCCTTGAAGAAAAATGTAGGGTTAGGGTTTCAGGTTATGGTTAGGGTTTCTGGTTAGGGTTAGGAGTTAGGGTTTCCCATTAGGGTTAGGGGGTTATGGTTAGGGTTAGGATTTTCCCCTTGAAGAATAAGTTTAGGGTTATGGTAAGTGTTATGGTTTCCCGTTAGAGTTAGGGTTTCTGGTTAGGGTTTGCCGTTAGGGTTAGGGGTTATGGTTACGGTTAGGGTTTTCCCCTTGAAGAACAAGTTTGGGTTAGGGTTTCCAGTTAGGGCTTCTGCTCAGGGTTAAAGGCTAGGGTTTCCCATTAGGGTTAGGGGGTTATGGTTAGGGTTCTCCCCTTGAAGAACAAAAAAAATACTAATCAATTGCAATTTAAAAATTAAATATTTTTTCTTATTGAGATCTCATTCTGGGATCCATAGTAAAAGCACAGAAATTGAGGTGGATACAAGTACACTGCTGCTCTCTCAGCTGCTGCTACTCACTCTGGTCTCACAGAATGGCTGAAATAGTTAAATAATACTGTTTTTTGGGCTTTGAGAGGGAGAGAGATGTTATCTTAAATAAACAATCCTAAACACAAAAGCATCTGGGGTCAAAAAGTCCTCAGATCTCATATTTGTACTTAAATGCAATAAAAAAAAAAAAAATGGCATTTGAAAAAATGACAACAGAAAAATTACCCTTTAATGCCACGTACACACGATCGGAATTCTCGTCGGAAAAAGCTCTGATGGTGTTCCCGACGGAATTCAGACGGAAGTCGGCTCCAGCTGTCTTGCCTCCACACGGTCACACCAAATTCCGTTGGAGCATTATAACGCGGTGACGTACAACACCATACGACGGGACTAGAAAAAGCAAGTTCAATGGCCAGTAACCAATAGCTTCTGCATCGTAGTTGAATCTGAGTATGTGTGATTTTTGGCATGTCGGAATTGCATACACACAATCGGAATTTCCGATAGAAAGTTTTCCTGTCGGGAAAATTGAGAACATGCTATCAATTTTTGGCTGGCAAAAATTCGGACAGCTAAATTCTGATGGAGCATACACACATACATTTTCCGATGAAAAGCTCTCATCTGTCTTTTTCTGGCCGGTATTCCGATCGTGTGTACGTGGCATAAAACGTATGGGTGGAAGTGACGTTTTGATGTCGCTTCTGCTCTGCTATAGCATGGAGATGGGTGGGGGCCATCTTCCACTCACTCGTCTCCATACCCAGCCACGAACAGGTCCCGATCGCCTCTGACGCTGTCGGCAGCTCCGATAAGGGATGATTTGGGCGATATCTGTAGATGAGTTTGGTGATGTAGCTGAGGGCAATGTTGTGAATGGCCTTGTATGTTGTGGCTAGCATTTTGAATTATATGTGGGTAGGGGAAGCCAGTGAAAGGGTTTGGCAGAGAGGAGCAGCAGTCACAAATCTGTGTATTAGTCTAGCAGCAGCATTCATAACAGGCTGAAGGGGGGATAGCCTGCGTAAGGGTAGGCCATTAAGGAGATAGTTGCAGAAGTCAAGGCAAGAAATAATCAAGGAGTGAATAAGTTGCTTTGTGGTGTCATTAGTGAGAAAGGGTCGAATTCTTGAAATGTTACGAAGGTTAAGGTGGCAGGATTTAGCCAGTGATTGGATGTGGGGGCTGAAGGAGAGGTCAGAGTCAAGGATTACACCAAGCACCTTGGCATGAGTGGAGGGACAAATGGTTGTGCTGTTGATCTTAATGGTAAAGTCATGGGGGGGACTGGGAAGGAGGAAATATAACAAGTTCTGTTTTAGAAAGATTGAGTTTGAGAAAGTGATGTGGCATCCATACCGACTGAGATCCGTGAGGAGATCAAGGAGGTGAGTTGAGGAGTGGAGTCATAGATCTGGGCGTCGTTGGCATAGAGGTGGTATTAAAAGCCATGGGAGGTTATCAACTGGCCCAGGGAAGAGGTATAGAGCAAGAATAGGAGGGGCCCAAGGATGAAGCCTTGGGGTACCCCAACAGAAAGAGCTAAGGAGATGGAGTTGTAAGTGACATTGAAAGTGTGCTGAGATAGGTAGGAGGAGAACCAGGATAAAGCAGAATCACAGAGGCCAAGTGAGTGTAGTTTGCTGAAGAGCAGCAGGTGGTCAACTGTGTCGAAGGCAGCAGAGAGGTCTAAGAGTATGAGTATGGAGCAATGACCATTGGTTTTAGCAGTTAGTAGGTCATTGGTGAGTTTTAGTAGGGCAGTTTTAGTGGAATGTTGTGGACGGAAACCAGACTGTAGGGAGTCGAGAAGTTTGTTGTCTGTGAGGTAGTGACTCATTTGATTATGGACAAGGCGTTTCATGAGCTTGTAGGCAAACGGGAGCAGGGAGATGGGTCTTAAGTTATTCAAACAGGCGGGGTCTAGTGAGGTTTTTTTTAAGTATGGGGTAACCTGATGTATTGGGTAAGGGAGGAAGTTGGATGCTGGATATCTCCTCACGAATTGTTTCGATTTTGCTTTTGAAATGGTTGGCACTCTGTTGAAGGGTAAGCAAGTTGGTGGGTGGGGGCAGTGGGGGGTGAAGTAAGGAATTAAGGGTAGAAAAGAGTGGAGTCTGTGCAGTTACCAGAGGGTATGACGAGTCAGGTGGGAAATCGCAGACAGGTAGAGCATGGGACATTACTTGTTTTTTGTTAAGTGGGTTGAGTTTATAAAACAAAAAAATACTGTAGAACTGGCTATAGATGGAGCAATGTTCTTTCCTGCAGCTATGGGTTGCAGGAAATAAAATCGCTTAATTCCCCTAGCAACAAAGTGAGAGTTGATGGGGGAATCCCTCCAGGACCATTGTGGTCTCCTGGCAAGGGGAGCTGTCCCTGCTGGGAGAACACAGTGATTACTGCTAGTGGTTATAACATTATATACGATTTCTCTAGCCCCCTGGGCCCAATGAGAGAAGTCCATAAGCTCCCCCATCCATGCTAGGATCCCTTGTTGCTCAGAAGTCACTGCTCCAGGGACTGTTTCATATGGGTGTATGTTTGATAGGTTTGTACAATTTGAAGTTATCCATATTATCCAAGTAGATTTCAGTTTATGGCGGCAGGAGGAGTCTCACTCATACATCTAAGTTCTGCATCTGCAAATAAATGAAAATAGGAATAATAGACACCATCACAATGGCTGTGGCCTTTGGGCAGATCTAATTGCTGGAGTCCCATTGCAAACCAGTGGGTGAGTCTGCTAGCCAAAACTGAGATATTAGTTTTAGTTGAAGTGAAATTTGAATATGAAGAAAAAACATATTGATGGTTTTTGAACCGCGTACCAGTAGATTTTCTCCTAAGTGTTGTCCTTGGCATTGCTCCAAGTTTACTTCTAACAGCCAACTTACAGCAATTGGCATGCCCTCTCTCCTCCATCTGGTTGTGTAAACAGTCCTTCAACTACATGTCATCTGTTTCCTATTATCTGGTACTGAGTATAGTAAGGAGGCTATGACACTTGGCAAATGTAGCATTGAAGCAGCTGCAAAGAGCCATGACTTTGCTAAAAGAACTAGAATTCCTCATCTGGATAGGAAGCCCTTTAAAATGTGCCTCAAAACCCCAGTGGAGAAGGATTTAGTTTACTTTTGTCCCAAAACTGAACTGCATTTTTGTTGCTCAGGATTCAGAATTTCCACCTTGGGCATTCAATATAACTAGAAATTTCACAAAAGTAATGCAATAAACATGATTGCCTTTATATAACTTATGAGGGTGTAGATTCATAAAGCTGAGCTGAGCATTTGTGCCCCATATGGAGGTTGTATGTTTATCCAGTAGTATCTGGGCACCACAAACTTCTCACCGGAAAGCAGCTACTGCTTCAGATCTGGATGTTTACAGCCAGCATTGTAATCATGTCAAAAACCATTGCGGGTTAGAAGAGCCACAAAGCCTAAGCATTCTCTACTACATGGAATGCTTTAAAAGCATGCACACAGTGATCTTATTGTCCAAAGCTGGAACTTCTGGTTTCAACTCCTACCGCTGCAGAGTCATATACAGCCACTCTGCTTGCCCCAACCCTTCTCCTGTCCAATCATAGAGCACTTTGTGTTATGTGATCCAATTTACAAAATACAAAGCCTTCTGTAAATGAGCAAAGGAAATGAAAAAAATAGAGCTGCGCTAAAAATGTGATATATAACAAATGAAAACAGTGATATTGAAACCACGTGTGTATATATATATATATATATATATATATATATATATATATATATATATATTGTAACATTGGGGGATTTTTAACTCAGTGGCAGATGCCTTTTCAGTAAGTTCACAGCGAACAGGAACTTTCGTTTAAGGGCATGGTAGCCCACTTGTATTAAAAAGGAACAATATAAAGTTCATACATGCACTTGGTTGCCCACACAGGGGTTCTTCTGCCAAAAAAAAACAATACATGAAAAATGCCAAGCCACTTGGCTCTCTTCATCAGCACTGCCACCTAGGCTTTACAATTCAGCCCTCTTGGCCTTATAACGGTTCCTGCACAACTACTGTACCTCTTTTCAGCTTCCTTGCTGCTCAGGCCTTCCACTTCAGGCTCTCATTTGTTTTAGATGCGCACAGCTTTAACACACACACAGTGTCTATCTAGAAAGCAGCCCCTCACTGCTCTGATCCTCAGACTTGGGTCTCTGGCTTTCTCTAGTGCACACCTGCACTCTCTGGACTCCTGGAGACCTCCTGTCTCTCTGGGTGGAGCCCAGAACACTAATCCCAACTTTGCTATAAGCCCAGGACCCACCTGCTCAATCAACCAGCCAGACTCCTGGCTGTTCCAAAAACCCGGTCCCAGGATTGGAGATTCCATCCCACCCATAACGCTATGGAACCTCCGGGCTCCAGGTCCCCAAGTGGATTTTACAAACTTTGGAGGAAACTGATAAAACAGATTCCTCCACATTAAATACTCCTGGAGCCCCTCAACCTGCCTATTTGAGAACCCTGGGCGACAATTACTAGGACAGGGAACTGTACTGTCACAATATACAAAAAAGAGAAAAAAAGTGTATAGATTAAATGAAAATAAACAGAAATGTGATATATGATGCTACCATGTGAGTAATTAAATATGAATTAATAAATACACCCAAAAGAATCTACAAATCAAATGGCGACAAACAGTGTATCACAAATAAAGTGCATGTGTACACATTACAATCTAATATAGAAAAAAGTACATTCCAAGTCCATTGGGCGTATGATGTGCTGACGTCACCACGTGTGATCTCGCTCCGTATTGCATGGGCGAACTAACTATTTTGAGCTGGCCAGCTACGATTTCAGCTTTTTAAAGCTTTTTATATGTTCTATGTTATAAAATTTAGATTTTTTATAAATAAATCCCTTGGATCTTACCGATGTTGGCCCCTTTGGATTTTTTTCTTTTTATGGCCTTGGTGTGTTGACCGCCATATACACATAACTATTCCTGCCGTTGAGCGGTACAAGCAGCTGTGCAGAGGGGGACCTGTCCAGTGCGGATCACATCCTTGGGGAGGACGGATGATTCAGGATCCCAAGACAGGGGAGGCATATCCCATCACACCCAAGTGTGGGGAGGAGATAAGCCATATGTAATTGGCAATCTGGAAAGCCTAATACCAATAGGTGGTGGATGCACAATACAGTGGAGCACATGAGGAACTAACACCGGGTGTTTCTTCTTTGGTTGTTCCGTCTTTCATGGAATGGACTTTTTTCTATATTAGATTGTAATGTGTATTATATGCACTTTATTTGTGATACACTGTTTGTCGCCATTTGATTTGTAGATTCTTTTGGGTGTATTTATTAATTCATATTTATTTACTCACATGGTTTATAAGCATCATATATCACGTTTCTGTTTATTTTCATTAAATTTATACACTTTTTTCTCTCTTTTTTTGTATATATATATATATATATATATATATATATATAGTGATAGCTGTATGCCCAGAAGTCAGTAAAATGGTCAGATGTAAATTAAAGTCCAGGAGGTGGCATTCACCTCATTTGTGTCAAATCACAATAAACCAGCAGATTTAGCAAAATTGCTAAATTCCTCAAATTCAGCTTAAACAAGCCTTTTGTGCCCTAGATTGATAAAAATAACTGGTGTTTCAAATAACAGGAGGAAGAGTATAATTTCCTTTTTATTCCAGGCTGTACATTGTGGTGGGGCTGGATTGTGCAGCCATGTTGTTACAATGGTAAAATGTAAAAGGGGTTTTGTATGAAGGTCCGAGGCATCACAGTGCTGTGATAGCAGCATATTTATAAATTGTGCACAAATATATTAGCATTTTTGAGAAGGGTAGTACCACTACAACCACCACAGTAAAGGGAATTTAAAGGGCAGCCAGCATCCTGAATTAAAAATTGGCCTAACCTCCTATAAGATACCTGGGACTTTCTGTTGTGTGCACGTACCTGCTTAAATCTATAAATTGATCCTTGTGTACAGTGGGACTACCCTTTAATTGTAAGCTTAGACTGTACATGGGGCCATGTCACTTAACTTTCAAATACCTGAGCCTCCACTGACCATTGCCATTGTGGAAATTTACATTCCAGAGACAGGTTTGTACATGAAATCTACACCAACAAATTCTCTTGTGGATGAGATATGAATTATAAAACAAATCCAAACTATATGATGTATGACCTGTCTTGATAGAGACTTCCACGATTCAATATGTAGCTGTATTTAGAGTTATCATCTTGATTTCACTATGTACCTTTAATAAAAAACATCTGTAAGAGCATCAGGAGCCTGCAAAAAAAAATGCGCATTGGTGGTCTGATCGGAAGAGGCGCCTGTAGTAATAAGCCTCTGCAGATCGGACCACTGGTGGTCTTTTTTTCACAGATTCCTCTTGCACTTACTGATTCCTTTTACCCATTTGAGAACCCCACAGATAACTTAGGATGGGAACTCCCAAGGTATAGAGAGCAATCCTTGATCCTGCATGGAGACAGGTTTTCTCCATCCTTGTACGTGGATTGTTGCGTTTTTCCACCATTTTGGGCGATTGCAGCCTCAACAGATGTAAGTCATTTTTAAACTCTCCCCTTCACATTGTGGAACTATATCCCAATGTTTTTAAAATATTTTGAAGCAATTTACTAAATTATAGGACTCTCCCGCCTCCTTCTTTTCTTTTCCGATGGACTCTTTGAGCTACACCAGAGATTCCCAGCTAGTCCTTTGGGCCATGGTTGTCCACCGTGCCCTAGACCTCATTTACTAAAATAACAATTTTATATATACACAAGATGTCCCCAATGCTAATTTTGTATACTGAACTTTGGTTCTGACGAGAACTGAAATACCTGCATAGGGCAATAATTAGTATATGGCCTTAAAAGTATGAATATGAGAGCTAAAAGACGAAATGAGATTTAATCTTCACTTGCAGAGAATTATTTGAGGCTCTTTGACCAGTCTCAACCTAACAACCAAAGGACTCCACAGGGACACAGGATTCAGATGAAAGACTGACAAAGCTACTTTCAAGCACCAGGCTAGCTCTCCTGTTACCTTTAAGTGCTTTGGTTAACTCCACTTCCATACCGGTCCTATTCTGGCACTTCTCTCCTACATGTAAAAATCATAATTTTTTTGCTAGAAAATTACTCAGAACCCCCAAACATTATATATGTTTTTTTTAGCAGACACCCTAGGGAACAAAATGGCGACTTTGCAACTTTTTATCTCGCACGGTATTTGCGCTATCATTTTTCAAACACTTTTTGCACGGTTTCATGAATTAAAAAAATAACAAAACAGTAAAGTTATCCCAATTTTTTTTGTATAATGTGAAAGATGATGTTATGCCGAGTAAATAGATACCTAACATGTCACGCTTTAAAATTGTGCACACTCTTGGAATGGCGCAAAACTTTGGTACTTTGGTACTCCATAGGCGATGCTTTGAAAATTTTTGCAGGTTACCACTTTAGAGTTACAGAGGAGGTCCAGGGCTAGAATTATTGCTCTCGCTCTAACGCACGCAACAATGTAAACATCCCTTGTAATAGAAATCTATCGTGACAGGTCCTCTTTATGGAGAGATGCGGGGTCAATAAACCCCACATCTCTCCTCCAGGCTGTAAAGCATAAGATCGAAAAATAAAAATTCTCCGATCTCATGCTGACAGCCACAATCGCAGCTTTGTTTACTATGCGGGGTCTGGGCATGATGTCATAACATCGCGCCCGGGCCTCCGACGGACATAGAGATGACTGGTGACCATCTGGTCACCGGAAATCACTATGCTCGTCATCCGGCGGTGGACGATTCTTTCTCCGGGCCCCTGATTGCACGGGAGAGCCATCTGGGTGAGAAGCACTGGATGGCGCGGTAGGGAAGTGGTTTTAAGACTGTAGTTTTGTAATTGTAATTTGTAGATTGTAATTTTTTTGACTTGTCACTGTACCAATTCCTTAGCACATCTGACTGTATTATATACATTTTGTGACATACGTTGATTATCAGTTTTTTACCCTATTCCACAGTGGTCTATACACTGGTGAAGAATATAAATGCCTGTTTTACAATTAGCTGTCAATCACGCATTCAATTTAATTTCCTGATGTGTCTTTTCCTCCAGTTTTAATAAATCAGCTGCTTAAAGTCAGGAGCAATGGTCTGCAGTATTACATAACAATCAGCTTTCGGATGAAAAGAAGATGATTTCTTATTAGCTGCTATGGGATTTTGCAGACTGCCCTTTCTTCCCTAAAAACCTGCTTTTCACGTATGCATTTATGCTATAAAAGGGGATAATATGGTGATGTGTCAGCTATCCTTCTAGCCAATGTGTTTGCAGACTGTGCTGTGTCAATAGAGAAAAGTGGAGTGACAGCTCTTATGTAAGAGCTTTTGCTGTGGCCACATATACTTGTATTAAAGAGAAAATGAACACAGTTACATAACAGGCTGTAATCAATATATATATATATAGATTTGTTCAGGGGCCGTGTGTTAATCCTTTGTGTCCATTGACATTTGTTATATACGACAGCTTGTGATCCCCTCAGCATATTCCTCTTTCAAAAAACCATAGTGTTATTAATATACTTCTCAACACCCTTTCCCCCACAATGGAATGCCTCGCAATGTAATTTTTGGTGCCTCTCACCTGTACTGTTAATCTATATTCATCTGTATTTCTTCTTTTTACATGATCTTGAATTTGTGTATAAGAGATTGTCATTTTTCTACTTTAATTATCAATCCAGACTTTTGCTTTTATTTTTATTTTGTGTTAACTTCTCTTTGTATTTTTCAATAAAATCTGATTGAACCAATTGAACTAAATATAAATATATATATATATATATATATATATATATATATATATATATATATATATATATATATATATATATATATATATATATATATATATATATAATATATTATATATAGCTATGTGATATATATATTGAGGATTCTAATGGCTTTACATGCAAATGTAGACGGTCTCCTATTCTCTGCATGGTCTTTAATTCTGTTAGAAGGCCTGTCAACTCATATTAACTAGATGTAAACTCTAACTAAATGACTTTTCGTTAGCTAAAGCACTGAGTATCATAAACAACAGCCTTTTTTACATTAAGGCCGCGTTCACACTGCTGTGCGGAGCGGCTCATAGCAGGGGTTTGGTGCATTCCTGTTCACTGTTTCAGGTCCAATTAGCTGAATTCGGACCTGAAACAGACCAGAAGACGCACAGGACTCCAGTGGCAGCTGGTGGGTTCTTCTTTTTGGGGGGGAGGGGGGGTGGCGGCAAACAAACAACACCCCCCCACAGCACAGCGGCAATGAAACAGAACCCCCTGGGGGCGGTTGGCACTTGCCCACTTATGTGGCGGGGCTGTACTGTCCTTTCCTCCTAGAGTGCGGGCAGCAGCTGCGGCGGCTCCAGTGTCCGCTCCTCCAGCTTCCTCTGCCACTGTGTGTCTCCTCTTCTGCCAAAGCACTAGGCATCCAGTAGGATCGCCTAATGCTTTGGCCAATCTGGAAAAAGACCTGCCTCCTGATTGGCGGGGAGGAACTTTAGTGTGATAATAGTGAAAATTAATTTGCTTATCGTCACACAACAGGGTGGGATCGAAGCACAATGCTCTGAGCTCCGACCCAATCCTTTTTGAAGCCTGTCAGAGCCCATGGCTTTAATCAGGTGCTTCAAAAAAACACCCCACAGCATTGGAATCCATGGTCTGACGCCACTAATATGTAGATCAGTGGGCTGGACATATGGATGAGGAAGGTGGCGCCCGTGCGCCCTCTATGGCTGGACCAGCACTGTAGGAATTCTGTGCAATTTGCTCTGCAGCCATCCTGGAGCTTTATGAATCGGCTCCATTGAGAACCGGTCACAATCTCCTGACATACGAATTGTGTGTGGAGAAACCCACATCCAATTTGCAATAGTGTGAACCCAGCATAAATATTAGTTTCAGTTTATTTTCATCCTTTTTACATCTTGCTGCCGCTGATCTCCTGCAGCCTCTTTGCCAGGGCCGTCTTTAAGGCAGGGCAAAAGGGGCAGCTGCCCTGGGCCCTGTCATTATTGTGGGGCCCAAAGCAGCTGCCTCATACTTGCCAACTATCCCAGTTTACATTCCCTTGTCCCTTGAGGTTTTAGTCCTGTTGTTGTGTACAGACGACTCACATGCAGACCCTGTGTTTACATGTAAATAACCAGCATTCCTATGTAAATAGCTGAGGCCAACGGCATTGATATGTAAATAAGGTAGCATTCATATGTATATCATGCCCCCTGCAGTGAGGAGATGATGTGCTGTAACCTACAGCAACCAGTGAGCAGTATTACTGTACAGTAATCTCTAGAAGCCAATCAACAAGCCGAAATCATGTGCTGTAACTTCTAGAAACAAATCAGTGAGCCTTAAGGAGTGCTGTAACCTCTAGCAACCAGTCAGTAAGCAGTAATGATATGCTGTAACCTCTGGCAACCAATCGCAATCGCTGCCTGATCTGATACAGTAAACTGATTTTAAGTCTAGCTGCTATTTATTGTATGTCTCAGAGAAGGTGGAGAGCGAAATTGCATGGGGGAAGGGGTGCCCTAAGCAAATTTTTGCCCAGGGCCCAATTAATATTAAAGACGGCCCTGCTCTTTGCATCCATATTTTGTCCACATGCTCTCTGGAGATGGCTACATGGCATTTCTCAGGAGGGTTACTGCCATGCCAGTGTAATGTCTGTAGAAATAGTCATTTGTTGTCTTCATGAAATGTCAATGACAGTTGATGATTGAAAAGCACAACTGTAAAAAGGGGACAGAGCTCAGAAACATTATATCAGGAAGTCCCCTAACAAGGACCTTCATGGCAGGAATACTAGGGATTAGGGATGAGCTCGGTGTTCGACTCGAAAATCGTCTGTTCGGCTAATTCAGAACTTTGTGGACCACAATGCACTACGCTATCGCAGTGAATTTCTGGCTCATGATAGGCCAAGCATGCACTGTGACCCCGCATACTTGGCCAATCACAGGGCCGGCAGCGAGGAGAGCCATAATTGGCCACAGGCAGGATGCCTGTGGCCAATTATAGCTCAGAGGGTTTAGTACATGCCCCACACAATATAACACCACCAGTGCGGCGGCCTTGTGTAGTGTGTTCCGACGTGCAGGGAAAGAGCAAGATAGGCAGGGACAGTGTTCTTTTCTCAGGCATCTGGAGTGGTGTTGTGTGCCTCCAGCACAGTATACACCTGTATCTACCCTTTTATGCTGGTGTTCTCTAATACAGGCATCTGCAGGAGTTAGTGGGTGTTGTGTGCCTCCAGCACAGTATACTCCTGTAGATACCCCTTATTGCTGGTGTTGTCTGTTGCATATCTTGCATATTAGCCTTTAAACTTAGCACTTTTGATTTCGAACATTCGAGTCCCATAGACTTTAATAGGGTTCTAAAGTTCGTACGAATTTTTGGTCCGTTCGAAGGTTCTGGTGCGAACCGAACTGGGGGATGTTCGGCTCATCCCTACTAGGGATTATTTTAAGGGGTAACTCCCCTTTCGTGGAGTTAATAATATAGCATATACAACTGCAACTCAAGTAATATTGTAATTGAATGCTATTAAAATAACCATTCCTTTTCATTCTGCAGCTCTGTAATTTTCTATAAAGTGCAAAGCAATATGGCTACCTAGAAGTGTTTTGTACACAGAATGTGTACAGAACGCCCCCCACAAACATCATTTCCTGTTTGTGTGATTGGCTCATTGATTTTCCCAGAATTCTACACTAAGATACAAGTCAGATATCAGACATCCCCTGCAAAAAAAATATAATTTTTGGTGAGATACTCCCATTAGGATATCAGTCCAAAGGGATGCAGACCCTGCAATTTTCCTTATTAGAGCCCTGCAAGTGCAGCAGCTGGCTGATAATTATGAAACCACTCCTATTAGATCCACTTACCACATGGGAAGACAAACAGAAAGGGATTTCTTCAGCATAACAAAAGGTAGGACTCTGCAACAAAGTTTGTTAAAATCCTTGGAATGTACAATGATCACCTAGAGGGGAATGTTTTTTTCTCAGCAAAAGTGGAGTTATGCCATGTACACATGAGTGGAATGTCCGACAGAAAATGTCCAACGGAAGATTTTTATTGTATATTCCGATCGTGTGTATGCCTCATCGGACTTTATTTTTTGAAAATTCTGACGGACCTAGAAATAGAACATGTTTTAAAGAGGAAGTAAACCCTGATGGGTTTACTTCCTCTTTATCTCCCTGCAAAGGTAAAGCATAATGGGCTACTGTGTCCCACTGGGGTTGATTTCCTTTCACTGTCTGTCCCATACACATAACAGGAAGTGAGCGCAAATCTCTGCAAATTAAAATTAAGGAAATCCCTTGGGCCCCCCCAAGTAACCAGAACTAGTGTCCCTATTGGAAGATTTTCCCTCTATTCCTGTTCTGGGGACAACCCAATATTTGGGATTTTCTTTTACTTTCAATTATTACAATAAACAGGACAAATAGAGAAAGACAAGGGTTCTAATCAATCTCCACTCTGTCCAAAACTAAAAAAAAAAAAAAAAAAAGTTTTGCCTGTAGGTATACTTTAAGTTATATTCAAAGTCAAACATATATATAGATAAGGAATCATAGTGCATTTCTGCCACAGAGAAGGGTCACTGTAGGGGTGTATGTGTGACAGCATCACCTTTTTACACAGGTTACAGTATATGTTTATTGATTTATTTATTTTTTGCCATTTTAATGTTCTGTTTTTCTCTTTTAGGTGGAGCAGATGCTGGCGGAGTTCAGGCTTCATGAAGAAGACCTGCAGGTATTAATGGTCAGGCTGCAGGCAGAGATGGAGAGAGGCCTTCATTTGGAGACCAATGAAGAAGCTAGTGTGAAAATGCTGCCTACCTATGTACGATCCACACCTGATGGCTCCGGTGAGAAACCTAGGATAGTTCCCCAAGAAGCTGCATATCAATGTCAATGCATAAACAAGTGCATGTATTAGCATGTAGAGTATATAAACATAAACATCAATTGCAACCTCCCTGTGCCATCAATTGCAGCCTCAATGTGCCCATCAATTTCAGCCTCACTGTGCCCATCAATTGTAGCCTCACTGTGCCCATCAATTGTAGCCTCACTGTGCCCATCATATGCAGCCAACTGTGCCCATCATATGCAGCTAACTGTGCCCCTCATATGCAGCCAACTGTACAGGGGTCAAGTCCTGGGGAAAAAAGTGTGGGAACTCCCACCCCAGATCCACTCCCCCAACCAAAAAAAATAAAAAATTATACGCTCATATGCACAAACACTTCAAAAGTGTTATTTTTCATCCAATTTTCGTATTGTGTGTATAAAGCTTAACTGTTAGTACATAAAAAAAAATTCCTCAATAAACATAAATACGGTAATTCTCTGAATAATCAGCATTCATTCAATTGTGCTTCCATGCAAATGTGAACATCATGTTCTGATCTTTATTGGGGAATTTTATTTTGTATATAGAGTGTTTATGTGGTGAGTTTACACTTTTCATTGAACAGAGTTTGGATAACACAGGGTTAAACGGAAAGGTCATAAATTAACTGCACATTATCTGGACAGAATGCTTGGGGAGATAGTGATGTGTTCCTGCTTAGGGGATGTATGTTAGCTTGGGGGGCTGCAAACTCTGCAGGGCTCCAACACACACTCACTGCTATTCCAACCCTTCACATATTTCCACATAAACTTCCCTCCTGGCATTAAACTTTGCCAGGTATTTTGCTCAGCTTACCACCCCAAACTGATGTTCCTCCATCAGCTCACCTCTCTCCCTGCATGTTCTGTGAGCAGAATAGCTGTGCTCCTCCTCTGGGTTCTCTCATCATATGGCACTGAGGATAGAGGAAGGGGGGGGGGGGGGGGGCGATTCATCGGGACACACAGAGAAAGTATGCAGGAGACTGGGGGGTGGGGAGATGAGGAGACAGAAAATCAGGAGGGGCCGGCGGGGAGGATCGCATCACTAGAGGTCTGACTAAATACAATCTCTTAGCAGCAGGGACCTGATCTACCCATCAGCTAGTTGTGATTGACAGGTAGATCGAAGAGGAAGCTGTCATGGGGCCCCCTACTGGCAATCCCTGAATGGTCAGTCCATCCCTGGTGTGCGGCACTTACTATTGCGAGCTGTGTCGGTGGCTGCTGGTGTAGCACCTGCCACACAGCTCACATACTTCAAAGTCTTGCAAGGCGCGGCTGCTAATGGGAACTGAGTTCCTGTTGTGGAAAAAGTACAGGAACTCCGTTCCCATGCGTTCCCGCAGGACTTGAGCTCTGCAACTGTACCCATCATATGTGGCCTCTGTGCCTATCAAATGCAGCCAACTGTGCCCCATCAATTGCAGCTTCTGTGCCCTTAATATTCAGCCACTGTGCCCCACAAATGCAGTTAACTGTGCTCCATCAACTGCAGCCTTTGTGTCCATGATATTCAGCCACTGTGCTGTCCCACACGCCCGCTGTCTGCCCGGCACTTACCCTATCACGGTGGTGGGTCAGGCGGCAAGCTGTGGGACATGTAGCGCGGCGATGGATGCTATGTCTTCTTCCTGTTTTGCTAGGCGACCAATGAGATCACCTTTACCTTCAGCCAATCAGGTGCTCGGTATTACATACAGGCCTCCTGATTGGCTGAGAGGCGGTTCTGTGTTAGCAAAGCAAATATTCATTTGCTTTGCTAACACACCTAGGTGCACTGCGAGCGTAATGGTTTGCGCTCGCAGTGCTCCTTTTTTGAAGCCTATTAGAGCCTATGGCTCTAATCACTTGCTTCAACAACATCCTCCGTTGCTATAAATCAGGCGCCCGAAACCTGAAAAGTGTCTGGATGTCTGAATGGGGGTGGCCACAACAATGCATGAATCTATATAGTACGGGGGGGGGGCTGGAGAGAGGGAGCGGCGTCCGAGCTCCCTAATGGATGCACCACCACTGGTATGCAAGTTAATCAATCGATCAGCTTGAGAACAACCAGCCTGCAGGATGTTACTTGTGATTATTGCCAGCAGCTGTTTAGCCGCTAGCAATAATCACTGTGTTTGCCCGGATATGAAAGCTTCCCCCACCTCTCTGCTGGGAGGACACAATGGCTCAGAGGGAGGGATTCCCCTGTCAACCCATGGTTGCAGGAAAGAAATTCGCTCTGTCTTAATTTTAACATACACATGGCCTCTACTGGAAAACTCAGGACCTTTCCAAGTACTGTAAGCCTAGGTTCACACTGCTGTGGGATTGAAATTTGCACGAGTTCAGCTGAACTCAACTGACATGTCAAATCGCATCAATGTGAACCTGGGCTAAATAACGATTCCCTGGGCAAATCCTACAACCAAGTGCAGTCACTCAAAATCATGAGTGAGGGAAAGAATGTTCTAAGAAAGTTTTTTCATTTTTATAATCATTAGTGAATCAATGCAATGTTCATTTTTGACCACATTGGTGAGAAAATCGATGGAGCAGGATGGTACATTTTTCTTGAACATACAAATCTCTAACAGTCTATTGCCGCGTACACACGAGCGGAATGTCCGACAGAAAAAGTCAGACGGAAGCTTTTCATCATATATTCCGATCGAGTGTATGCCTCATCTGACTTTTTTTTCTTCAAAAATTCTGACGGACCTATAAATAGAACATATATAAATAAGGGCTCCTGCGCTGTATATGAAAATTAAAAATAAACAGAAGGGAAAGTTCTATCCGACTGGGTGCAGCAAACACTTTATGAGTTGGCTCTCATCTAAATGCAGAATAAGTGCCAAATTGGTGTTGCGCTCCCAAATATAGCAAAAGGACTACTAAATACGAGACTTATATCTTACAAACAGATATCATAAATATAATAGTGTGAATAAAAAGCTAAAAGCAAACGAAACAAAGTGCACACGTGCATAAAATATCTATCTAAATTTTAAGATCAAACATAAATAAATAAATAAATAAAGGAGTAATTGATGTGTCAACAACAATCGTGCTGTGGTAAAACAGTGATCCACAGAGATAAAGTGCTAAAGTGCATATAACAAATCGACTTCAAAACCAATTAGGTTATTCAAGGTGACCGATGAATAGTCCAAACGTGAATAATACAGTGAAATATCACAACCAATTAAATAGTGCAGTTGTGTGTTCACAGTGCCAAGCCAACTCTCTCCATTTGGGCGATCTCCACGTGTTTGAATGGGAACACCAGGTAATTACCTTACTGCTGTAAGGTATACAGCCAAAATAGCCTCTAGCAGGGAACACTTGGATTCAGGAAAAAAAGGGGCTTCACACTTCTCTAGCATCACCGTCATCCATCAGATTCCTCCGTGGGTAATATCAGCATATACACTCAAGGAATAGATAGAGCCCACCATAGTGTAGTAGAATAAATAATACCAAGTTTATTGAACAGTATAAAAACTACTCACAGGGCTAGGGCAGACAGATCGCACAGCAAACAAGACTGCGAGCGTACCGCTCGGGTGTAGACGCTACTTCCGGTATTATACGCGTTACGTCACTTCCCGTGACTTCAACTGGGATGAACTAGGATCCCAGTGATATTTCACTGTATTATTCACGTTTGGACTATTCATCGGTCACCTTGAATAACCTAATTGGTTTTGAAGTCGATTTGTTATATGCACTTCAGCACTTTATCTCGGTGGATCACTGTTTTACCACAGCACGATTGTTGTTGACACATCAATTACTCCTTTATTTATTTATGTTTGATCTTAACATTTAGATAGATTTGTTATGCACGTGTGCACTTTGTTTCGTTTGCTTTTAGCTTTTTATTCACACTATAATATTTATGATATCTGTTTGTAAGATATAAGTCTCGTATTTAGTAGTCCTTTTGCTATATTTGGGTGCGCAACACCAATTTTTCACTTATTATAAATAGAACATGTTTTAAATATTTCCAACGGAACCAATTCCAATCGGGAAAACCGCTCGTCTGTATGCTGACGGACCAAAAACGACGCATGCTCTCAAGCAAGTACGAGACGGGGACTATTGGCTACTGAACTTCCTTTTTCTAGTGCCGTCGTACGTGTTGTACATCACCGTGTTCTTGACGATCGGACTTTGGTGTGATGGTGTGTACGCAAGACAGTTTCAGTGGAACTCCGTCGGAAAAACCTTCAGAGTTTATTCTTACGGGAAAACCGGTCGTGTGTACGCAGCATAAGTGGTTTTCATTCAGTAAAGTCCATTCATTCCAAAATCAAATATTAAAAGCAAATGAAATCTTTCGTATGACAAATGAATGTTCTGAGAATTTTTCATAATGCTTTTCCTAAGAATTTTCTTTTGAAATTCTATCCATCTATGGTCAGCTTTAATTTTAAAGAATGATATGTTCATTAGACAGTGAATCTGTCACTGGGCACAAAGCTTGTCACCACTGTAAAAACAAACACTGGCCTTGTTCAAACAGTGACTGCACTTCTGCCTGTGTCCTTCACCCCCCAGCACAGCGCCCTAATGATTCCTGTCCTCTTTATTCTTTACAAATCTTTTATTTACTGATGAGAAATGTGCTCGGCTGTGCAGTGGGAGTGCGGCCAGGAACTGAGGTTATACAATGTCACAGGTAAATAGTTGTTATTGCAAGAGAAGTACAAGAGTAGTTTGTAAATACTGGAACATGTAAAATTGTTCTCAATCAATACTATATAGCAGTACCTCCTTTATGTTACCCCTCAGCGGCACCAGAAAGTTCATGAATATTTTTGACAATTATACTCTCAGTCTTACCTCGAACAAAGGTTTACCAGCTTGCAGGACAACAATCTAAACACCAGCAGGCTGAGAGTGATAGTCACCGGGGCAAGTTAACTGAGCAATTAACCCTTTACCACTTGAGCTCCATAAGGTTTTACCCCCTTCAAGACGAGGGCATTTTTTGCTATTCAACACTGTGCTGCTTTAATTGAAGATTGCACGGTCATGCAATACTGTACGCAAATACATTTTTTAGAATTTTTTTTTTTTTTTTACACAAATAGAGCTTTCTTTTGGTGGTATTTGATCACCACTGGGTTTTTTATTTTTTGCGATATAAACTAAAACAACTTTTGAAAAAAAATATGTATATTTTCTACTTCTATCATAAGGCATATCCAATAAAATTAAATTTCATCATTCATTTTGGCCAAAATGTATTCTGCTAGATGTCTTTGGTAAGAAAAATCCCAATAAGTGTATATTAACCACTTAAGGACCGCCGCATGGCAATGTACGTCGGCACAATGGCACCGACAGGCACAAGCACGTACATGTACGTGCTTGCCTTCCAGCGGGTGGGGGGTCCGATCGGACCCCCTTCCGCTGGATGCGGTGGTCCGTTTCGCTTCAGGAGCAATCAGGGATGAGGGGGATGGCCGTTGGTTTCTGGCCATCCCCTCTCGATCGCTCCTGGCGAATGAGAAGCTTCCCCCGCTGTGAATTGTAAACACAGGCAGGGAGGAAGTGATGCCATTCTCCTTGGGGAGGTCTTTTTGACCGGACTGCGAGGAGAACACAGAAAGTAAGTGCACCAAACACTACACTGACATGTAGGTACACATAGGCACACAAATCCCCCCCCCCGATCACCCCCCCTGATCGCCCCAGCCCCCCGCCCCTGCCAGTCACAGTGTCACTGATTGCAGTGATCATTTATTTACTGATCATTGCATTTATTGTCAGTTGTGACAGTAAAAACTGTCAGGGCAGTTAGTGTTAGGTCCAGGGTAGCCCCCTACCCCCCAATAAAGGTTTAACCCCCTGATTGCCCCTAGAGTTAACCCTTTCACCCCCTTTTGCCAGTGTCACTAAGCGATCGTTTTTCTGATCGCTGCATTAGTGTCACTAGTGCTGCTAGGTAACTAGTTATTTTTTTAGGTTCACCGCCAGGTTTTTATAGCGCTAGGTACCCCCATATACTACCCAATAATGGTTTTAACCCTCTGATTGCCACTAGTTAACCCTTTCACCCCCTTTTGCCAGTATCACTAAGCAATCGTTTTTCTGATCGCTGCATTAGTGTCTCTGGTGCCACTAGGTAGCTAGTTATTTTTTTAGGTTCACCGCCAGGTTTTTATAGCGCTAGGTACCCCCATATACTACCCAATAATGGTTTTAACCCCCTGATTACCCCTAGTTAACCCTTTCACCAGCGATCACCATATAAGTGCCACTGGTGATGCTGGTTAGCCAGTTAGTTATTTAGGTTCCCCGTCAGGTTTTTATATAGCACCAGGGACCCCCATATACTACCTAATAAAGATTTTAACCCCCTGATTGCCCCTAGAGTTAACCCTTTCACCCCCTTTTGCCAGTGTCACTAAGCGATCGTTTTTCTGATCGCTGCATTAGTGTCACTAGTGCTGCTAGGTAACTAGTTATTTTTTTAGGTTCACCGCCAGGTTTTTATAGCGCTAGGTACCCCCATATACTACCCAATAATGGTTTTAACCCTCTGATTGCCACTAGTTAACCCTTTCACCCCCTTTTGCCAGTATCACTAAGCAATCGTTTTTCTGATCGCTGCATTAGTGTCTCTGGTGCCACTAGGTAGCTAGTTATTTTTTTAGGTTCACCGCCAGGTTTTTATAGCGCTAGGTACCCCCATATACTACCCAATAATGGTTTTAACCCCCTGATTACCCCTAGTTAACCCTTTCACCAGCGATCACCATATAAGTGCCACTGGTGATGCTGGTTAGCCAGTTAGTTATTTAGGTTCCCCGTCAGGTTTTTATATAGCACCAGGGACCCCCATATACTACCTAATAAAGATTTTAACCCCCTGATTGCCCCTAGTTAACCCTTTCACCAGTGATCACCTTATAAGTGTTAGGGGTGACTCTGGTTAGTTAGTTTGCTTTTTATAGCATCAGGGCACCCACCATTTATTACCCAATAAAGGTTTAACCCCCTGATTGCCCCTAGTTAACCCTTTCAACCCCCTTTTGCCAGTGTCACTAAGCGATCGTTTTTCTGATCGCTGCATTAGTGTCTCTGGTGCCGCTAGGTAGCTAGTTATTTTTTTAGGTTCAACGCCAGGTTTTTATAGCGCTAGGTACCCCCATATACTACCCAATAATGGTTTTAACCCCCTGATTGCCCCTAGTTAACCCTTTCATCAGCGATCACCATATAAGTGCCACTGGTGACGCTGGTTAGCCAGTTAGTTATTTAGGTTCCCCGTCAGGTTTTTATATAGCACCAGGGACCCCCATATACTACCTAATAAAGATTTTAACCCCCTGATTGCCCCTAGTTAACCCTTTCACCAGTGATCACCTTATAAGTGTTACGGGTGACTCTGGTTAGTTAGTTTGCTTTTTATAGCATCAGGGCACCCACCATATATTATCCAATAAAGGTTTAACCCCCTGATCACCCGGCGGGTGATATCAATTAGGTTTTAGGGTCAGGGTCTGCGTCGCCCCAGGCAGCGCTAGGTTAGTGCCAGTACCGCTAACACCCACACGCAAAGCATAAACCTCCCGTAGTGGTATAGAATCTGAACAGATCAATATCTGATCTGATCAGATCTATACTAGCGTCCCCAGCAGTTTAGGGTTCCAAAAAAATGCATTGTTAGCGGGATCAGCCCAGATACCTGCTGGCACCTGCGTTTTGCCCCTCCGCCCAGCCCACCCAAGTGCAGTATCGATCGATCACTGTCACTTACAAAACACTAAACACATAACTGCAGCGTTCGCAGAGTCAGGCCTGATCCCTGCAATCGCTAACAGTTTTTTTTGGTAGCGTTTTATATTTACATGCTGAAGGCAGTGCTTGGTTTTCGGGGTCCCGTATGTGGCTAGGCTCCCAAAAAGTCCCCCACATGTGGTATCCCCATACTCGGGAGAAGCACCAGAATTAATTTTGGGGTGTAATTTCACTTATGCCCATAGCATGTGTGAGCAATATATCATTTAGTGACAATTCCTGCAGCTTGTGGCAAAATATAAAATATTTCATGGACTCAACATGCCCCTCAACAATTTCCTTGACAACTTTTTGTAAACTTTTTTTTTGTGTCATTATTCAATCACTTGGGACAAAAAAAAAATATTCAATAGGCTCAACATGCCCCTTAGCAATTTCCTTGGGGTGTCTACTTTCCAAAATGGGGTCATTTGGGGGGGAGAGGGGTTGTACTGCTCTGCCATTTTAGCACCTCAAGAAATTAGATAGGCAGTCATAAATTAAAAGCTGTGTAAATTCCAGAAAATGTACTCTAGTTTGTAGACGCTATAACTTTTGCGCAAACCAATAAATATACGCTTATTGACATTTTTTTTTACTAAACACATGTGGCTGAATAAATTTTGCCCTAAATATATGACTAAAATTGAGTTTATTCGATTTTTCTTATAACAAAAAGTAGAAAATATCTTTTTTTCTCGAAATTTTCTGTCTTTTTCCATTTATATCGCAAAAAATAAAAATCGCAGAGGCAATCAAATACCATCAAAAGAAATCTCTATGTGTTGGAAGAAAAGGACGCAAATTTTGTTTGGGTACAACATTGCATGACCGCGCAATTACCAGTTAAAGCAGTGCAGTGCGAAATTGTAAATAGACCTCAGGTCCTTAGGCTGACAATTGGTCCGGGCTGAAGTGGCTAATGGTTTGTGTGAAAGTTTAGCACTTAGCCTGAGCAGGCAAACTGACGTCCGTATACATAAATTTTGCCTTGTACTGTGGCTGGTTGGCAAGTGGTTAAAAGACACATACGGTAGCTGCCATCATGCGTTACCAGCCACAAGCACCATTAACAGCATCCAACTTTTAAAAATGCCTGTATAACTTGCTGCCACGTCAAGACAGGAATGTAACAGAGTTTACACTACAGTAGCTTCTTCAAACAGCCCAAAAAAATAAAAAAAATTGGATTTTTAATGAAAAGAAATGAAAAAACAGTGCAGGAAATAGTTAAAGAAAATATATTACAACGCAGAATAAGTAGCATTCAAATAAAAAAGTTCAAAAGTGAAAAATACTTAAAGCGGGGTTCCACCCTAAAGTGGAACTTCCGCTGATCGGAACCCTCCCCCCCTCCGGTGTCACAATTGGCACCTTACAGGGGGGAGGGGGGTGGAGATACCTGTCAAAGACAGGTATTTACACCCACTTCCGGGCATAGACTCCCGTGGGAGTCTATGTCATTTCCTGTCCTGCTGCGCTGTCTGCTGGGACACACACGGGTCCCAGTGACAGCGCGGACAATTCCTATTGCGCTGTGCGACTCGCGCATGCACAGTAGGGAACCGGGAAGTGAAGCCGATTCGCTTCACTTCCTGATTCCCTCACCTAGAATGGTGGCGGCAGCAGCCGAGAGCCGAGCGATCGATCGGCCTCGGCTGCCGGCATCGCTGGAACCCGGGACAGGTGAGTGTCCATTTATTAAAAGTCAGCAGCTGTAGTATTTATAGCTGCTGGCTTTTAATATATTTTTTTTAGGTGGAATCCCTCTTTAAGGCCCCATTTACACCTGAGCGGTTTCCTGCTTGAAGCTTTTTTCAAAAAAGCCAAATCCCATTAATTTCAATGGCCCCTGTTCACGTCTGAGAGTTCTGTCATCTGAAGCAAAACGCCTGTCTTTCAAAAAGTGCATGGCTTCTTTTTGGCAGATTATAAGCGTTTTTGGCCCCACAGACTTCAATAGAAACACCTGACTTTTACAAGCTTTTTCTGCTCAAATAGCAGCCCTCTCTGCCCCTGACTTCCTCTCCTTCTCCCCCCCCTCCCCCCCCCCAGTGCTTTCTATTTGTAGCACTAACCCCCGAAGGTGCTGCTGGTTTTTAATTGGGCTTACAGTTACCTTCTCCTCCTCGATCTGTGTCTAGGGGTTCCCATGGTAGATGGCCCAGTAACTTGAGAGACTGACGACAGATCCGCATAAAGGGATTTTTATTTGCAAAACGTAGACAACAAACAGTCTCTTAAATTGGGATCAGAGGGTTAGGAAGAAAGTTCAGGTACTCTTATGCCCCGTACACACGAGAGGGATTAAGTCTGACAGACTTCCGACGGAGTTCTAGCGGAGTTCCGCCGGAGTTCTGGCGGACTTTTCGACCGAACGGACTTGACCACACACCATCACACCAAACTCCGACGGAGTCGAACGTGATGACGTACGACTGGATTCGACGTAGGAAGTTCATAGACAGTAGCCAATAGCTGCCCTAGCGTCGGTTTTAGTCCGTCGGAGTAGCACACACACGAGCAAATTTTTCGAAGGGGACCGGGTCCGGCGGAGTTCCGTCGGGAAAATTTGAAGCATGCTTCATTTCTAAAGTCCGTCAGACTTTTGCGAAGCTAAAGTCCGTTGCAGCCCACACACGAGCGGATAGTCCGCCGGACTCAGTCCGTCGGAGTTTGGATGTCGAAAAGTCCGCTCGTGTGTACGGGGCATTAGTGTCAAAGTCAATAATGAAGAACTTGCTTACTTTGACTGCATCCAGAGAATAGCCATTCACAAATGGATGTTCACTCAGGTTGGATAGTCTCTCTCTCACAAGGCCTAGCAGCCAACAAGGTGCTTAATTCAGGAGCAAGTCTCTGCCACAGACGTTGTTGTAGAACATACAAGAATAAGTCTCTGCCACAGACGTTGTTGTAGAACACGTAGGAAAACTAAACTTGTAGAACACTCGTGTGATACCTGGATCTTTCAGACAGCTTGGCGATGCCCACGAGACCGGATTCTCTTAGGTACTTCAGCTCCTCCAGGCTCTTGCTAAGAAACCAACCCGTACGTAGCCTTCTTCTGAAGAGTCCTCCCCTGGATAGCTATGAAGTCACTGGGTCTCTCCCAAACCGGAGACGGCACCCAAACACCACAGAATCCTCCTTCAGTTTCCTTGCCTCGGGCTAGCCAGCCCCGAGACAAGTCGGGCGGATCTGCACCCCAGGCCATAGCCTTCCTGGGGGCTGGTCAGGAGGACCAGGACCATGAAGTCAGCACATCCTTCTGGACCGGAACCCCGAACCACGTGACATCCGCATCTTAAGTAACCTCTCCCAGAAAGCACAGCAAGAGGGCCACTCCCACTGGGCAGGCTCCAAGAGAGAGTAATCTTAAAGCACCCAACCAGACTAGTTCCATGCCTGCCAGAAGGGACAGTGCCCCCTGTCATCCCCCCTACATCCCATAGTCCAGTCAGACTGATGCTGAGGTCCAAATTTAAACAATTTTACCCAAACCAAACTGCAGTTCAGGTGTAACCTTAAATTGAAAAAAAAAAAAAACATAGCGCATGCTTTTCAGGAGCATATTGGCTAAACAAAAACCTGAAGTTGTAAAATGCTTGTAATACACTTCTAAAATGCTTTAAAAATGCTTGTAAAAAGCTGCAAATACGCTTTAAAAAAAATGACAGAAAAACGCCAGTAAATTGCTATGCTCAGATGTGAATGGAGCCTAAAGTGACTGTAGAGCCTTACATATACCCAGTGAAGTGACTGACCTCAGGTGATACACAGAGATGAAACAAAACCTCCTACATAAGTTGTACCTGTTTATCGACAGCATTCTCTGCTCTACAGCCTTTCAAAATACCGAATTTTGACAGCATTTTCTTAGCTCCAGGAGGCAGGAGGTGGTGATCTGATGTCACACACTGCACAGCAAAGAGCTGAGTGTAGTGTCAGACCTAACTGGGACACATCCCAAAACAAAAAGTGTTATATTTAGTGTCAGTGTCAAAGCGAGAGCTAGCGGGCACTCCCACGGCAAGCTCCATGAATCGGGTCACGGGTTCCGCGGACTTGATCGCCGTGGGGATATCCGCGATCGCCTCACGTGGAGGAAGAACGGAGAGCTGCTAATGTAAACAAGCATCTCCCCATTCTGCCTAGTGACAGTGCCATTGATCTCTGCTCCCTGTGATCGGAGCAGAGATCAGTGACGTGTCACACACAGCCATGCCCCCCCCCACAGTTAGAAACACACCCCAGGACACACTTAACACCTACACTGCCACCTAGTGGTTAACCCCTTCACTACCAGTGTCATTTAAAAAGGAATCAGTGCATTTGTATAGAACTGATTGCTGTATAAATGACAATGGTCCCAAGAATGTGTTAAAAATGTCCGATGTGTCCGCCATAATGGCGCAGTCATGATAAAAATTGCTTAATGCCGCCATTTCAAAAAATAAATAAATAATAAAAATGCCATAAAACTATCCCCTATTTTGTAACCGCTATAACTTTTGCGCAAACCAATCAATCGCTTATTGCGATTTTTTTTACCAAAAATATGTAGAAGAATACGCAATGGCCTAAACTGAGGAAAAAAATATTTTTTATATATTTTTGGGGGATATTTATTATAGCATAATGTAAAAAATCATGCTTTTTGTTCAAAATTGTCACTCTTTTTTGTTTATAGCGCAAAAAAATTAAAACCGCAGGGGTGATCAAATACCATCAAAAGAAAGCTCTATTTGTGGGAAAAAATTTTGTTTGGGGGCCACGTCGCATGACCGCGCAATGCCGAATCGCAAAAAGTGCTCTGGTTAATGATGCCTTATGGCCAAAATATATCTTAAAATAACATTAATATATTAATCAAAATATACAAAAAAAGAGGTAACACCTCTTCTGTGCATTGATATTGCATATATTATATTAAAGAGATATTGATATATTATATTAAAGAGTTGCTTTGGTCTGCAGTCCATGGCAGCGCTGTAGGCTCTTCCCCCAATTTGGGTGCCTCCTGTAGCAAGCCAGGTGCTAAGGAGGCATCATGCATGCGCTTTGCCATAAGGTCCCTTACCAAGCTGTGTATGTCTATAGACACGTCACCCTATTCCCCCCTAATTACAGGAGTTTGATTGATGAGAGTAGGAGTCAATGAACCCAGGAAGTAAGGGGAACAACACTGGAGCTGGCATTGGTGACATGGAGCCAAGTAAGTGTTTAGGGACAGGGGTAGGACAGGTACTGGGACATTTTTTACATTAATGTTGAGAATGCTTTAAAGAGGTGTTCCAGCCTGGGGGAAAAAATTTTTTAAGTCAGCAGTTACAAATACTGTAGCTTCTGACTTTTAATATATGGACACTTACCTGTCCAGGGAGCCTGCGATTTCAGTACCCCAGCCAATCTTAAGATCGGCTGTTGGGTACTGCTGCCACCATTTCCACTAAGGGAAACTGGCAGTGAAGCCTTTTGGCTCCACAGACGGTTTCCTACTTTCTGTGCATGCGAAAAGTGTGCCTTCTAATTGGCCTAGCCATGGCGGAAGGAGGAGGAGGGCCAAACGTCCGAGGGATGGTGCCGTGGTGCTGTCTCACGAAAGTGGGGACAGGAACTTGTCAAAAACAGGTACCCATTTCCCCCTCCCTCCTGAAAGGTGCAAAATGTGGTACCACTGGCTGGGGGGAAGCAAATAAGCAGAGTTCCACTTTTGTGTGGAACTCCGCTTTAAGTTTAAAAAACGTTAAGACTTTAGCACTACAACACTCAAACCCAGTTTTGCAACTTTGGCATGAGTTATTAAGCAAGGGGCTAGGGGGTTAATGAACCCTGAATGTTCTTAATCACTTGCATTTAACAGTTTTAAGTGCATATTATATTGCTTTATATAATTTTGCATATGTAATTGTCCTTTTTTCCTTGACTGATTTGTCTAGAGGTTGGTGATTTTCTGGCCTTGGATCTTGGAGGCACAAATTTCCGTGTAATGCTAGTGAAAGTCGGAGAAGATCTGGATGGACAGTGGAAAGTAGACACAAAGCACAAAATGTATTCAATTCCTGAGGATGCCATGACAGGAACTGCAGAAATGGTGAGAAAGAAGTATTTTGTTGCAGTCTGTCCCTATTGGAGAGATCTATTTTTACTTCCTGTCCTAACAACAAAAAAGGAGAGATCCAATGAGATCAAAGGCCACAGTAAAAAAAAAAAAAAGTTTTGGGCTGGAGTTCGTAATGTGATTCTGTGTGTCCTAGTGGTGACAAGCATTTACACTGCAGTAAAACACCAGTCACTGCACATAGTGTAAATTGGCCTAAACAGTGGGTAAACCTGCTTTTAGGCCCCATGCACACTTGTTGTTTAGCCTGGATGCATGAGGTTCTGATGTTTTGCTGAAGGTGGAGGGCACAGATGTGCAGTCCAGCCCCGCTACAGGCAGCCTGTAAGGGCTGGATCACACCAGCTGCTGCACTGCAGCACAGTGACAGTTGTGCAGTGTTATCCGACTGAGATAAGCACAGTATTTTTTATTTTAAACAAACTTTATTGAGATGTCACACAGACATCTTATAAAGTTGAATTGCTGGCTGCGTGGTGTGAGGCAGTGGATTGCCTCACACCGTGCTGCAGTGGTGTGAACCGGGCACATGGGAGACAAGGTAATTTGCCTTGTCCGTACAGTGGGACTGCACTGGAATAGCCACTCAACGCAGTCCCCCCACATCTGATCTGGTTTGAAACTAACCTTAAACTCTATGAGAGACAGAGCTGCTTTGGCTGTACAAGGCTAAACAGCACATCTAGCTGTATTTTCGTTTAGGGCAGTATGCACCCAGGGACAAATGCCCAGAATAAAGACTTAATTCAAGGCAATAGATAAATAGATTCTGCTTTGTTTGCAGCACAGTACAATGCACAGAGCAATTGTTGCCTAATAAAGGGATGCTGTGCAACTCTGAAACATTGCATGTCTTGTGTTGTGAGTGACTTAAAAAAAAAGCTCCTATTTAGCAGTTTCTTGTGTGCATAAGAAATATCTTGTCTTGTATGTACAAAAATGTGCTATTGATTTTAGTCATTACAGTTTCAGGCAAGTGGCTTACTATATGTTTTTAGCATGTGGCTGCCCAGGTCAGGGGGAAGAGGGTTAATGTTTTTGCTGACTTCCCCGAGTATGTTCGCAGCATTTTTCTGCGGTCCAACCTCCCTCCCGTGTATTATAAAAGGGAAGAGGTCCGGATCATAGGGGGCTCAAGAACGAACTGGACACTTGCAGTGACTTGCTGGGGCTCGTGGTCCACCTCAGAGCACCTATCTATTGGGACACCCCAAGAACATGTACTTCTCCGTTCAAGCCTTGGCAAGTATGGACTTTTTCCATAGCAAATTCACCTGTGCAGGTAATTTGGGGCAGCCGCAGCTAGTTGCAGTTATGAGAAAGACATTATAGCATGTTATAAAGCAGAACAAAAGGGAGGTGTGCACACCTAGTGCATTACCAAACGCATTTAATAGGTAGTATATAGGTAGTAATAGGTAGTATAGGTTAAAAGTGGATACTCACAAAAGTGGCGACCCACAATGATCATACAACTGCACAATGGAACACGTTGCGAACATAGTAAGGGTATAGGTTGATCCATTTTGGGGCGCACCCCCTACCTCAGAGCCAAACTAGTCTAGGCCTGTTAATGCAGTGGTCATCAACCCTGTCCTCGGAGCCCGCTAACAGGCCAGGTTTGCAAGATAACTGAAATACATCACAGGTGATATCATTTGCTGCTCAGTGATTGCAGTATTCTAGTCTGCATCTCCCCGAGGTAATAAATAAAACCTGGCCTGTTAGTGGGCCCTGAGGACAGGGTTGATGACCACGGTGTTAAAGCAATATGGGGTATAAAACCATTACAAAAAGTTAACTCTCAAGGCTAAGAAGAGGAGATAGTTGCCATGAGAAAAGGAAGAACAGCTACAGCAACCAGTTCCTGGTTAGGTGACAGGTCCTCTGGTAGTGAAGGGGTCGGTGGTCTAATCTCCTCCCTAGTTGTCCATCTCCTCCGGGCACCGGGAGCAGACTAGCGTCACGGAGGTATAAGACCTGATCACTAGGTACAGGAAGGAGAACGTTAACTTTGGACACGTATGAGTAAGGAGGAACTCCGTACATTATTGCTGCACGCTAGTAGCTCATCTCTGTTTAATGTTTGACTCTTCACACGACCGCAGCCTCCGCCTGTTCCCAGGCATTGGGGAGCTCACCTTCAGACAAGGTGTTACCCCACGTGCATGGGTGTATCTAGGTCCTGCCCACTGAGTACTCAATGAATGCAAGGTCTGAACATCATATGGAATGCAGATGGTGGTTTCTTCTTCTCAGTATTGGAAAAATAAATCTCATGGTAAAATGATAGGGTGTAGTCCCACCTATAACCATGATATAAAGAAATGCTGTGTATGGCAATGACATTTAAAAACAGCACGCTTAAATGGGTGATTAGTATGGGTTTTCTTATAAGTATAGGTTAGATGTAGGTAAATTTGTCTGGGCCTGGTTGTTTTTCCTAAGCCTGGTTGTTTATTTGTGGATAGGAGTGTTAGTGTAGAGTGGGGTGTGGTGGCCTACTACATACCTCCTCTGCTGGACAGTGGGCACGACTGGACAGAGAGGAAGGACTGAGGTCAGAGTGGCAGGAAACCCATGTGAAAGAATGGACCAATGGTTAATTTATTTGGTCAGTGGGTGTATCTCATATAAAAAGGGGGGGTCACATGCTCAAGGGAGGCTGAAAGTACTGAGAAAGGAGAGGAGGAGGGCCCGGAGGGCTGAGACCGGGGATTCAGAGACCGCGAAGCCTCCGGGCGGAAGTTTGAAGGCCTGGGGGTTCAGAGACCCTAGAGCTGGATAACCAGAGTAGGAGTCCAGTGGACCCACAACTGGTCCCTGGAGGAACATCAACCATGTAGAGATTGAACAGAGACCGGCCTTCCCATGCTGGGATGTAACGGACATCAAAGGAGGAGGCAGTAGGAGTCAAGCGGACGGAGCAAACTGGGAATCGGCTTTCTGTGAGAAACATGGACTGTTGATTGGGAGTGAGCAAAGGGAGTGCAACCCAGTAGTGCTATTCCGGGAACACACTCTGTGTCCAAGGACTGTGGCGATACACAAATTCCAGGACTTGACAGAGGGATGACAACAAGGGTCATGGAAATAGGCAGTGTGGTCTGTGACATTGTAGTCTAACTCAATGCATTATTCAGAGTGATGCTGGTCAGTCCATATTGGATGTGTTAAGTTCTAACCAAGCAAAAGTTAAGCGCAGGAGGGAGTCACCAGGAGTGAAGTGTAACGTGCCAATAAGATAAAATAATGGGGCATCTCATATCATCGGCTTCAGCATTTATTGATGTACCCCAGAATAAAGCATTATCAACCTTAAAGTCGTCTGGTGTGTGAAATTGCATGGGACAGGAAAATAACGGGGCTAACTGACAAAAAGGTAATGGAGAATATTGCAGCTCCCAAGGGAGTAGTGCGCTACATGTATATTAAATATTACAGATTCCTATAGACAACACTGATAGATGCTTTTTACATTGACCAATATCTCTCTTCCCAGCTATTTGATTACATTGCTGAATGTATCTCGGATTACCTTGACCAGCAGAATATGAAGCATAAGAAGCTCCCACTGGGCTTTACCTTCTCCTTTCCTGTCAGACATGAAGATATTGACAAGGTAACAAAACTAGGATGGGACAACAAACTAAAATAGCAGAGACACTGCAGTGTGCACAGGGTGCATGGATAGGACTATGTATTGTATTATGTATGTATTATGTATTATTTGTTAACTACATTTCTGAGGTCCTAAAGCAATTGTAAGACAAAAAATTCTTGGCAGATACAGCTGTGTAATCATCACTACATAATTAAACTTATTTTTTGCACACACTATGTGTACCTGAGTCTGACCTTTGTATGAGCATCTTGCAAACCCTGTATAGGAGAGCTGAAGCCATTCAGTGAATCTGCTGCCAAGAAGAATACTAATAGAAGGAGAGAGCACATTGACAGAGAAATGAGCTCATCGCTGTGCTGCTTCTCCTTTCACTGTCCAGTAACTGGCTGGGACAGGTCGCGGATGACCTGGGCTCAAAGACAGTGGGTTCAATGATGATTGCCATCAAACTGAAGACATCTAGCTGCAGAAAAAAAGTACCGTGGGCAAAATCTCTACATTGAAATTTAATGTTGTAGCAATAGCTGGTTTTATTCTTTTAACTTTCAATGGGCTGTTCATTTAATACTGAAACTTTTGGCTGGAATTCTGCTTATGCCTGTTTAGACACACTAACAATTGCTCATTGTTTATGATAGTAACCATTATTTCTATGCAGGGCATCCTCTTGAACTGGACCAAAGGCTTTACAGCATCGGGAGCAGAGGGAAACAATGTGGTTGGACTGCTAAGGGAAGCCATCAAGAGAAGAGGGGTAAGAGACAATATTACTATCCAATGCATTAGCACCCAATCATATTTTGTCTATCACCTATCTACAATCATTTGGAAATTAAATATACATCCCACTGGTTGCTGTGAAATAGTTTAGGCAAGCAGTCTTTTACAGTTTTTTAATACTTTGTCAAGCTTTTATTGCTATCTGCATCCACTCAGTGGAGATTCACCCTCACTTCTTTTGTGATCAGCAGGTTAGAAAGTGAGGGGATATCTCCAACAGTTCAGCATACAGCAATTAAAACACTATTTTAGGTAAAGCAGGGAAGGGTTAAAAGCTCCGGATTTTTTTTTTTTTTGCTGTTTGTGTTCCCATTGGGAGATCTCCCTCTGAGGGTCACTAGAACAGGAGGTAAGGGGAATCCCACAAAAGGCATATAAACAGCAAAAATATCATAGAAGGTTTATGGCCACACTCAAAAATCGATACAAAAAATAACCATTTTCCTTGTAAATCAACTAAAGCAGACCTAAAGTTTAAACATGCCATTGGGTCTGTATATTTCCTTTTCTAAATACCAGTTATGCCCCTCAAAAATGTATGTTCTTCAGGAGTATCCCTGGAGTCCAGCCAGTAATTTTGGGCCTCTTTTATCTTCACCTGGCACTGTGTGAGGCATGGAACTAATTGGCTGCTAAGGCAGAGGCTGCAAGTCTATATTAATAGGAAATGAGCTATCAAGTCGAAGTCAGTAGATACTTGTATATATTGCGTGCGTTACGGAAATGCACATGCAGCATTTCACCTGTCACACTATCCATTGGTAACAGTAATGCTCTGTTTACTGGTAATTATCATCCAGTCTATCAGTAACTTCATAATCTCCCTTGTCCTATGCTATCTTCAGGATTTTGAGATGGATGTTGTCGCCATGGTGAATGATACTGTTGCTACTATGATCTCTTGTTACTATGAAGATCATCGCTGTGAAGTTGGCTTGATAGTGGGTAAGTATATACTCATACTGAATTTCACATGGAATTCCTGTTCAGGATATATGGCATAGTTTTTTTTTCAGTGTACGAATGCCACCTTATCTTTTGGGACACATAAAGCTACATAGCTGGATTGCAAATCTAATAGTACAATATATAAACCCCAAATAAGAAAATGCAAATTACATATACTGTATATTTAATGAAAACTGTGGTGTATTGTAAGTGATGACCCATTATGATTTGGTTATTATAACCTTTGCTTAACTAGTTGCAGACTTTGGGTGTGCTACACACGCCAAAAAAACTCATCTTTGTACACAGGACATACAGCCATTTTTCAGAGAATATGAATGATAACACAAAAACTTTTTTTTACTCATGGTTAGTCTTTGGCTAAAGCAGTTTATTATCAATCAGCTGTGTTTATTCTTTTTAAATCATGACAACAGAAACTACCAAAATGACTCTGATAAAACATTTACATACCCCAGTTCTTAATACCGTGTATTGTCCCATTTAACATCAAGGACAGCTTGAAGGCTTTTTTGCTATTTGTGGATGAGGCTCTTTATCTTCTCAGATGGTAAAGCTGCCCATTCCTCTTGGAAAAAAAGCCTCCAGTTCCTGTAAATTCTTGGGCTGTCTTGCATGAACTGCATGTTTGAGATCTTCCCAGAGTGGCTCAATGATATTGAGGTCAAGCGACTGAGATGGCCACTTCAGAACCTTCACTTTATTCTGCTGTAGTCAATGACAGGTTGACTTGGCCTGGGTGTTTTGGATCATTATCATGTTGGAATGTTCAAATACGTCCCATGCGCAGCTTCCTGGCTGATGAATGCAAATATTCCTCCAGTATTTTTTGATAACATACTGCATTCGTCTTGCCATCAATTTTGAAATTTCCTCTGCCTTTGTAGCTCACACATCCCCAAAACATTAGTGATCCACCTCCGTGTTTCACAGTAGGAATGGTGTACCTTTCATCATAGGCCTTGTTGACTCCTCTCCAAATGTAGAGTTCAGTTGTGGCCAAAAAGCTCAATTTTAGTCACATCACTCCAAATGACTTTGTGCCAGAAGGTTTGAGGCTTGTCTCTGTGGTGGTTGGCGTATTGTAAGCGGAATACTTTGTGGCATTTGCGTAGTAATGGCTTTCTTCTGGTGACTCGACCATGCAGCCCATCTTTCTTTAAGTGCCTCCTTATTGTGCATCTTGAAACAGCCACGCCACATGTTTTCAGAGAGTCCTGTATTTCACCTGAAGTTATTTGTGGGTTTTTCTTTGCATCCTGAACAATTTTCCTGGCAGTTGTGGCTGAAATTTTAGTTGGTCTACTTGACTGTGGTTTGGTTTCAACAGAACCCCTAATTTTCCTCTTCTTGATTAGAGTTTGAACACTGCTCATTGGCATTCTCAATTTCTTGGATATCTTTTTATATCCCTTTCCTGTTTTATACAGTTCAAGTACCTTTTCCCACAGATCCTTTGACAATTCTTTTGCTTTCCCCATGACTCAAAATCCAGAAACGTCAGTGCAGCACTGGATGAAAGATGCAAGGGTCTGTCAGGAGTCCAGAAACACATTGATCTTTCATGCACACACTAATTACAAGCAAACAGATCACAGGTAAGGATGATTACCTTTAATAGCCATTCAACCCCTTTGTGTCAATTTTTGTGCACGTTATCAGCCCAAAATCACCAGGGTATGTAAACTTTTGGTCAGTGTCATTTGGTTAGTTCCTGTTTTTATTATGATTTAAAAATAGTAAACACAGTCTATTCATAATAAATGGCTTAAGCCAAACACTAACCATGAGTAAAAGAAATGTTTTTGTGTTATCATTCATATTCTCTGAAAATGGGCAAGAAATCATAAATTCTGCCAGGGTATGTTAACTTATGAGCACAACTGTATGTATCATGTTTAGTCTTTTTACCTGCTTCTGGAACCCCAACCCCCACCCCCCCATAAACCTCTCCCATTACCTGAGCCCCATCTCAATCCAGCTATGTCAGTGAATGCCTCGACCATCTGCGCCATTGGCTCCCACTGCTGTCAATCAAAGTCAGTAAGCCAATGAGGAAAGAGAGAGAGCGAAGCTGAACCATGGCTCTGTGTCTGAATGGACACACAGAGCTGCGGCTCTCCTTGGGGCCTCTCATAGCAAGCTACTTGTTGTGGGGGCACTCAACAGGAGGGAGGGGCAAGGAGCACCAATGACAGACCCGAGAAGAGGAGGCTCTGGACTGCTCTCGTCAAAACCATTTCACAGAGCATGTAAGTATAACATGTTTGTTATTTTTAACCACTTGCTGACCAGCCGCCATCATTATACTGCGGCAAATCGCCGTAGCTGCACGTTGGTCCCTTTAACAGCTACAGCAGCCCCCCTCGCACATGCTCTGCGTGGCGGGGGAGCTGAAGCCTGTGGCAATCACTCCAGAGAGCCAGAATGGGGATCTGTCAATGTAAACAAACAGATCCCTGTCCTGTCGGGGAGTACAGTGTTATCATCTGTTCCTAGTGATTAGGAACAGCGATCTCTGTGTACTCCCTGTCAGTCCACTCCCCCCCCCCATTTAAAAACAACTCCCAGGGAACACATTTAACCCCTTGATTGCCCCCTAGTGTTAACCCCTTCCCTGCCAGTGTCATTTATACAGTGTCAGTGTATTTTTATAGCACTGATGGCTTTATAAATGTCATTGGTTCCAAAAAAGTGTCAATAGTGTCTGACCTGTGCGCCACAAAGTCGCAGATCACCGCCATTACTAGTAAAAAAAAATAACAATAATAAAAATGGCATAAATATACCCCCTATTTTGTACATGCTATAACTTTTGCGCAAACCAATCAATATATGCTTATTGCAATTTTTTATGAAGAAGAATACATATTGGCCTAAACAGATGAAGAATTTCTTTATTTTTTTTGGGACATTTATTATAGCAAAAAGTAAAAAAAGTTTTTTTGTTTTCTAAATTGTCGCCTTTTTGTTTATAGTGAAAAAAATAAAAACCTCAGAGGTAATCAATTATCACCAAAAGAAAGCTCTATTTGTGGGGAAAAAAAAGGACGTCAATTTTGTTTTGGTGCAGCATCACACGACCGCGCAATTGTCAGTTAAAGCGACACAGTGCCGTATTGCAAAAAATGGCCTGGTTATTAAGGGGGTAAATCTTCTGGGACCTAAGGAAAAAAAAAAATTGAGTTTAGTATCTCTTTAATGTATACTCAGGGAAGGTGTTGGCAGCTGTAGCTGTAGAAAAAAAAAAGCAGGTTGAATCAATGTTTATAAATAACACAGCTCAGACGCCAATATAGAAAAAGATACAAAGTAGCATATTGTATGATCTTGATCCAGCAATGTCCAGGAGAGCAGCGGCTCTCTTGTCTCCCTCCTTATTGGTTCAAAAAACACAGCAGTGGGAGCCATTGGTTCCCACAACAGTCAATCACAGCCAGTGAAGAGGAAGCGGGGGCAGGACTAAGCCCCGTTCTTTGTGTCAATCGGGAGCGAGCACTCACGAGTGCCACCATAATAAGCGGTTTGCTATAGGGGCACTCAGCAAGGGGGAGGAGCCCAGAGCACCAGCATGGAACCTGAGAAGAAGAGGATCAGGACTGCACTGTGCAAAACTATTGCACAGAGCAGGTAAGTATAACATGTTTGTTTAAAAAAAAATATCCTTTAGTATCACTTTAAGTAACAACAAACTTATTGCCGATAAACAGGTCCTTGCAGAAATGTAAGGCGAAGAGGTGTGAAGTGGTTAAACCTTTATTTACAACCTTACCATTCCATGTTTGTATGGCTGTAGGGGTCTTTCACAATGATAAAAGGCATGAGCTGACGTAACAATCATTATTTAGAGCAAATAATAGCAATATAATAATACTAATAGTAAAATTAGCTGTAAATAACAATAATTGTGGTAAATAGCATATGCATTATAACCCTATAAAATGTAGCTTTTTAATTTCTTATCCAAATTATTACAAGTGTCCAATATTAGACTGTATAGCATGCTGACCCTATCGCAAAGAAATTAATCAAAGATGGCATTTGGTTGTATGTATCTTGCACTTACAGGTCTGGGGCACATATGTGCACTGCCGGTGACCCGCTCCTGCTGTGATTACATTGGGAGCTGATCTGCAGGTACCGTTAACTCAATGTTTGCCTGCACCTGCAGATCCTTCGGTACACAGGCAGATGGTCGTTCTGTCAGTAGGGCAGGCATGGATCTGATGCTTCTGCAAAGCAGGGACATGGATCCATGCCTTCCCTAGTAAAAGCACCTCCCACAGTGCACAAAAACACTACCTAGGCACACATTTAACCCTTTGATCGCCCCTGATGTTAACCCCTTCCCAGCAAATGTCATTAGTGACAGTGCATATTTTTAGCACTGATCACTGTATTAGTGTCACTGGTCCCCAAAAAGTGTCAAAAGTGTCAGTTAGTGTCTGACTGACCGCCACAATATCGCATTCCTGCTATAAGTTGCTGATCGCTGCCATTAAATATACCATAGATTGTAGACGCTATAACTTTTGCACTATAACTTTTGCGCAAACCAATTAATATACGCTTATTGGGATTTTTTTTTACCAAAAATATGTAGCAGAATCCATTTTGGTCTAAATTGATGACAAATTTAGATTTTCTACGTTTTTTGTATATGTTTTATAGCAAGAAGGTAAAAAAAAATTCTCAAAATGTTTCTGTTTATAGTGCAAAAAATATAAAGCGCAGAGGTGATTAAATATCATCAAAAGAAAGTTCTATTTGTGGGAAAAAAAAACATCAATTTTATTTGTGTACAGTGTCGCACGACCACGCAATATTCAGTTAAAATAATACAGTGCTGTATCCCAAAAAATGTCCTGTTCAGGAAAGGTGGTAAATCTTCTCGAACTGAAGTGGTTAATGGTGTTTTAAGATCTATTTCCATTCCAACTATTTAGGCACCGGCTGCAATGCCTGCTACATGGAAGAGATGTGCAATGTGGAACTCGTGGAAGGAGAAGAGGGACGCATGTGTGTCAACACGGAATGGGGAGCATTTGGGGACACAGGGGAACTGGAAGATTTCCGACTGGAATATGACCGAGTGATAGATGAAGGCTCACTAAATCCTGGTCAGCAACTGTAAGGATACTGAACCTTGTCCTCTATGTCTCTGTAGACATTGTTGTTTAATTATGCAAGCAAACTGGTGCAGAAAGAAACACTGTGTAGGGGCCACACAGAACATGACATCAGTACTGAAATTATCAAATTATCCCTCTGCCCACCTCCTGTCCCACTGCTCCCCATCTGTCCCTCTGCCCCCCCTTTTCCATCTGCCCACCTCCTGTGATGCTGCCCCCCACCTGTCCCTCTGCCTCCTCTTGTGACTCATTCCTGTCCCTCTGCCCACTTCCTGTGATGCTGCCCTCCCACTTGTCTCTCTGCCCCTACCTGTCCCACTGCCCCCCTCCTGTGATGCTGCCCCCCGTTCCTCTGCCCACCTCCTGTGATGCAGCCCCACCACTCCAAGTGTCTCGTGTTTTCACCACTGCCGTACAGAGGCTGCTCAGGGTGCCAGTGGTGATGTCTGTATGAGGAGTCCAGAGATGGGGGAGGATCCATCTGCACGAGGAGTCTCAGGATCCGGTGAGTCAGATGATGGGAAGGATCTATCAGTCTGCACACATTACAATCTGCACAAAGACACATGATTTGGGCGGATGTGATTTTTTTTTTTTTGGGGGGGGAGGGGGGTTTGGACCCAGGCAGCACAATGTATTTGGCCAGCCCTGGGATGTAGGGTGTTTAGGTAGTAATTTGTGGCCTAGTCAAGGTGGTGTTAATCTTTATTCAACCACTTCTCTTTCTGACCTGGTACAGCTATGAGAAGATGATTGGTGGAAAGTACATGGGAGAGCTGGTCAGGCTGGTCCTGATGAAAATGGTGAATGAAAATCTAGCGTTTGGAGGAGAGGCCTCTGAAAAACTGAAGACAAAGGGAAGTTTTGAAACCCAGTTTGTCTCTCAAGTAGAAGGGTGAGGACACTACAACTTTGTTCTGGGAACTGTATTAACAACAATAGGAATGGCAAATAGAACCATAATACAGGAGCATATATGATTTTTTGCATTTCTTGGATATATTGCTCTACATCATCAGTAACTTGCTTCCAATCTATTGATAATGCCTCAGTCAATATGTTATACATTATTTACCTTCTCTCTTAGCCCTTGTACACACGGTCTGACATTCCGACAACCAAATCCGTCCGACGGATTTTGTCCAAAACTGTTGCATACACACATGCATGAAAATCCGATCATACTTAACGTGATGACGTTATTTCGTTAGGACGGGACTACGTTCAGGCTAGTAGCCAATAGCTTTGGTCTAGGAATTTGATCTGAGCATGCGTGGCACTTTGTCCGATCGGAATTCTCTACACATGATCAGACAAAGTCCGATCGGATCATGTTGTCGGAAAATTTTATAGCCCAGCTGGAAAACTTGGTTCCGTCGGATACTCCGACGGAAACAGTCCGATGGAGCCCACACACTGTCGGATTATCCGACAACAAGGTCCTATCGGACATTGTCCATCGGAATGTCCGACCATGTGTACAAGGACTTAGAGGAAGGCTGGTTATATTTGGCTTAGAGGCCATGAAAATTTAGTGCATTAAGTAGTATTCTAAAATGTATTTATATTGTATTTTTATTGTAGTTATTAGGGAATAGGATACAGAAAAAGTAATCAATACTGCTGTCCCTCCAATATGACACCTCCAAAGTGAGCGGTACAGATCACTTTGTTCCTAAATCATCTTTCTACCTTTCTATCCCCTGGGGCCGCGTACACACGCGCGGACTGTTCGCCCAACTTTGTCCGTCCAACAGTTTCGGCAAACAGTCCGCTCAAACTTAGCATGGACGGACATGGCCACACACGACGGACGAACAGTTTGCTGAAACCGTGCGCGATGACGTGAACGGCACGTACGACGGGACGAAAAATACGACGTCCTATACACTGCATTATAGCTTTCGGCGTGAAAATCCTTTCTGAGCATGCGCGCAACTTTGTTTGACGAACAAGCCTACACACGAGCGGACTGTTCGCTGAAACAAGGTTTCAGCGGACAGTTTTACGGAATTTCCGAAAAACCTTGTCCGTCCAACTGTCCGCTGAAACTGTCCGCTGAAAGCCCACACACGAGCGGACTGTCCGCCCAAACACTGTTCAGCGGACAAAGTTGGACGAACAGTCCGCCCGTGTGTACGCGGCCTGACACTTTCTCAGACTGTTAACAAGTGTTCATTGACTAAGCTTAGGTGAGCGTAAGCAGAAAAGGAGACGAGTGGTATAGTCAGGAAAGTTTTGTACAGATTGCAAAAATTGTATAATTTTTCAAACATGGAACATTATTTGCATGACTTCTATAGCCTGTTGTAATCCTATTCATCTTCTATCTCTCACAGTCCTCATCTATCACCTATATTTCTTAATTGCTCATCAAAGGACACAGGATCAGTTGATTTTGAGACCACTGGGTTACACTGTTCCCTTCAGGAGGCATTGGACACTGGCAAACAATGCTGTTGGCCAGCCAAATATAACTCCTTCCATTTCAACGACGCTTCAGTTGTTTGCTAATGTCCTAGGAGGAGGAACGTCTATTCTCCTCAAAGACAGGTTCACCAATTTATACTAGACGTTTTTCTTGTTGTCAAAACTATTTTTTTTGTCAGTGGTTATAAAGCCTAAAAATGTTTTACCTTAATGCATTTCTTTCATAGAGTAAAAAATGTTTAAGAATGAGTATCACCTTGACTTTACAATCACTTTAAGCGCTTGCCGACCAGTGCACGACGATGTATGGCTGCACAAATGGGCGTACCTGTATGTCCCCTTTAATTCAAGGGCTAGTGGGTGCCTGCACCCGCCACGCGTGCCACGTGAGCGTGCCCTCAGTTTCCCTGTTCTACCTAGCAACATGACAGGGATCTACTGCTCCCAGTGATCAGGAGCAGTGATCGCTGTCATTTTCTAGTGAGCCCATCCCCCCTACAGTTAGAACACAGTGAGGGAACACACTTAACTCCTTGATCGCACCCTAGTGTTTAACCTTTTCCGTGCCAGTGTCATTTACACAGTAATCGGTGAATTTGTATAGCACTGATCGCCGTATAAATGTCACTGGTCCCAAATTAGTGTCTGATGTGTCCACTGCAATGTTGCAGTCACAATAAAAATCGCAGATCGTCACCATTACTAATAAAAAAATAATAATAATAAAAATACCATAAATCTATCCCCTATTTTTTAGACGCTATAACTTTTGCGCAAACCAATCAATATATGCTTATTGCATTTTTTTTTTACCAAAAATATTAGAAGAATACATAGCGGCCTAAACTGAGGAAAACATTTTTTTATTTGTTTTTTTTTTGGTATTTGATATTTATTATAGCAAAAGGTAAAAAAAATTACGCTCTTTTTTTTTTTATAGCGCAAAAAATAAAAACCGCAGAGGTTATCAAATACCACCAAAAGAAATCTCTATTTGTGGGAAAAAAAGGACATCAATTTTGTTTGGGTACAAGGTTGCATGACTGCGTAATTGTCAGTTAAAGCGTCACAGTGCCGTATCGCAAAAAGTGCTCTGGTCAGGAAGGGGGTAAATCCTTCCGGGGCTGGAGTGGTTAAGTAGCTGAACTGGGCTTCCTTTGCAGTAATCTGGAATGATTGATCCCCAGTGCTGCCTTGCAGGCCATACCTGGACTCTGCAGAACCAAGGATTACAGGGTTAACCTGTAATGTGACCTGGCAGAGAGGATCAGATTGGATAGCAGCGGATGTCAGCAGACATGTCACTGCTGACATCTGCCACTCCATAAACGGGAATGGAGTGTCTGATCAGGTCCACCTGAAAAACTGACAGGCGGACCTGATAAAAAAGCCAATGTGAAAGGGGCCTTACTAAAACTGGTGCACACAGAATTTGGTGCAGCTTTGCATAGTAACCAATCAGCTTCTGGATTTTTATTTGTCAAAGCTTAAAGGGTTTGTTAAGGTTCGTTTTTTTTTTTTTAAATAACAAACATGTCATACTTACTTCCTCTGTGCCTGGGCCAGAAACCAGGAAGCAACTGAAGAAGTGTAAATAAAAAAGTTGAAAATAAATATAATATACCTTCCTATCTGTTTACTAATGTTAGGAGAATAAGGATTAAAAACAGTTAATGTTGATTGAAAGATTTTAGTTACACTTCATAAAATAGTAATAGCCAATATATGGCCATTTGCTGGGCTAATAGGCAAGAGATTGTCAAAAAAAATAAACGGGGGGCGGCACTGCCATGGGGAACATGTACCTAAGCAAAAAATGAAAATCGGTTTTGCTTTGAGCTCCAAAGATAAAAAAATTATTCTTTCACCACAGCAAAGGAAGCCCAAAACTCATACTGGTAAAACTCAGTTGGACTCTGAGACCAAAAAAGAGTTTTTCCATAAACTTGTAAATACAGGCCCAAATTTGGCATCTAGTTAATTTGTAAATCTTTGACTCCTAACTCATCCTCTGTCCGATGCTGCATATGTCCCCCACCGGCTCCAGACTCAGAACTGAGCAATCAAACACAGCTGATCTTCGCCCCTCCAACACTCACTGGAGTGCTAGGCTGTGGAGGGGGTGGGGGTACTGGCTCAGGCTCTCAGAGGCTCGCTGAGAGCCTGAGCCAGTTGTTGGTCTGACACCCAAAACGTTGTTGTCTCTGGCCTGGTGGCTCACTAATGCCTTGTTTTCACTGAGCGGAACAGTTCAGGTCGGTACAGTTTGGAAGGGTTAGACTGGTCCGGCCTATTCAGGTGAGCGTTTCCACTGCAAGTCGGACCACCAGGGGCCATGCGGTGTTTAGAAAAATGCCTTTGACGTGAGCATTGACGTTTTTTCTGTCTGCCAATTAGTGGAATGTATTGTGTGATGCCAGTAGCTCCACCCTAACAGTACCGTACCATTTTCTATGGCCCCACATCTGAAGCAGGGCCCTGAATGGTGCGGTATGGTTTAGTTGTATGGCCCGCTTTCATAATGGAAACACTCAAAATAGCATACCATACCAAACCAAACCAAACCGATCCGCCCAGTGGAAATGAGGAATAACTCAGCCCTGGTATCCGGTAAGTCTTTGCTTCCAACAGATACCAGCCTGACAGGCTGGGGAGGTAAAGTTCTAGACACCTTGCCTTGGTTGCCAGATGAAGCCTGCTTGCCAGAAGAAGCCTATCTATCAAAATTCTGGAGCTCTGAGCGATCCGTCTGTCTTTTTAAATGTTGAATTCCTCGACTACACATTAATCTGGCCAGGATTCAGTTGGACAATGCCACAGAAATGGTACATGTCAATCATCAGGGAGGAACCAGGAGTTTAGGAAAGAGAAAGTAGAACTGATTATGTCTTTGGCAGAACATCACTTTCCATTCTTGTCCGCTGTCCACATTCAAAGTGTAGACAATTTGCAGGAGGACTACCTAAGCTGGCAATGCCTGGATCTGTAAGAATGGTCCCTACACCCATAAGTGTTCAGGACCTATGTCACAGATGGGGATTCCAGGTGTGTACCTCATAACTTTCTCGTTCAGCAACTGAATAGGTTTATATCCACAGAGAACCTTTGGCAGAAGGGCAATTTGTTCTGGTGACTCTTCAGTGGTGGCTGGTGGGGGGGGCGGCAAACCAAAGCCAATCACCCTCCCCCAGGATAGATGGGTGGGAATGCAGCGATTCCCCCCAACCCCGTGGGAGATGGGCAGTAATGCGGCAGTGATCTGGGGCCTCCTGACCTTAGGAAGGTGGTAGATCAGGCAGACATAAATCTGGGCTGCAGCTCCTCGCTCCAGGGCCATCGCTTTTGCTCCAGGCCGAACAGGAAGTGGGTCCTGCCTGAGACGCGATTGGCCGGGAGTCCTAAGATTCCCTGCCCAATAGGAACTCAGGAACAGCTTACTGATTAATACCAGGAGGAAAATCAGGAAGACAATATAGAATATTAATCCGCTATTGTCACACAAGTGGGTGGGCTCAGGGCGCAGGGCTCTGCGCCCCGAGCCCATCCTGTTTTGAAGCCAATTAGAGCCTTAGGCTCTAATCATGTGCTTGAAAAAAACAAAACATTGAAATCCATGCATTCGGGGGCCCCACATGTAGATTAGGGGGCCGGACCCATGGTTGGGGAGGTCCCTGCATCCCCTATGGATGGGCTGCCACTGTGACATTTACTCCAACCTATCATCAGAAATCTGGCAGACAACCCATGAGCTCTACCAGATCTGTCCAAAGGGCCAGTTTACCACCCTGCTTCACGGTCACTGGCTTTGAGGGCATGATATATTCACACAATTCCCTACATTTTAGCGGGTTGATATTTAAACATCTACTAATGCAAGCTTGGTGCATAAGATCCTGCAGGCAACTCTTTGAGCTGTAGGCAGCCCCTAGTGTTTATTTTGTTCTTCTGTTGGTAGGCTGTTAGCATTGCTGTTTGTTTTTTGCCCACCACTCAGCTGGACTGCTTTGGGACATCCCAATGGCCTCAGATTCAGCTGATCCAGTGTCCCTTGATGAAAGCTTAAGAACACAGGATTTTTATACTCACTGTAAAAATCCTTTTCTTCAAGTTCATCGAGGGACACTAGTCCCATCCCTCTACGTTTATGATTTATTTATTACAGGTACTTACTGTATATAGCACCATCAATTTTAGGCAGCGCTTTACATATATATTGAACATTCACATCAGTCCCTGCCCTCAAGGAGCTTACAATCTATGGTCCCTAACTCACATTCATACATATGATCTACTCCTAATGCTGCTTTTCTAAAAACTGAAGCTTAATAGGTGTGGGACAGGTTATACTTGGCTGGCCAACAGCTTTTTTTTTTATTTTGCTTGTGTCCAATTCCTCTTAAGGTTAGAAGTATAACCAAATTCAACTGATTCAACTGATCCTGTGTGCTTTTAGGATCCAAGAAAAGGATTTTACAAAAACCCTGTTATCCTCTTCCTCAGGGATTCTTCAGACTTTAGACAGACTTGCAACATCCTGCGGACACTGGGCATGCAACCCACATTGGCAGATTGTCAGGCTGTACACATGGCCTGTGAGAGTGTGTCCACACGAGCCGCTGGTATGTGTGGTGCTGGTCTGGCTGCTGTTCTCAATCGAATGCATAAGCACCGAGGAGACGACATTCTGAAGATCACAGTGGGAGTGGATGGATCTGTTTACAAGCTCCACCCTGCGTAAGATAACTTTTGACCTTTTACAATAAGATATTGCAATGTGTCCACTGTGTTGATTACATAAAGTGAAGGAAAAAAAAGTATTTGATCCCCTGCTCATTTTGTATGTTTGCCCACTGAGAAAGAAATGATCGGTCTATAATTTTAATGGTAGGTTTATTTTAACAGTGAGAGACAGAACAACAACAAAAATATCCAGAAAAATGCATTTCAAAAAAGTTATAAATTGATTTGTATTTAACAAGTGAAAAACATATTTGATCCACTATCAATCATCAAGATATGCCTGAAACCACATTGTAGGCTAGAATGTCAGCCGATCAACATGCCTCCCTACTTTCTGAGATGATAAAGATGAATGCATTTTAGCACAAAGTGTAAAGGCATGCCGTTATTAGCTCATGATACACTATTGTTGTGAGATTTTTAACATAGTATTAGAAAACGGGTCATAAATCTACTAAGATCCGACACCAGTGGACTAATGCTATATTATTTTTTCTTTTTCAGTTTCAAAGACAAGTTTCATGCTACAGTTCACAAAATGACCCCTTCTTGTGAAATTACCTTCATCCAATCAGAGGAAGGCAGTGGTAGAGGAGCTGCTCTGATATCTGCAGTGGCCTACAAAATGGCTTCTCTTATTGGACATTAGCCATTGTACCACTCTCTCTCCCTGGACGCCTGTTTTCATACCACCTCCCTACTGAGTCTCTGCAAACCTGCTTACCAGAGACAAAACTATTAGAGGCTTCAGCCAAGAGTTTCATAAATATGAAGGGTGGCTACTGAACTGCTACAGAACAGATTTTTTTTTCCCAGAGTAAGTGCCACCTGATACACGTGTAGAACAATGTTGTATCATTCAGTCCTACCAGAATGATAAAGCCGTGACTAACATTTACCAATCAACACCTCTTTAAGGTTGAACTGGATGGACTTGTGTCTTTTTTCGACCTGACTAACTATGTAACTATGTAACTCAGATATGGCCACCTAGACTTTGTTGAATTTACAGTGTTTTTAGAAGGAATTTCTTTCAAAATTCTGCAGCACCCTACATCGGCCATCTGGACAGACTCACATAAGTAATGGTCCTTTACCTCAAGAAAAGTGGATAAAATGAAACTTTATACTTACAGCTTTAAAGCAAACAGGGAGAGAAAACTACACGTGGTAATGTTTTAAAGAAAAAATATTAGTATATTGACTCAATTTCGATGGTAGGAATGACTGACTTCTCTAAAGTAGTATCCCTCCTGTGGATATTCTCAGGTTACAGTTGTCTATCCTCATGTTCCACCCTGACAGAACACAACAGAATAACCAGTTTACAGACAATGAAGGTCTGATGAACATTAAAGAAGACCGGACAAGAAATGATGTCATGCATTCACCTCTATGCATTATTGCAGCTTCAGGTTAATGGCGGCAAGTTATAAAGCAGGGTGTGTGTAATTCAATTGGCACAATGGCAAGAACATGGGAATGATTGCAGCCAGGAATTCAATTTCAAGTATACCTTATCCTCAAGGCCACATGCACACTTGCAAATTGGCCCAACAGCATTTCCATGTGAGAACCCCAGCAGGGGGTTCCTGACGATTAGTTGTGGAAGGCAGCCTTTTTAAGTGCAATAGGGTGCTGCCAGCTCCCACATCTAATTGCGGCTGCCCGCAACCTGCAAGTGATCGGCCCTGGACACAAACAGTCTGCATCCAGGACCTGACCGAGCACTTGCAAGTGATCGCTGCATAGTGATTACATGCAATTGGCCAAAATAAGCTGCAGGAGCCAGCAGCCTCCTATTGCTTTCAATGGGACTGTTCCCAGAGTTGACTGCCTCCCACAGTTAATTGCCCAGGACCCACCGTTGGTGTTTCACATGTAAACTCTGTTGGGCCAATACACAAGTATGAACGTAGCCTAAAAAAACATAATGATAACAACCATGCAATGCCTAAACACCATCACTGTCTTCTATGACTTAAAATGTATGTATTATATAATATACAATGCATCCAGAAAGTATTCACAGCGCTTTGCTTTTTCCACATTTTGTTATGTTACCGCCATTATTCCAAAATGGATTAAATTCATTATTTTCTTCAAAATTCTACAAACAATACCCCATAGTGACAATGTAAAAGAAGTTTGTTTGAAACTTTGCAAATTTATAAAAAAAAAAAAGAAAATCACATGTACCTAAGTATTCACAGCCTTTGCTCAATACTTTGTTGAAGCACCTTTGGCACCAATTGCAGCGTCAGGTCTTTTTGAGGATGATGCTACAAGCTTGGCACACCTATTTTGGACAGTTTCTTTCATTCTTCTTTGCAGGACCTCTCAAGCTCCATTAGGTTGGATGGGGAGCGTCGGTGCACGGTCATAATGACATCATGAAAGAAGTTTGAAATCTTTGCAAATTTATTAAAAATAAAAAACAAAAAAAAATCACAAGTACATACATTTTCACAGCCTTTGCAAAAACACTTTGTGGAAGCACCTTTGGCATCAATTACAGCCTCAAGTCTTTTTGAGTATGATGCTATAAGCTTGGCACAATGATTTTTGGTCAGTTTCTCCCATTCTTCTTTGAGGAACCTCTCAAGCTCCATTGGGTTGGATGGGAAGCTTCGGTGCACAGCCATTTTCAGATCTCTCCCGAGATGTGTTCAATCGGGTTCAAGTCTTGGCTCTGACTGGGCCACTCAAGGACATTCACAAAGTTGTCCCGTAGTCACTCCTTTGTTATCTTGGCTGTGTGCTTAGGGTCGTTGTCCTGTTGGAAGATGAACCTTCGCCCCAGTCTGAGGTCCAGAGCACTCAGGAGCAGGTTTTCACCAAGGATGTCTCTGTACATTGCTGCATTAATTTTTCCCTCGATCCTGACTAGTCTCCCAGTCCCTGCCACTGAAAAACATCCCTACAGCATGATGCTGCCACCACCATGCTTCACGGTAGGGGTGGTATTGGGCAGGTGATGAGTGGTGCCTGGTTTCCTCCAGACATGACGCTTGCTATTCAAGCCAAAGAGTTCAATTTTTGTTTCATCAGAGAAGAGAATTTTTTTCCTGTGGTCTGAGAGTCCATCAGGTGCCTTTTGGCAAACTCCAAGGTTGTCATGTGCCTTTTACTGAGGAGTGGCTTCCGTATGGCCACTCTACCATACAGGCCTGATTGGTGGAGTGCTGCAGAGATGGTTGTTCTTCTGGAAGGTTCTCCTCTCTCCACAGAGAAACGCTGGAGCTCTGTCAGGGTGACCATCAGGTTCTTGGTCACCTCCTTGACTAAGGCCTTTCTCCCCCAATTCCGGTCAGCTCTAGGAAGAGTCTATTTAAGGATGATGGAGGCCACTGTAATCTGCAGAAAATTTTCTGTACCCTTCCCCAGATCTGTGCCTCAAAAAGTGAAGCGCTCTGAATACTTTCCGAATGCACTGTGAATGTGATAGTACTAGAGCTACACTATGGTCTGGAACAGTTTAAAGAAATAAAAGGAAAAATAATAAATAATGTATTGAACTCTAGGCAAGCAGTTGTATTCACAGATTAGATACCTACAATATCTCACAAAAGTGAGTACACCCCTCACATTTTTTGTAAATATTTAATTATTTCTTTTCATCTGACAACACTGAAGAAATTATACTTTGCTACAATGTAAAGTAGTGAGTGTGCAGCTTGTATAACAGTGTAAATTTGCTGTCCCCTAAAAATAACTCAACACACAGCCACTAATGTCTAAAATGCTGGCAACAAAAGTGAGTACACCCATAAGTGAAAATGTCCAAATTGGGCCCAATTGGCCATTTTCCCTCCCCGATGTCATGTGACTCGTTAGTGTTACAAGGTCTCAGGTGTGAATGGGGAGCAGGTGTGTTAAATTTGGTGTTATCGCTCTCACTTTCTCATACTGGTCACTGGAAGTTCAACATGGCACCTCATAGCAAAGATCTGAGGATCTAAAATGATGTGCTACATAAAGATGGCCTAGGCTATAAGAAGACTGGCAAGACCCTGAAAGTGAACTGCAGCATGGTGGCCAAGACCATACAGCGGTTTAACAGGACAAGTTCTACTCAGACCAGGCCTCGCCATGGTTGACCAAAGTAGTTGTGTGTATATGCTCAGTGTCATATCCAGAGGTTATCTTTAAGAAATAGATGTATGAATGCTGCCAGCATTGCTGCAGAGGTTGAAGGGGTGGGGGTCAGCCTGTCAGTGCTCAGACCATACACCGCACACTGCATCAAATTGGACTGCATGGCTGTCATCCCAGAAGGAAGCCTCTTCTAAAGATGATGCACAAGAAAGCCCACAAAATGTTTGTTGTAGACAAGCAGACTATGGACATGGATTACTGGAATCATGTCCTGTGGTCTGATGAGACCAAGATAAACTTATTTGGTTCAGATGGTGTCAAGTGTGTGTGGCAGCAACCAGGTGAGGAATACAAGGACAAGTGTGTCTTGCCTACAGTCAAGCATGGTGGTGGGAGTGTCATAGTCTGGCTGCATGATTGCTGCCGGCACTGGGGAGCTACAGTTTATTGAGGGAACCATGAATGCCAACATGTACTGTGACATACTGAAGCAGAGCATGATCCCCTCTCTTCGGAGACTGGGCCCCACCATCTCTGCAGCACTCCAGTCTAACATGATTACGACCCCAAACACACCTCCAAGACGACCACTGCCTTGCTAAAGAAGCTGAGAGTAAAGGTGATGGACTGGTCAAGCATGTCTCCAGACCTAAACCCTATTGAGCATCTGTGGGACATCCTCAAATGGAAGGTGGAGGAGTGCAAGGTCTCTAACATTCACCAGCTCTGTGATGTTGTCATGGAGGAGTGGAAGACTCCAGTGGCAACCTGTGAAGCTCTAGTGAACTCCATGCACAAGAGGGTTAAGGCAGTGCTGGAAAATAATGGTGGGCAGACAAACTATTGACACTTTTGGCCCAATTTGGACATTTTCACGTAGGGGTGTACTCACTTTTGTTGCCAGTGGTTTAGACATTAATATCTGTGTGTTGAGTTATTTTGAGGGGACAGCAAATTTACACTGTTATACAAGCTGTACACCAGGAGTGTCCAACCAGTGACCTGGGGGCCACATGTGGCCCGCAGAGCCCTCTAATGTGGCCCGTAACCTCCTGCTCTGGGATGGCTGGTTGGCAAGCCCAGATCGCGGATTGCCGATCCATCATCCTAGAGCATCAGCGTTGTGAAAGAATCCGGCAGTAGAGAAAGCAAGCGCTTGCGGAGCAGAGCCGCATACGCCAATGCTTTCTGTATAGCGCTGGCTCCTGTCACAGACGGAGTGATACCAAATATGGGCATATCTGTTCTGCAGTGGGTACTGGGCTACTTTCAAACTGACCTGCAGGTGCAGCACCTACCTCCCAATCCAATCCGCTAAAAAAAACAGAAGGGGATCCATCCCTTTCCGTCTGGGTGGATCGGATCACAGGGCACATAGAGTAGAGTGCTCTGTCATCCGCCCGCTCCACTGATTGTAGCCCGCCACCGGTTACCAAGTCACTTAAGTCCTGCTAGCAGCATCTTTGAAGCAATGAAGGAGCGGTGTGTATACTCCGCTCCTGCCCATTGAAATCAATGGGGCAGCATGGCTATACCGCCGGCATAGCGCTAATTATTTTCAGCTGATCTAACTAAAAAGCAGTTTTCTCAGTTTCTTTAATTCTTGCCTGGAACATCCCTAATAATAAACTCAGAGAAGGTGTCCAAATGGCAAAATTCAAACCATCTGAACTGGTCCTCAGTTTTAAGGAGTAGCAGATCTACTCCAGGGCCAAACTTATAGCCCTACTTCACATAATACCTCCATCAACCACCACCAGAAACCTGATTTCTGTTTCTTGTACTCATTCTCTAGTTCACTGTCAGAACATATGACCACAGAAGAGCGATATAGAATGACCAGTCTGATTTTTAGTTCCCTGTTTCCTTTACTTGTGAACATCATCCCTTCACAAAAAGCAACATTGCTCCCTTCGAAATTAGTTGTGTATTTAATAGCAAACAATCAGTATTTTTTTTTATTAAGCTGGCTTCTGTAATTTAAGTTGAGTTATATTAGCCATTAGTAGTCTGTTGTGCACCAATTTTGACACATTAATCCTGAATTAGAGAACTTGTGCAAATTCCTGGTAGGTATCCCATCAGTCTGTAAAGCCCCGTACACATGATCGAAAATAATTCCGACCGTGTGTATGCTCCAGGGGACTTTTGCGGGCGGAATTTTCGCCCGCAAAAGATTGAGAGCAGGTTCTCTATTTTTCCGACAGAAAAAGTTCAGATCGGAAACTCCTATCATCTGTAGCAAAATTCCTACGCATGCTTGGAAGCACTGAACTTAATTTTCTCGGATCGTCGTAGTGTTGTACGTCACTGCGTTCTTGACGATCAAAAGTTCAGAGAACTTTTGTGTGACCGTGTGTATGCAAGCCAAGCTTGAGCAGTCCATCTGAAAAACCATCCAAGATTCTTCGGACGAAAACTCAGATTGTGTGTGTATGCGGTATAAGCCTCTGGATAAGTAAGAACTGAATGATAACATGGTCTTGGGTCTATCTATAAACTTTCACCCAGTATTCACTAATTTTTCTAATTGAATCATTTTAAAAAATGTGTGAATTTGGTTGAAAGTTATGTAAATGTATGTGAAAAAAATATAAGAGTCTGATTCATTGAGGCTGGGTTCACACTAGAACACGCAGCGGCTCACAACAGGAATCCGATGCATCTCTTATCACCATTTCAGGTCTGATTTCAGTCCGAATTTTTGACTGAATTTGGACCTGAAACTGACAAAAATACGCATAGGGCTCCTGTGCAATTCGCATCGGACATGTGTAAACTGGCTCAATAGAGGTGTGAACCCAGCCTTAAACTGGAGAAAAAAATAAGTACACATTTGAAATTGATGCCCATAACAACCAATCACTATCTATTCTACAAGTAAAACTCTGGGCAAACAGCGAAATACAAAGCTTAAATACATATATGTTAACTGTTTTACATATCAAAAGATTTTGTAATTGTGGTCCGCCAGTACTATGATTTACACTCATCTGCCACACTGCACAGACAGGTGACACACTTATTTCCTAGTTCAGCATATCAGTTGTCTGGCTCATCTTTGGGGCTTCCTATATCACCTCTCGGCCTCCAGTCTGATTGGTGGATAGTAAATGAGTAGTGTCACCTATGGCCAATGTGCAGGAAGCTGACCCAAAAAACAGTAAAGCTGACTCTAATAACCATTGCGGTAAACCACAAAATAATAGAGAGTGATCATCTAACAGAAGTGTGTGTATCAGAAGAATGGCTGATCAAACAAAAATTTTGTCAGGTAATACAGTAAGCACATATTTACAACCATGAATATAGCGATTTGCCTGCAATTAGCGATTCATAAAATGACTAGATGCTAAGGACAAGAAGCACAGTTTTGTGCTCAGTTCTTCTCTTCCATTTTGATAAATGAATCATATGTTTGTTGGCTTGCAAAGTTCAAGAAAGTCGGGACTTTTTTTTTTTCTTTAATCCTACTGCAAACCCAATATTCTCGGTTCACCAGGTTCATTGTTAGTGTACAGACTATAGACTATACCTCTTATAAATGATGCTGCTTAATGTCAATCCAGACTTACAATGGTTACCTGTGTGGAAGTGTATTATGTACAGTACATTAATATTATGTGATTACCGTGACTGTGTCATTATTGTGTTAATTTTTTTTTGGTATACATTGACAGAGAAAGGTGGAAAAATGTAATTGTTTTTAAATATATGCAGTTTGTTCTGACAGCAAAGCTGTATGTATATTTCTAATATGAGACCTGTATTTTAGGCTTGAATGGTACAAACCACCCATGTTCACGTTGGCTAAAGCCCCAATGTGACAATGTGCATTCTACATGTCTTTTCTGTTTTTGTGTTGTTTAATTTATAGTTGTACAGCTTAAAGGCCAAAATAATTATATGATTGCTATACTGCAGATAACCTTAAAAAGCTAATCAAGTGTAGGCACCCTTAACCTATTGAGCTCCGGAAGGTTTTACCCCCTGGGTTTTAGCAAATCGACCCCATAGACTTTGCATGATTGCACTGAATTTTTTTGTCCCAGTATGAACCTGAACGAATTGCTTCGATTTGCAGCTGACTTTAGAATTTCAAAGCTGCAAGACAACACATGTTGAGTCTCTATATTGTCTAATATGATACATGTGCAGTTCAGGGAATGGAACAAGAAAAAATACTTCATATAAATACAAATGGTACAGCCCCTACAATAATTAACAACAGATTTTTCAATTTTATGTGTAGTTAGTTCCTGCTTTATGACATAGTTTTCATGTAAGCAGATTACGTCTTTGGCTGTATGTGTAATACAGATACTCTGAGTATATAGCTGTGTTGTAAGGAGACAGTCAGTTTCATAGTTTATTTTTAATCTGCTTTTCAGTTTCTTATTGAAATTATAATTTAAAAGTTATCTATGCAGTGGTCATATTTGGCAATATATTAAATTATGATGTCATACTCTCTAGGTGACAAAACCACAGGATTGGTGTCACAAAGTTGTTGCACGAGTCTGAAAAGTATTAAAGCATTGTAACTATTAACATCTCCAGTGTAAAGTGTGTTCTGTTCTGCAAATACATTTTATTACCGAAGAGTAAAAAAGGTGCAATATAGGAAAGAGCTACAAATAACATCCATAACTTTGTATGTAATTACAATTTTACATAATTTTACATAATTACAAAATTATTATTTATTTTTTTGTTCCTTTTTTTTCCTTTTGATCACAAAACCTCTATTTTCAGCTGCATAAGGGGCTTATAGAGAGGGAGTGGAGAGTGCAGGGAGTGAAACAGAGGTACATTGATCTTTCCATCTTATTAGCTGTGCAGGGGGGGGGGGGGGGGTGTCATCACAAGTCTGATCATTGGAGGACAGACAAGCTGTGCTCCGAACACAGGCAGAATACTGACTGCACTTGGTTGCATGTGCTCTCATGCCTAGTGTGGTCAGTTTGAAATAGGAAAGCAAGGGGACTGGAAGGAAGAAATACAAAGAGAACAGGATACTTTTTAACACAAGTACATGTAACAGGCACATATTAGGAATATAGAATGTTGGGGTAACAAACACTGTTAGGCCTCTTTCACATGGGGGCCTCCATTTTGCGGATTCCAATCTACAGTCCCACTCTTCTCTTTGTGGAAACCATGTGGAAACTGACTGCCTGTCCATTCTCATCCGATCCTACCCGTTCTGATCAGCCTGACGGAGGGAAAATAGGACCATCAATCCATTTGGATTTTGAGAGCAGGATCAGATCAGATGGAGGCGGGTGTCAGCGGATATATGTCTGCTGACATCCGCTGCACCAGAGAGGGGACTGCAAGATCCAAAAAGATCTGAAAAACTGATAGGCGAACCTGATCTGAAAGCCCATGTGAAAGGACCCTAAGGCCGCGTACACACGGGCGGACTGTTCGCCCAACTAAGTTCGTCAGACAATCCAACAAACAGTCCGTTCAAAATTTGCATGAACGGACTTGACCACACACGATGAGCAGACAGTCCGCTGAAAGCGTGCGCGATGACGTGAACGGCACGTACGACGGGACGAGAAATTCGACGTCCAATACACTGCAATGCAACCTTCGCCGTGTAAATCCTTTCTGAGCATGCGCCAAACTTAGTCTGTCGAACTAGCCTACACACGAGCGGACTGTCCGCTGAAACCAAGTTTGGACGGACTGTCTTACGGAAATTCCGTAAGACTTTGTTCGTCAGACTGTCCGCTGAAACAGTCCGCTGAAGCCCACACACGAGCGGATTGTCCGCTGAAACACTGTTCAGCGGACTAAGTTGGGCGAACAGTCCGCCCGTGTGTACGCGGCCTAAGACATTGTTCTGGATCAGCCTCTACTTCCAAGACTAAGATACCGACCCTGTGATCATGCAGTCATGTGATTCCCCCCTGCTGTGCAACAGTCCTTATGCTCTATAGCAGGGGTGTCCAACCTGCAGCCCAAGACAGCTATAAATGCGGCCCAACGCAAAATTATAAACTTACTTAAAAATGTTGATTTTTTTTGGAGGGAATTTTTTCTGAAAATGCATTTACACTTAGTGAACACATGTGCCCAAAGGAGAATTTGACAGTGTCCCTTTACTGGACTTTTATAAGTTTTATCATCCCAAAGAAAACTACCCCACTCTTCACAATCGCGCCTTAGTCATGTATTCAATTTTCAGCGGCACCTATATTTGTGAGCAAATATTTTCAAGGATGAAGAACATGAAAGGCAAAGTGAAAACCAAAATATCTGATGAGCATCTTGAGAATTCATTGAGAATTGCTACTACATCCATCAAACCAGATATCAATGCGTTCGTTTATCAAAAACAGTGGCAAATATTTCAATGGCTTTATGTTGCCCTCTTCTACTTTTATCATAAAAAAAAAAAGTTTTCTTACCCAGGTACATTATCTCTATCAGTGATCGTTAACTTGTGATCTGCTCGACCTTTTCGGCTCATCAGTTATCCTTGTTTGTGTATGTTATGTGTGGCCCAAGACAATTCCTCTCCTTCCAATGTTGATGGAAGGTAAAAAAGGTGGACTCCTGCTCTACATATAATATGATTGAAAAAAGTAGACTCAACACCACTGAATCCAACCTCTCACTGCTCCTGCAGCTTTACTTAGGCTCGGTTCACACAGGGGCGACTTGTCCAGGCGACTTCGCTGCCTGACAAGTCGCGCTCCGTTCTGTACTATGGAACCGTTCTAATAGGAGCGACTCAAGTCGCTCCGACTTAGAAAAAAGGTTCCTGTACTACTTTGGGGCGACTTCAGGCGACTTGCATTGACTTCTATACAGAAGTCGTTTTGCAAGTCACCGCTGATCGTGTGCAGGTCGCGGCGCTGCAAGTCGTGCCGCCCACTGTGTGAACCGAGCCTTAGAGGTAGGCAGTACAAAAATCCTCTGTGAAACTGTTGCTAGCTTTACAACACAGGAGCAAAATAAAATAAAATTTCTTAGTGGTCCCCAAGGTGAGTCAGATTAATTCCTTGGGTTAAATATTGCTCACTTAACCTTTAGTTCATGTTGTTGCTTCTGCTGCCTCTGTCCTTGTGACATCCCCAGTTGCCGGGCAGAATGATATCCCACTTGCCTGCATAGTTCCAGTAGCGATATCACTCAGCCTATCACTTTGCCCCAGGTAAGTTACCACTGAACACCATTCCACCATATTTGAGCCCCCACTGATTACTAACAAAAGGCAGCACCCACCACTGACCACCAGGTTGAAGGGGATTTCCAATGTATGGAGACTTACCATTGACTACTAACCAAATGGGGCACTCAGCACTGATCACCAAATAAATGGGCCATTTACCACTGGCAACCAACGAATGGGTCCATTTGCCACTGACCACCAACAAAGGGGACATCCAGCACTTACCATGAAGTTATAGGAGCACTCACCACTGACCACAAGGTTAAAGTGGTTCTAAAGGCAGAAGGTTTATTACCTTTTCATTCCTTGCAAAAAACTGTGTGCAGCTTTTTCCCCAGCCCCCCCCCCCCCCCCTTTTACTTACTTGACCCTGATTTTTATCCTGCAAAGTGCATAAGAGCAGCGGCTCTACCGGGTCTTACTCTCCTCATTGGCTTACACAGAAGTGGTAGTCATTGACTCCTGCTGCTGTCAATCTCAGCAAATGAGCCAATAAGGAGAGAGTGGCGGGCAGGGACAATGCCCATTTGCAGGAGCATGGCTCGGGGGCGACCCTGCTCGAATGGCTCCATAGCAAGGTTGCACAAAGCAGGTAAGTATAAAAAGTTTGTTTAAAAAAAAAATACAACCTTTAGAATCAAATGGACACTCACCACTGACCACCAGCTCAAAGGGGCATTCAATACTGACCACACGTAAAAGGGGTACTCAACACTGACAACCAATGTAGGGTGGCATTTATCATTGACCACTCTACACACTGAATATCCATAAAATACTCCTGACCAACGAAAAATTTTGCCAGGCTATACAAGGCAAATGTGTATTAACTTCAAAGTTAATATGAACTTGCAGCTGACCACAAGGTCAAAGGGACATTCAGTGTTGACCACCACATTAAAGCAGTACTGAACACTGACTTCAAGGCTAATAGGCACTTACCACTGACCACCAGGATAAAGGGGTTCTAAACAACGTCCACTGGGTTAGAGGGACACACAACACTGGCCACCATTGTAAGGTGGCACTTGCCACTCACGTGGAATATCCTTGAAATATTCCTGACCGCTGAACATTATATCATTCTACATGGCCACAGTGTGTTCATGCTACCTTTGCCTCAGAATTCATCTTCTCAGTGTGTCGAAGGGTGTCCTTGGTCTTTCACAGTCCTGGAACACCCCTGATGTCATCCATCTGCTTGATCTAGTGCCAGACCTGGAGATATGGCAGTGGTGTGAGCTGAAATTGTGATCTGCATTTAGTAAGTACTGAGCACTGGGACTCCATGCAGCCATCAGATAAGGGTTGAAGTGCAGCTTATTTATCCAGGCTAATAAGGGAATAACTTCTAGCCTTTATTTAGAGAATGGTATATTAAAGCAACCTAAATATTCTTCATTTATTTTTATTTTTTTCCGTTCAACCAGCAGGTTAATTGTTACAGCGGGGAGACTTCCACAGTGTGTTCATGCTACCTGTGCCTCAACCAACCTGACAGGTTGGTTGCACAGAAGTTGATCACTGGATTGTCTTTTGTACAACCAGCTTTCCCATACATGGATCTACAGTTCGATCCATGTATGACCGACTTAACCCCTTCAAATCTGTTAGGAAACAATAAAAGCTGACAGACTGGTTAAACAAGTGTAGCATCCTCTACTTTTAGGTAGGTACTTAGTGCTGTTTTTTATGCTGTAGGGTGTAGAGATGAGACTTTTTGCTGGGCCTGGTTGTGGATTCAGTGTTGGGAGTGTCAGGATAAAGGGGGGGGGGGGAGTAGCCGCCTACACTTGGGCTCAGGAAGGCCTCCTCTAAAGGACGGTGGGTGTGCTGGATAGAGAGGATAGACTGAGACCTGAGAGGCAGGAAACCCCATGTGAGAGAGCTGACCAATCGTTAATTTGAGTGGTCACAGGAGGAGGTCTCTCATAAAAGGGGGGTCACATGTCCTCGGGAGGTTCAAGGTTGGAGTTCGGGTTCAGGCTGAGGCCCAGGAGTTCAGATATCCCGGAGCCGGATAGCCGGAGGTGATTCCAGGAAGGCCGAAGTCGGGCCCCTGGAGCAGGAGTCATCATGTAGCGCTGGAGGAATACCGGGACGTCCCAGGCGGGGATGTACCGAACTGCATGGGAGGAGGAAGTAAGAACTAAGAGGAGGAAGAAGACTGGGAAACAACCTTCTGTGAGTAGAGCATGGGAGAGTACAAAGGTAGTGCAAACCCAGTGGATCTATTCAGAAACTTTATGCTGTGTATCCAAGGACCACAGTATCAAGCACTTCTCGGGACTGGTGAAGGAGGTTGGACACTGCAAGTCAGGGGAATAGAGGGCGAGGCCTAGGACTTTGAGTTTCAACATCCACAGCATTATTCAGAGTAATGCTCATCTGTCCAAAATTCAGAGTGTAGAGTGCTGTGTCATTGAATTGCATGGGAGGATCGAAACTGGAGCAGGCTGGCAAAAGGTAAATGAACAAAATCAGGTAGTGCGCTACACAAGGCATTGTAAAGAACAGTTATGCCGAGTGGCAAATTCCATAGTAACCAGCCACTTTTCAACTTACTGCAATAATTATTACTACAAGAAAACTGCACACATACAAAAAATATTTTGACTGGTCTCTGTGTGTAAGGCCGCGTACACACGCGGGGACTGTTCGCTCAACTTTGTTTGTCAAACAGTTTCAGCGGACAGTCCGCTCAAACTTAGCATGGACGGACTTGCCCACACACGATGAACGAACAGTCCGCTGAAACTGTGCGCGATGACGTGAACGGCACGTACGACGGGACTAGAAAACGACGTCCTATACACTGCAATGCAACCTTCGGCGTGTAAATCCTTTCTGAGCATGCGCGGAACTTAGTTTGACGAACAAGCCTACACACGAGGGGACTGTTCGCTGAAACAAAGTTTCAGCGGACAGTTTTTCGGAAATTCCGAAAAACTTTGTTCAGCAGACTGTTCGCTGAAACTGTCCGCTGAAAGCCCACACACGAGCGGACTGTCCGCTGAAACACTGTTCAGCGGACAAAGTTGAGCGAACAGTCCCCGCGTGTGTACGCGGCCTAAGGGTCCTTTCACACGGGGCGGATCAGTTCTGATCCGCCCCGTGGATGTCCGTTTGCTCAGCGGGGATCGGCGGAGGTCACAGCGCCGCTCTCCCCTATGGGAGATCGGATGACGACGGACCGCAGTGCCCGTCGTCACCCGATCCGATCCGCAGACGGATGGAAAAATAGCTTTTTCCTCCGTTACACTTTTTCGGATCGGAGCGGGTCGGATGTCAGCGGACATGTCACCGCTGACATCCGACGCTCCATAGAGCTCTATGGAGCACCCGTTCAGGTCCGCCTGAAAAACTGATAGGCGGGCCTGAACGGGACGTTAGTGTGAAAGAGGCCTTAGTGTATTGGAGTTTACAGATTATGTTGTTTTGGGTATTGGGACTTTGAAGGTCATAAAATGAAGATGTGGTGCATGAACTCTTAAAGCCAGCAGAAGTATGGATTGATTCATACTGTACTAGAGTTCAAACAGTTCACAGGTTCAGAGGCAGCAGATTGCTTGGCATTCACTACAAACAGAACTGACACAGAAATCCACAATTAGAAAGGGCACCAAACACTACATCAAAAGTACATCAGAAGTTGTACAGTATCATAACCAGACACGCGGGAGTCCACAGTACTTAGCCATGGGGAATCTGGGGATTTTGAAGCATGGTACTACCGTATTTAGACCCCTTTCACACTGGGGCGTTTTTCAGGCACTTTAGCATTAAAAAAAAGCGCATGTAAACCGCCTGAAAGAAGCCTCATCTGCAATCTCAATGTGAAAGCCCGAGTACTTTCACACTGAGACCCCTTTCACAATATGGCATTTTTTGGCGTTTTAGCATTAAAAAAAGTGCCTGTAAAGTGCCTGAAAGAAGCCTCAACTGCAATCCCAATGTGAAAGCCCGAGTGCTTTCACACTGAGGCACTGCGCTGGCAGGGAGTCAAAAAAATTCCTGCAAGAAGCTTCTTTGCAGCGCTTTTGGAGAGGTGAATACACCGCTTCTAAAGCACCCCTTTCCATTGAAATCAATGGGAAGCGCCTGCAAAGCGCCTGCTACTTTTGTCAGTAGCACTTTGTGGGTGCTTTTAACCCTTTATTTGGCTACTAGCAGGGGTTAAAAGCACCCCAATAGCGCTTGAAAAACGCTGGTAAAGCGCTGCTAGTTTAAAGAGGAAGTAAACTCTCCCACTCTGATGCTTCTCTTCATTTAGTCCATTATAATAAGTAATTATCAGACTATAGCCACTTTAATCCAGCCCAAATCGCATATTACTTACTGTTTAAAGAAACTTTAAAAAACTTGTTTCCAGGGGTTAGGCAGCACCATCTTAAGTATTGTTTTCTGAGTCCACAGTTGAGTGTATTTCTGCCCTTACATTGAGCACTTCCTGTACTGTTAACCAAGCCTCCTTCTCAATCCAACGTTTCTATGGCAACCCTGCTTCCCTGTTCATAGCTGACTTGTTTTATTTCATAGTATTTACTTGTGCCTATGTCTAATGTTTCCCTTTGTCAGTCTTATCAGCTTTAGCTGATAAGACCGCAGTAATGGCCAAGTTTACACTGCATGTCATGTCACATGGTCACATGGTGTGTAGGAGGAAGCTCTGAATGATTCTGAAGTCTCCTTGGAGTTCAGTGTTGTGCCTTAGGAAGTCCTGATAACAGATAGATAAGCATATAGAGAGTATGCCGTAAATCAGGGGAGATCTGGGCATGCTCAGTGACTTCATTCTAAAGAACAAAAAGGCTTACAACAATACTAAGCAAATAAGGAGATATCTACAAGCAGTGTTCATTAGGGTTTTTTATGCTGATTTACATGGGGCAAGAGGGCCAGATTTGATGAAATGAACATGCGCGAGGGCCGACCATTTTGCCTGACATTCTTTGAACCATTAAAATTCGGTCCAAGTGTGTTCGTCCAAGCACTAATACGCGGCCCAACAAGAATTCTCTTGCCTTTGTGGCTGTGTGTGGTGAATCGATGAACTCAAGTGTATTATTTGGATACACCGTATTTATTGGTGTATAACACGCACCTTCACTTTAAGAGGGGAGCTTCAGGAAAAAAAAACTTAAAATTTTAAATAAAGAACTGTCAAGCAAAATAAGGGTCAGTGTCCATCTGCAGACCCACAATTGCCAGGAATGCAGCGGCCACCATTACTAGGAATGCAGCGCCCACCATTGCCAGGAATGCTCCCACCATTGCCAGCAATGCGCCCACCATTGCCAGCAATGCGCCCACCATTGCCAGCAATGTGCCCACCATTGCCGGGAATTCACTCACCATTGCCGGGAATTCACTCACCATTGCCGGGAATTCACTCACCATTGCCAGGAATGCTGCCACCATTGCCAGGAATGCAGCCACCATTGCCAGGAATGCAGCCACCATTGCCAGGAATGCAGCCACCATTGCCAGGGACTCACCCGCCATTGCCGGGAATGCTGCCGCCATTGCCGTGAATGCTGCTACCATTGCCGGGAATGCTGCCACCATTGCCGGGAATGCTGCCACCATTGCCGGGAATGCTGCCACCATTGCCGGGAATGCTGCCACCATTGCCGGGAATGCTGCCACCATTGCCAGGGATTCACCTGCCATTGCCAGAGATTCACCCGCCATTGCCGGGAATGCTGCCACCATTGCTGGGAAAGCTGCCACCATTGCCGGAAATGCTGCCACCATTGCCGGGAATGCAGCCACCATTGCTGGGAATGCAGCCACCATTGCTGGGAATGCAGCCACCATTGCCGGGAATGCAGCCACCATTGCCGGGAATGCAGCCACCATTGCCAGGAATGCAGCCACCATTGCCAGGAATGCAGCCACCATTGCTAGGAATTCAGCTCCACAATTGCAATTGCCAGGAATGCAGCCACCATTACCATCAGTGCAGCCATGGAGGGCAGGACGAGTGCCAAAGACATCTTACAGGAGAATCTCCTGTTTACACAACGGCCTCTTTAAGAGAAAGTCTCGCCTCCTTTGATGGACAGCACAGTCGTCCAATGGCAGACACGGGACTTCCTATTACAGAGGCTGCCGTGTAAACAGGAAATTCCCCTCCTGTGTGCACGGCACTCATCCCACCTCCTCCCTCCGACGCAGCCGGACTATATATCTTTTGTGGCCCCAGTGCTGGGAGATCGCCGGGGGCCACAAAAGATATATATGTTTAAACAACCAGGCGGGCCATCCAAAACCGGACCGTGGGCCACGACTTTGGACTTTGGACATGCCTGATCTAAACCATTCCATTGTAGCTCTGGCCGTATGTTTAGGGTTGTTGTCCTGCTGGAAGGTGAACCTCCGTTCCGTCTCGAGTCTTTTGGAGACTCCAACATTTTTCTTCTAATGCCCCATACACATGGTCGGAAAATCCGACGAAAAAAGTCCAATCGGATTATGTTGTGGGAAAATCTGATTGTGTGTGGGCTCTATCAGACTTTTTTTGTCGGAATTTCGGATGAAAAAAGTTTGAGAGCTGGATCAAAAATTTTCCGACAACAAAATCTGATCGGACTTTTTCTGATCGTGTGTAGAGAATTTCGACGCACAAAGTGCCACGCATGCTCAGAAAGAATTTGGAGACGAAAGCTATTGGCTACTGGCTTCTACGTAGTCCCGTCGTACTTGTTTTAAAGCGGAGGTCCACCCTAAAGTGGACCTTCCGCTCATCGGAACCCTCCCCCCCTCCGGTGCCACAATCGGCACCTTTCAGGGGGGAGGGGGGTGCAGTTACCTGGATAATCCAGGTAACTGCACCCACTTCCGGGACAGCTCTCTGCGGAAAGGGGCGTAACTTACGCCCCTTTCCGCAAGTGCCCGCCCCTTCCCGCAAGTGCCCCGCTGCCTGCTGGGAAACACACAGCTCCCAGAGGCAGCGGGGAGCATCCTTATTGCGCAGCGCAATTCGCGCATGCGCAGTAGGGAACTGGGAAATGAAGCCGAAAGGCTCCATTTCCTGATTCCCATACCCAAGATGGCGGCGGCAGGACCCGACAGACGACCTAGCGATCGGCTTCGGGTGCCGACATCGCGGGCGCGCTGGACAGGTAAGTGTCACTATTTTAAAAGTCAGCAGCTGCAGTATTTGTAGCTGCTGGCTTTTTAAAAAAAAAAAAAACGCGGAGTCCCGGTGGACTCCCGCTTTAAGTCACCTCGTTCCGAACGATCGGATTTTCCGAACACTTTGTGCAACCATGTGCATGCAAGACAAGTTTCAGACAAAATCCGTCTGAAAAAATATGACGGATTTTGTGGTCGGAATGTCCAACCACGTGTATGGGGCATTCGATTTCCCTGTATTTGACTCCATCGATCTTCCCATCAACTCTGACCAGCTTCCCTGTCCTTGCTGTAGAAAAGTATCCCCACAACATGATACTGCCACCACCATGTTTCACAGAGGGGATGGTGTGTTCCGGGTGATGTGCAGTGTTTATTTTCCGCCACACATAGCGTTTTGCTTTTCGGACAAAAAGTTACATTTTGGCCTCATCTGACCAGAGCACCTTCTTCCACATGTTTGCTGTGTACCCCACATGGCGTCTCATAAACTGTAAACAGGACTTCTTATGGTTTTCTTTCAACAATGGCTTTCTTCTTGCCACACTTTCATAAAGGCCAGATTTGTGAAGTGCACAATCAATAGTTGTCCTGTGGACAGGTTCTCCCACCTGAGCTGTGGATCTCTGCAGATCCTCCAGAGTTACCATGGGCCACTTGGCTGCTTCTCTGATTAATGCTCTCTTTGCCCGGCCTGTCAGTTTAGGTGGACGGCCATGTCTTAGTAGGTTTGCAGTTTTTGGATGATGGATTGCACAGTGCTCTGTAAGATGTTCAAAGCTTGATATATTTTTTTATAACCTGTTTTAACCACTTACAGACCAGAAGATTTGGCTGCTTAATGACCAGGCCATTTTTTGCGATACGGCGCTGCGTCGCTTTAACTGACAATTGCGCGGTCATGCAATGCTGTACCCAAACAAAATTGATGTCCTTTTTTTAACTACAAATAGAGCTTTCGTTTGGTGGTATTTGATCACCTCTGCGGTTTTTATTTTTTGCTCTATAAACAAAAAAAGATTAATATTTTTTACTTTTTGCTATAATAAATATCCCCAAAAATGTTTTTAAAAAACAAATTTCTTCCTCAGTTTAGGGCAATATATATTCTTCTATATATTTTTGGTAAAAAAATAGCAATAAGCGTATATTGATTGATTTGCGCAAAAGTTATAGCTTCTACAAACTATAGGAAAGATTTATGGCATTTTATTATTTATTTTTACTAGTAATGGCGGTGATCTGCAATTTTTATTGTGACTGCGACATTGCGGCAGACAGATCGGACATTTTGGGGCCATTAATATTTATACAGCGAACAGTTATGAAAATGCACTGTTTACTGTATAAATGTCACTGGCAGGGAAGGGGTTAACACTAGGGGGTGATCAAGGGGTTAAATGTGTGTTCCCTGGGTGTGTTCTAACTGTGGGGGGATAGGACTGATTAGAGGAGGAGACATATTGTTTTTCCTACTTAGTAACAACGAACGTTATGTCTCTTCTCTGCTGACAGAACAGGGATTTGTGTGTTTACACACACAAATTCCTGTTACTGTTCTTGTGCACGCGATTGCATGTGGCCGGGGGAGATCGCGCCCACCGGCCACGTGCATTGGGTTCCCCACTGTGCAGCGGGCACATATGTGCCTCCTATCAACCTTAAAGGTACAGCTGTACCCGTAAGGCGATTCACGGGAACTAACCACTTTGCCGGCGTATATCGCCATGAGTCGGTTGGAAAGTGGTTAAACTTCACCACAACTTTCTCCCTGACCTTTCTGGTATGTTGCTTGGCTTCCATGATGCTGTTTGTTTACTAAGATTCTCTAACAAACCTCAGATGGCTTCACAGAACAGCTGTATTTATACTGAGATTAAATTACACACAGGTGTAATTAGGTGTTTACTAATTAGGTGACTTTTGAAGGCAATTGGTTCCACTAGATTTTAGTTAGGGGTATCAGAGTAAAGGGGGCTGAATACAAATACATGCCACACTTTGAAAACCATTTATCATTTTCCTTCCACTTTAAAATGATGTGCCATTTCGTGTTGGTCTATTACATAAAATCCCAATAAAATACATTTAGGTTTTTGGTTATAACATGACAAAATGTTGAACATTTCAAGAGGTATGAATACTTTTTCAAGGCCCTATATATGCACTGTATTTGTAGGTGCCTGGTCTGCCAGTGTTGCCAACCGCCCTTTAATTTACGGGCAGCCCGTAAATTTCAGCCCACTTTCAGGCTGCCTGTAATAGCCAGTTACGGGCAGCGGTGCCCCGAAAAAACTATGGCTGCAGGCCAACCATTATACTGTGCATGCGCCGTTCTCAAGCCTGCAAGGCTCGTACACACTCGGCCTTAATCGGTTGGGCGGGTGCATGTGCAGTGAGCAAGTAATGTAATGGTGTAATTTTTGAATGGACAGCACGTCTTGGCACTGCATCAGTGGAGCAGACAGGAGACTGAACCCCGGCCCACCGCTGTGCTGCACTATGGCAGGAGGAGTATGTTTGGAGTCAAGAACTAAGGATTTCCACCACCACCATAGCACTGTGCCCCTGCTTACACCATCCATCCTTGGCTGCTGGACTCTGGAGACTCCCACCACTGGACCCCTGGCCTGCATCCATCAATCCATTGCTTGCCTGGCTGGCGGCTATTTATTGTGATGCAAATAGGCAGCAGTTATCAGGCAAGAATGGCAGTGGTTAGATGTTTCACAATTTCTGTCTTGTCATCTCCTGTACCATGTGTATATATGTGCAGGGGTGGGTGGTGCTGCCTATCACCTGGAGAGTAACCTCCATGATGAGTTGTAGTAAAAAGTGCAAGCAAACCCCTATGTGGTATAGATCGGGATTTTGTGATATTCTGTGATGTTCCCTGTCCTCTGTATTGTAGTATTGAGGGGAAAAAAAGAATGAAGGGTGGTGGATGTAAATTTCAAAACCCGTGTTTTGTAGAGTAACCTGATCTGAGATCTGTAGAGTAACCTAAACCTCTCCACTAATATACAATAGGGTATGTTACATTCAAAAATTTATTAAAGTTATTAAAGTGGGGTACCCCCTAAAAAAAAAAATTAAAAGTCAGCAGCTACAAATACTGCAGCTGCTGGCTTTTAATAATCGGACACTTACCTGTCCCGGGTTCCAGCGATGCGGGGGAACGAAGCCCCCCCCTCGCTCCCCTCGCGGCACCGTCATGCATACTGTGGGCACCCGGCTGTGGCTTCACAGCCGGGCACCCACTGCGCATGCGCGAGCGGCGCAGGGCGCCGTGATACGCCGTACAGTCACCTGGGACACGTGACAGGTCCCAGGTGAATGTGCGGCGCGAGGGGAAGTGATGTCACCAGCCCGGGCAATGAAGAAGGCAGACTACGAGGGACCCCCTAGCAACCGGTATTTAGAGGTGAGTAAAAATTTTTTTTTTTGCCAATTATTTTTTTTTTGATTTTTTTAAAGAATTTTAAGTAGTTTTATTTTTTGGGGGGCAACTCCACTTTAAGTAGTGAATAGTAAACTCAAAAATAAACTTGAATATCATGTTGTTCAAGTTTATTTTGAGTTTACTATTCACTCATGTAACATTGTATATTAGTGGAGAGGTTCAGGTTATTCACAGGTTAAAGTGAGCGTCACATAATATCACACAATCCCAGTCTATACCACAAGGTGTACTTGCACTTTTTACTACAAATCATCACTGGAGGTTACTCTCCAGGTGATAAGCAGTGCCACCCACCCCTGCACATATATACACATGGTACAGGAAATAGCTTTGTGAAACACATATATACAAATTTTTTAGCTGCTTCACTAGTGGAGCCCCTAGGGGAGGCAACAGACTAGCCCTACCTAAGCGCGGTGTCTACCATTTATAATCTCCTGTACCATGTCTGCATCTTCTGACCACCTCTGTACCATTTCTGCATCCTCTGACCACCTCTATATCATATCCGCATCTTCTGACCACCTCTGTACTATTTCCGCTTGCTATGACCACTAGGGATGGACCGAACGGACCCCTGTTCGGTTTGCTCTAAAACTTTCAAACACTGTGAAAGTTCGGACCCAAATAACGAACCACATTAAACTCAATGGGACTTGAATGTCAAATATCAATAGTGAAGGCTTATATTATGCAAGTAATTGGGCATACAATGGTTATAGGGGTCCCAGTCCTGCCTTGGGGGACATGTATCAACAAAAAAAGTTTGTGAAAAACCTCATTTTTAAATGAGCAGTGATTTTTTGATTTTTAAAGTGAAAACATAAAAAATTTTAATTCCTTCCAATATAGTGCCTGGGTCCCCTTAGTCTACTTGTAAATTAGCAGATCTGTGCCATGTCTAGAATCTGCTGCAGCAATAATTGCATTTATAAAGCCAAAATAAAATTACATGGCAAACTGCCTTTATTTTGCTCAGCAACAGCTGGGGAGCCAGTGTGTATGATGAGGCCACAATGTAGTGCACTGGGAGGTACTCTTGATGAAAGCAAGAACTGGCCTTGCTGTAAAAAAATGCAATGATATGCACCTGTCAAACAGGTGCAGAAACAATTGGTCTTTGGGTGTCGGTGGTGCCTTCCCACCATAACCCGATAGAGCAGTGGTCATCAACAGTGGCGGCTGGTGAAGTTTTAGGATGGGGGGGCGCAAGACCCCGCCCATCCACGGTTGGCCCCTCCCACTTCTCATAAGCCACACCCAGAATTTGTAGAATGATATTGGCGTGTATCCAGAATTTCATTGTCCTGCAAATACAGTAGCTGTGTACATAGACATAGACTCCCTACCTACCATCGGAGTTGCACTGTGCTTATCACTGTTATATGCACATATTAGGCCCTATTTGGTGGTGAGGGAAATGTGTATTTGGTTTGAAGAACAGCAAAAGGAAGGAAGGATCATTGAATCTAGCCAAGTACAACTCACGCAATCCACAAACACTAAAAGATTCATTTGCATCAAGATCTGAAATGTAAATGACTGAATAGTAAAACACAACTCTTCAAGTTTACATCAAACTCACTGATGTGAACCACAACAAATAAAACACATAGGAAATAGGACAATGAGACTGTGCATACAGATTACTCCTAATGTGTTGCCAGTGGCACTATTAGCTTTAAAGTAACTAACGTAGCTGCGATCATTTTTTAAAGTTGAAGGGATTTATTTGGCAGTAAATCATTTACGTTAAGCAATTTTTAACCCTGCCACTTCTTCCAGATGAGTAGCTACAAACAAAGACTTGTATTACTGTACACTGTGCTTGAAGATGCTTGTTTGCAAATTTGCCCTTTTCCTGCGCAGTCATTGCAAGCTTTTTAATGGGGTGTTTGGGAGGGGGGGTAGGGCAATACAATACTCGAATTAGGAGCCATAGTGTGAGTTGTATTTTGTATTCACCTGTAGTTAACTGGAAGATGAAATCATAACCCACAACAACACTACATTGTGCAATTTGCTGGGTATAAATGGTGTCATACTAGGCACTACCAGGCCAGGATTGCCACAAAGACAACATAGGCAAAGGGGTTGTGTGGCAGGGTTCTCAGGATGGGGAAAGACACATAGCCACACCTACATCTTGTTGCTCTTAAGCAGCCCATAGACAATTTGTTTTTCTTTCCTTGTACCATGGACGGACACGGACACGGACACACACACACGCGCAAGTTATACGGACAAGTGAGAGGTGTTAGTGGCAACAGATTACAGGTCAGTTGCAGAACAGTATTGAACAAAACCTGCCAACTGCAAATCCACACTCAACATTCTAGTACAATTTTCTGCACATGGAAAAGCAGATAAAATATTTAATAAGAAATGCACGGAGCACATTTACCAGATCATTTTACAGAAAAGAACAGATTATAACCAATGTGGACATTTAGAGCATGTGCAAACTTTGCAAAAATAGAATGACTGGTATTTGCCAAAACAAAACAAAAAATGCCTTTTTTCTTTTTTTGAGTACAATTAGTTTTCCACAAAATACAAAGGGCAGCAAAGTGCATACCATTCTAACAATGTACATAAGTTATTAAATAAGGATCAGATTTAAAAAGAATATAAATGAAGCTTTAAGTAGGTCTCTTCTACATGCATATTATTCTTCATTAAAGAAAAACATATGTAAAAAGGCCATTGGTAACTGCTAGGTTAACAGCTGTAGAAAATGCCAATTCTCTGGTCACAGACTCCACTAGTATAGAGCTTGGTCTTTGATTTTGTTATGGATTCAATACTGTTACTCCAATGGTAAAAGAACATGTGACTTGGAATATGGCAATCTTCCTGATTAGGACAGACACAGACACAGACACAGACACAGACACAGACACAGACAGACACACACACACACACCACTTACCTGACTGTGTGCTCTCCGCAGCCGCTCCTCTCCTGCACTCCCGCTCTACTCCTCTTACTTCCTGTTTCCTCTCTCAGGTGAGATGGGAGAGAGAAGACAGGAAGTGACATCTGAGTCAACTCAGATGTCAATCAAACTGCCCGCCCGGCCGTAGTAACACATACTACAGCGCCGGGCGGAAGCTACTCAGCGCTTCAGAAAGCGCCCTGAGGCGGGCTAAACGCCCGCAAATGAAGCGCCACGCCTGCAATCTCATGATTGCATTGGCGTGGCGTTTCCCGGCGTGCAGTGTGACCGGCGCTCGAGCACTTCCTTAAAGAACTTTTTTTTTTTTTTTAAAGGGGCAGTTTTAAAACTTTTTTTTTTTTTTTTACATTTTTTTTTTTTTTTTTTTTTGTGACCACACAGGGGGGGCGGCGCCCGGGCGCCCCCTATGGACGGGCCGCCACTGGTCATCAACCCTGTACTCAGACCCCACTAACAGGCCAGGTTTGCAAGATAACTGAAATACATCACAGGTGATATCATTTGCTGCTCAGTGATTGCAGTATTCTGGTCTGCCTCTCCCCAAGGTAATACATAAAACCTGGCCTGTTGGTGGGCCCTGAGGACAGGGTTGATGACCACTGCTATTGAGGTACTCTTGATGAAAGCAAGAACTGACCTTGCTGTAAAAAAATGCAATGATATGCACCTGTCAAACAGGTGCAGAAAAAAATGGTCTTTGGGTGTCGGTGGTGCCTTCCCACCATAACCCGATAGAGCAGTGGTCATCAACCCTGTACTCAGACCCCACTAACAGGCCAGATTTGCAAGATAACTGAAATACATCACAGGTGATATCATTTGCTGCTCAGTGATTGCAGTATTCTGGTCTGCATCTCCCCAAGGTAATACATAAAACCTGGCCTGTTGGTGGGCCCTGAGGACAGGGTTGATGACCACTGCTATTGAGGTACTCTTGATAAAAGCAAGAATTGGCCTGGCTGTAAAAAATTGCAATGATATGCACCTGTAAAACAGGTGCTAAAAAATTGGTCTTTGGGTATTAATTGTTCCCATGATACCTATACCAAAAACATTCTTCAAGATGAAATGATTGAACACCCTCAAAGCTAGGCAGCCTCATAGTCCTTCAGAGATTCCACATCCCAAAAAGACTTAATCAGTGACATCGGCATCAGGGGCTTCATAGCTGGTAATCCAGGACTGATTCATTTATATAAAAGTCAAACGGTCCCCAAGGTACCCATCCACCATGTGATGCAGACGCTGCTGATGGGGTGTGGAAGCTGACAGTCCTCGGAGGCGAGGACTAAAAAAATTACGAAATGCCTAACTTCTCCAACACTCTTCTCTTGACAAACAGAAGACTCAAAACTAAGTTTTCCATGACACCGTAGCCTACTGGTGTCAGAAAAAATGTTCAATAAAATCCTCTTTAACTTGTCCTCAAGAGATTTTATCTTCTGCACTCTGTGGGGACAGGATGAGTTCTGACACCTTCCCTTTATTACGGTGGTCAAGGAGGGTTGCCAACCAGTAATCATCCTTCTCATTTATGCCACATATTCTTGGGTCCTTTAGCAGGCTGTGAAGCATGAGGTTGCCCATGCCCCTCAAATTTGCAGAGGCTTGAGAAGCAGATTCCTCGGGGTCACTCAGGATGACAACATCTGGAACTTCCTCCTCCCAGCCACGTACTACTCCCAAGGGTCCTGGGGGAAAGATATCGCTTACAGATTGACACATGTCTTCCTCTTCTTTAACCACTTTCAGACCGGACCATTTTGCTGGTAAATGACCAGAGGTCTTTTTACACTTTGGCACTGCGCTGCTTTAACTGGTAATTGCGCGGTCATGCAATGTTGTACCCAAACAAAATTTGCGTCCTTTTCTTCCCACAAATAGAGCTTTCTTTTGATGGTATTTGATTGCCTCTGCGATTTTTATTTTTTGCGATATAAACGTAAAAAGACCGCAAATTTTGAAAAAAAATGATATTTTCTACTTTTTGTTATTAGAAAAATCCAATAAACTCAATTTTAGTCATACATTTAGGCCAAAATGTATTCAGCCACATGTCTTTGGTAAAAAAAAAGTCAATATTTGTATATTTATTGGTTTGCGCAAAAGTTGTCACATCTACAAACTAAGGTACGTTTTCTGGAATTTACGCAGCTTTTAGTTTACGACTGCCTATCTCATTTCTTGAGGTGCTAAAATGGCAGGGCAGTACAAAACCCCCCCAAATGACCCCATTTTGGAAAGTAGACCCCCTAAGGAAATTGATAAGTGGCATGTTGAGCCCATTGAATATTTTATTTTTTTGCCTCAAGCGATTGAATAATGACAAATTTTTTTTTACACAAAGTTGTCACTAAATGATATATTGCTCACACATGCTATGGGCGTATGTGAAATGACACCCCAAAATAAATTCTGCTGCTTCTCCTGAGTATGGGGATACCACATATGTGGGACTTTTTGGGAGCCTAGCCGCGTACGGGGCCCCCGAAAACCAAGCACCGCCTTCAGGCTTTCTAAGGGCGTAAATTTTTGAGTTCACTTCTCACTACCTATTACAGTTTTGAAGGCCATAAAATGCCAAGATGGCACAAAACCCCCACAAATGACCCCATTTTAGAAAGTAGACACCCCAAGCTATTTGCTGAGAGGCATGTTGAGTTCATGGAATATTTTATATTTTGCCACAAGTTGCGGGAAAATTACAAACTTTTTTTTTTTTTTTTAACAAAGTTGTCACTAAATGATATATTGCTCATGCATGCCATGGGCATATGTGAAATGACACCCCAAAATAAATTCTGCTGCTTCTCCTGAGTACGGGGATACCACATATGTGGGACTTTTTGGGAGCCTAGCCGCGTACGGGGCCCCGAAAACCAAGCACCGCCTTCAGGCTTTCTAAGGGCGTAAATTTTTGAGTTCACTTCTCACTACCTATTACAGTTTTGAAGGCCATAAAATGCCAAGATGGCACAAAACCCCCACAAATGACCCCATTTTAGAAAGTAGACACCCCAAGCTATTTGCTGAGAGGCATGTTGAGTCCATGGAATATTTTATATTTTGCCACAAGTTGCGGGAAAATTACAAACTTTTTTTTTTTTTTTTTTTCACAAAGTTGTCACTAAATGATATATTGCTCACGCATTCCATGGGCATATGTGAAATGACACCCCAAAATAAATTCTGCTGCTTCTCCTGAGTACGGGGATACCACATATGTGGGACTTTTTGGGAGCCTAGCCGCGTACGGGGCCCCGAAAACCAAGCACCGCCTTCAGGCTTTCTAAGGGCGTTACAGTTTTGAAGGCCATAAAATGCCAAGATGGCACAAACCCCCCCCAAATGACCCCATTTTGGAAAGTAGACACCCCTAAATTTAGGGGTACACTAGTGAGACTAGGTAATAAATGGCGGGTGCCCTGAAACTATAAAAAAATAACTAACCAACCAGCGTCACCTGTAACAGTTATATGGTGATCACTGGTGAAAGGGTTAACTAGGGGGCAATTAGGGGGCTTTATGCGGTAGTATATGGGGGTCCCTGGCGCTATAAAAAGCTGCAGCGAACCTAAATACCTACCTGCCTAACTAGCGTCACCTGTGACACTAATACAGCGATCAGAAAAACGATCGCTTATTAGGCTGGGTTCACACTGGAGCGATGCGGGAACGCCACGAATGCGCGGCGGGTTCCCGCATCGCATGCCTCCCGGCGGCAGTTCACACTGCCCTATGCGAACTGCTGGGAGTGTCAGTGAAATGTTACTGACACCCCCAGATCAGTTCGCATATCGCAGTGCGATCTGCAAACTCGGATCGCATGGTGTGAACACCCATGACACCCTGTCCCGTGCGAATTTGCGGCGGGTGCGGCGGGTGCGGCGAATGGCTGAACTCGAATCGCTCAGAGATCGGATGTGATTTGCACTGCAGTGCGGTGCGAATCACATCCGTTCTCATAAACCGCTGCAATGTGAACCCAGCCTTAGTGACACTGGCGACGGGGGGTGATCACGGGGTTAAACCTTTATTGGGGGGGTTAGGGGGGTACCTTAGAACTAAAGGGGGCTAACCCTAACTGCCCTAACAGTTATTAGTCACAAATGACACCCGCCGGGTGATCAGGGGGTTAAACCTTTATTAGGTAATAAATGGCGGGTGCCCTGAAACTATAAAAAAATAACTAACCAACCAGCGTCACCTGTAACAGTTATATGGTGATCACTGGTGAAAGGGTTAACTAGGGGGCAATCAGGGGGCTTTATGCGGTAGTATATGGGGGTCCCTGGCGCTATAAAAAGCTGCGGCGAACCTAAATACCTACCTGCCTAACTAGCGTCACCTGTGACACTAATACGGCGATCAGAAAAATGATCGCTTATTAGGCTGGGTTCACACTGGAGCGATGCGGAAACGCCGCGAATCCGCGGCGGGTTCCCGCATCGCATGCCTCCCGGCGGCAGTTCACACTGCCCTATGCGAACTGCTGGGAGTGTCAGTGAAATGTTACTGACACCCCCAGATCAGTTCGCATATCGCAGTGCGATCTGCAAACTCGGATCGCATGGTGTGAACACCCATGCGATCCGATTCTGCTGCGGGCCAAAAAAAGGGTCCCGTGCGAATTTGCGGCGGGTGCGGCGGGTGCGGCGGGTGTGGCGGGTGCGGCGGGTGCGGCGAATGGCTGAACTCGAATCGCACAGAGATCGGATGTGATTTGCACTGCAGTGCGGTGCGAATCACATTCGTTCTCATAAACCGCTGCAATGTGAACCCAGCCTTAGTGACACTGGCGACGGGGGGTGATCACGGGGTTAAACCTTTATTGGGGGGGTTAGGGGGGTACATTAGAACTAAAGGGGGCTAACTCTAACTGCCCTAACAGTTATTACAGTCACAAATGACACCAATGCAAAAAAAAAAAAAAAAAAAAAAATGACATTGGTGTCACTGTGACTGGGGGGCAGGGGTAATTGGGGGGGTGATCGGGGGGTAAAGGGGGGGTGTGAGTGTGCCTGGCATGTTCTACTGTGTGTGTAGAGTGTTGGTGCAACTTACTGATCCGCTCTCCTCCGTGTCGGAACGAAAAATACCGACACGGAGGAGAGAATACATTACTTCCTCTCCTGTGTTTACATTACAGGAGAGGAAGTGATGTCACCGGGGATTTCTATTCGTCGGGAGCGATCGCGAGGGGGTGGCCATGAATGAATGGCCGTCCCCTCGTCCGGGATCGCTCCCGAACGAATACCGACCGCCGCAGGCACCGGGCGGGGGCCCGATCGGGCCCCCGACCCGCGGGAGGCAAGGGACGTACATGTATGTCCTTATGCCTGCCCGTGCCATTGTACCGACGTACATCGGCGTGCGGCGGTCGGCAACTGGTTAAAGCCTATGAAAGTGCCAGAATCATCCTCATCCTCCTCCCCTCTCTCCTCCTGTGTGTTCTGTGAAATAGGAATGATGGCGTCTGGATAAAGTGGGCCTTGAGAGGAAACAAAGTCCTCCTCTTCCTCGTGCTGCTCTGCCTCCAGTGCCCTGTCCATAATGCCACGCAGAGTCTGCTCTAGCAGAAACACAACAGGGATTGTGTCACTGATGCATGCACTGTCACAGCTCACCATCCTTGTGGCCTGCTCAGTGCATGCATCCTTAATGATCAGCCATTAGCGTGTGGAAAAAAAGCAAAGTTGGCCTGAGCTTGTCGTTGTGCCGTATTCACACAGGTACGTGTTGACTGCCCTCTGCTGCATGTATAGCTGCTACAGCATTGACAAAGTCAAGTACCACCTGGTGGGGATGTCACAAATCAGGCGGTTTATGGGCAGGTGTATTTCCCTCTGAATTTCAGCCAATCAAGCATTGGCTGTGTATGACGGTCTGAAATGGCTACAGACTCTTCTGGCCAGCTTTAGCACATCTTGCAACCCTGGGTACGTATTTAGGAAACGCTGCACCACCAAATTGAGGACATGTGCCAGGCATGGCACATGTGAAACTTTCCCTATCTAAGGGTGTACAGGAGGTTTGAGCCATTATCACACACCACCATTCCTAGCTCCAGCTGGCTTGGTGTGAACCATCTCTGTGCCTGTCCCTGCAGAGCTGCAAGAATCTCTGCTCCAGTGTGGTTCCTGTCCCCTAAACACACCAGATGAAGCACTGCATGGCACCTTTTAGCCTGACTCTGGGAATAGCCCTTTGAACACTTAGGGGGTACCTGATGTTCATAGGACAATTCTGCAGCGGAGGGAGTGGAGGTGGCAGAGGAGGAGGAGGGGGTAGAGCTCACAGGTCTGGCATCCTCACCACCAGCTGTATGGAGATGTGGAGGCACAACAAGCTGCAGCACCGAGCCCTGTGTTGCATCCTTTCGAGTTGCAAGCAGCGTTATCCAGTGTACTGTGAACAAAATATATCATCCCTGCCATGCTTGCTGGACCACGTGTCAGCAGTAAGGTGGATTTTACAGCTGACTGCCTTGCCCAACGATGCCAGAACATTCCCTTCCACGTGATGGTAGCGAGATGGAACGGCCTTACGTGAAAAGTAGTAGCGACTAGGAACCTGCCATTGTGGTACAGCACATTGTGCAAATTCACGGAAGGGGGCAGAATCCACCAGGTTAAAAGGTAGAAATTGGAGAGTCAACAGCTTTGACAAGCTTGCATTTAGACGCTGGGCATGTGGGTGGCAGGTACTCTATTTATTTTTTGGCTGCAGCAGATGGGGCAGAGAAATTTGCCGGCTACAGTCTACAGCTGGTGGTGTGCTGCTGGCAGATTTGCTGCTAGGACCTAAGACAACCTGTGCTATACCATCATCCCTGTCAGTGGAGGCTGCTGAGAGGTAGTGACTCGGTATAGCAGGGGCAGACTGAAGTGGGTAAGGAGGAGGGGGGACAGATTTGTGCCCCTCTTGTGTGGTTTTTAGGTGCTCTTGACAATGGACTGAGTGGTTGGACGTTAAATGCCTTGTTAAGCATGTAGTACCCAATTGGCTGGTGTTTTTGCCACGTTTGATGTGCCTGGGACACAGTTAGCAGATAGCAACAGTTCGATCTGCTGCAGATGTGCTGAAAAAGGCCCAGACAGGGAGATAACCGCTGCAGAATGTGATGGAATAGGGCGGCTGCTCTCTACTCTTTCTTGATGTCGACCTCCTTGGAGTTGTGACTCCTCACCTTCAGTTTCCTCCTCTGCTCTATCTGGCACCCAAGTCGCATCAGTGACCTCATCATCATCTCCTCCATCATCATCATCATCATTACCACTGGAGACAACTTGGCAATATGCTGCGGCTGGGGGAATATGAATGCCAATTTGTCTACCAGTGTTCTCCCCTTTCTCTAGGCTCATGTTCCTGTCATCCTCAACCTCAGAACCAACATCTGAATCCAGTAATGGCTGGGCTTTATAAAGGAGCAAGTGGCTGATGCTGTGGTCAAATAACTCAGCTGACTCCTCCATGGCTGATGTTGGGGCTATGGTAGGAGTAGATGTGGACAAGGAGGCAAGTTTATCAACTCTGGCAACTGCAGGGGACTGCACACTTGTGTCTGCTTGTGTGACAGAGGATGAGGAGGATGAGGAGGATGAGGAAAGTTTAGTAAGCCAGTCCACCACCTTCTCTGCATGCTGTGGCTGGATAGCATGGCCAAACTCACTAAATATAGGAAATGATGCCCTGTCTGTGGACTGACCACCATGTCCACCTTTGCCTGTAGACACATTTGTTGCTGGCCCCCTTACAGTGCCAAGGAAACGTTTGCCTCTCCTTATTGTCCTCCCCAACATTATTGGGAGGGAGGGGGCTGTGCTTATAAGCAAATGTAAAGAAGAAGTGGAAACCTGTACATAGATGCACTTTAATCAATGTAAAGTGGTGTTTGGTGCGGGGACATGAGCTCTACCTTGAACAATGTAATGCAGATGATGGGGGAGTTTGGGCAACAATCGGGCCTGGTAATCAACTGGAATAAATCAGCTCTCCTACCATTGACCAGACCCGAGGATGTACTACCGCCTATAATTACGTGTTTGGAGGTAGTGTCTAAGCTGAAGTACCTGGGTGTCTGGATAACTGGAGAAGTAAACCAGTATGTCAAGGAGAATTTAGTACCATTGTTGACGAAATTGAAGCAGAAGGTTGACAACTGGTGTTGTCTCCCTCTCTCCGCGGCGGGGCGCTGCAATTTAATTAAAATGATCTGGCAGCCACAAATTTTATATATTTTGCACAACTCTCCAACTTGGATCAACCAGAAGTGGTTCAAGAAGCTGGAATCCCTGTTTCGTGATCTAATTTGGAAGAAGGGGCAAGCTCGGATTAGGCTACAGACATTGCAGCTCCCCGCCGGGAGGGGAGGAATGGCGATACCACACCCGAGATCATATTTTTTGTCAGCCCAGCTCCAGCATTTAGCTGGGGCTGGGCTCCATAGTGGAGGGTACCCAAACCACAGACTGATGATTGACAGTGCACCGCACAAATCATTGGTTGAAGTTTTGGAAGACAACTCGTTTGCCCATAGGCACCCTACTAATGAACTAGCGAGGAAGGTGTGGTGGATAGTGAAGCAACTTATGGGATACGTAGGAGTGACTGAATATACCCCTTTATGGCACAACGGAAACCTGGCTGAACTAAATAGTATAGATAGATCTTTGGAATGGGAGAGGCAGGGGATTAGCAGGCTAGTGCAATTATATGAAGGGAATTTAATGAAATCTTTTGAAGACCTTAGGCAGGAATTTAGTATCTCCAATAAGACGTTTTACAAATATCTGCAATTGAGGCATGGAATCCTAGCACAGTACGGGTCACTAGTTATTGAAAGGACTGAAACCCCCTTGCTCCAGGGACTTATTGATCAAAGGCAAGTAAAAGGCCAGATTTCTAGGCAAGAGTACGCGGGGATGGGTGGGGGATGTAGGGCCGATAACCCAGAAGCAATGGGATGAGACACTTGAACAGGGGAGTTTGGTGTCTATATCTCCATCACAGCGAATGTCTCACTTGTTTCTTATACATAGGGTATATTATAACCCCCAAAAGATGTGGAAAATGGGTAGGAAACTCAGAGATGATTGCCCCAGATGTGGGGCACCAGGCGATCTTATTCATATGGTGTGGAAGTGCCAAAAATTGTACAGGTATTGGATAGAAATTGTACATAGAATAAACAGGACCTTTAAGACTACTTTGAAACCAGAAGCTAAGATCTGCTTACTGGGGATTCTAGAGGAGGGTAGAGTTCCCTCCCTAACATGGAACCCCTGGTTGAGTTATATAGGATAACCCCTGAGTGGGGTTGCCGAGAGATAGATTCAGTGTCCGTTAGCCTGACCTGTGGTTGTGAGGGTGGGGGGGGCCTTCTTTCTCTTGCACCCCTCTCGGTGCACCGCCTCTTAGTTGTATCGCCCCTCTCCCTTTTTCTCGACCCCAATGGCGTCCACCATTTTCCAAACAACCAGCCACGATTGAGGTGGCGGGGGTTAGCAGAGTGTGTTCGAAGTGGGGGGGGGGGGTGGGTTGGGGGATAGTCATGTAGGTAAGCCGGTGGTAATCTGAGTGTTGCACATGGCTTTGCTTTTACTATATATGTATGAGATGATGGTTTTTGTGAATTGTGAAAGCCACTGTATTTTTGTGTATAAAAATTTAGAGAGAAATTAGTTAAAAAAAAAAAGTGGTGTTTGGTGCACTTTAATTTGAGTACTCACACTACACAGACACACTCCAAGGATACACTATAATATACTGCAATATAATGTGTCAAATGTACAGTGACGCACAGAACTATATGGCATTAAATTTGCAGTAACGCATACAGAAGTAAATGGCGTTAAACTTGCAATAATGCACACAGCAGCAAATGGCGTTAAACTTGCAGTAACAGACAAAATTATATAGCATTAAACTGGCAGTAATGCACACAGAAGTATATAGCATTAGACTGACAGTAACGCACACAAAACTATATGGCGTTAAACTGGCAGTAACGCAGACAGAAGTAAATGGCGTTAAACTTGCAGTAACACACAAAACTATATGGCGTTAAACTGGCAGTAATGTACACACACAGAAGTAAATGGCGTTAAACTTGCAGTAACACACAAAACTCTATGGCGTTAAACTGGCAGTAATGTACACAGAACTATATAGCGTTAAACTGACAGTAACGCACACAAAACGATATGGCGTTAAACTGGCAGTAACGTACACAGAACTATATAGCGTTAAACTGACAGTAACGCACACAAAACTATATGACGTTAAACTGGCAGTAACGCACACATAAGTAAATGCCGTTAAACTGGCAGTATCGCACACAGAACTATGTGGCGTTAAATTGGCAGTAACGCACCCAAAACTACAGTATATGGCATTAAATTGGCAGTAATGCACACAAAATATATGGCGTTAAACTGGCAGTAACGCACACAGAAGTAAATGGGGTTAAACTGGTAGTAACGAAATCAAATAGATGGTGTTCGACCATCCCTACCCTATGAACTGTCCCTACTCTAGCTATATACTAAAGTCAAGATTACTGACACGGTCTCACTACACTACAGTGAAACTATCTGAGCTGTCCCTACTCTACACTAATGTATGTATGAATGACACAGTCTCACTACACTACAGTGAAACTATCGGAGCTGTCGCTACTCTAGCTGCACACTATGCAAAGCTGAATGATGGTCCTCCTCACTACACTCACACTATCCCTAGACTGACACTAAACTAATATTTTACACTGACAATTGACGCAAATAGCACAGTATAGTACACTAACTAACAGAAATGAACAGAGCCCTGTTCTATCTCTCTCCACGCCAAAATCACACTGAAAATGGCTGCCATTGAAAGAATACTTTTATACTGTGGGGTAAGAATGAGCCATGATTGGATAAAGTCATGATGACAGCGTCCAATCATGATTCTGACAGTGCTTTGTGCCCTGACTGGCTGAAGCTTTCACTGCTTCAGCCAATCAGGACTTGCAATGCACTGTTCAGCGCCGCAATGCATTGTGCTCAGTTCGGGGGGGCCAAACAAATGGTCGAATTACCCTTTTCTTGGCTGTTCGCCAAACAATGACAGTTCGGGCCGAACTGTTCGCCCATGCCTAATGGCCACCTCTGTACCATGTCCGCCTATCTGACCACCTCTTACCATTTCCGCATATCTGACCACCTATTTACCATGTCCGCAGGCTCTGGCCACCTCTGTACCTTGTCTGTATCCTCTGACCACCTCTGTACCATGTCCGCATCTTCTGACCACCTCTGTACCATGTCCGCATGCTCTGATCACCTCTGTACCATGTTCTCATATATCACCACCTCTGTGCCATGTCCACATGCTCTGACCACCTCTGTACCATGTCCGCATCTTCTGACCACCTCTGTGCCATGTCCTCATATATCACCACCTCTGTGCCATGTCCACATGACCTCTGTACCATGTATGCATCATCTGACTACCTCTGTACCATGTCTGCATCTTCTGGTCACCTCTGTACCATGTCCACATCTGTACAATGTTCTCATATATCACCACCTCTGTGCCATGTCAACATGCTCTGACCACCTCTGTACCATGTCCACATCCTCTGACCACCTCTGTACAATGTCTGCATCCTCTGACCACCTTTGAACCATTTCCGCATCTTCTGACCACATCTGTACCATGTCTGCATGCTCTGACCACCTCTGGTGAACAGAGCCCCTCCCCTTTACATCAGAGCACCCCTTTAGATCATGATCCGCAGAATTCCCTTTTACGCCAGAGTTCCCTTGTACTGTAAGAGGGAATCTTACACACTGATGTATGAAGGAACTTTGTGCAGGCTGGGTTATATTAATCTGACCTTTCTGTAAAAAATCGCTGAAAAATTCCATGATTTTGGCATCCTGCCAGTAAATTTCACTTCAGGGGGTTGGCAACATTGGTGCCTGCTATATAGTGTGAGAGAAATTTACCCACATTAATAGTTCAGTATTGGTTGGTTTAAAAATTGCCTGCAATCTACATGGATTAAGATACTGCCCTTTTAAGTGTTCCTATAATATAACCAGTGATGTAAGTAACTCAGTTAAAATAAACAGTTACTTAAAGAGGAAGTAAACCCTGATGGGTTTACTTCCTCTTTTTTTCCCTGCAAAGGTAAAGCATAATGGACTACTATGCATCGCATAGTAGCTCATTATGTGTCACTTACCTGACACAGGAGCCAGCGAAGTCGCCGCTGATCCCTGTAGTCCGCCGCGTCCATCTTGCTGGTGGCGTCTCGCAGCTCCGACCAATGACAGCGGCGAAGCCGCGATGACGTCACTCCCGCGCATGCGCACGGGAGTCGCGCCTCGCAGCTCCGCCGCTGTCATACGGCGAGGCCGCGATGACGTCACTCCCGCGCATGCGCACGGGAGTCGACAAATTTGGCAAATCCATTCTTGGACTTGCCGCATTTAGTGCGCATGCGCGCCGCTGTCTACGGCGCATGCGCCGTAGACAGCGGTGCCCATTTTCGGGCAAATATCTCCTAAACCATATAGGTTTAGGAGATATTACTTGGACCTACAGGTAAGCCTTAATCTAGGCTTACCTGTAGGTCAAAGTTGTTTGGAAGGGTTTACTTCCATTTTAATGCAGTTACTTTAGAGGGTAACGAGTAATCTAAAGCAATTACATTAACCGCACCACCACCACTGCCACCCCCCCAAGTTCCACCGCTGCCTGCCACCCCCCCAGTACACCACCACTTGCCACCCCCCCATGTACCACCGCTGTCACCCCCCCAAGTACTGTACACCACCACCAGTGACACCCCCCCCCCCAAGTACACCACTGCCACCCCCCCAAGTACCACCGCTGCCACTCAACTACCACCGCTGCCACCCCTCAAGTACCACCGCTGCCACCCCTGTCACAGTTACTTTGCTGAGTAACTAATTACTTTTCCAATGTAGTAACCGAGTTACTAACGCAATTACTTTTTGGGAGAAGTAATTTGTACCTTAACTAATTACTTTTTTAAAGTAAGATGACCAACACTGAATATAACACAGCAAATATATTACAAGTAACAGATGTTATAAAGGTGCCCTTGCGTAAGGCAGGTAGGATAATAAAACAAATATAAGCATGGCACATTGTTATAATATTCAGGGAGATTCTGGCATTAAATATAATATGACATCTGAGAAGGCCATGTGGTTAAGTATAAAATGCTAGTATATGCAACATTAGTATTCAGGGGCTTTTTGTGTACTATAGGACATCAGTAAGGACCTGTATCAGCTGGATGGTGTGGAATTTGAACACTTAAGCCCTTATCTTCCCCAGCTCTGCCCAGCCATCTTTGGTCCTTTGTTTCAGGCATGCTGCTATTTTAGCTAGAGTTCAGATAAAGAGCAGTATAAAAAGTGGGGGGTCTGCAAACTGAGGGTCAGGAGACGCAAGGAGACAACAGAAATGGTAAGTAAGCAGTGTGTGATATGTATAGATTAGTTCGAAAGGAATAGATGCTGGCTCAGAAAAAAAAACACTGTGACATGTTCTCCCAACTAATGTTGCATAGTAAAGTTTCCATTTTATATGTGAAAATTTGCATGGTTCCTTTATCAGTCTCTGATTTTCCACCATGCGTCAGGATTTCTAAGAATTATATTGAGGACGTTCATCATACTTATATGAAAGTCATTATGTTATGCTCAGGTAAGGATCTTTCAGGACAAGTTAAGTGAATACATAATAGTGCAGCTGCAAATAACAGATGTCAGAAAAAAAATGGAAGTTATTCAATAATTCGTCTTCCTGCAGTAGGTAATTACAATGGGATAGGTGCACATGTGGAGATTGTCATTGACTGTCTTACCGCTCCACAATGCAGTATACCTGGGGACAGCACTATGACAAGTCCAGAGTAGCACAGAACACCAAACTCAGGTTAAAGTATCAACAGCCACAATGAAATGTATGTAAGAATTTTTTTTATTAACTGAAATTGTATAGCAAACAATTGCTGTGACCATTTGTGGTCACTTTATAAGATCATACAACTCATTCCCAAACCAGAGCTCCTCAGTCTACCCCAATTATTACTGGCAAGGGTAGGACAGTATATGGATGGCACAATAATTGCACCTCTTTGTAATGTTTTTTCCTTCTATAATTATAGCTACATAATTGTGCTCAAGTGTTGACCGATGTGGAGTACAGAGAGTGGCAGTGTACACAAAGTACAGATGTTTTCCATGCTAATGTAGATTATTGCTGAAATAGTGGAAGAAGGATAAGGAACAGGATGGTGCTAAATGGTAGAAGCTTTTCTGGAAATATATGCACCAAATACAGTCAGCTCTACAAAATGGGGTTGTTTTACTAAAGACAAAAAGCTATTCATCCATGTGCAGTTACAGTTTGCAGGGGAACTTTCCTCGGAGCTTCGTGAATGTGGTGAAGTCTCACTTTGCAAAGAATACCCAATCACAAAGAGCATTTCTGCTTGCACTTGATTGGGTGATGGAAGTCAGCAGAGCTTACCTCATTCACTAAGCCCTGGTGCAAATTAACCCCTTGGCGCCGGCACCTCCTGGCGCCAGCACATCCTGGCACCCTTTAAGGGGTGTCAGATGCCGGGAGGCGGAGCAGGGTTTATGATCAAGTGACTACCATGATTGGTTGTCACAGCCATCACATGATCGAGAAGCTCCAGATTGAAAGTAGCCATTACCCATCGGTAACTGTGTCAGGAGCGTGCAGGGTGCACGTTCTCGACATTTACATACTGGTATGCAAATATGGCATCAAGGCCCACCCGCCAAGAGCCTATTTTCCTTTAGTAAATCAACCCCTGTATTCTCTTCTTCTGTCTGCTGTCTAGCCCAGGGCAAAGCTACACCAGACTAGCTGTCATTCTGATTTAATGGCTACAGTTCCCTCAGTTTCAGTCAGTACTTTGAAACAAGCATGCAGATCGGGAATCTTGACTTAAAGTGGGAAGTCAAAAAAAAGGGGGGGGGGAAGTTCCACTTTAAGTCCTCCTCCCCTGCCACATTTGGAATGTCATTTTTTTATGGGTATCGTGGTTTGACAGGTGATCCGAGTGGAAGTTCTTCTCTCTCCCTCCCTCCCTGCAGTCTTCTGGGACATGTCACAGGTCCCAAAAGACTGCGGAGACATTCACAAAGCGCAGTGTAATTCCTGCATGTACAGTGTGCAGCCGGCTGTGAAACCAAAAGCAGCAGCTGCCCACAGTTAGGATGCCTGAAACCTGAAGGCCAGTAAAGAACTAACCCGGGTGAGGACATCGATATTGATATTGGATCAGCACTTCTTTTAGGCAACTAATATTTTTAAGTAATGGCATCCTCCTACCTTTTTCTCAGCCACAAGCTTGTATTAAGGTAGAAGCAGGAAGGGTCTAATGAATTTAATGATGGTGCTTCAGTGCCTTTGCATTTGGCAAGGGAATGTAATGAATTTGTGCAAATGCTTACTTTACCAAAAAGGTAAACTGCAGCATTTTGGAAGTTAGGTGTGCATTCTCACAGGATTTTGCATACCCAGAAGGAAGGAGTGAATTGAAAGCAGTTATAAGCCGAGACCGAAGCAAGTTTTTTTTTTTTTTTTTTGAGCCTTAAATTTTAAATTCTAGGTCTATTATACAGTCAGCATAATGATTAAATAGAAGCTTGGAGTCAGGGCACTGTTTTCTATTTGACCTTTCTGGGACAAAAATGCCATCAAAATTACTAGCCCCGGGTTACCAGTGCCAAACGGT